>NC_092589.1:38875000-39475000 GCF_047663525.1 Anas platyrhynchos | reverse complement strand
CTTCAGATATTTTAATAAAGAATACTTGTCTTCTGTGTAATTATATTTCTAGAAAAAACATTGTGGTATGAAATTAATGGTTATTCTCCAAAGTGGGAAATGGTGCTTGTGTGGGCAATACTTCAAGGAAAGAGGGGAATATATAAATAAACTAAGATGTTTGATGGAAATGCAGGTTTCAAAATAGCTGCTATAGCTTCTGATCTTTTTTCAGCCATGTATGTGGAAGTATTTGTTTGGAACTAAACACAGTTATATTTTTGGAAGTAAATAACTAGCTTTAGCTTGTGCTTTGGCTTGTTGGCTAGATTTTTAGAAAGTGCTATGATGATACAGAATGCTCATCTTTTTTAATAACTAGTTTATCCTCATTTCCCCTGAAGTTCAAAGAGAACGCTAGCTCCCTGTTTGGCAATAGAAATTATTCTGTAAGTTCACATCTTAGCAACTGGCACAGCCGTTCCCAGGCTTATCCAATTATCTGTGTGCTCACTGGAGTTATGTGCCTTCCTTTTGTTTATGGAGTTTTTATTGGAAATAAAGATGAAGCTCATAATTTTTATAAATAAAGATTCTGTTGTTCCTAAATTCATCCTGTATGATAGACAAACTTTAGGATTATTTTCAGTGTGGCTTTTTGAGGGTATAACGTTACTCTCGTTGTGTCAAAAACGCTTTAGCAACTTAAGGAAAATATTTGCATTATCCTGCCACCTTCCCTCTCATCTGGCATGCAACTATTCAGGCACATGTCAAGTTGGGGCCTGATAATACAAGTAGAGTCAATCAGAAACTACAGAAATTTCAATAGCTGTTTCTGGCAGTTGTTGCTGTTCATGTTATGCAATTGCACCACTTTGAAAAAACTTATCCAAGCTTTAGGTATTAAGGGCTAGACTGCATCTCATTTTGCTTGCGAGCTGAACTGGACTTTGAACTCAGTGTTGAAAGGCTGAGGACTATGTTCGCTGTCACTTGTCTCTGGAATCTGGTGTCATCATCAGCTTCATGTGTCTTCTCGTATGCGGAAGATGCACCAAACTGGGTGTTAAGAAACAGTGAGTTCCATATTTCCTCTTCTACTGACTCTATACTGCATCACTGTGCACTTTCCATAGACATGTAAATGTTACATATTCTCATTTAACCTACACGAGCTGGGCCGAGTACAGGAATTCCTGAGTGGGTATCTCTGGCTTTCACTGTAGTTCAAGTGAGGTGACACAAGCGACCCTTTCTGGCCTGAAATACGTTAAAGAACTGATGTCTCCCCAAGTGAGGACATCCGTATGAGAATGGGGTGCCACCTCATGAACATGCAAACCAGTGTCCCTTGTTAATGTTTGATTTAGGGAATAACAGTGTGAGCTACAAATCTTGTTTCAGTGAAGACATGAGGGGCCAAGAGCTGCATGTCGTGGTGGTCTTTATCATGTTCCAAGACTATCTGAGTAATTAAATGGGATGTTCTCTCCAAAACACTGAAGAAGGAAACTGAACGTACACAATTTCCATTTACCTGAGAGGATGAAAAATAGTGTCACTTGCTTTGGGTTAACTCATCCTTTTTTGGTTTTGAATGTAAGGTCTGTGAGAAGACTTTGCGTTCAAATTGTCCAGCACCTGGTCACAGCGGAGCCCTTTTTCATAACTTTGGGTTATCATGTTGCTCAGTAATACGAAGTACCAACCCAGCCTGTAACTTGCTGCAGCTTTCTGAGGCTCTGTGCACTCTGTAATTAGTATGTCGGTTGTCATGAAGGCTATATTAACACTGAATTGAGGAGGATGTGAATATATGTATGCTGATGCCAATCCTTGAATGCCTCCAGGCGTTTTTCTTACACAAATACCCCAAAAACTTGTTTGAACACTAACTGAATTTTTCCTTGGATGATCAGTTTTCCTGGCATTCCCATTTATCAAGGCAATACGCACCAATGTTTTAGCAAGAAGAACCATCTAAAATTGAAAGCACTTTTATTAGTGTGTTTTTATGTGAAATAAGAATATTTAGAAAGTCTGACTTCAGTGGTGGTTGTATGATTCAGTGCAACCTTGGCAGAGTAATGAGGAGTTATATTTACACTGATGAAAATGCTGCATGGTCAGTGGTTAACACGTTAAAAGTCATCATTCTCCCAAGTTACCTCACCATGTTATTTCTGAATAGTAGTAACCAAATAAAATTCCCTTCCCCCACTTTCTTTGGCCGTTTAAAACACAAAGCTCAAACTCGGAGGCACTTAGGCAGTGTGTTAGTTTAAGTGTGTTTGTAACTATGTAAAGATTATCTTATTGGTAATCTAAGCAATTAAAGTTTAAATTGCTGCTTGAGCTATGGCTCATGAAGGAGGGCAAGAAACACCACATACCTCATATAGCATATATAGACCTAAGCCCAGGAATATCCCGCGCTCTACCCCTTTCCCTCATAAACTGCCCGTTACAGGAGTCTGCTACAGAGAAGGCACAGTCTGCTTCTGGCTCCAGTGAGCAACAACCTATTTCCATCACCCTCGGTAAAGGCAGGAAGCAAGGCGTGAATTGTGCGGCTGTGTGTGTGTGTGCGGCTGAGTCCCAGTGCACCTGGGGACAGTTGCCGAAGTCGTGCCACTGGCCCAGAGCTCCTGGCAGGATTTGCACCCTGGCTACATGTGTGCTCTGCTCTGCACGGTCTAGTTTCCCAAACCGGGTGTGAGCTCTGATGGGATTTTATTCAGTGGCCTCCTGCCCTTTTTGCACATTTTCTTGCTGTGTCTAGGCAGGCCAGCGGTCGTGAAAGGCATAAATAAGCAGGATGTCTTCCCGCAGGAAAAGGCAGTGGGCTGGGGTGGAGAGGAGCCGGGCCGAGGGAGATGTGAAGCAGGAAGAAGGGTTGGTTCCCAGGCTTCTGGCATTCGGACCAAGGGAGTCCACCCTGCCATCTGCCTAGCTTCTGCATTGTGCTAAAGGCTGCTGTCATATAGGAGCGCCTTTGACAAGGTTTCCAGCTGTGGAAGGACGAGTAAAGACTGTGGGAATAGGATATGAACCCCGTGGTCTTGCCAGCAGTAAAATGCTTTCTAAATTTCTCCTGGTTTTGGAACATAAGAAAGTCCTTAGTTGGCTCTCACGTAGGAGTTGGGTCTGAGAGGCACAGTGCTGGGCAGTTAATATTTAGAAGGCCAGAGCAGCAACATTGACCTCATCTGGGGAAAGACAAGGTACTTCCAGGGGGAGTTCCCAGTAGCAAGGTCAGCATTGTTTTTTCGCTTCTTGTTTATTTGGTGCAAGATTTTCTTGTTTAATGACCGTTTGTATAGTGCTGTATTGTGTAAATAAAGCTATGACCTTTACCTTCTGATAACAGTATAGGAGTGAGTTAATGTTAAATGAGAGAAGGCAGGGAGTGGGAATCTGCCCGGGTTAATGCCAAGTTTACATTCCTGTGAGGGCAGCCATGTTCCGGTACGCTCAGTAGAAAGGGCGACAGCACTTCTGAGCAGATAATAGCAGCAAAATGCTATAGATCATATTTATATTTACTTCTAGATGAATGTCAGTGATTTTAGATGATTGATGTCCATCCTTTATTTTTATAACAGGAAAAAATGTGTTATCTTTCTGCATTTGATAAGAAGATTTTAACTGAGAGAAGACTATACAAAATAAAAATCCAAAGGAGTTACAGTACATGTAAAATTGAATTTTACTGACATAAGGCAATCCCTGCAGCTTTCCTAAAACACCGAGGCATTGCTTTGTTTCTACAGAAGCGTGTACACCAGTTCCAAACAAAGTCATATTCTTCAAACAATTTTCTAACAGAAGAAAAATAATGTTTTTTTGTTTCTCATTGCATTAAAACTCTGAAGGTCCCTCCTAAATGTGATTCTGTCAAAAGACAAAAGTTTGGACTGGATTTTGCTGTGCCCTTCAATCAAGTCTGTCTTCATGCAATGGAAAATATTTCTATATCCCAGTTCTAGTGATGTTGAAACTATGTCACGTTAAGGGTGAGGCTTTGCCTTTTTGCATGCTATTGAATGCATCTGCCAAAGTCTCTCAGTAATACAGAGAAGGGCACAGCAAACATGGTTCTAAGGTGACAGGCATTTCACAAAGTTTTTGTCACGATCTTAAGATGCAACAGAAAAGTTGGAGAGTACTGCAGTGTGTTAGATGAAAACATGCAAGGAATTCTATTTGGTGTTTTAAAACTGATATTAGAAATACTAAACCTTTAAAAATTGGATGATACACTTGAATATAGACATTTACATACAACTTTTTGTATGTAAATACCAGAACCTTGCTACTTTTGCTTCAAGATTTACATTTATTCTCTTTGCCCACTTTATCCCCTGCTTTAAGCTCCCTCCTTTTTGTAAAAAGGCTTATCAGTTAGACACTGCTCCAGCAAACATTTCTGCCTGCAGATCACTGTCCTCATAGGCTGATTTCCATTTGGTGACATTATTCACACTTACATAGTGCACAGCTTCCTGGATGGCTTGGGACCCTTCACCTGAATTTTCATGTTGCAAATGTGCTTATTTTAAAATAAACTCTTTATTATTAAAAAACATACGTTATTTTGATTACCTCTGCAAAAGTATATGGAAAATAAATAAAAATTTAGCCAATCTGAAAGGTAAAGTAACTGATTTATCATTTGAAACTTTTGAAAACTTTAAAAATGCCCATTTAGCTGACCACTTGTACTCTTACATAAGAAATAAGAAATAATAATGCTTGCCAGGAGATTAACTAAAATGTACTAATGAGGTAAAACAGCGAAAATGCATCCAGTAAGAAACCCAGCATTTTGGGGAATATTTCAAAGTCTTTGCTGTTACTAGAATAAACAGTACTGGGATTACATCAGAAGGACCTTGGACAGACTAGGTGCAGTCTAACGAGGGGAATCAGAAAGTGGAACAGAATAGGTCAGGTGGTCATTATCGTGCTGAAAATGACCTGAAAGGCGAAGAGTGACAAATGGTAAAGATGTTAGAGTTGCTTAGCGTATCTTCTTGTATCAAAACTGATGCCTGCCCTGTCCTTTACTGTCAGCGTTTCCAAACAGGCAGCTGCCCAGAGCAGCAGACAGTGGCAAAGGTGTGTTGTCTTCAGTGATAGAAAGAGATCCTGCTGCTGTCAGAGTTTCAATTAAGCATCACTACCTGAGCTGCACTGGCTCAGTAGGGATTGATGATCGCCTGGGTGTATCTGCACCGATACATGCAGGGACAGATGGTGCCAGGCATAGCCACTCTCCTGCCACTGCTGAACTGAATTTCACTCACCTTTACTGGCTTTTTTTTTTTTTTTCTTCTGAGTTTTGAACTCATCATGTTTTTAGTAAACATAATGGTTAATAACGTTTTTGAATGAAGGCATAATATGGTTATTTTTCATGTAGATTTTACTTTACATTACAGAGAAGGCCTTTAGAAGACAGGAAAATATAGCATAGCAAAACAAATGTAAAGATTAACAACAGATCTTCACAACCCTGGTAACTGAAAAATAAGATGACTGCTTATGTTGGTGGTATAATGTTTTGGATTTAAAAAACAAATTGGTAATATTCAGTGTGTGAGGAGAAGCCCAGACATCACTTCTCCTTCCAGTATAGTCAACAGATGTACTGCTTTTTGCCTTCTTTATAGTAGTCAGTCTTGTAAAATAGCAGAGAGAGAAAATATAGAGAGGAGGCCAGCAATAATGCCAATGCTTACATAGATGTACCTTTTCCTCCAGGCTTTCATTTACTCCTGATGACGTATGGCACTGTCAGAAAATACAGTTCTTCAAAATACATCAAATGTAAATAGCACATGCAGTTATGTATGTTTTTTAATGTTGATTTGAGAGTGGAAGTTGTAAAAATATCCCTCATGAAGTATTCCAGTGTTAGGGCATGTGATTGCCCCTCAGAGAGGAGGAAAGGGTGGGATGGATTCAACAGCAGATAGCCAATAGAGCAGCAAGTGTGGATGCACCTTGGCATGAAACTGAATAGTAATGAAGCAATACCCTAAAAAAAAAAAAAAAAAAGGAAGAAAGCTAGGTGACTAATAACCTGAATTGAGATGTCACATGGTCAAAAATTGGAATATTAAGGATAAAATTAAGTAGTAACAAGTAAACACTATAGCACTTCAGCAGGTATTTACTTGATTTATTATAGGGTTTCCAAGGGAGATTCTACGGTCTACTAGCAGCCGTTTAAAAAAATGTCTAAATATATTCTAACAAACACAAATAATGAGTCAGATGGAATTGCTATGGTCAATTAAGTGGGTAATGGATATTTAAAAGCTTCCAAACATCAATAAATCTGAAACAGCTCTAAAGGAGTACTTGTAGAACAAAAATAATATGCACTTAAGAAACTGCTTGAGTACATATTTGCCTAAAGTTAACCACCAGTAAGAGGACAGCAAGTGTTTATGGTACTGTATACTGAGGGCATAAAAAGGTGTACCAAATGTGTGCCAGTTCATTTGTTGATAATTTGTAATAAATCCAAAGGGGACAGTGCAGTTTATTATGCTACTTAAATATTATCAAGAGGACCTGATTCTCATTTATGTGAAAATCTTTAAGCACCTGATAGAATAAAAGAATCCTGAGACTGTGAAGTAGGGTAGCAGACAGCAGCTCATCAGTGTACCCCTTGGTACAAAGTTGAATGCTGTCCTTTGTCAGCTGCCACAAGATCGTAATATGTGGTACACTTTCACATGCAGTAGGACAAAAGTTTTGGTTTTCTATGAATGATCCAAGACAAAAAAGATTTAGCTAAGACCCTCAAAACACCTGTAGATTGGGTAAAAGTTGTACTGTGCATGAACAGAATGGTCTGAAGAAATTTTGAAACAGCATCCTGGAAATTCTCTATGCAGTGACAACAAGAACAGCAAAAAAAATATTAACTGATATTAGTTAGCTAGAACTTAAAAATCCATAAATCAGTGACAAATCTGGTATAAGCAGTTACCGCTACTGCCTTTTCTCCTCTGGCTCAGCAGTGGGTGCTGTTAGGCCAAGATAACATTGTTGTAAACACAATCTGAGAGATATTTAAGCTAAAATCCCCAAAACCTTCCATAGAAAATGTATTTTATTTTTTATGCATCTTATTTATAAAATCCATTTTTAAAATGTCATACACTTATGTTCACCTACTTACAGCAGTGGTAGCATGGGAGTATAAAAGTAAGTGGAAGGGATGATGCTTGGGCAAGAGTGGGTAGTAATGGGCTGAATTGTGTCACCGTTGTCACAGTACCTCATCTAACCACATTTGAAGTTAGAATCTGGGTCGATAACTATACCATAGTGCCCATTAATATTTCATTTGCTTTACTATCAAGTCTTAACACAATGCTTCAATAAACTAATTTCCACGTTTACTTCACAGTTGGCCAATGTTGAGTTTAATTCATCACGTGTATGTCTTTGTGATATGGCACAACTTCTGCAACTTCCCTCCCATTTTGTCTTAAAATGTGCTTTGTTATCTTTCTCAGAGATTCGTTTGCTTGTGCATTTTTATTTGGAATTCAGAATGTGATAATAATAAAAATGTGATTAATGTGATTATGGATCGATGTGGATGTACAGAGGCTTCTATCTAGTGTATAAAAGACTGTTTCTTTAAAACTCAAGATTCTCATTTACAGTAAAAGCTTTTTATGACACCAGAAGAGCAATGCAACTTTACATTGGAATTAAATTGTACTCAGAGTACTCAGTTTAAGGCTGTCGGAAGGAAGCAAAAAAACTTTATTGAACATTATAATTTAATGAAATTTTATGTTACATAGTTTGTAGGCTGAGTAATTAGGTTTCTTTCTAGTCTTGGCCCATGTAAATATCTGGGAGTTTTATAGGATAATTTCTGGTCTTGTCAGAGTACTGAGTCTGGTTAGCAGGTCTCAGAAGTATTACTGTATTGGTGAGGCACACAGAAGTTTGGAAGATAGTTCCTCAGGCTCAAATTCAGCTTTTTTTAATGTGAAGAAATTGTCTAAGAATAGCTTGCTTTGGTGAATAATTTACATGAAAGTCCTTCTGAAGTCAGTATTTACATGCAATGACTACTCAGTAAGTACCAAATGTTAGGGAATAAAATCGTGTTTCAGTCTCAATATTATATTTAGAATTACTTGTCTCTATTTTCATTTGGACTGCTGTGCAGCCTGTCTGTCTGTAGCCTCTGTCTTTACAACTGAAGGCAAATTGGTGTAGTGCTGTTTGCTAACCTTGACATAGGAAATTTACAGGTTATTCACTTTTACCAAAGTAATAACATGCTATTTTTCGTGTGAGTAACCCACATGACTCATCTTTCCATAGCATTCCTATTAATTAAAAGCAGTGGGGTGTTCTGTATGAGTAGATTTTTAGTGCTGATATTATACCATTGGCACTACAGCCAAAGAAGTCCTCCAAGAGTGTCTTCTGGAGGAGATGGGGGGAGCTACAGGTGCTGCATTGGAAATAATGATGGAGCTGAAGCTTCCTGCACAGATTCCCTAGGAGTGTTTTTACAGCTTTCTCTCAGAGGTCAGGTGGGGGGAGTAGTTTGATTTTGGTACTCAATTGTAGTTTGAAAAGTGTATCTTATAAAATAGAGCTGCTCTGTATTAAGTATACAACCCTTTTTATTTATGGATGGAAGCAAAGTTTAGAATTGGAACCATCAGTGCAAATCACAAGCTTCTGTGACCTTTGTCTGGAAGCAGCATTAGGGCTTATTTTATGTATAGATCAACTCAGAAGGGCAAGTGTATGCTATCTTTTCAGACACAATCGTAATACTTCACACACATATAATAAAGATTCTTCTTAGTTTTGCCAGAATCCCTCTACTGCATTAATCTTGTATCAAACATACTAGATAATTAACTACACAGAATTTTGAAAGACAAATATATCTGTATAACGGAACCCTTTTAGATGATTAAAAATAAAATAGATTTAACTCACTGTTTTTACAAGAATTTCTGTAGAAATCTGTTAAACTTCTGTTGTCTGCTGCTGGTTTGATCCTTGATAAATACAGCAGGATTAAGAAAGGTTTTAAATTAAGAGCCTACATACCCTTCCCAAGTTCAGACCACGTGGTTGTGTCAAAAGATGTTTAGGCATGTGAACTATGCTACTGAAATCAGAATAGAAGCAGAAATTATTAAAATCTTTCTCCTAGTGATTCCATATAAGTAAACATTTTGTTGGAAGCAACATTCTTGCTGAGTTACATCATTTCATTTATGCTATATAACTTATTTAGTCCATTCTGCATAATACTACATGCACTACACTGTGGAAAGGCTTTCCATAAAAAGACCCAAGAGGCTGAACTGAGACCAAAGTGAGGCTGGAAAAAAGCAGCGTCTGTACAAAAGTTCACTGCGAGGGTTTTTTTTTCTGACTAGGAAAGCATTCTTCTCCATGGAAACATGATATGGAGCTTTAACAGGAGTCTGCTTACTGCTAGGACCTGTGTTTGTTCCACCCTAAGGGCACCCTTGGGAGCACAGGGAAGAGAATTCTGATAAATTTGTTTCTTTTATAAAATGAAACACTGTATGTAAAATCCTTCAGCAACCCTTTTCCTTTATGCTTTTGGTCCACCATAAAATTGTGAAGGGCCGTGGCTAGTACAGAAACGGAGCTGTAATGTCAGCTCATGCTGGCACATTAATGGCTTGCATAGGATCGCCTGTGTTATTTGGCCATTTTATTGTATGCCCAGTGTTGTGGATGCCAGACTGATTTTTTTATTTTTTTATTTTTTGGAAACATCTTTGTAAGTCTACAGAGTGTATGAAGGTTACTCAAAAAAATGAAACAAAATGAAGATCAATTCTAGTTATAATGTTGGCTCCCAGTATTGCCACAATTTCATTTTTTCCCCCTGAATCTGGTGGTTATTCTGTCTCATCCTTATAGAAACACAAAATAAGCATTGTTGAGGAAGTATAAAATTTGTGCTACCTTTTTAACAAGTGGATTCCGGTATTTTAATAGTTCTTCATCTTTACTATGTCTTCTCTTCTTTGAGTATGTTGAAGGTCTGGTCCCATGGCTGAAAAATGGGGATCTTTGTGAGTCTCATTACTTTTCTTTTGATAAATAGCCCCAGCTGAATTTAAAAAGAGGAACTTCAAAGCTTTGAAGCTAGAAAAGGGATGGAGTGCAGGAGACAACAGGTCTTAAGGAGAGCTTTGGAGGCCATCTGTTAGCACTAAGTGGCCTTGATTTTGTTCATCTATGTTTGGTAGGTAGATAATAAGGCTGCATGAGTCAATTTTCAGTCTTATCACAATGCTCAGGCAAGTTGATGTTCTCCTTTCTGCGACTGAACTGGACTAAAGCATGAAGCTGTCTTGGTAGCTGCTGGGAAAACATGACACTCTTCTCCCTTCTTCACTGAGTCAACAATATACTTGGAACTGGTCATTTCTGAGAGAGATGTCAACACAGATGTTGGCATCTGTGTTACATTAAGAATCTCATTTGGCGTTCATGGAATTAAAACAATGAATTTTTCCTCTCTGAGAAAGAATAGGGTTGGAGCATAGTACAGGGATGTTGCGTACCTTAAATCATTTGCATACAGAGTGATAGCAGGGTGACAATGTGTAGGATTGGATCAAATTATCCTATGCCATTGTAGCTTCAACTTTTACTTAATCATTTCAAAACTTAGACTTGATCTTAATAGGCCGCATGATGGAAACAATAGGCTTCCAACTGGGAGAAGTTTTTGGCCCAGTATTGTGATTGTGAATGAAAACCTGTCTCCCCTATTGTAGTTCTATTGTACTAAAATAATATCAGTATTGTTATGCAATGTGAGATTAATTGACCTTTAGGCTAGGGTATGTGTAAGCTTAACAAGTTAAATGCCATTGAAAACAACCATCCCAATCGGAAATTCAAAAGGACCTGTTGTATGCATCTGTAATTTAAAGAAGAAAATAGGAGACGTGGGATGAGATCCAGGACTAAACATCTGAAAGAGAGAGGCTGAAGTAGTCAACTTTAGTTGATTAAAGATATTCTGATCCTGTTTTTCTGTGGTGTCTTGACCTTACTAAAGTTCAGTTAGTATGTAATGGAAAAAACAACCGGTTTGATAGCAAAGTACAGGAAATGCCTTCAATCATGGCTGATTACAGTAGCAGCTTTTCTTCTGTTGCCTTTTTTTTTTTTTTTTTAATGCTCTTTCTATGTGCCTGAAACAATGTAGAATAAAAATGCTTTGGAGCCCTTTATTTGGTGTGTCCAAGTAGAGCAATTAAATGTCTGGCTATTTGATGGATGTGTGTTGGGAGTTTTTGCAGTCAGGAAAGTGTAGTATGACTTAAATGAGCAAAATTCAGAAGTTTTATTGTATGTAAATTTAAATACTAGCAAATTCTGTGTGTGTGTGTGTGCAAGAGAAATTTCTACTAGACAAATGAATGCAGATCTTCTCTTAATCAGCTTTTGTCTGGCCATCTACTACAAAAATTGAAGTTTCAAAACTAATTTGAATGAAAATAAGGTGAATCTCTATCTGGAAAACAGGAAGCTGGGAAGCTGAACATTCGTACACTGAATGTACATAAAGGCTCAGATTCATCTCACCTAACTTTAGGAATGCAAGAGAAGCCTCAAAGTCAGGATCGTGCTTGTCCTAGAGTGCATTTAGCCAGGATAAGCTTCTTTATGGAGCTGTGCAGCCCACATATTCTGTGAATCATCCTCTTGGAGATACCCGTGGAGATGGCTATGGAGGTAGCCTGAGGCAAACTGAGCTACCTCAAATGCTCAGATTTGGTGGGATCAGGTCAGAATGCTGAGAAATAGAGAAAAGAATACTACAAAAACAGAACAAAATGAACAAAATATTTCATAGCTTTAGTTACTTTGATGTTTTACATAAATTACAAAAAAAAAATGGAATTGTGATTGATTACATTACAACCTTTATTGTCATTGCTATTATCTGTGTAAAGCAATATGTCTTCTTTTGAGCTATTAAGAGTTGCAAGGCTTCATTGCTAAGATGATAGCTAGTGAGCACTGCTGTAGGAAACAAGATGCTACATGGATAGACATGCATTTGTGGCCTGAATGTTGTTCTGTTCTGTGTAAGAAAGCTGCAGTTGAAGAAAACAGCAAAGAGAAAAAAGAATGTTAGCCTTTTCTGTTAGCCACAGAAACTATGCCTGAAAACCAAGTACTCTTTTCTTTTCTGCATGTTTGAAGAAATACTTTTTTTCCACTGTCCAGATTTGTCATTATACCTACTGAAGCCACTGAGGAAAAAAACACTGTTCTAGGTTTCCAAAGACAAACTTTTGAGCTGATCTAGGTATGAGAAGTTAATTAGTATGTCTGCAGATAAATTTGCTTCCTAAGGTTATGCTAGCATTTTTTTCAGAATTAAGTTTTCTGGACTTGATCTGACAAGCTTTTCTAGCTTCACGCCATCCTTTCACTGTCTTTCATTGTGGTTTTATCAAATAATGATTTAGTATTGTTTTGTTTAAAAGGATTATAGACATACATAGCAGGCACTCTTAGTTTGCGCTCCACCTAACTTATTGTTATAACAATGCATATGCAATCTTGTTTGTATGTTATCTGAGATATAAAAATAAGAGCATGAAGCATTGAATCTCACACAGTAGAATACCACAGCTTGAGTCAGTCTTTGGCTGAACCTGGGGAGCTTTATTGTCCTCGGCGGGATCACTGAGGTGTCAGCAAGGACAGGTTGTGTCACGTTACATATTTAGCAATGACTCAACACAATAGCTTTTTAGCAGAGACTGACACAGTAAATATTGTCAGTGGGAGTGCAGATTTCATCTTGTCATTCCCAGCTGGAATATCTAGAGCCACTTAGGATTTCTCAGCTAAAATTTTCAAGGAAAAGAAAGGTTAGAAAATGGTGTTTTTAACCAAAGTAGAGGGGGGAAGAAAATTCTCTCACAGCACTGTCAATAGCCACTCACATGTCAGTCAGATGTGCAGTGCAAGACCAGGATGCTCAGCCCTGGGTCAGAGCCAGCCTCGGAGAAGAGGACACCATCCTGAGCACCAGGCCAACAGCTATTTGCACACTGCTTTTATACAAACTTTTGAACACACTGTGTTTTCACTCAACATAAAACACTATTTATTTATTTATTTATTTATTTATTAATCTCAAGCTTTACAGAAGGGAAAGATCACTTGCTATCTGCTATAACTGTTTCTGAGGCAGATTGTCCTATACAGTGCGTCTAATATGAAGCCAGCTCCATTTGTATCAGTTCTTGGTAAAAAGAATTGCAGGCCATGGGAAGGCAGAGTTGCCACTGGGATCCAACACAAAATTTGTCTAAACTAGGCCTTCAGATTCAGGCTAGTTCAATAGGAACAGTTGTAACACTACATCCCATCCCTGCCTTAGTCTCATTGAGGAATTGTCACATTCCCAGGTACGGGTCATGGAAGGACGAGGATTAAAAAGCAGCGTGATGTGAATGTAAAAAGAAACTCTCTCTTGAAAAAGAAATAGAAACCACTCCCCTCTGTGCTTAGCCAATTTGTGAGAATGTTTTACATAATGTATATCTGAACTTCTATGTATTTCACTTATGTTCTCAAATAAAAATGTGGAAATAATAAGAAAGGAAAGACAACACAAAGAAAACCTGTTAAGTATGATATATTTATTTGTCTACACATTATTTCAAGGAAATTCGGCATAATAAGATAAGCAGATCATGCACTGTAATGTCCTAAGTTCCTACCGACAATTGTAATAAAGTTATGGTCAAAGCCATTAAAAGGCCATATATAGAAATTATTTTATAGAAGTTATTTTTATGCTATCAGAAAAGTCACTGCTTTCCTTAAGCTCCTGGAAAGGAATATTAAACCTTTGGTCAATACATCGTTAAGACATCAGTTAATAGTGAGGGCTGCATGATTAAAACAGCCGCCCTTTCCATCTCAGGATCTTGCTTTCCTAAAAGTTCTCTCAATGGTACATTGCTGGAGCTGGCAACTTCATGCAATCCACATTTTTACTTCCTAATGACCAGGTTTTACCAAGCCACAGCTGGCAGTGGTGTGTTTGTCTCCCTCTGATGTCCTTGGCAGGTAGATAGCAAGCTGCCATTTGCTACATCCCTTCTCCTGTCTCTGCCACCCCTGTAGTCTGCCAGATATTTGTGCAGATGGCATGATGATGGACATTGTGCTAAATGGGGAAAGTAATATGTGGGTTTTTAAAATAAACATGCCTGACAGGAAGGCATTGTACATATGGATTCACATCAATAAAAGGTGGATTTGCTGCATTGCAAACTTGGCACTGCTGAAAAGCAACACTGTTTTCAAATCTGCACAGCGGGTTTTTCTGTATGTTGCTGGGTACAACTCTTCTATAGTTTTGGTGATAGATGATGCTCTTATTCTGTAATGTAATAGTGTAATGCAAAGAAAGTGCTTTTCATAAATCCAGTAATTACTTAATGAATCAAAATAAAAGCAAAACAGAAATTCCAAGACTTTCAGATAAACACAGGCAAAACTTCCTGAGATCTCTTACAACAATAAAAGCAGCAGGAGCATTTTTCCTCACATTTCTCTATACTCCCTCCTTGCTAGCAAAAACTGCCCTACTGTTCTGAATCCACCCGTAAGAATGAACAGTCCAGCGCATGCTGCATTTCCTACACTAAGGGAGATCACCTCACCTGGTAGAACCCGACCTCCAATGACACTGCTATTATTGCATTTTCATGCTCAGTAACAGGGAAAATTATGGGTTTCTTTTCTGTACAGTTTTTTGAAAGGCAGAAAATGATATTTTTTAGTTTGTGTTATCTTAGAAGTTATGGTTTGGATTTGTTTTCTCATTTATCTCCGATCTGTCATGGGGATAAGAAAGCCTTGCTGATGTTTCATGACTTATACGCATAATGAAATAAAAGAATCCACTAGTGAAGAACAGTTCTAGTTTATCTATCCCATAGTCTAAGGAAACTGATATTAAGTTGATGAGGCTTAGTTACTAAAGAAGCTGACATCAGAACATAACAATTTTTTGTTTGTTTGTTTGTTTGCTTGTTTTCTGACCAGCGCCATATATAGCTCCACTTTGGTTAGACCAGGATCTAGTACATTAATTATTTGGGTATTTGAAGTACACCAATGTGTTTGAAGAACTGAGATGAAGACTTTGGTGAATTTCTCAGTCATACAGAAAAGACCATATCAGGCAGTATGGTACAAATGGTCCAAGTCCTATGATATTTTCTGCTTATGGCTAAAAATTATATTGGAAATGCACTATTAACTAAAATTACAGCAAAGAGCAAGTTTGTGCTGGGTACAGGAGAGACCTGTTGGTGCAGGAGAGCATCTTTGTCTCAAATGCATTTTGGATACCACTGAGTAACTTAAAAAGTAATTCTAAGAATGTAGAGGTCTTACCTTAATTAAAATAGAAAAAAGTAATTTCATCTTACTAATTGGAATTGTTAATTGATATAATGAGGGTGTTGCCCTCAGTTATGAATTTCAGTAACCGTAGGACTGGAGAACAGTTCTGTTGGCACTCTGTGTCTTGTTATGGGGATGTTTCCTTTTTACCTTCTGTGGCTTCTTCTGTGAATAGCCTGTCTATTCAAAACCTGCAGAGAGGATGTGATTTTCCCATGCAGAGGAACAATGGCAGTGGCAATTATTTCAAATACACTATTGAAAGGGTTTTATAGCAGCTGAAAGTCACAAAACCAAAACAAAATTACGAAGGATCTGTTTCTTTGACAGTAGTTCAGTATCTGCATATTTTTGACTTGTGTTCTTTGATGTTCTGTAGATGTTTAATAAGGCGCAGTACTTCACTTAACTTTCGTCGTATAAAGGAAAATCCTGGTTTCCAATGCAGTTATCATTTGTAGATAATGATTATGATACACTGAAATGTATATGCTTTAAATTTTTGTTGCTTATTCAGCAGCTAGAGTAGAAGCAGATGCTGCGGAGATATTGCATTGTAAAATGATTGCTTAAACCAACACATGATCGTGTTTCTTAGCTACTTGATCCTGTTCTTCAAATATGGATTTATTTAGTTACTAATGTTTACCTGATTCAAAGGCTACTGTCAGTAATGTTTGGCAGAGTCACTGTTCAAAACCCATCTTGGCTGTTTAACTGCCTTACTTTCAACAAGAAAATTACCTGTTATCTAAATGGCGTGTGTGACACATGGCCACACAGACAAGGTGGTTATCTTGCTGGCTACCGTTTGAAGTCAGACTTGAAGAACCCAGTCCCGCAAAGTCCTCATCACCAGGGCATTTCTGGGAAGCGAGGGCAGTCGGTGGCTCATGACACTGGCATGTGGAGGAATGAATGAGCGTTAGGGAAGCTTTCTTGCAGGTTACCTGCAGCCAGCCCGCTCTTCTGTTCAGACATGCACAAGCCTTGCTGTTACAATCCTGATTCTCTCTTAAGATCCTGCCAGTCATTCCAGCTTCTGAGGTGACTGTGATGCTGGCAGATGCCCAGAAATGGAAACCGAGGCTTAAATTTCTGGGTAATGCTTTCTGAGAAAAGAAATGATTTAAAAAAAAAACATGTTACGCAACTGACTGCTCAAGTCAACTGAACTGACTGTACAAAGTATCTTGGCAAACAAAGGAGAGAGGTAGCTTAATGCATCATTACTGCATTCAAGCAACCCGGGCACTTTCCTAGCTTAACTGGTTAGGTTGTTTGCAAATTGCAAGTAGTTACTCAGGTTGTGGGAGCTCATTTTGTCAGAAACAGATGACTTTCTTAGCTCCTACAAAGAGTATGCAAAACGAGAAAAAGAAGAATGTAATAGATCTTTGTCATTGAGCTATTTGACACTGTATCATTTGGTAAGCTCTGATTTAGACACAGACAGCTGGCAGTAATACCGGGAACCAAGTAAAAGTCTGGATGGATCCTAATGGATCATTCTGTACAATGAATTTACATTCCAGAGACAGAGCTGTTTACTTTCTGTGATGATAGGAGAGCTGGCTGTGTCTTAGAAAGTTCTGGGGAGACAGAGGTCTTAAACTAAAACTTTTTTTTTTCACTGGCACTGCTGCTCTGCAAAAACATGTTCCCTTGACAACTCTTTTCTGTTACGTTTTCATTTTTTTCCTCATCTCTGAGTGTTTTCTTTTTTTTTTTTTTTCTTCTGAGGTGTTAAATGTCACATTACCTACTCTCTTACATTTATTTAGTAACTAAGCTTTCTTTTTCCCCTTTTTTTTTTTTTCCCTTCTGTCAACTGCAAATTGTTTTATGCAGTTTTATGGACTATGATAATCTTGTGGGCTAGCTATGAATTTGGCACTTTGGCAGACTCCCAGCTTACCTTTTAACCTCCCCTATCTACTTTGATGGAAGTCATGCTGTTGTTGTTTTAGCTTCTTCCAAATTTTTTCTGAAACTTTGATGCACTTTGTATTTGCAGTAATAAAAATCTACTGGTGTCAAATTCCGTTACTGCATGAGTAATTAAGCTGATGTCCTCAACGCCTCTAATAGAGTTGTGAAGAGGCTTATAGCCTTCATTGTTTAAGCTTGATGAAAGGGTCCCAGATGTGTGGTTTTTTTTCTGTCAAGTAGGATTATGATTTCATAAATAGTAAGGAAGTTAAATTGACTTGTGCTTTTACAGGTAAGCTTAAAATTTCACTGTTGGTCTTTACAGGTAGTCAGAATTTAATATTAAGGCTCTTGCTTTTTTTTTTCCTATGCTCAGTCTATACATTCTCTTTTTCTACTGTCAAGTTTTTATTTCTAGTTTCTGTTACTTACAGGAATCTTTAAGCAAATAAAGGGATAGTAGAGGGATAGTTGGAGGTGATTGTTTGGCAGGTTAAATGGTTAGATGAAGGGGATTATGCTGTAGCCTGTTTGATCTCAGGCTGTTTAGGAACTGATAAAAAGGATGAATTCAAGGAATGACAAAATATGTAGTCTTCTCCAAAGGGCCTTATGTGGGTGAACAACTGAGGACATACAAAAGTAGTGCAACTGATCTGGAGAGACTGATGTCAGGTGTAGGGCATATTGGTTGCAAGGAGCATTTCTACATTCCATATATACTTCAGTTACATAAATCATAATTGATGAGGCTAGTTTATGGGGGGAACAGTGGATTTACTGTTAATGAGGTAGATCTGACTTGGTCAAACTTCTTGCATATGCACAAACCACTTAGCATAACTTTGTGCACAGCATAACTGGCTTCTACATGCACAGTAGGTCATTCAGTGCTTCCCAGAAGTGTCTGATTTAATACTCTGATGTGCAGTCTTTATGAAGACCTTAAGCAGTAAGCCCACTGTGTACCAGAAATACCTGTTTTTTTTTGCTATTTTGTATATGTAGTATAGGTTAGATACAGGCAGGCCAGCATGCCCAAAATTGTGAACGAGTGTTTAAAAAAAAAAAAAAAAAGACAAAATAATAAAATAATAATAAAATCCACCTACTGAAGTAGGTCTGATATGGAGAAAGAAAAGAGCATTTCAGGGGAAATCCCAGCATACTGTATCTGTGCACATGTCTCACATAACACAGCCTTGGAAGTATTGTTCAATTATGGAATGCTTTGTGCTGGAAAGGACCTTAAATATCATCTAGTTCCAACTCACAGGCTGGGGTGTCACTCTTTTGCTCTAAGAGCAGTGTTTTTAAAGAGCTGCCAGCTCTGATCAATTCCTCTGTCCCTATGGACAGATTCCCAGCAAATCTTATCCACTAATTCTTTAAACATTTTAGCCACTCTGGTAATCTTGCCTGGCTTCAGAGCCAGCATAATAATCTGCTGAAGGTAGATCCTACATTTTTAATTCATGCACTGGGTTCTTGCTCAAAACATGGCAAAAGGCAGGAGAAATTCTTTCATGGTGCTAAGTTAATTCATTATAATATTTATAGCACACAGCCATAATTCCTCCTAAGTAGTGACCACAATGCAGTCAATAATATTAAACTGTCCACTGGTACAGGACAATACACACTACTTCTAATGCCTATTGTAAGTCATGTCCCTAATCTGACAAACACATTAAAAATTGGTTGATTGACAATTTTATTTTGGGGCAAGCTTGTCATCTTCTGCAAATGTTGATATCGTAGACCCAAATCCCCAGACAAAGTTGGAGGAGACAGAGTATATGCAGGACAGGCTTCCTCTAGAAATTCCACCTAGCAAAGGAAGGGAAGCATCAACAAGCCCTGGCCTACCAAATGGCAGTTTCAAGGTAGGCAGAGTTCTTGAAGAAGTAAATGTTGGGTGAATGTGCCTCATTCTGGGCACAAGGAGAAAATGAGAATGATTTACCTGAGAAAGGACCTCTTTTAAAACTTGAGGGCAAAACTTTCCACGTGAATGACATAAATAAGGCATTCATAGAGTCAAAAGAAGGTACAAGCAACTACACTGGGTCACACCAAACATCACTCAGGTTAGATACCCTGTTCTTGGCAGTTGTCAGTAGCTTAAGCAGTAATGTGCACTTATTACAAATCAAATATCCTCTTTTCTTGTAGCTATACCAGTATCTAAGTACATTAATGAGCTCAACTACAGCAGGTTCACTGCAGCCCAGACTGCCTCCCATGTTAACCTCTTTAATGAGTTCATCCGCACTGGTGAGCACCAGGTCTGGTAACATTTCCCCTCTGGTTGGTTTGTCTAATAGCTGGACCAGGAAGTTATCCTCTACTTCCTTCATGGATCTCCTGGATTGCTTACAGCCTGCTGTGTTGCTTTCCCAGCAGACATCCAGGTGGTTGAAATCCCCCAGCAGGATGAGAGCCTGTGAGCATGATGCTTTTTGTAGCTGAAGCAGGATGGCCTTGTCAACAGGCTCCCCTTGATCTGTCAGCCTGTAGTAGTCTCCAGCCACAAGGTGTCCTTTATTGGTCCACTCCTTAACTTTTACCCGCAAGCTCTTAACCTGTCTGTGTTTGTTTCTCAGGGGTATCACAGTCTATTTCTTAACATAGAGGTCAACCCCCCTTCTCTGCTTATCTCTTCTGAAAAGCTTGCAGCCCTCAATTGCAGTGTTCCAGTTGTGTAATTCATCCCACTATGTTTCCGTGATAGCAATTAGGTCATAGTTTTCTAATTGCACCGTGGTTTCAAACTCCTCCTGCTTGTTTCCCATGCTGCGTGCATTGGTGTAGAGGCACTTAATCATCTAACCTGTCTGAATGTTTCCACTGTGGATCTAAAATCTGGGGGCTGGAATTTGTTGCCATTAAAGATTTTGGCAACAAAATCTTTTCATAGATTCATGGACTGGTTTGGGTTGGAAGGGACCTTAAAGATCATCTAGTTCTAACCCCCTGCCATGGGCAGGGACACTTTCAACTAGACCAGATTGCCCAAAGCTCCATTCAGGCTGGTCTTGAACACTTCCAGGGATGGGGCATCCAGAACTTCTCTGGGAAACTTGTTCCCATGTCTCACCACCCTCATGTGAAGAATTTCTTCCCAATGTCTGTTCTAAATCTACCCTCTTTCAGTTTAAAAGTGTTCCCCCTTGTTCTATCACGGCACCCTCTGACAAAGAGTCCCTCCCCATCTTTCCTGTAGGCCCCCTTTAGGTACTGGAAGAGTGTCATAAGGTCTTCCTGAAGCTTTCTCTTCTCCAGGCTAAATAACTCCAACTTTATCAGCCTGTCTTCGTAGGAGAGACACTCTTGTCTTCTCATCATCCTCGTGGCCCTCCTGTGTATTCACTCTGATAGGTCCATTTGTTTCTTCTGCTGGGCACCCCAGAGCTGAACACAGGACTCCAGGTAGGGTCTCACAAGGGTGGAGTAGAGGGAGGGAATCACCTGCCTTGACCTGCCAGCTACACTTCTTTTGATGCAGCCCAGGATATGATTAGCTTATTGGGCTGCAAGTGCACACTGCCACCTCATATTCAGTTTTTCATCCACCAATACCCCCGTGTTCATTTCCTCAGGACTGCTGTCAATCCATTTTCTGTCTAGCCTGTATTTGTTCTTGGTGTTGAGGTGCAAGGTCTTGGCCTTGTTGAACTTCATGAGGCTAACACAGGCCCACCTTTCAAGCCTGTCAAGGTCCCCCTTCTCTCACTGTGTCTGTCACACCATTCAGCTTGGTGTCATCCAAGTGAGTGCACTTGCTGAGAGTGCACTCAATCCCACTGTCATGTTACTAACAAAGATGTTACATATACCACATACCAGTGCCAATTCAGACCACCGAGTGACACCACTCATCACTGGTCTCCATCTGCACATTGGGACACTGACTGCAACTCTTTGAGTATGACTGTCCAGCCAATTCCTTATCCATCAAGTGGTCCATCCATCTAATATATGTCTCACCAATTTAGAGACAAGGATGTGGTGAGGGACAGTGTCAAAAGCTTTGCACAAGCCCAGATAGATGACATCAGTTTCTCTTCCCTTATCTACTAACCGTGACCACATCATAGAAGGCCACCAAATTTGTCAGGCATGATCTGCCTTTGTTGAAGCCATGTTGCCTATCACCAATCACCTCTCTTGTTTTTCATTTGTTCACAGAGGTTGGTATGCAATTTTTTTCCTATAACTGATTTAGAATTTGTCTACACATACTTATTTATCATCAATTCCATCTATGGAAACTTCTCTGTGTAGAAAAAAAGTTCTGATCAAAGGTGCCCACACAAAGTCACCTAAGGACATATGTCCTGCTTTTGATTCTCACCTCTCTATGCATTCATACATACAATGTCTTCTTTTATTACTGCATATCTTCAATACACTACAAAAGCATCTACAGCCTAGATAGAAGTATAAAAATAAAGTAGGCCATGCAATATCAGTGAATTGTAGAATATCCTGAGTTGGAAGTGACCCACAGTGAATTTTGTTGTCTTTGTTTTTTGTTGTTTTTTTGTTTGTTTGTTTTGTTTTGTTTTGTTTTTTATCATTTATACCTGATAAAATGTTATTAATAGTGGATTTTATTTTGTTGTTGTTGTTTTTCTTGCAAGTGAGGGCTCTTTTGTGCACTGGCTTTCTAGATCCTACTGTAGTTTAGTCTAAGGCTGTGGCAGGTAAGTTAAATGGTACCTAGCATCCATTGTGTTTGGATCATGAGATAACTATCAATGGTATATTTAGAAAATGTGCAGAGGGCAAGACAGGAAAGGTGGATATCCCTTTCTCAACCTGTTTTTGACCTCACCCAATTTAATAACTGAAGAATTGTGTATTTTCGACACAAAGACGTTTGTACAAAGAATGATCAGAGAGAGGCAGCTGCTAAGATGTGTTGTTTAACAATGAATGCAAAATAGTCATGTGAGATTATTTCTGTGCAGCTTTTAAACAGCAAAAAATTAGGCTCCCGAAGATGGGAGCATTGTTTATCAGCCCTCTCCTTGCAGTCTGAACTTTGGATTTCTAGTATATGTTAAGAATACAATTCAAAGTAATCCAGGTTTGAAAGTAACAATTAATTCAACCCGTATGCTAAATATGGGTAAATTGGTACTCCTTATTTTGTGCTGATACAAAAAGGGAGAGGGACTTTATTAGACAACATTGACCTATTTCACATAGGAAATATAAGAAATAAGTCTTAGATCTGTAACAAGCGAGAGACTGAGATCTTTTCCAAATGTTTCTGATGCTTTACAGCTGTGCTTCCATGCAGCTGAAGAGAGAGTACAGGCCTCATCTTACAAAATGCTTGTCATTACCTGCTTCCTTTTTGCTGTTTTCCAGGTCTATTTAGTGACTGCTACCAGTCACTTTTCATGCACACATGTGAAGGGCAATTACTTGGTGTTGTTTGTGAAACCATCTATTTGTCATGTTCTAGAGTTTCTGTTCAAATTCAGGAGTGTGTGCTCAAAACTTGAGAGCCGATTTAAATCTGGGACTCTTTATTTCAGGGACCTGAAACTGGACAATATTCTTCTGGATGCAGAAGGCCACTGTAAACTGGCTGACTTTGGGATGTGCAAAGAAGGGATTCTGAATGGAGTGACCACCACAACCTTTTGCGGCACGCCTGACTATATAGCTCCAGAGGTATTATTTTTCACTGTGCTAAGAATATAGATAGTATCATTCATCAAATGGACTATTACATGTGTAATTTTAGACACTTTTTATATGTAGATGAAAGCAATAGATGATGCAAACTAGGCTGTGCCACAGTTTTCCTGGTTAATCCTGCAGAATTAGTTTATTCTATAGGGCAAGAACAATGTTCCATGTCGATAGGCGTTGGATTTTCTTTTATTTATTCCCTGAACTCAACTATATTCTTCTCCATATTCTCATTTCTGACTTAGCATCATTGTGAAGGCACTTCAAAGAAGCCTTCACTGAAGCCTTTAAGAAGATAGATGCAACTGAGTACTGTCAGCACCGGTCTTTAGTAGTTATAAAAAGTGTTTTAATTCTTCATGAGACTTAAAGGGGGATGTTCATATGGAAGAGACTGTAGGTTTGGTGCCATTTTGCGTTAACATCTTTGTGAGAATATCATTTCTTCCTTTCTTTAAAGTGTTTGTGAGTGAAAAATATTATCTTTGTGGTACTTATCATATGGGTGGAGAGAAAATATATATACTTGCATAGAAACATAGGATTCTTTTATAGGGATGCTGCAACATCCATATAAAACAGTTGAAAACACCCAAATTCGCTTTAAGGCATTCATTGGGTAAAATAATTTGCTGATAATTGTGCTGGTTTCACATATCCTAAATTTTAAGATTATAAGGTGAATTTCTGAGTGCTTCAAATGAATCAGTATTATTCAGTTTATCTGATAGACAGACTTTTGTCAGCTCAATATAGTTAGTAATCCATGCATCTTTTTTGCCAAAGATTCACTGTGCTGATATAGTATAAAAAGTTTCAATGGTTTGTCTTTCATCAACCATAAATTTGCATCAGGGAAAAGTGTTAGTTATTATTTGCTTGAGACAATAAATTAGAAATCCATATTGTTAGAGTTCATGTCTGGCAAGCTTTGGTAGCACAACTGATAAGTTGTGAGTCATCTTGGAACTATTGTAACATCTATGAACATGTTTTGTGGCATTTCAAAAGTACTCTGCAGGAAAAAGAAAGTAAGTACCAGAGTGATGGGTTTGGTTTTATATGAATTCTTTTTTGATTTAGTATACTAATTGAGTCTTTAAAAACTATTACTAAAAACAAAGCAATAATGATATTCTAGGAACTTCTATATTAAATGCTTTTCTCACTGATGTCAGTAACTCAGGCTTCCGTTTCGTCATCCTGATTGCAGAAGCTTATCTTCTGCTCCTATTTCTCTTGCCTCATGGTAGTGTGTTTCAATTTCCTTTTCTTTAGCAATATCTGAATTCCAGAGAGTGTGCCCTGAACACTTGAAAAGTACACTTCTGAAGACTATCATTTTCTATAATTAATGTGTATAAAATTTAATATCCAATCAACTAAGAATCCAGTTGGGATCCAGACAGAGGCATCCAAATGTTAAACTCATTTCTGTTTTTAGGTTAAGAGAGAATTTGGATTTGGATTGTACATTACAGTACAATCATTATTCCCAAACACAGCACTAAGCTAATGCAGTTCACCACAAGACTGTAACACCACTAATATTGTTTAAGGACGTGGTGGAGTTGCTGCCATTCCAACTCATTTTAAGCCAGTCAGCTTCACCTTAAGCAGTCACCCACTCTTCTTTCTTCAGTCCCCTGTCATGCTGAAATGCTGCAGCCAAACTACAAGCTCCTTTTCAGTGGAGAGTAGCCAAGAATTAGACTTGTCCCATGCGCAGCACTAGCTTTGTAACACCAAGTAAGACGGTAAAAATCCATCATTCTGAACTACTACCCCCACTAAAGGTATTTGCTACAAGGTTGAACTTGTGCCACCAGAAAAGTTGTAGCCAGTTTTTCTGAAAGCAAAAGCAATTAAAGTGAGTCCTACAGCCATGCATTTATTGTACATTTTGTGCATTTATTTCAATGCTGTAAAAAGAACTTGAACAAAAATGCTTTTGGCTTCCCTCAGCCCTACCTAAAGGATGAGAATAAATCTCTCAGATGATCTCTGTGCAACATAACAAGTTGGTTCAGTTTGTTTTGCTCAAGATAGAGACAAGGAAATGTTTCACATTTTCCACCAATCTGTTTTGTATATGTGATCTTTCTTCCCCTATAGCGTGACCTGCTTTAAACAGTTTGGAAGGATATACAGCTTTTTTGCTCATGAGCATACTCCTTTACTCAGGGGACTGATAAACTCAGTTAGTACTTCTGAGAAAACTATGCATTGAGACTCAGCTCTCTTAGTGCAAACTGCATCGGTAAGAAACCATGCCTGCTGTTACTGACGTCAGTGTGGGTTTTAGTCCTCCTTAGGCACTGGGGAAAGAAAGGGTGTATCATGTTGAAGCTGTAAATGTACAGCTAAGAGTGTTGTCTATCATGCCTGTTCAATGTGATCTCTTTTTCTATACCAGATCCTCCAGGAGTTAGAATATGGCCCTTCAGTAGACTGGTGGGCTCTGGGTGTTCTCATGTACGAAATGATGGCTGGGCAACCCCCCTTTGAAGCTGACAATGAAGATGATCTCTTTGAATCCATCCTTCACGATGATGTCTTATATCCAGTCTGGCTCAGTAAAGAAGCCGTCAGCATTTTAAAAGCAGTGAGTCTTCTAATACTTGTTTTCCTCCTCCTCTTCTTCATGGCTTTCTTTTTTTATTATTTTTTTCCTTGATTAAAATTGAATTTGCTAAAAGTTGTTGAGAACAGTCACCACTGGGAGTTCAAGCACAGTTCAGAGTGCCACTGTTAGGATAATGGGGCCTGGGATAAATTACACCGCTTGTGGGAAAGGAACAGAATGTTTGTATTCCACACAGTTGTACACTGCATAAATCTGTGTACTGCAGATTCATGTTTCAGGGAAAACCCAACCAACTAGAACTGTGCTGCCACTTTGACACTTTATATGCCGCATGTTCACTAGAGCGGGGGAAGCACTATGTAAAGAAAAAGTGCCAATGCTTTTCTTCCCTTATTATCAAGATAGGTTGAAAGCCTTTTATTTACAGCTATATGTTCTACATTTTAGTTACGTAAAACTTTGATTAAGCAGTCTTACTCAAGGGCAATAGTTTCTGCCCTGGCTGGTGTTTTACAGTATAAGGATTGGCTTGATAGAAGTGTGCCACCAAAAAGCAGCATTTTTTTAAACAAAACATGCTACTATTTTTCTCTTGGTGACTGAAATAGAGGAGACTTTCTATTAAGAGGGCAGCTGCTAGTGTGAAGTCCTGCAGTTACATTTTGGGTCACATACATACAGGGTTACCTTTTGAAATGATACAGAAAACTTGAACAAATTCTGATTTTTACAACACTAGACAGGTAGCACTTTGCTCAGAACTGCTCATCCTGATCCCTTAAAAACATGTTCAGGTTTATTCTAGATGAGAGGGAGTGGGGGCGCTGCAGGTGAGGGAGCTCTAGAGGAGGATTCAAACCAGAAGTCCACGGTTAAATCTCTGAGTTGTGAACTGTAGTATCTCTTTTGCTCCAGTCTCTGTAGTGAGGGCAGGGAGGACTTATTAAAGCCGACCTTCATACATATTTTCTCTACTCCCCCTAGATACCTTTCTGATGTCTCTTCATTAGCTGACATGATACTTTCATGTGTCTGTTTTCATTTCCAGACTCTTCAATTATTTTCAGTCTAGCAATTAAGATGTATGGACTTGAGCTGCAGAATTCAGACTGATATCCAGGGTTCAGGGATTATTTTAGCCTGTTGTAGAGAAAGGGGTTTTTTTCAATATCTGCATCTGAATTTCACTTAAGTCCAGAGATTTTCGGTAGTGTTCTATAGTGCCTCAGTTTCACATTCTGTAAGATCTGTTCGTTTGGCTCCCCATCCAAAGGCTCTTTCTGTGAATCAACGTTAGCTGAGCTCTCTGTTATTCTGAAATATTCATCAGAGGGGGGAAATTAACTGATAACACCTAATTATGTGTGTAGTATGAGAGCTGTTGTAACTATGAGAAGGTATTTGTTTGACAGGGGAAAGGGAGAAACAGATTTGATAGAGGCTTAGTGTGTTCTCTCATGTGTGCAAGTAGTGAGTATCTATGTGTGCAAGTAGTATAATTCTTAATGTTATACGTGTTATTCATTATCCCCACACAAATGCAAATGCAGAACTGGGCTATAAGTGTATGCTCTGCATTTTTGTGAATGTAAGTATAAGGATGTTCAACACCAGTTTCTTTGCTATCATTTTTCATGAGGCTGTTTTCCTGAGCCTACCTGTTAATAGTAGGCACGGTGGCTTATATTTTTCTGCAGTCCGTTTTTTACATCTTTTTGTCTAAAGTTAATGTTTAATACCATTTTAAACCTTAAAAAGAGAGTTGAATCCATTAAATAGATTTGCACTATAATATGAGATTACTCCTCATTGGGCAAAATGTCTTGATTGACATAAATTGATAGAGGTTAATGGAAGTTTGCCAGTTTATGCCTGGAAAAGAATGTATTTCCTTACATTTAACAATCTGCTGCCTATGTAGCTATGGTGTGAAACATGTTTGAACCTTGTGCTCTGCATCTGATCCTTGTCCACATTCTGTTAAATGAAGAACAGGAAAAACAGAGGAAAGAAAGAGGCGTCTATGTATTTTACTGCTGAATGCTAGCAAGGGATTAGCTTTGGAACACTTCGTTTCCTCACATTGTGCTTTGAGACAGTTTTATTCTTTAGAAACTGTGTATTTTTACACTCCTCCAAGCAAGATGTAAGGAGATTTTAATAACATGACATTCTCGTTATCAAGTAACAATGTTTCCTTATTTTCTAAAGAAACAGTTTTCCCATTATTTCCAACAAAACACAAGCAAGGATAATTTGACAGCTCAGTATTACAAGGCAGCAACAAGTAAGTGTTGCTTATCCCATGAAGTCCCAGGAATCTTACTAGTCTTGTTTCTGTGAATTGACAGGAATTGCTATTTAAAATTCTTTCCTGTCTGGTAAGGAAAACAATTCTTCATTGAAATTAGGTCTGGGCTTCTTTGCAAGTGATGGAGGGAGGTTGTGTCTTCAGTGTGTGTTCCCTGCATATCCCAGTGACACAGATCTCTGGGCACAGAGGCAGACCTGTTTTTAAGCACTGCTGCTTATTTTAAGCAAAGTTTTGGGAGACTAGCAATCTTTAATTCAGGCCCCAAGTTACATGGTTCTCTCAGCAACCTTTTGTCCTGTTGTCATTTAAGTTGGTCGGAGTCCTAATCTTCAAAGGCCTCACTTTTTGTAAAAGGAGGCTCCTGTCTTAGTATAGGCAGCACTTGTGGCTGTGGCCATAAGTGTTATAATAAGTATAATAAGCCCCATTGGCAACTGTCTCGTCAACACAGTACAGTTAACAGCTGTCTGTGCACTGACAGTAGCATCGTTGTTGATGCTGTTGATAAACAGGAAGTAAATGTCAGCTTATGCTTCAGAAATAGAAATAAGGTGAAAAAGAGCAATATTTATCATAGGGGATAGAATTTATGGAATTAAATGTCCACTTCAGAATTCTGAGATTACTGTATCATATTTGCATATGCTAATTTTTTTAAGTGTTCTTAAAATTTGTTCTACCTCATCATCAACTTTCAAGTTCATGAAGTACAGTACTAAACTGTATTATCTAGTAATATTTTCATGTCCCAGGCTTCTCAAAAAGGACACATTCTGATTTTTCCCTGCCTACAGCTTAAAAAAAAAGATAGAACATGGAGGATACTAGGATCAGGTTTTACTTCTTTGCTACCTGGATTATGTGGTACAAAAAGCATATCCTGTAGTTGCCATGTTCCGCTTCTGCAAAGTGTGTGGCTGCTGGTTCCTGGCCTGCTCTCTGCCAGTCACCAGAGGCTCCTGGAGGTGAAATAAAGCCGAGGAATGTAGGAATGCGTTTTGTGGTTTTCCAAGAGACCTCACCAAAGCGTAGTAATCCTTTCAAAACCTTTGTTTCTCCTGCCCATAGAAAGTATGGCCTGTAATTTAGATATGACTTGTCCACTTGCAAAAAAAGCTTGCAGAACAGTTGAACAGAAGACCGAAGGGTCGTCATCTGAGTGGCGTGCATATATCAGGAACTACAGAAAGAATCATCTCACTAATCTAAATTATATCTTTAAAATTATAGCAGTGGTATTCTCCTCTGGATAGTTGGTCTAGCTATCTAAAACCATTTTAAGGGCTCCAGTAACTACTTATGTAATAACTGCAGCATTAAAGCAAGGGTGTGTTAGTGATTTATTTTTTTTTTGCTAAATTATTTTCTTTCTACAGATGTGTAGAATAATGTAGTACCTAGGTTAAAAACTCACTAAACATTCATCACGTTTTGTTTCATTTGTAGGCTATAATTTTAAAAAGAAATTATACTAATGGCTGATTATGAAGTCATAGGAAAGCCTGATGTAATTCTGTAGTGTGAGTATGCATGTGTATAAGAATAGCATTCATTTCTACTTGAATTGCAAGAATTGTGTCCATGTGCACTAGGATATGAGTAGAGCAATTGCTAATAAAAGAAAGAAGAAATAATAGAGAAGAATCAGAAAAAAAAAAAACAAAAAACAGTTGCCATTATTTGATGGTGGCAATGTCTTACACAAGTTTTGCTGAAAGGAATAGTAAGAGTTTAAAAGTGAGAAGTTCAGAAATTTCCACATGAGATCAGTTAGTTCCAGTTGCTGTTACTGACTATCCTCTACTAAAGATTAAGGTGCAAGTAATGTCAGAGCGCTTCGCAAGGGAAACTTTCTGCTATTACTGATCACTCCATGTATTTATTGAAATGTATGGGCAGAACTCTGGTAATTCGCATAGCTGAAGATGCTGTTCTCATTCATATGAGATTAAAATCCTAGAAATGCATGAGGAATGGTGGGCCTTTCATGTACTTTCATGTATGAATTGAGTGTATCTATACACAACCTACATATCTAAAGAAAATAAAACCCAACAAGAATAATATGTAGCCCCTGACCCCAAAATTAATAGGTAAGGTAGTGCAAACAAGGTAAGATAAGTGTTATCCTAAACATTTATTATAAATCATCTCTGGAGGTTTTAATATTTTCTCTTTCCTTTAGTATTTTTGGCCAAAGCTGGAAGCAAAAATACTGAAAGAGAATCTCTGCCTATAGCACTTCTCGCCAGGTGGAATTAGGAGGTCTCAGAAATTAGTTTAAAGAGCTTCCTGCAGGAAACTTGCACTTCAGTCCCCAAATCTTCTGATTTGGCTGGAACCTCTGAAATTTGGAGAGGCCTCCTTGTTTCTCCTACAGGAAAAATAACCTTCTGAAAGGGGGCTGTCTCTAAAAAGTAGAAGTTAGGAATTCTAATGTCTAATTAAACTGTAAATGGTTTCCAGCCATTGTCATTCATGCTTTAACTTCTTCCTCCTCTCCCTCCCCCACCCTGTAGTTCATGACAAAAAATCCAAACAAGCGACTTGGCTGTGTGGCATCACAAAACGGGGAAGACGCGATTAAGCAGCATCCGTTTTTCAAGGAAATTGACTGGGTTCTTCTAGAACAAAGGAAAATCAAGCCACCCTTCAAACCTCGGATTGTAAGTAGCAGTTTGCATAACATTTAGAGAAAACTTGGTTTGACAATTCTAGTTCTTGCTTTTCTGAGGCTTGAAATACGTTGATGCAACATTTGGGGGTTTAAGTAGCATAAAAACCAAGTGGAAAAGATTGCCTTGTCAATTCTGCTGTGAAGGTAAGTGTCAAGAATAGATTCAGTGCACAGGAAGATGCTCATATTCAATCACATAAATCATGAGAAAGTTCAAGGCCCTGTTTTATTTATTTTCCTGTGCTCCCAAAGGCACCTTGATCAGAAAAGACTTTGATTAGGTATATACTTTCTGTGCAAATCCTTCATTGCTGGTGGTCCATCGAGTTTGTAGTGAGAGGCAAAGGAAAAGATTACTGATTAATATTATTTTTAACTGAAGAAGCTTGAAAAAACAGTCTCCTGGGGGAAATAAATATACATCATGATCAGAGAAGTTGATTTATTTACATTTTGCTAAGTAATAATCAAGTATTTGTATTTTAAACTGACAGAAATACACAAATAGTGGTCCCACATGTAGATGCTACAAAAATACTTTTCTTAATCTTTTCTTCATCTGGATGAAAATACTCAAAAACGGTGCACTTAGAGTTCACCAAATGTCAGCTCTTCAGATGAGAATATGTGCAGTAAATTTTGTACTTTAACAGTGCCAGAGAATAATTTTATTACAAATCCTTTGAGATTGCTTTGCATCCCTTGACTTTGCACATTCCTAATAATAATGTTTGATTTGCCTGTAAATATGGTTATGATACTCATTTCTTTCTTTCTTTAGATAGCGAAGGTAATGTTTTATTTATTTATTTATTTATTTATTAAAAAGCCAAACAAAACTTTGTTCTCAACACTGAATACTAACTTAAAGTTATAGACAAAAAAGCCCCCTCTGTCATTGCAGAATTAGGCTGCTAGATTTAATGAATTTACTTTAAGTTCGGCAAGATACATTTCCCTAAGTTCCATGTGTAGGTAGTGGGGTTGCCTGTGCAGGGAACATCTGGAAAAGGAGCCTGAAGTAATTTCTCTGTCTACTCTTGGAGAAGTGTCTCTCTGTAGCTATGAAGGAAGAACCCAAAAGAATAGACAACTGGATGTGAAAGTTAGCCCTAACAAATATCTTTCTAGGAGTAATTTTAAGCAGTAAGATACAGTGTTATCATGGGAATATTTTGTTTAGTATATTTCTTGGAGAACAGAAACCTCATACTGCAGGAGCTACAGGCCCAGGGCAGCCTGAGCCAGCTTCTCTCCTGGAAAGGGTCCAGCCAGCTGGGCATGCCGACCAGCCTACCCTGCTGCCCAGCTCTGCTCTGGAGGTGTGGCTGGATTGCACCTTGTGCCTGACCTGATTTACAAATCTCTGCAATGCTGCAGGAAGTGTAAACCCAACATTAACCCCGCTAGTATCTATTTGAAGCTTGTTTAATACTCCAACTACTGCTGTTCGTTCAAGTTCCTCAGAGAGCTCCAGACAACCTTATTCATTGTTTAGCTGAGTTGCATGTGTTTAGCTCTTTTCCTGTTTTCGTTAGAATTTGGCCTTTCATCTCATAATATTTTTTGTTGCTTTGCTCAGTATTTGTCAGTGTTTTGGTAATACAGGTATCAGCCAGAATGTACAACTTCAAATTAGATTTCACTTAATGAAACTACATCTAGTAAGTCTCAGATTCTTCACATCTTCAGTGCCTGTTTTCCTTTGATGATCAGAGATGTACATTCACTTTAACAAGAGGTATTTTTATAAGGCCCTTATTATTTTCATAGGTATTCTTGTGGTGATTCTTAAAAGTCAGGAGGGATTTAATATGTCAGACATTTTTATTCTTTGTCTTCTACTTTCTCAGTGCAGCTTTTATCTCTTTCTGGTAATTTCACTACTGTTATATTGTAAAGCCATTCCTATTTTATTCATACCTGCTATTATGTTCATTTTCTCTCTCTCTTTTTTTTTTTTAATGGTAAATTAGTTGGGTATTTCAGTTTTAGTAGTGATTTCAGATTATTTCAGAGTAGTCCATTGTAAAATTTTACTAACAGCTGTTTGCTCTTTAATAATTTTTGTGATGATTTTATACATCTTTATTTACAGCTTTTTTCATTTTTCTTCAGGCTGCTTCTATAATGTTGGATTTTTATACTATCTATTTCCATATTGTATATGTCAACTTTATATATTCTACCAGATTTGATTTCTGCGGTCTAGTAGTTCTGTATGCTTGCTTTTTACTTAACCCATTATTGCGGAGGTAAATTCGGATAGCATGTAGTCTGTGTTACAGGCGTCCCTATTATTTTCATGTTCTCAGTCTTTTGTCTCAATGAAATCTATAACCCTGGTGGCCTGGTCCTATCAATTTTACTAATAACTTTCCTACACTTCAAAAGGTTATACTTTATATAGTTATGTTATGTTTATGATTCATCAGCTGGTTTTGTATCAGCTCTATAAATTTTGCAACAGTTTGCATTTTTTTGTTGAATAGAAATCTTTGAGGAAGATCATACCAAAGTTTTTGCTAGTCCTCGTAACATTTCATGATTCATAGAAGGAAATTAAGGTGTGATATATGTCTAGTCTGGACAGAAAGGTCACACAAATATTAATTATGCAACTTCAGAAATTGTAAAGGATTCTAAAGAAGTAAAGTTGAATGTCTCTGTAAGTGCTGAAAAGATGATTTTGGATATTTGGCAATCTAGAAGATATTGCACACACTTTGAAAAAATAATACACCACCACCCCCAAAAAAAAAAAAAAGAAAAAAAAAAAACTTTAAAGCTAATTAAATAAATTCTACTTTAAAATCTACATAAATGGTTCCTCTCTAAATTCAGTTTGGAGTAGCAATGAGATTCATTGATTTGGATTACCAATTGCAACAGTTCCATAGCTACGGATTAACTGTGGAATAAACAAGTATTGCCGTATTGCCGTGTTTGGAATGTTTTGAAAGTTTAAACATCTTTCAATATTGATAAAGGGCTGTTGATTATCTAAAAGTGATTTATAATGTTAAATGAGGATACAAAAATATATTTAATCATATATTCAGGAGAGCCCAGGTCTGTGGAAATAGCTATGAGAAGAGAGGTCAGATGAGTCAGAAAATAGACATTTCTTGCATGAGTGTATATACATGTAGGAAAGAAAGCACACAATGCATATATAGTCATTTGTGCATTCAAACTAGGATTTGCATGCACATACAAAAATTTACTCATGCAAGAATGCATATGTTTACACAGGTTTTCATCTATTTTCTGACCAACAGTTAGGATGACTAAGGGGGGAAAATTTATAATTACTGTGTCATATACACTTAAAAAAAATGAAAACATAAGGTCTATTCAAATGGGCTCTGGACAATGTAAAACCCTGAAAGTAAACAATTAAAGCCATTAGGGAAAATGATGAAACACTGAGGTCCCATCAGGCAATGGAATAATCTGCCAAGGGAGGTCATGAAGATGCCAGGGTGGAAACAAACATTGCTTCAGTTCTGCCTCGCTACTCTACTGATTCCAAAATTGCATGGGTTCCATGGTTAGCACAACAGTCTTTCTCTTCTACTTTTTATCCTTGCTCTGCTACAATAGGTGTTCTGAGGAGATATATTAAATGTTACTGTAAACCTGTGCTTCTCCATAGTTCAGGTATGTGTCTTCAGCTTTGTCAGCCTGAACTTTCAATTTTTCAATGGGATTTGGAAGAAATACTGCATGGCTATTTCTTAGACTTTTGAGGGTTATTTTTAAATTAGATTCATGTCACCGATGTATACAAATACATTCCTCACTATAACAGAAATATACCATTGTTACCCTTCTAGTTTGGGAATAATACGGTGATTCTAATGATGTTCTGGAAGCTGCAATTTCTTTCCTGTCTTCAGCCTTGGAATTAAAATTACTGAAGTCCAAAAGGTCCTTGAAAATCTGATTGTGTTTTCTGAAGGCTTGCAAGAGAGCCCAGGACAGGGCACTCAAAGAAATGGCTTAGGGTTAGATTGCTAAGCAGTGACAGAAGTGAAACACCAGGTTGTCCTAGGTAGTAGAGACAATGGAAAAAGATTTGGTGGCCCCAAAATTGGCTGTGAAGGATCCTTGGCTGCTGCTTCACCATGCTGACTTGGAAAAGAGAACATGAAGAGGTGAAAATGCAATGTACTATGATGCCTATTATGTACCACCTGTTCCTTTTGTAAATCCAGAACTATGAGATTTTACAATGGTAAAATTAGTTTGTTTATATATATATATTGTAGTTTATTATATTGAGGATTTCTCCCATGTGGAGCTATTATAAAGGTTAAGCTACTATAGAAAAAGTAACAGCTCTGGGGCATGTATGTTAGAAATCAAGCAGACAACTGAACAGATATGAAGAGGGTATTTATTACATCTGAGCTCCAGTGACTTTGACGGTATCTCTTGCAGATGTTTTCCACTGTTTGTAAAACCTAATTCTTAATTTTCTACAGACTGTCTGGAAATGTTCTTAATAATAATATTCTTACCTGCTGCTTTTAATGCAGACATGGATTTGTAGTTACATACGGAAGAAATAAGTATAGTTTTAATACAAAAAGATATCTGTTCTCCAAAGTAATTTTTATGAGATAGAACTCTCTTTATGGCACTTTATTCCTATGTTGAGATATTCTGGGGACATAAATTTCCCTGGAATTATTTTAATTCAGAGAACAAAATTTCCCAAATCACTAGCTATAACACCAGTCTATGGTTTCCAACATAATTTGTTGCCCAAGAACCACAAAGGCCTTAATAGTATTCAGTGATTCTCTTCTCTCTGTCCCCCTTTGTTTCCATGGCTTTGCTCCTGGCTTGGTTAAATTGGTTTATCTCCCTTTTCAAAGCACATTTGCGATATTACTAATGAAAACAAGGGTGTCTTTGATTAATTTCTTACCAGAGTCACTGATATTGTGGTAAGAGTGGTAGCTCTTGTGTAGCAACATGCTGGGATGATTCAGGCTATCCCAAAGCAAATAATAAATCATACATTAAAAACAATGAGTGGAATAGATTACTGCTTCACCTTGAATGTGTTTATAAAATTTGTATTGTCCCATGTTGTTACTCAGTGCAAAAAACTTGTATTTGAAACAGTGAAGCAGAAGTGTATTTTGACATATTTTGTTTTTTCCTTAGTCCTCTCCATACAATTTTAGATCCCCTGCAAGAAATTCTGTTTTATTGTGCTGGACTTCCAGCTTGTTGACATGCTACTAACATCAGCCAGAGAAGCTCACAAAGGAGTTTGCAGAGGTGCCTACAGGCTGATACTAATATCCCAGTCCCACGTGCCACAGATACAGGAATGCCACTGTCGCAAATTTGTCACTCATTTGGCTTCATGTGAGCCTCAATTTCTTCTTGTGTTTTTGTTTTTTTGTTTGTTTGTTTGTTTAGAATGAGACCAGCACAATAAAATCACATTTTTTACACTGTTGGTCACAATGGCTCAGTGTGCTGTGAGGAACCATGAGTCTGTGGGAAGCTGTTAGACACTGGGCTGCAATGACAGTCTCAGCACCTGCCCACTCCTGTCCTTACAAGCTGTTTTCTCTGCCAACCCTTGAAATACATGCATGCAAGCAATAAGACTTGTCCTTTTTGTCTATCCTGTTGTAAATGTCAGAGTTGGGAAAATTTGAGACGTTGACTAAGCCATCCTTGAGATGAAAAAGCTGAAGAACTTTGAACCAGAAGAGAATACAAAGGCTGGTAAAACAGATGTTTGCCATATGGATTTCTTTTTAGCAATTAAGCCAAAGTTTCATCTCTAATGGTTTTATCAGTGCCTGTGGCAATCCATTCTTAGTGTGGCTGTATGAAGATAAAGTTAACAAAATAATTACATTACGATGATTCACTGGGAACACACAGCTTTCACAGAACAACACATTATTTTAATTTTCTCTGTGTATTCACAACTTCTTGGTTTTACATTTTAAAATCTCGCTTCAAGAGCATTAAAGAGAAAATGGCCAAGATGGTCTATTGCAGAATTTTATATTGCAGTATGAAGTCAGCTGCCGCCAAATGGGCTCATTTAGTTCATCTAATCCAACTCTCTTCATTTTGCAGACTCTTCCATTCCTGTCATTATGTCCCTGAGAATGTTTTCTGAATATTTGTACATAATTTCTTCAGTTCTGACTTCTTAGGGGTAGAAGATTGGTTTAGCAACTAAAACCAGAGATCTGAGAAGTACAAGATATATAAGTTCTGCTAACAGCTTTTCTAGAAACTCATGGCATGGCCCAGGATTCATCACCTAACCCTTTCATGCCTCAGTTTCCACTCTCTGGTAATAGTATCTCAGCATGCTTAATGCAAAGTAAGGTGACAGTGAAGAAATATGACTGAGAAGTGTTAAAATCCAAATGCTCCTGATCAGCCAGGATTTAAATTGACTGAATGTGTGGCACTTCCCTTGGAAGAGTGTTCTATGCTATACTAGACCTCAGTGTTAGCAGATTGCATCTTGATCTTCAGTCTCAAATTTCCTACACTAATCTGCATGTCTCTTATCTCCTGTAACCCTAAGATAATCATAATCTGTTATTGAAATCCCTCCCCCCTTAGTTATCACTACCTGAGCCACATTGTCTGTATGCAGTTTCCTTGTGAATCTAAACTCCCTTGTTAAGTCTTGACTTAAGGATGCCAGCAATGTGTCCTCTTTCAATTCTGCGCTGCAGCAAAGGTTTGAAAATCATCCCCCTAAACCAAATTCTAGGGTCAGCCAATGATTGTGGTACAACTGGAGTCAGTGAGCACTGGTAATTTTCCCTCTCCCCTAAATGAGTGAAAAACTGGCAAAATTTAAACAGCCCTCTGTTGATGACTTTTGACTAGCCAGATGCCCACAGTGCTTGAAAATTGGGTAACAAATAGCAAATACAAACCAGCTGGCCTACTTGCACAGGCAAACAGGCAGAAGCCACACCTGCCTAAGTAGGTAGGTGCCTCACCGAATGGCTCCCAAAAATGTGCTCAATGAGACAGGTGTATGAAGTGCTGCAGCAGCTGTCTGCTGAGTATGAGATATGGCTGGAATCCTTAAAGAGGGACCACGTTTCTGGAGAAAACTTCCAAATACGTTAGGCTGAAACATGACTCTTATAAATCTTCCCATGTTTTCAGATCTGTTTTCATACATGACTGCTAACAGGCAAAGATATTTTTATTTTTTAGCAAGGGATTTTTAACCTGCTGTTTGGGAAGTCATGTTACTGTTTTTGTGGGGTTTTTTTTGGCACGCCTCTGTTTTTGGTGGCAGTGGGTTGTATTGTCATAAGTGCAGAATTATGACTTTGCCTTTACACTGTGGGGAAGAAGCCCTGTAAAATGCAGTATCATTCAGTAGCACCAAACGGAACACAGGAAATTACAGGCCAAGTAAATTTCTTTTTGTATAAATGTTCTCTCTTTTCAAGTTTGCTTCAGTGTGAATGTCCCTCTTTAAGGTAAGGCCTTCAATATGGGGAAAATGTCAAGGTAGGTCAATTTTTAGGCCTAATAACCTTGAGGTGTCCCTTCAGTTCCATAATATATTTCCATATGGTCATCAGTGCATGGCAATGAGCATTTAGCAGACGGGCACGCAAGGGGCTATACTGCATGCTTCTGCATGAAGTGTTACCGCTTAGACAAAACACCGGGAAGGGATCCTGAGACCTCAGATGATCATACCATTGTTAAACATTGCACATTATGTATTCCCCACTTCCCTGCAGGTGTCTCAGGCACAGGAAAACAGTGGGCTTTCTTCTGAGAGTGACACTGGCGATTAACACTGGTGTACATAAAACAGTTAGAAATAGGGAAGATTTTATATTTTTCAGAACTGCTAACAAAAATTCTTTAGAAAAAATGAAGGAGAATGGATGTTGGTTGCCAGCACTTAGCCTTTTCACAACAAACAGCCATAACTGTTGGAGTCCAACACTTTTTTTGCACACTGTCCCTGCAACAGGGTATTAGAACATTTAACGCAAGCTGATTCCTAAAAGTACCAATTTCCTCCTACTGGTTCAAGTGTTAGCCACTTTGCTACTGACAGAGAAGCATTGGCTGTTGACGGGTGATGAAGTTCATCATCCCAGTTTAGCTGGCAGTAGGCAAACACAAGCAGTAGTACCACAACTGCTGGCAGTGGAGCTTGTAGCAGTGGGCCTAGCAGGGCAGCTGGGAAGGGCAGGGCAGACAAGTCTGGCCCACTTCTGCCTCTTTCCTCAACAAAGCAAAGACCTTGGTTTCCAAAGCACTTTGAATAGTTTGAATCTTTGCACAACTACTAAATACTCTCAGGATGTACGTATATACCTTTTGAGGAGCTTATGTCCAACTTGTATCACAAGCTAAAGACATCAAGAGTAAGTGAGCTAGTATTTTTAAGGGATTTCAGCATTATTTGCTCAGATTAACAAGGTTCTCTTTTTCCAGAATTTGCTCATCTGGTTCGTCTTATTTTTTGTTTCTTATTCTCTTCAACATCAGTGCCTGCAGCTGCTGTTTTTAGCAGTGATTGCCATAACAGTAGAATAACAGCAGTTTGAAAGCTACTGCAGGTTCCCAAATATTTATAAGTTAAACAACTTTTTATTATGTTTCTTTTGATTCTGTACTAGGGATCCAGCAGTATTTGTTTCAGTTTGCTGAGTCCTTGTCTTATAACACTAAAACCCTTTCATACTGAATAATTAAGTGAATTTAACCATCTGTTAAATATACATTTTCAAGTGTTGCCCATTGGGATGGACTGAAAGCAGCCAGAGTGTTTCTGCTTTCCTTTTGGTCTTCCCCAGAATAAGACAGATTCTGTTTCACTTTTTGGCTGCTCTAGTCTTCATTGCTATTTTCAGAAAATAAGCATTAAGTGAAATTGCATTATCTTAGCTACTTACAGTACATTCTTTACATTCTTAAGCATTCAAACAGAAGCATTTTGTTTTTATATTAATATAATAGTAAACAATATTTCTGGGTTGGGCCTATTTCTGTTGTCCTTGAAAGCTAATGGTAAAACACGAGGTAATTTAAGAAGCAGTGCAATCTGGCTCTTCATCAGACTGCGGAGAGGAATTTATAAGAAAAAAAATTGTAGACTTGTCTAAGACTGACAGTCCGTGACTCGTCCCATTCACAACTGAAGTCTGACAAACATGGAGTATATGAAGAGCTTTAGCTTTGGGTTTATTTCTTGTGCAGAACCTTTTGTGTTAGCTAATGCAAGCATAAAGTTAACAAAGGTAGCTTAGTGGGCTGTTCATCTGAAACGGGCAGTAAAAATTTGTTGATGTACATGCTCACAGCTCAGAATTGTAGTGCAAAACATAATTGCATTGGCATATGCAGATGCAGGACTGAAGCAGCTTATCATAAAAAGCAGGATGGAAGGCATTTTGAAATGGTAAGGAGTCCTAGCACTTCAATAACTGCTGCTTTCCTGTTGTTATACTGTTGTGTTGTTATAAGGGATCTTGTTACTTGTCTGCAACACAGACCTTGTACTGATCCTCCCAACAGCATGCTCCAGGAGTCATACGCTTACATTATGCAGCACAGGGGCAACGCTCAGTCTAGATATTTACCAAATGCTTAAGTGGAGATCTTGTTGCTTGATCTGCAGGTGTTTTAGCATGTGGCAGATGCACCTGCCTGACTACTGTAATAACGATGGTTAAAATACAATTTCAGGAGCACACAACTAAAAATGGACTATCTTGGATATGTGCCATGATGTAAGAGGGGAGGTGACATTCAGTGATCATGACCTTAGAACAGCTGAGGGATACCAGTGGAAGCTTGCCAATAAAATGTGAATTAGAGAGGCACCCATATAAAACCTGCTCTGCAGATTGGATCGTAAAATTTACAATAGGAATTGTATTGTGCAGATGAAGTGCATTTGAATACAGTTCCATTTCTTTCTCTTCTCCTATTCCTTCCTAATCCAACAAAGAAAATAATTTCCTGTGTAGCTGAACCCTTTAAAAACCTTACCATAAAGAAAAAATATAGCATAGAAATCCAAAAGTTAACGGTCCTCCCCTGCAACTTTCTTCACTCTAAAAAAGACATATATTTTACCAAAGCATATCTTCTGTGTGGTAGTTATGTCAAGATTAAGTCCTATGGAAACAAGCTCTGGTAAAATGAACAAGATGCATCTTGGTGGTAAAGGACTAACCATGGGCAGAAAAATGTAGTGCTGGCCTCCTGTGCAGCTCCTGTGAATTGTGCCTCCATTGGTGTTTTGCACAGAGGCAAGTTTTGTGCTTTAGCGATCAGGCTATGAGCAGAACAGGTTACATATATATTTAGTGCTGTGTGCTCATCTGTGTAAGAACCCAAGTATAGCCATAGGGAGCAATGGTTTTACAGCACCTTCTTTTGGGTTCATTGCTCAGACTGTGAGCACAGGCTGATTGTCAGCTAACCTGCAGAGCTTTGATTTTGTTTGCTTTGCTGTTTGTTTTGCTGTTGTGTTGTGGGGGTGTAGAATAGGAGAATGGCTTTGCAAAAGCAAAATAGTAAGCCTGGCCACATAATCATTAAATTAGGTTGTTCTTCCTTCCTACATAACCCATTTTACATTCCTAGGAAAAATACATATAGTTTCAGCACAAAGGTGTTTGTGATCCAGTAAACTAACACAGATTCCTTTTAAAAATCATAGTTCTGTGAATGAGGTTGGTGTTTATTAAATTTCTGTATACTTTCATAACAGATTTGATTACAGCCTGCATAGGTTGCCATGCTTTTCAAAATACAGTTTCATTATCTATTAAAATCTTTATTGAATATCATTTTAAATAAATTTCTTTCTCTTAATTTGTTGTCCTTCACATCTAATGAAAGAATAAATAATCCAGGAGTGCAAAATTTCACCCTTCACTTGGAAGTAATGAATGTTTTTATACTTGTAAAAACTACATGGATTCAAAACCCCTTGTTATCATCATAGCCTGTAGCTGATGTACTGCAGTTTATGTTTGGTCCATTGTAACTCTTCCTCAGGTGATAAAAGCAATTAATATACTGAAAAATATATGAACTTGTATTCTGATAACTTATATTTCGTATATTCTGGAATAAGATATTCTAGGAAATGCTTATAATACTGATACAGCCTCTCTGTGCATGCAAACACTGTGAAGAGGTATCAATGTGATAAACAGAAAGACAAGCCTGAAGTGTTTCGCTTCTCAGCCTGTTTCTTTCACAGTATTCATTACTGAATTTCTATATGCACACAGTGAGTTATGTGTGAAAGTGAGTGCTCATTACAGTTGTTCTCAACTCATTAGATACTACTGCACCTTTGTGAAGAGAGATCCACTCATTGGTGCAACGTGATCTCCGCCTCTGTTGCGGTTTTTCTTATCACAATAGAGAGAGAGGTGAATGAGAGGATGGTGATATGTGAGGTTAGCCACATAACCTTGTGCTTCAAACCAGCTTATTTGATGTCTTTAGTTTCCATTTGTCATGAACAAAATAATCTGAAAATCTTGTCAGGAACAAGGTAAATACAAAATTGTCAAACTCTGATCATTCCCAATCTAAGTATGTCTTCTTGATGTTACTGGTTCAAACCTGGGAACCATTTATTTCTTATTGAAGCAAAATTCTGGGTAAAATTAAAGGATATCATCTAAGCCCTGCAACTCTTGCTGCATATCCTGTTCCTGCTGCATTGCTGTCCCATGTCCCTGCAGCTGCACACCGAAAGCTGCAGCAACTTCCTGCCCAGATTTAACATGCCTGTGGTGTGTTTGATGTGCTGCTGATATCACCATGTGCAGCACTGGAAGGGCTCTTCAGTGAAGTTCCCCAGAAGAATGACAAACTCCAGCATTTCACTGTGAGCTTGAAAATATATGACAAAAGGTCAAGTGCTGCTGTTGATAGAAAATGGCAGTGGAGTAAAGTTAAAATGTTTCATTCAGTGATATAGATGGTCCAATCTGGATCTGCAGTACAGTGCTGACAGTATTTCAGACTGAAAATCATGACCTTATAACATGTTTTGTGTCAAAAGGTCCACTTACTGAAAAATATAACATTTTTTTTTCTAATAACACATTAGTTTGTTATTATAATGACTATTCCTGGCCTCACCCAGCCAGTAATAACTATCTCTTCTGGATTAGCTCCTCGTTCTAGTAAACTGAACAGAAACCTAATAATTGCTTTAAAGGGGATTTCTACAGTTATAAATTCAAGTGATGCTGTTTGAGTATATTCTAGTCTGATTTTCCTACAAAAATAAGAGTTTTGTGGCAGTATTATTTTCTAGTCCCCACCTCAATCTTTCTTTCATCTGGTCTGAATAACCTTTGAACCTGCTAGACAATTCCTGCCCAGTTTAGGGGAGTCATTGAGCTTTGAAGAGAACAGAAAGGGTTTCAGTGATTTTCTGAAAATGAAACAAAAAGAAATAATGAAGTAGGGACAGGTGCTTCTTCATGTCTTCAAGCTGTAGAATTAATTTAATCCTTGTTAGGCATCAGAGTCCACTGAGCCTCTTGGCCTCACAACACAACTGAGGAGGTGCCCGAGCTTTGCCAAATTCCCTGATTCGGACCACCTTCTGCCAAGTGCCTTCTTGCAAGGAGTTTTTCAATTCCAGTGGCTCTTCTCATTCATGTTTGCTTCAGAAGTATAATGAAATTAATGCCAAGTTCCAACCTTCTTAATGTGTTTTTGGTGATGAGAACATGAACTTGGATATCTTTCTTCTCTGTTGCAATTCATATAGTATCTTTTAGTAGTCATTAACAGACAAGGGTGGTAATCCTTGACTTTTTAAGCATGTTTTGGAGTTGTTGCTGTTGGTTTTTTTGTTTGTTTGTTTGTTTTTAACTTTAGTCTGTGGCTGCAGGTAGAAAATTAACTTTTGGTTGAAATGGCAGAGAACACTAACCAAGTTCAGAAAACCATTGTTTGATGTGTGCTTATTAATAGCATATGAAGTTCCTTTTAATCTTTTAATAATTACATGAAGAGATTTAAGGAAAAAAAAAAGGCATTTTTGCTCATAAAATTACATTCTTTGTCCAAATCTGTACTGGCCAACTGTGAAAGCTGATTAAATGGTGTTTTATGAAAAGAGTCTCTTAAAAGTTCCAGTACCTTTGGCTCTTTGAACAGAAATTGTAATCTGAGAATAAAATAAAACATGACTTTTATTTCAAAATGTCATCTTTGATGAGATTATGTTAATATGATGAGGCCATGTTAATATTTATTAGTTCAAGATGTCCTATTCCTGTGGCAGAAGTGTTTGATCTGAACAGATAGTATCACCCATGTGAAGCAGGCTCATCATATCTACCAGGATAAGCAGGTCACGCACTAGGTCAGTGCTCAGATGGGAGACCTGTGAAGCGTTCATGCTGCTAGAGGAAAAAAAAATAATAATAAGTGATCAACTAGCTGGCACATTTACTGCACAAGAGTTAGTGAGTCACTATTCCTTCCCACCGTCAGAGACATAGTGCTGATGGATAAGCCATCTTTCATATGGGGTATGAAATTGGAGTTATATCATTTGTAGTCATTAGAAGTGCCATGGTGCTGCTGCTGTCCTTTGTCAAATAGAGTGATTGCCTACATGATACCTGCAGTTAGGCAGTTTTAGTGCAGCATGGGATTTGGCACCCACCGTTGAAAGCAGCTGGGCAGTTGCAGCACCCCTGCCCTTGTTTAACGATGACACATGCTGAACACAAGGTGCAGCCAAATCAAGTGTTTTTGTGTGTTTGAGTGGAAAGCCTGGAGGGGGAGGGAAAGGGGTGTCTTTTTTTCCTAGTAACCACAGTTTCTTCTGTCTTCTGAAATTGAAAAATCTGGAAAACTGTTTGAAAACATGAAAATAATGTGCCCCAAAGTCTCAGGAGCTTTAGGCTAAATAAACAGAACCCTACCCATTTACTTACTGCTTTGTTAGTGATGCATTTGCCAGCCAGTCTACAGATTTTTCCACTTCATGATTTTTTGTTTTTAATATTCGAAGTTGGATAATAACCACAGTCTGTTTTCCTTGTATTACTCTCCTTACCTTGCAGATCATCTTTCTTTTCTCAGTTTCTCTGCTAGGAGATAGCCACAGCCCTTCATACCTTCATGCTGAGCCTTCATGCTACAACTATATTTTGGTCATGCTGTTGACCTACAGAGTATTCACAGTGCAAGTATATTAAAATAGCAATAGTAGCAGAAATGTGGCCAGACCTGTTCCATCTTACGAGATGCTGCTTTGCAAAATAGCCATAGCTTCAGGAAGAAACTGACTAAGTTGCTAAGGAGGATTTCTCAAATAAATCTTTCTGTTGAAAAGAGGCACTTGTTATGACCTCTACCTTTTGACTTTTATGGCTTAATCCACTCGCTTTTGTGCCCTGTGGTTTATTTAATCTCACTTGATCAATTGGTTTGTTAGAGGCTTGCTAGCATATCCTTGCAATCTCAGATTGCTCCATACTTGGCCTGTTAATAAACTGGGTGGTTTATATCTATGCTTCCAAAAAGACAGGGGATTTCTTCCAAGTCTAAGAAAGTTAAAACTTTTATCTTTTTCTTGAAGGCAGACTTGAAGAAATGCTAGGCTTTTAAATCTAAGTGAATACCTTTCTTTGTTGTTTCAGAAGTGTTTGGGATTCACAGTTCTATTGGAAGTGCAATTATTTGTAATCAATGGGATTTAGTTTTTTTCAGAAGTATTCATCTGCACTCTTTTAACCTAACACCTTTGCAAAGCTCAGCAATGGTTTTCTGGAAAAAAAGTCACTATTACAGGGTCTGAAAAGTTTACCATCTTATTCTTTTAGATTCAGAAAGCAAACACTTTTCCAAATATGTCCAGTATGAAAAACTGAAAACGATTTGTCATGCATTTGTTCTCAGCTAGTGTAGAGCTTATTTGCCCTGGATAGCTAGTGGTATAAGCATGTGTCAGTATAGGTAAGTTTCTCCTGAACATAGCTATAGTTCTGATTTTGAATTCTGCTTTCTACAAATGTTCACTTCTTTCTGCTTTAGTGACCATTCTTGTAGCAAATTTATTTTATGTGTGAAAATACTATGGTAGGACATGGGGAAAAGGAAGAATGTAGACATAGTTAAAATGTAATGTATTTCAAAATTCCTGTGGAATTTCATTCTTATTTTACAGTATTTGCCAAAATGACTAGAAAAAAAAAAGCCAAAGCTCTGAGCTGTGTTCCTTACTCTTTATGCAGTTCAGAATGTATGGGTCACATTCACTTCACGTGCAGTCTTTCTGTACAAAGCAATTACAAATCTAAACAATGTAAACATATATAACCATGTGGTTATATAACCATATACATATATGGTTATATATAGTTTGTTAACTCCATATTCCTTTCCTTTTTGTGGAATTCTGTAGATAGAGAATGTATATTTTTGGTTGCCTGTACTTAAAAAATACTTGGTTTACAACTGACAGAGTCTCTTGCATTTCTATAGACCTTTTATTTTCTGTATCTGTAAAGTTCTTACAAACAGCATATGTGATAGTTGCTACATTTTTAATGCCTTAGTGGAGCTGATGAAGAAAACACAGTGATATATATATACACATATTATATAGGAAAAATTATCTGCATTGAAAGAAGGCCTGTAATCCATTTAGAATTCATCAATGTACGTGTTTATGATGTACCACTTCATGAGTTTATCATTTAACTTTGCAAGCCAAATAGCTATTGTATTTCTGGTATCATCATTACCCCAAATGTACAGGATGGATATAAAGACTTTTTTTTTAGAGTGCCAGAATGCCTCCATTAAGTTTCAGGGAAAAAAAGACAAAAAAGGAGAAAGGAAAATGTTTGTTCCAATTCCCTGAACCTGTACGTGTCTGAAATACACTACTAACATGAAAAGCACAAACAGTGCGTGTGTCAGGAGAATGGCCTTGAGGAATATTTTCCCCTGTGTCCTGCTGTTCTTTACACCTAAGTGGTTATGGGTAGTCACTGTCGTGAGCGCCCTAAGGAAAATGAGCTGGCCCTCTCAATCCTGTCTCTGCTTAATACATTTTATCGCAACCAGAACATGTACAATTGCACCTTGTTAGGCCAACTTCACTGAAAGACTTTAGTGCTTTAGTCTTCAGTGGGGAAGTCCTGGTGCCATTGAAATGAAGGAGAGCTCCAAGATGGATTTCTCTGGAGCCAGACTTTCACACTTTGCCATTTTGCTCTGAATGACATTGGGCTGCATTAAGAAATCTGAGTTGCCAGTGTTGAGTTCGAGGATTTTGGACTGGGATCTGGTGTGATCTAATTTTAAAGGCAGGTGTAGACAGATGCAAGGAAACAGTTAGCTTAGAGTTGAAACAGTAGGGTATATTGTGGGGAAATCAAATTCACTCTGTGCCTCTCAAATGAGAAATTGTTATGTTCAAACCTAAGATGAAACTGCCATACCACCTACTATGCCAAAGACTTTTTTAAGTTAGTCCTGATCTCAGCTTCCTGCTTTATCATCATACTGCTGTTCCTTCGCCTGTCAGAGACCAGCGAGTCTCTAGGAACTCATTTATAGTACTGCTTCTGTGGCCTCTCCTGAACTCATTTATAGTATTTGCTCCTGTAGCTTTTCTCATATGTCTGTTATTCTGTGTGCGAAGTAGCTCCTCTTTTATTTCAATCATTCCAGAAAATTCAACCTTTTGGGGATGGGGGAAGCAGGACCTGTTATTTTATTATGCTATTTTACCATTCACATTATTTGTATTTTTCTTCTTAGAAAACCAAAAGGGATGTAAATAACTTTGATCAAGACTTTACACGAGAAGAACCAGTATTAACGCTAGTGGACGAGACAATTATAAAACAAATCAATCAAGAAGAATTTAAAGGGTTCTCATATTTTGGAGAAGAGCTACTGCCATAGACAACGTTAGGCTGACAGATGAATGATGCTGCAAGAAGTGATTCTGAAGAGATCGTCAAATTACTGAGACTCAGTAGATCAAGAACTACTTCTCTTTCCCTGAGCCCATATCCCTGATTTAAGTATATATTTATTGTTTTTTTTTTTCCTTTAATCTTCTGACATGAAAGCACTCTTAATTTCTCTCTCACAAAGCAATGCAAAACAATTTTGTATCAGAAATTGTAGATGTAACACACTGCCGTACATTTTCAACTTTTCTTTTATTCCTAAGATTTCCCCAGAGGACAGAATCGCATCTTTTGCATAGAAAATGGAGCTCGGCGATTAAAAGTGATTTAACAGACCATGTCATGTAATTGTCGTGTGCATTTAAGCTAAGAAGTTGAAACTGTTTCTTCTGTACCAGTGGTTACGGTGAGATCTGTACTCAAATGTGGAACAAATAAGTAATATATTGCTCTTCAGAATGCAAAGAAGTCTGCCTTCTTGGAGGTGTAGCCCTCAATTATGAATGTCTTAATGCAGTGAGGTACAAACATGAAATAAAGCTGTCCAGAAGAAGCAGCACATCAATTAAGGCTTTTGATGAAGTTCCTCGCAAAATTTAGGGAAAACATTTAGGAATAAGAAGAGTCATGAAGATAACTGAAAATTTATTTAAAGCAAGAAATAGTTACTATTTAGATGGATATTAAAGGGCTAAGGAATAAAAAGCCTATAGTACTTTATCACAGCTATTTATAGGCATTTTACAGTTTTTCAGGCAATTGGGTATACTATCCATGTTACTAAATTGAATATCCATTTAAATGAACCATTAATGTGATGGCAAGCTTGCAAATGTTTACAATTAATTTTACATTAAAAATTAATTATAAACATTATAAATTTGCCTTTTCCATTGTAGCTAAGTTGATGAATAATTTCTTATTTATATTTATTTTGTCAGCAGTGTGTTACTTTTGCACACTTTTACAAAACCATAATACTACTGTGTTTGTTGTTTCTATGTTTAAAATCTAAAAGAAATCTGCTTTTAGAAGACACAAAATAAGGCTATACGTGCATTATGTGGAAGTGTGTTGAAAAACTGAAGATCAAACATTCACAAACTGACAATATTGAAAGTTGTAAATTGAATTTTTTTGTGTATTAATTGAAATGGTAACTCATGTGGACAATATTACTAATGTGAAGTTACCTCCTGTAGATATGCTAACAGTGTTATGTACTTATATTTCCAGGAGTACCCTGTGGTTTTGGTTTTGTTTTGTTTCTTTTGTTTGGTTTGTTTTTTTCGGGGGTTGTTTTTCTTTTTTTTTTTTTTTTTTTTGTGTACATGTATCGCTGAGGTCATTTTATTATATATTTTACTGGACTGAGTGAGCGGTCATTGGAATCCATTTTAATTGTTGCACATGGATTTCCAGCTGCACAAAATATATATACTTGTGATTGGCAAAGTGGCACTAAAGAAGCTTTTTTGCCTTTTGTACAGGTGAGATTTTGTATATAGTGTTTGCTGCAAGGCCTGTGGAATTCATTGAATATAGAGGTATCAACTGCTGCATGTTCAGGCATACTATTAAAATGTTAGTCTATGAAAGAATAATTATAATAATGTCCATGTGCAATACTCTTGTATGTGTATTGGTTCAAGTTACTGTCAGAGAGATGAGGTTTTTGTTATAAAAAGATGTAGACATATATTAAGCTATACTAAATCTCCTGTATAGTTCTCTTCAACTCTATTATGATATGATAGAGCTAAGAAAGAGAAGGAATGTTACAAATTGTGGTGGACAAAGTGTGAATCATTGGCTTTAAGAGATAATCTTGGTCTCAAGCAGATGAGTTAGTTTGTGTCAGTTTTACGTCTGGCTGCTCATAGCCTGTTACTGATGACAACATTCAGTTCCATTTTGTTTTGTTTTTAAAACTCAGGTGTAATTATTATATATATTCTTATGATGATTTCAAAATATTAAATATTATGATATATCAATTAATGTGTTGTCTGGCCTACAGGTGTAATAATGGATCAAGCCTTTAGTTTAATTTAATTTATCTTCAGTAATCTTTTGTACTGGGAAAAGACTAGCTTCTGGAGCTGAGTACCAGCACAGAAACATCTTAATGATTGCATCATCTCAATGTTTAAATTTCTTTCTCTTTTAGAAATATATTGTAGAACTGCCCATCAATTCGTGTCTCACTACTGGCTCTGTTTATTTCTCATCACAATTAGCTTTTGACATCCAGGCAAGAACTGATCACAATGCTAAAGCATTCCTTTCCATAGGTGAGTAGATGGCTAGGAAGGCAAGTTATTGGATAGTGCACTACTGTTTGTACAACAAGAGGCCTTTACCTAAAACTATGAGCATTTATTTTGAAGGAATAAAAGCATCCCATAAGGCTTTTGTAAGTAAGCTATATTCCCATTTTTAACAGAAAGATAATTAGCAGATGTTTGTATTTCAAGAGGCCTCGGCACCTGCATTGTTTGGTAGGATGCTAAGAGAAAAGTCAAGGAGATCAAAACTTTTGCATGGGCAGATATTTCTTCAATATAAATAGTTAGATCCTCTGCATTGGGTTTACATCAGAAGGTTTGTCTGTTACCTTGAACATTTTTTAAAGATAATTCTTAAAAATGGACATTTACATTTCTGCCTATTCTGTAAAATCTTTCCTGTTCCTTCTTTGTAAAATGAGTGCAAAATGCCAAAAAGATTATTAATAATAATAATGATTATAAAGAATCCATTGCTTCTTGTTTTTCCTCCCAAATAGACTTTATTAAAAAAAAATGAAAAACATTTTTCTCCATAGGGTGAAAAATAATTATCTCCAAAAAAGGCTTACAAATTACCTCTTTTTAAATTATGTGCAGAAAAGTTCTGGCTAAATATAAAATGTATTCAGTTGGGGTGGGGGGAGGGTAGTTTTTTTTTATTGTGAGGATTTATTTGTACAGATTTTTTTTTTCTTATGGATGTAATTTGAATCTCTTGCCATTCATTAGTGTTATTTCATCGTAAACATTATTACTGTGCCAAATGTACTGTATTCAAAAGGATGTGAATGTGTATTGTTTCGGAACCTAATAAATACAATGATGTTAAATCTTACTTTTTTCCCAAAAGTCTTCATGAGTATTTCCTAATGAGGAAGAAGCAACGATGAAGGATTTATATTTTTCCTGTTAACATATACAAAGTTCCATGAGCTTATCTTTTAGAAGTGAAAGTTTGGCAAATGAAGGACTTGCTAACAGGAATCTCATCTGTGAAGTATTAAAAGCTCCAAAAGAAACACAGGTAACAATGAGCAAACACAATTTATGTGAGCAATATTACATTTGCCTCAAAAATTCCAAGCAGGTGAATTTTCAGACTTTTTTTTTTTTTTTCGACTGAATAATCATTGCAAAGTTCAAGAATTCTGACTGATCCTAGCATTCTGCTTAGCTTGTTAAAACTCACTTCAGTAAGGCACTTTGTGCAAACACATGAGACTGCTTTATTCTTCAGTTGGACTGAATGGATGGATTAATAGTATCCATTACTCTAATTAATTTAATTAGAGATTTAATTAATCACAGACCTTATTAAATGATTTATTTAACTTAATCTGTAAATGTCACATTATCGTGAATGTTTCAATATTTCATCATGTCTTGATTTTAAATATAAATTCTTTCAGTTTTCATGGTCTAAAATTCTTAACTTCTGCTTCACAAGATCAACTATCAGCATACTCTGGCAGCAATTCCAGTTATAGACACAAAGGTAGTAGATGTACTGGAGAGCTTGGGAAAAAAAAAAAAAAAGTCTTGGAAGGATTTTGTTTTATTTATTGCATCTTCTGCAATCTTCTGTGTAATCCTCTGTTTGTTTCCTTCATGCTGAATCTTCACTGTCACTGAATGTGTTTGGTACTTACAGCATATTACAAATTCTGTGTGTTGACAGCATTAGCAAAAGCTTTTCCATACAGATTTTGCCATTTAAAAAACTATGTAATATCTTGATTTTCTGCGTATGTTTAGCAAAGTTAAAAACATCCAATGAAATTAAACATCATGTTGTGAACAATAGGCATCATTGGTCTCCAAATACATCAGTCCGTGTCATGTTTTCTCTTCATGCTGTAACTAATGTCCCAGCGGTTTCCAGAACATAAGTGACTGAGATACTAAGAAGAGATTTTATCCTTGCTTACAGACTGTAAGATATGGAAAGAGAGCAGTCCTTTGAATAGAAATGAGTCTCAGCCTGGTTGACCATACATGTTATAAATGTGGTACTAAAAGTTCAAGGAGAGATTATGTACCCGTCTCCTTCTGTGCCTTCCACATACGCCACACAGAGGATGTTAGATCACTTTACATTGAAAATTGTTCTTTGCCTCCTAATAGTCTGGTCAGGTACATGACTAAATCAATATGACAAGCACCTAGACAAAATGATCAAAAACAGAAATTAATTATCCAGTTGGGAAATTAAGTATGTAATAGGTTGAGGTATCCAGACACAAGATCCCAAAATGCAGTGTGAGTTTTCACCTGCATGTACTGTTTGAGCAGAACAGTTTTTGAATTAGAACATGTGTCTGTAGCGTGTTGCTGCAAGCGTGTGCGGCCAACACTGACAGGAAGCACTTTGGTCCCTGTTGTTCCTTAGTGCAGACCCAACAACATATTTATGGAGGAAATGCATGGAATCAGGTGCTTGGGTCCCCAAATTGCCTGATACAACAGCAGATGGAATTTAATAGCAGCCTGTTTGTATTTCATGAAGACATTGCTGTTATGTGTGTCCTTATTTTTGTTTATATTGAGTCAGCACAATAATCTTATGCAGGTAGATCCTACATTTTTAATTCATCCACTGGGTTCTTGCTCAAAACATGGCAAAAGGCAGGAGAAATCCTTTCATGGTGCTAATTCATTATAATATTTATAGCACACAGCCATAATTCCTCCTAAGTAGTGACCACGATGCAGTCATAATATTAAATTGTCCACTGGTACAGGACAATACACAGTACTTCTAATGCCCACTGTAAGTCATAGCCCTAATCTGACAAACACATTAAAAATTGGTTGATTGACAATTTTATTTTGGGGCAAGCTTGTCATCTTCTGCAAATGTCGATATTGTAGACCCAAATCCCCAGACAAAGTTGGAGGAGACAGAGTATATGCAGGACAGGCTTCCTCTAGAAATTCCACCTAGCAAAGGAAGGGAAGCATCAACAAGCCCTGGCCTACCAAATGGCAGTTTCAAGGTATGCAGAGTTCTTGAAGAAGTAAATGTTGGGTGAACGTGCCTCATCCTGGGCACGAGGAGAAAATGAGAATGATTTACCTGAGAGAGGACCTCTTTTAGAACTTGAGGGCAAAACCTCCCTGAGTGACATAAATAAGGCATTCATAGAGTCAAAAGAAGGTACAAGCAACCACACTGGGTCACACCAAACATCGCTCAAGTCAGATACCCTGTTCTTGGCAATGGTCAGTAGCTTAAGCAGTAATGTGCACGAATTACAAATCGAATCTCCAAGTACAAACAAAAGGAAGTACCTGTGGAAACATCTAAGAACAAGAAAGTGTGAGGTGGCATTCTGCCTGCAGCAGTTTTTTAATTCATGGCTTCCATGAAACAGATGGCGGTGTCCGTCATATTTAATATCTCTGAATTACCTTTCTTTTGATTAATTAGTTTTTGACCGATAAGAACTTCTGGCATGCAAAAGATTCTGTGGGAAAGAGTTCCACAGCTCAAGTAGTAATTGTGTTAAAAGATTTCTCCTTTTGTTTATTCTGACCCAGCCGTAATTCCATTTTATTCTGCCTGGGTGTTTATTTGAAAGAGAATAAGTAATCTTATTGAATTGAATTTGCTATGCACATTCTTCATGATGCTCAGAATTTTATAGATCACTGATACATCTTTCCTCAGTCAGTTCTGTTACAGATTGAAAAGTCTTCTTGAAAGGAATGTCACAAATTGTGGTGGACAAAATGTGAATCATTGCCTTTAAGACACAGCATTTAAAAAGGCTTCATACAGGCACATCCCATAGCTTTGGTCACCTACACTGTCTTTTTCTTAACCTTTTCTAGTTCTACTCTATCCCTTCTGTAGATAGGGGGAGTAGAATTACATGTAATATTCAGTATGTAGATGCAAATAGATTGTTATAATGACTACTGTGTTCTGTTTTGGTTTCTGTTACGTTTTTATGTTATTTTTTTTTATGCAAGTTTGTTCTCAATTATTTCACAGTCCTTCCCAGATTAGTGTCAGTTGTAAATCTAATATGCATCCTCTCTATTAGATTCTGCAGTCATAATGAAAATAGGTTCTGTACCAGGGCATAATGAAAATAGGTTAAACAGGAATTTAACCAGTGCAAAGCCCTGCTCAGTGCAGGCTTCCATTTTAGCAGGGAACCTTTGATCGCTACCTTCTCAATATGTTTTTCTTACTGCTTTTGTACCACATATAGGTTTGTGTAGACTGTCTTTTCTTAGCCTGATTATTAGAATGTTGTATGCAACAAATATTTTTCCAAAATCAAGATATAGGACATGCTCTACTACCCTCCTGTCAACACAGGCTCTTACTGTGTTCTTTAATATCCCTTCTTTTGGCATGTTAGTTACAATGAAGGGGAGAAAGATAAAGGTTTTCTTAGCATGTTAGAAAAACATATACATGTGCCAAAATAGTTTCCACTCCATCTTTCCTTTTACCTCATCATTGCTGTGGAAGCAGGAGATAAGAGCAGCAGCCTGAGGTGGAATGCAAGCTACCACTGTAAATATTGTGAAATGGTTACACAAGACTCTGTCCAAAATTTGGAATAGCTTTAAAGAATTTCAGGTTTGTATACAGATGTTTAATCCTTGGAAAAAAAAACAGTTAGGAAGAAAGTCAGTGACCTGGAGTCTATTGCTGATTTGGGCACTGGACTGAGAACTGAACTGAGCATTGTGTACAATTGTCATCGCCATACCAGTTTGATCTATGTGTCTGATGTACTACAGGAGGCAGCAAGGAGGCAAGACTATCATTGCTAGTAACAACAAGAGTCAGTGCCAAGGTACGTTCTCATTCCTCTAAACCTAGCAAGACAAAATATTATCTAAAGGTACCATTTTGTGCATTATTATAAGTAGGTAAGACTTTTAGGATGTTGGTGAGATGTTACCATTGTAGAAATAAAGCTATTGTAAAGTTAATTCCTTAAACAAATTGTTTTCTATTCAGGAGATTTTTTTTTCTTTAAATAAGAAGAAAAAGAAACACTGAAATTCAACCTTAATTGATTTCATTTTCATATATTTACCACATATTGTCCTTTGGTACATTTATATTTACTTTGTGATGTAAGGGATGTAAGGTCTGTGAAAATCATTCTGTTTCCCTTATGAGTACATGAAAGAGGTCACAAATATGTTCTTATGACATCGTTTACATGGCCTGAGATAATCAAATCTGGGAGATCCTTAGCCTGAGACCAATACTGGGTAGAATTACATGTCATAGCAGAGCCACTCTTACCAATTCACTGGTTATTAAAGCAGAAAGGTCTTCCTACCTTCCCTCCCTATGCCCGAGCCATGCATTTCTGCTTGCTAGCCATGGTCTAGCAATCACTGAACCCCTCTGTGGGCTCTTTCAACTCACTAATCCAACAACAACAACAGCAGCAATTGTTTTTGCAAATTGATTTTGATGAACAAATTTGGTTGGCTCAGCAAAGCATCTGTTGGCCCGACATCTGTGCCCAAAGAGGAGTTATGATCAGACACCGAGGACTGGTGCAGCAAGGGGGAAAGGAAGGAACAGGAGTCCTGCTTTTTATGTGCATGAGCTGTTAAGCTTGTTTGGTCACCCTATGTAACTGTACCCTTGATGATCTTTGGGAATAGGCCACATATTCCTTGAGTGACAATAAACACATCCCTGCTCAAATATGTCTGTCAGATGGTGACAATTACACAGACTTGTATGTCATCATGAGGAAGCTTGTCTAAATGTCAGAAATGTGCTTTTTACTTGTTAGCTTTCACATAGAAAAAATGATTGTGTATATCTCAACCGTCTCCTGTTTTCATTGACCAGAGCAGCATGGAGCTAGAGAGTTTCCATTTGTGCAAAGGAAAAGATGCTTCATGGCCATTTTGCAAATTAGCAAATTGAACCAAGGTGCCACAATGATGCATTGCTTGTTGTTGTGTAAGTATAAAATCAGGAGTAGTGCTAGGGAAAAGAGCATGGTTGAAGCTAGTCTTTGCCTGCTCTTGCTGTACTGGTGTTTCTGAGCACAAGGTGTTTCCAAACCACACTTCACAAAATACCTGATGGTGGCCTCCCATGAAAATTCTTCATGGCCGCTTGGAGACCCTTTTGTTCCTCTGGTTTCTAAACCAAAAGATAGTAAAAAGTTGTTTGTAATTGGATACAATCCTTGATGTATAATGGAGGTGGAGGAAAGATGCATCTATGAGATAAGCTTTTAAACGAACCATGGTCGCACCCAGACAAACCTGAGAACATCTGTGTTCTAGGAAAGCTATTTACTCAGAGTGTGGTACATCAAAAAAGAACAATTTGTGTTTATTTTTGTTTAATAAGCAGTGAGAAGTAAGTGAAGGCATCAGGCACATTGAGGCACAATTTTCCAAATAATTACGTGGCTGATTAAGCCGAACAGATGAGGGCCACAGAGATTATGCAAATCTCATTTAGTTAAATGTGTTAGGATGGGGATGAACACTGTCCCGTTCAGAAGTAAATTTAAGACCTTTAAACTTTACATGTCGGGATATTGTGGAGATATTTTTTCTTCAAATAAATGACAAGCTAACTCCTTACATGCTAGTGCATTGTGACTGCACTCTTATCTTTCTCTAAAGGACAAAAGCTGAATTCTTAGATCTCATATTCTGCTGCTATGAAGTCTGCTTATGGTTTATCATGCTGCTCTACTGAACTATAGGGTTCGGTGACGTCCCTCAAACACCACCTCCTAGCTGCTGAACAGAGAGCCTGGGTAATCCTGAGATCAGTCCTCCTGGTCTGCAGGAATCTGTTTTAGAGCAGATCATTATGACACCTTTCCAATCCCACATATAGGGACAATATTTTAAGCAGCTGCCACCATGAAACATACATTTGAAATACAGTCTATGTCTTGTGTTCTCATGTAAAGCATCTCTGGCCATTGAGACACTGTGCTAAAATCTTCAGAGTGTTCAGTCTACCAAATATGGGCCATAAAGCACTGATCCAGAGTCCACATTGTGACGAGTCCCTCATATTAATTATAGTCATCTTATGCTGCGCTAGATATGAGATCACCATGACCCTACCTCCCATTGCACATCCCCAGTGCGGTCAGTCAGCCAGACGCATGCTGACTTCAGCAGGAGAAAAAATGGAAAACCATGCAGAATGCCACTATTCTGACAAGCTGAAGGAGTACAAAATCAGCATTAGATTGTAAGTCTTCCATACCAACAAAAAAATCTCACTCCTCCAGAATGAGTCGATTTCCATATAGCATCCTCTCAGTATAGTCCTGCGGAAAGCCTGTGAAGCCATTAGCTTTCTGAGGGCCCATACTCAGCAGTGAACTGTCAAGATGCTCATCTCAGTAACATTATCTTTCTGTTTCATTTGCTTGCTCAGGGATTAAAGTAACACACTGCAGGAACATTTTGCAGTGGATAATAATGCTGCCACCCTGTATTTGGTTGATACATTGAGAGAGGATCTCCAGCTGGGAGACTTCAAATGTGAGAGCTTTACTGATGTTTTCATTCTTGTTAATATTCCTGCCTACACTGGGAGAAGAGTCTGGGTGATGAAGAGGAGTAGAGAATATTCATTTTCATTTACTGAGCTGCCTCGGAATACTGTGAACCACCCACACAGCTGAACAAGTTGATTTCAGTGCCAGAGGAGTTATCAACACTAATAAAAAAGCAGTTGTCACACAGATTAAGCATTATGCATGGGCAAAAAACTCCCGGTATATTACTCATATGCAAATTGAAAGTATTTCTATAACCTCTGACCCTGCTTGTAAACATCAGATTCCAGGAATTCTTCTGGAAACCATACATTACTAAGGCAAAATTATACTTAGCAATAAACATGCTTTCCTCAGTGAAAGAATCTGGAAGTGGAAGAATGCAAGACCTTGAGATGCACTGCTGAGTGTGAGGAAACCGCTGAGGCCACCTCCTGCCAAATGTCTGGGAAAACACCCACCCTTGTAGAGCTGCTGGTGGAAATATGTAAACCACACACGGCTGCGGTGCGTGAGCACCTCATTAACATGCTATCAGGCATCCACAGGCAGCAGCTGTGCAGTGCCAGGAGTGAGTGGACACGCAACTTAAGCTTGCTCTGACATGAAAGGGGGAATTCAAAGAACTAAGTGGAAGGATGGGGCAGTTATTGCAATGGCAGCAGGAGAAGTGAAGAAAGAGGAGGTGAGAATAGGAAAGACAAAAAATGCAGCAGCAGTTCAAAAGGAAAAATCCCTGTGGTACTGGAGAGGTTTCCAGTGATCCAAGAGAGTGGTAAGGAGATTGCTGAAAGGTGACTGAGGGAAGAAACATGGATCTTGGACATAAGCTAAACATAGGAGTAAACAAGCAAAAAGCACAGTGGATGTCTGTGCATCGAAGGCATGCTCCAAGGTATGCCCAAGCTACTTTTAAGATATCTCGCGTGGGTACCATTACCTCAGCATGCAGCCTCTTGTTCAAATATTTATCTGGTGCCTGAGGGAGGGGAGTTTACAACCAGCAGAGAACTGAACTGATGTGGCTGCTGATTACATTGAGAGGAGTAAAGAGGTAGCTGTTTTAAAGCTAATCCAGGGTGTTTATGCACCATTTCCAATCATAGTGTTGACCTACACTGGAGGCACATTTAAATAAAATCCCGAAGGTTGTCATGTGCATGGAGGATACACCACATGGTCTGTTCCATCAGGTTTAACACTCAGCCACTGCCTCTTTCCCAAAATACAGTTTATAAGGCTCTCACATGCAGGTCTTTTGGGGGAAGGGCATAATTTTTAGATCCAGTAATACCATGTTTTTGAAACCATACAAGAAATCCATGTGTTATAAATCTGGGGCAGATAGTGTGCTTGGGTTTTCCCCCATAAAAGCAGAGGTGGACACTTTTAATATGAAATAGAAAGAACCTTTATTATTGATGTTACGTATTTCCTCACAGAAGGAAAATATGCATGTTTCTTTATAATGGAAATATCAGCAAACGGTAGAGAGATCATAAGGAAAAGAATTACAACACCAGTCTACAGCTATTAGCCTGCTTATTAGCCCATTTGTTTTACTGCCATTGTGATACTGCTCCAAATGGACACACTGATTTTTTTTTTTCTGCATTGCCTTTTCTGGTCATTCAGCAGTACAAGAAAAGCTTTTTCATACATCAAAGACAACAAAACAAAACAGTTCAACAAAGTGAGATCTATCTAATACCTCTTCAATCTAGAATAAAGATTATAGTAAATCAACTATTTTATGTATTCAGAGCACACTTTAATATCTTGACATTCCAACTTCTACTTTAAATTTGTTCATTTTTTCAGAAAAGAGAGGTAACATAATGTTATGTGCAGACAAGCTGACAAAAGCAGTAATTCAGTCTCAGAAGGTCTTCTTGGGTGTAGTGTTCTGAGATAGTGAAGCCTGCCTGTCAGCTCGTGGTGGCTGAGAGGGGTGATTCCTGCCCATCTCCTTCTGCTCGCATCCACGTGATCCCATCTTTGTGGGCACCATGAGCTGGCACTCAAGTGTTCTAGGTGTGGTACTCCACTCCTCTTCTGTTTTTATCAATTCCTTGAAATGCTCCTATGGGAAATGCTGTAGGTCAACATCCAGTCTCTTATTTAAAACGTGTGGAGACTATTAACTGCACTCCGCTGCATGACGAGGGCAGTCTCCCTTCCTGCCTCTTGGAGTTTCCTGTTCGCACTGCTTGCTTTTTGCTGGCTCTGGCAATTGCTTGACCTCTTTTGAGACAACCTAGTTTGCTAACCTGATAGAAAACTGCTAACTTTGTGTGTATGTATGTGTGTGTGTGCGCACGTCAGCTTTCTGCCATTTTAGGTTGAATTAGTTCATCAAAGGGTTGGGTGCATGCAGGACCATTAAAAGCAAGTGGAGAGGTCATGGAATGGGTAGAAGAAAGGAAAGACTGATCTTTGGAGTAGCGGGAGTTGGGCAGTTCATCTCAGGTCACCTTATCCCTTCTTATCTAAACAGGTTCAGGGGACACCACTGTAAAGAAAAGAAATGACTAAAGGGCAATCCTGTGCTGCCGGAAACCATGCTAGTGAATCAGTGGGGTATTGCCCTGTCTTGGAACCCGTGATGGTCTGGTGCTGGCATCCTGAATTAGAGGATGCAGTAGCTGAAACAATAGTGATTCAAATGCAGTGATTCAAACGAGATATAAAATTAAGTTCTTGAAAGTTGGATTTAGAAAAATAATAATAATAATAATAATTAGGAAGAAAGCCCACAGTTTTCAGGGGAAATATTCAATAGGGAATTAAGATAAAATGCAAATGTTAACAAGGCACCCACCTAGCACAAGTGAGGAAGGAATCACCAGTGATTCCAGTCAGGAATGTCTTGTCCTTAGGCAAGCAGTTTACAACACCTCCAGGGCTGAAGAGCAGCCAGCCACTCTTCCCACTCAGATATCAGGAACATCACCCAGCTGGGTATGACTAGCATACTGTTAGTAGCCTAACACTTGGGACAGAATCCAGAGCTGTGCTAGGTGCCATATGAACAGAGGAACACATTTCTTGTGCAATTATCAGTCTCCTGAAGACCTGTTGAGTGCTTGCCAAAATGGTGCAGGTCAGCAACCACTCTCCTACTTGCTGGGTGTGGAAAGTAGTAAATTATGGGGTGGATGAAACTTTAGTAGAGGTTTTGTTTGTCTGTTTGTTTGTTTTACAGAAAGGCATTCTTGGACTTTCTTTCCAAGATATAGACATCAGAGACTCCAGTCAGACACCATAGGTCATCAGTTAGTAGCTCTGTGGCAATTTTCAAAGAGCTCATCATGCTTGTTATTTCACCAAAAAGGCTGGTGGGCTAGCAGCTGCTTTGCTGAAATTTGTATTTTTTTCTGTGCTTTCCACAGAGAGGGATGGGGATTTGCCATCTCTTTCCAATCCACAAGCTCACAACTCAGCTACAGCCTTGGCTAGCAAGATGATGGGAGATCCAATCATTTGAAGCAAATTAATTGAGAGCCTAGCCTGTGAGGTGCACAGCAGTCTCAGGTCTTGAGAGGAAAGAGAGTTCTCAAATTCCCTGGAGTGGAAGCACAGACAATGTGGAATTCAGTATCTCAAAGATCCCTGCAAAAATATTAAGCTATTTGCAGCCCATTCTCCTCAATAATATGGAAATTTCTGTCATGTGTGTGTTCCTTTGGGTTTGGACCATTTCTGGTTATTTTCCCACTGATATTATTAATTTACTTTTCTTTCAACATAATTTTGTTTCTTCTTTCTATTATTTTTTTTTTTCCTCCAGTTCATGACAACAGCTGGAGATTGAGCTGTTGGGTGAGATTCCCTCCTACATTGGACAGTTTTACCCATTGACCTAGTGCCTGCTGTGACTTTGGTTAAGATAATACAATTCATTCAGTGTTATTCACAGCAGGAGCAGCAAAGAAATTGTTTCATTACAGGAGCACAGAACAATGATAATACTACCAACTGTATATAAACACAGAGCACTAGTTACCCACCAGCCAATACTTAATGGAGGTAGAAGACTGGGTGGATTTCCTCAGCTACTGCCATCTGCCAAAACGCATCCTGAAAGAACAGACGTCCAATGTTGTGCTTTGAAAGTTCCAAAACTTGTGATCCAACTGCTGAATTCATATCCCCCAGACTGTAAATCACAGCTCTCCCAGGCTGCAAAATGATACCAGCTGACTGCAGCCTGAGTGAGTGAAAAGGGTTGCATCAGACTCCAGAAACAGTGAAGTAATTCATCTCTTTGATTTGGCAAAATGTTTTAAAAGGTACAAACACTGACTGAAAGAAAATGCTGGCATTCTGCCTTGCTTTACTACCTCACTCTCTTTTTCTTTCCCACAACCCCTCTCTCCCCTCACTGCAAAAAGTAAGCATTTTAAAGGAAACAGATTTACCAAAATTACAATCCTGCATGTGAGCCAGCCAGTTTTCACAGCATTGCAGTCATTAGCATGTGCTGCTGGAACGTACCACTTTGGATATCAAAGAGAGATTTGATCGGGAAGCTAAGGGTGTTCTGGGCAGCCACATTTGTCCCCCGGTTTGCTTTGAAAGCTAGTTTCCATGTGCAATAAAAGTAGCCATACACTTTTGTGCGACTGCTATCCAACACCCACAATGAGTGATTATAAGTGAAAGGAACTACTGATTCACTTAGTCATCTTCTATCACAGATGCCCAATGACCAAACACTAATTGACTCTTTGAAATTGTTTTCAAAGTAGATCTATGTGTGCAGGGGGAAAAAATTACCCTAAATGCTTGTGGTTTTGTCGGTAGCTGTTGTGACTACTGATCAGTCCTCTGCTATTCTTCAGCAATGAGAAATGTGTTTGAGTTTCACAGTGGAAAAAGACAGATGAATTGGCCTTGCAAACTTATCCCTAAATTAAGAAATCCATATTGATCTCGCAGTTACCAATAAAAAACCACGATGTGGGGAATTTGTTCTGTGATAGCACTGTGTATCACACAGAGAGCAATAAAGAGCACACCAGATTGTGTCTCCTGCTAGGGGTTTAACAGGAGTAAACCAACCCAGGTGATTCTCAAACTTAGGACTTTGAGACCAGGAAGTCCCAAATACAATTGCTCTGATTCCTAATGCATTTGCACTGTAAATTTGCCCCAGGGAAACTGCTGAGCTCATTAGAAGAGGGACCTTTCCATCTGCTTTTCCCCACAACTTCTGGAATAAGGTCAGTGCTCTGCTACCTCTCCTTTCCTCTTGAGACTGCTCAATGAGGAAAACTAATCTCTTACTCCTGGCTTGGGAGAGGGTGAGAAGACCCCTGGCACTGGGTCTTCTATTGTTTTTAGGTGACCAGTGGCCCTTTTCCTGATGGCGTTGGGTTGTGCAGGTCACTCCCTCCGCCAGTTTGCGCTGCTGGTGAGAGCCCAGCAGCTGCTTCTTCTGACCTCCGCGTGGCTGGAGCCTCCTGTTGTTTCGCCCTACCCTGCCTTGCCCCCCCTGGAGCGTACGAGCCATTCTCTCCTGCCACAGGGCAGAGGGAGCCTGGGGCAGGGTGAGAACCAGTGCACACTTGCTTCACAGGTGCAGGTCACCCGCATTGTATTTGGAGTATTGATGATATTCCTGTGCTGGGAACAGTAGAGGTGCAGTGCGTTTACTAGAGACCTGAGAGTTATGTTTTTTGAACAAGTGAGGCCCTTAACAGTATTATTTGGAGTGCAGCACTAGGAGGTATCTAGCTAGGATTTAATCATGTGTCTTCTCCACAGTGTGCTGCTAGTTATGCTATACCCCTTTCCCCCCAGCCTTTATTTTCCTCTTCCTGTGTTTTCTTTCAGCCAATAGAAACTTGAAAGCTATAAAAAGAAAGGATTTTTTTTTTACAAGGATCTAGAAGTGCACAGTTTTTCCTCTTATTGTAAGTTTTAATATTGCTGATATCCATCAAATTTACTTGTTGCTTGACATGTCAGTGTGAATATATACAACTCTCTTTCCTGAGGATAGCTGAAGTGACAGATGATTTCATTGTTGGGTGTACAATAGGCATAAGTACAATGGAAAAGAAGGGCTGACATCTGCTATGGTGATATGTTTTCAAAAACATGTATTGTCATCCCTTTCTTTTGTGTGTTATGCAATGATAATTAGGAGTGGCAAAGTGAGCATCAGTTTGACTGCTTTGCAGTGATTCAGAGTTTCTACTCAACAATCTGTATAAGTGCCTTCCAGGGTCTGACAGTGTAGCAAGCATATTCAGATGCCACATCTTTCTCTTTCTGAAGCGGTGTGCTAAATGTGCAAAGATGGTAAAGGATCTGCACTTTATATGAACTGTAATCTAGTTCCTTCCAAAGGCCAGCTCCAGGCACCTCCATTCTGTCCATGCAATGCCCACATATTGATCCACCCTGGAAAAGCCTCAGGTTAATTTTCTATGTCATGTGTTTTTTTTTTTTTCTCTCCTGGCTTTCTCTGTACGCTGAGCATGAAGTTTCCATGATGTTTCACACCCACAGAATGCCATGCCAGTGAAGACTGTAATACTGTAATGGCCGTTCAATGACTAACCTGTTTCTGAAGAATAATCTTTACATCTCTGCTGAATTTGACTCATACTGCCCATTTGAAAAACTGTAACAAGCCCAGATATGATTGATGGGCAATAAAGTAACACTGTCCACCTGAAATATTAACACGTTTTCTCAGATGATAGCTATATTTCCAAGCACCTCAGGATCCCACTGTGTGGGGATCTACATTTTTAGTTAACATGATAGTTCTTGCATTAAAATCCATTTCTAACCTAAGATGAAGAGTGAACAGGTAGATGAGAGAAACAGAGGAAGGAGTGAAAAAGCTGTACTTGAAAGGTAGATTGGAAATCAATAGGTGCAGTCACAGCTGTGAGCACAGTGCAGTACTTGATGTGCATTGTACGGAATGGGAGTTTTGATGTCTCTCAGCTTCCTGCTCAAAGGTGGTGCTTGCAAAGCAAGTGCTGATTCTTTGTGTAAGAGGTAGTCTGGGAAGAAGTTAAAGAATTGGCAAGGGAGACAGATTTTGGCAGAGTAGGGCTGATCTTTTAATGAGATAAAGATACAACAGGGGAGGGGAGCTGCATTGTGAAGAGTTTTCAGAGAAAAAAATACCAGTTTGCATTTTCTTTCCCCTTGCTGAGCATTTCATTCTCTCCCTCAGCCCAAATGCTCTGCCTACCACATCACTTGGACATATTGTGCTCTCCAGTCTATGCCCCAACCACCTCGCTAAGGAAAAGTTATGTTCCTTGTTTTCCAAACACTGACTAAACGATTTACTCATTCAATCTATACATATGTTAATTATTCTTTTCCCTATCGAGGGTTGGCTGTGGCTCCCATAGCATTTTATAGCGTTTAATAGCATAACTACTGGTAGCTATTCATAGAACACCCAGCATTGGAAGGGACCCACAAAGCTCACTGAGTCCAACTCATGGACTCAGTTCTCCACATGTAGGTCACATTATTCAACCTCCTCATTCACATTTGGCAGGCTTTGGCAGCAGCTTTACTCATCTCCTACTACATGTGGGTTTGGGAGTTTTTTGCCTCCAAACATATCTGGAGAAGCTTGTTGGGAGAGCATGAAGCCTTGCTCCCATCACAGGTGCAGGCCATTTAGCAGTGATGTGGAGCTGGCCGGGCATAATGAGCAGCAGCTGTGCCAAAGCCAGCACCAACAGCTGGGGCTGATGGGAGCTGCGGTGGCCATAGCAGGCCCTGAGCATGTCCCGCAGTCATGTCTGAAGATGTGCTTTTGTCCCTCTCTTGAGATGGGTTTCCAGGTCTAGCTGCTGGAGAAATACAGGTAGCGTACCAAGCAGCGAAGTTGATTTCTGAAGTGGTGTTGTAAGGGATTAGTTTAAGGGGTGGGAAGGGCAATGTCATTTGCCTTTGTGTATACTTGGTGAAGAGGCTGGTAAAATTAGTTGTGAAACATGACTTAACTTTTAAAGGTGTTGGGAGAATTTACTGTTCCCTTGTAAAACCTCTGATATGTGAGGTGTGTATTTCCCTGTTACCAACTACATGGTGTATGTAAGCACTCAGGGTTTCCAGTAGCTTTCTAATGTCATGAATCTGGGGGTTCAGGGTTATTTGTAACTGAACTATTTCTTCTACTAGCTGATGAAAGTTTCAGTCAGGCTTCTGTTGCGCTAGATTGTGTTCGAATGCCAAGTCTGTGTCTGAGTTTGCCTCCCTCTCAAAAATAGTTTTCTGGTGTTTTTTACTAGATGCAAGGTGGTATAGGTGGTATAACAGAATATAGTAAAAATAGAGCATGCTACTTTGCTTTTATGTAATTAAATGAATTTACTGATATGTGATGTAAGAATCTTAAGTGGTACTAAAAAAGTTTGGTGTGTGAAGTCTACACTTGAGCATAAACTGAGTAAAATCATTAGTCTATTACTCTATTTCTAGAAGAAACTACCATTACACTTCACTCTATATTGATGCATAGGTTGATGGTGGGTAAGTTTTACTGATCATATTTGTCAGGAAAAATAAAACTAAGAGGAGCTGGTGAGAGAAAATATTCCTCAAAATATCAACATCATATTAAAGTTTCAATAACTGTTCCTTGATCTCTGCTTCTGATGTACTGTAATTTTAGTAAATTGAGTTCTGGATCAGAGGCTGATCTATACTGGCAAGGTGTTTTGTGTGGTTTCAGTAGTAGAAGAGCAAAAGCTATGAGACAGGATCCTCTGACTTTAAGGGCAGCCAATTTTTGTCCCTTTCTCACTATGGAGATGACTAGAGGACAGAAAAAGGAGTTGTACATGAAGTTTCTTTGTGCTTTAGGCTTGCACAGTGGCAAAGCAATGCTTGTGCATTTCTTTTGCTTCTGCAAAGAGATGAGTGGGATGGGCAGGATTGTTTCCTTTTATCCATGTGCAAAAACTGCCTATTACTGATAGTTCTCTGCCTCGTTGAAAGATTGAAATATAACTAATGGATGAAGGTTCAGGCTAGCTTAATTTGTGCATAGTTTATCCTTAGTTTAATGGCAAACATTTATTTTTTTCTGATATGAAGTTAGACTTTTTTAATGTTATTTTGTGGTTGTCCTCACAGCAAGTGTAGGACCTGTGTTAGATTTGTCCTGAAGGGAGATAAAACCACTGAGTTTGGCTGACAACTAACGCTTGGCCTGATGTAGATAATGAGACAGGAGGTCTCTTGTGGTCAGGTGCTAACTTGAACAATGGGGGCTTTGCCCTTTGTCCTGGAGCCTGTGGAAAGAATATGGAAATTATTTTTATTGTCTGGGATGGTTCTTGGAGTGGGACAGGCTGTGGCAGGATGTATAAATGAAGTTCTTTTTGTCAACCTCTCTTGGATTTTTTTTTTGGCTACCAGCGCATTTGCTATTAATGTGGTGTGGTGGGTGGTGTCCTGAGCTGCCGTTAGCTGGAAAGCAGAGGGAAGCTCTGTTGGCTTCAGTCAATTTCGTTTCTTCACCCTGTGTGTGTATATAATTGCTCCTGTTTTTTTGTTTGTTTGTTTCTCCCAGAGGTAATTTCCCTGTATAGGTGTTTGAAAAGATGTGCAAATCTCTGTGGGAAGCAATGCGGTAAAGTGACTTACAGAACTTCTACAGTTTTCTGGGAAGTGACAGAAAGGCTCACCTCTTAGCCTGGTGGAAGAGGTGTTGAGGCTAGCCCTTCTGCTACATTAGGAGAGCTTTGCAGGAGTTTGTATCAGCAGGCAGGGTAGAGTCAACCAGAAAGTGCTACCTCTTGCAGGAGGAGAAGGATGAGGACTGTAGCAGGAGATTCTGCTAAATACTGCCACTGAAAAGTGTCTTCTGCTAGGTTTACAGAGAACCTTCAAGTCAGAAATGGGAAAAATGCATTAATTAAAGCACTATAAACATCGCTGTAAATGGAGGCTGAGGCTAAGGTCTCACAGGCACTTGTGAGCTGGCATAGGCTGCAGTGGCACTACCACTGTGAAGCGGAAGAGTCCAGCCATTCCCTGCTGCCTCTGCCCTGTGCTGGCTTCGTTTGTATGTGCTGTGTGAAGATCTGGTCTGACGGTGCTGGGAGGACTTCCCTAAGCAGCAGTGCTGGCTTATTCCAGCCTCAAAAGTGTTTGTGAAATTAGAGCCTGTGAGAGAGGATTTACGCTTGTACAGCTTGATCTCAGAGAGCTTACAGAGGCAGGGTTATATAGACCATACTATTAGAGCTGCTCCATCTTGTGCAAGTTTAACCCCCCACAAAAATGCAACAAGAAAGTGAGAATAGAAGCCCAAAGGCAAGGCTACTTGGATTTCTTTTTCTTGGTCTGTGCTCATGTAAACAGTCACTTTCTTACAGTGCTTTATATTACAATAGAATCAATTCTCCACGTGTTTTCTTGTATTCATGAAACAATTTGAAGAAAGGATGCTATTGCTGTGGCTCAGGCAGCGATGTTCACAAAATGTCAAGGAACATCTCTGCTGAATATATTTACCATCATTACAGTCTTTAAGATTGAATGTCTAGAAGAAGCACACAATAATTCCTTGAAGAATTTTATAATCATGCCCCCAGTCTCTCTATAAATAAAAAGATTTAAAGCACTTTACTTCCCTGAAGTGAGGTTTCTCAGATTTCCTAGGGGAGAAAAATCTGCAGACAATTGTATTTTAAATACAAACTAGGTGCTAGACTGTGTTTTGAATATTGGCTATATTTGTTCAACTTTGTTTGTTGCAAGAAGAAACATGCTCGTGGGTTGTCTTTTTTCTTAGTTGCTTGGACAGCTGCTGAAATATCTCAAAAACTGCAGACTGAGAAATACTTCCTTGATTCATCTTTTATTCAAATTTTGCTGTCTATTCTCTCTCTTACCATTTCCTTTCTCCTTTAGGCAGCCTAGTTTCTTTTTTCAATTTTTGAAAAGAAAAAAAACAAAACACAAAAACTAAATTAAAACTGCTCTTAATGAGTCTTATGCCAATTGGGGGTGGATTTTTTTTTCTGAAATCTTAATTTCAAGTTACATGGTTGTATCTCTGACTAAGAAAGGATTGTTTTGTTTGTATTGTGAAACCTTCCTATAACGAATGATGTTTGTACTTGATTTGAACTACAAGAACTTTTTTTTGGGTCATATTTTAACCTTCAGTTTATCACTTGCAGTCTTCATTTTGGTATGTACTCATGTTGCTGTACTGGGGGCCTCTTTATCCTTCTCTCCTCACCTATGTCCATTGCTTGACTAATGAAAAATGTATAATTGAGGTAAAGCAGGGAGCAAAATTGGTAGTATAGACCTCTTAATGATGTTTATCTTTATTGTCACTTGTGTGGTTCTGCAGAAGAGGAGGACTGGAGAGGTGTTGGAGGGCACGGTGGGCTGGGGGCCCATGTGTTGGAACAGGGTGCTCTGAGGGTAACAGAGAGGTTCTCATAGCATGGTCAGTCTTTGCTTTCTCCTGAACAGGAAGCAAGAGGGCTCTTGATGTATATAACCAACGGCTTAATAACCCAGAACTTACTACGTCTCCTCTTTGCCAAAAGCCAACCAGGAAGACAATAGAGGTCAGGGCTGGGTGGCAGCAATATGGATGGAGGGCAAGGTGCAAGCTGTGGGAGGAGACTGAACACACCTTTCATAGAGATAGCTCTCCTATCCTCCTATTTACTTTCTGTTCCTGTTCTACACGCTTACTGGTACACACCAAATAGAGTTGGGCTGGTTGGACCAAACTATGAGTAGTCCCATGCTAAAACTAAACATTTATGGTAGGCTATTTTTAACCTGAGTCAGTCGTTATTTGTCTGAATGCACAACCGCACGAGCAAATGTGCTGGCATAATGTGAATGAGTGCAGAGCAAATGAGTAAGAGTGAGGAAAAGGGACAAGGGGCTGCAAAAGTTGGAATTGCTGCTTAGTAATGTGCCTGTCAAATTACAGCGTAAGAGTCTGCTTACAGCAGCAAAGCAGTATGTGGTCTGCTTGAGAGCTGCCAAAATGAAATGCATCTCCTGAACAGGCTGCAGAGGCACCTGATCTGCCTTGTCAAGGCTCATTAGCAATCAAGGTGTGGTCAGAGGAGCACCAAGGTTTGGTTACCTTTATCTACATGTAAGCAAAAGTTCTATTTATAGTTACAAAATGTCATTGTCCTCTTGGCAATGTAGCCCTACTGGGTAAGGGAGTGATTTCCTTAATAACTGCTAGTTTTAGAAAAGGACAACTTAAATGCTACATTGTGGGTTTGGTTTTTTGGTTTGTTTGTTTGTTTGTTTTTGAATATGAGGGAAAATTAAAATTATTTACTTGTCACGTAGTCAGAAAATAATTGGATGCTTTGCCCCTGCATGCCCTGGAGTCTGCCTCCAGTAATTCTCATGTGCAATCCAAATACCTGTGCCTGGTATTTCGGTGACCAAAACTGGATGCAGAAGGGGTTTACTCAGAATGGCCAAACTCTTGCCAGACATGATCTTTTTAGAGAATCATTTGTTAAGAAATGCTAGGTGTTGGGGTATATCTGTAAGCCTATCAATGTTAAGGTAGGGGTCAAGTAAAGCTAGAGCTGCAAAGAAAGTTGGTCATCCACTGAGGATCCACAAGATGAGCTCACTCTTCTCTTTTATGCTGTGGTCTATGATGGGAGAAGTGGAAGCCATTCTGATCTATTTTGCCACAATCTGGAGGTGGAAATGTACTCAGACAGAGTACATTCTCATCAGAAACAGATACTTCTCATCCCTACGCTGCAAGGGCCAAGCAGGCATCTTCTACCACTGAGGTGACAACCTGGGTGTCTTCTGACAGATTTTGCCTGTTGAAATCCTGGTACTGCAAATACAACAGGGAGCAAGACTCTCTATTCGAATAATTTGAATGGGAAGCTGTAGCTTCCATCCCCTTACTTAATATCCCTGCATTTTGTTTGTTTGCGTTAGTAGTGAGCAAGAAACAAAACCAGGGCTCTTGTTTGAGCTCCCTAAGCACCATGTCACAGATCAGGCTGTAGTTTGACCCTTACATTCCTGACTGTCTGACGCCATGGTTTCTAAAGGAAGGACCAGACATATGGTTGGAGTGCTCTCTTGGGAAGAAGTGTAACTGCTGAACTGATGTACAGAAACTGGATGTTGCACCAAGCAGCCTAGCTTTCATCTCTGTGACTGAGCAGCTGCATTTTTATCTTATTGTGCTGATGTGAGTTCAGTGTGCTCGGGACGTGCCTACCTGTTTGGATGCGGGGTGCCTAGATATTGCTAGTTCCTGGAGCACACTGCAGTTTCAGCTGGGGTAATCAGAATCAGATCAGACTGGGCATCTCAGTGGATGCAAAAACAGAACAGAGGAAGTTTGAGGCCAGGCAAGAATTAGTGCCTGGCTTTTTTTGGCCCTAGGCTGCTGCAGAATGCTGCATTTTGGATGCATAAGGGAACAACCCACCCCTCACCTTAAACCCCCCAAAAAGGCAAGTAGAAAATTTCACTGCCTTCCTCTCTTTTTATACTTGATTATTGCTAAGAGATCTAGAACGTCTGTCCCAGGTGGGGGGTACTTCCCATTTCAGGACCAAACTTCATCCCGTAGAGCCCTGATCATCTCGAATGCGTTGCACGGGGTATATAAACAATGCAGAACTTGGGCTGTACTTTGCTTAGCTTATTGCATGTGTCAGTGGGTATTTCCCACAATAAGGAAAGACTTTTTCCTTTGATGGCAGGAATACAAATAGGATGTACTTGAGAGATTCACAAGTGGGGAATAATTTGTCTCTTAAGGACTGGTAGGTGCCCAGCTTCCACCAAAAGCTATTTTAAGTACCTCTTAGATACTGTGTTCTACTGATTTCTGTGAAGTCTTTGGAAAAAGAGGACTTCTGACAAAAGGTTTGTATCGTCAGTGACATCTGAAGTAGTTCCCGGAACCTTTTACTTTCATATCGCTTACCAGGATTTCCAACCTGTTGATCAAGCAGTGGTATAATTGCAATATTTTAAAAGATTGGATTAATTCTTTTTATATCTAAAGAGTGGATTGAAAATGTAAATGGGCAACGTGCCACGGTGCTTACATACAGCTGTCCTAATTTACTGTTGACTTGGCAGCATAAAGGCTTGCAACTCTACAAACTTGAAGTTTTGTACAAATAATTAAAAAAAAAAATCCCTTGCTACTTGCCAGCTGGGTATAGGTCTGTGTTGGTAAATGATGGAAAGTAAATAACAAATCACAGAACGTATTTGTGGTTCAGTTTCTGTTGGTCTCTGCAGCCAACTACCTTTGAATCGCAAGATAAGAGAACGTGTGCATGAAGTTCATGGATGTTTACAGTAAATAAGGTAACATTTTGGAATGTAATACTAAAGGCAGTGCATCGTTTCATCACAATCTTCACCAGCATTTGCTCCAGAATGCCTTAAGGGTGCAATAGCCTGTTGAGTCTCCAGGAGATAGAAAGCGTAGTTTCGTATTTGCATTCTAGATCATGCAGAAGAGGAGGGGTTAAACCTAAATTCTCTGTATCCGAACAGAGGATTACTTGAGCTCTGGTTATTTTGGAACATGAATATCTTGTTTTTTCATGGAAAGGCAACCTGTTTAGATGTCTAATTCCAGAGGGGAGAATTTCCAGGGAATCGGGCGCTACTTTGTGAGATTTCTATGTGTTTAATTATTTGTATGAAGTGGGCTTGCATCCAGAAGACAGCTGTTAGCTGCGGCTCTGGGATATGTGAAGGAATAACAGACTAGGTGAGAATATCCAAATTCATCCCTGCCTCGAGCTGCACCTTTAACATCCACTGCCCCTTTAAGAGCTGCCTGTATCACTTGATGTTGCTTGTGGATGCTGAAGTATTCTTAATCATGATGGGGAAGGTTAAAAGCAGCCTAACAGTGCAGGCTTTTGAATTCCTAGATTTGATAAACTTTGTTCAAATGAGGTATGGGTCCAAGAAGTCTGTCTCCACTACCAGCTATTTTCAGCTGGACTAATTATTCAAAAGACTGTGCTGTTCAAATTTGATGAGTGCCGATTACCTGTCCTTGCTCAAAATGAGTGGGTAAAGGGAAAAGAAACAGGCTCTTGTGCATTCTTACAGAAAGATTTCAAGTTGGGAAAGAAGACAGACTGCTTACAGGTGAAAGAAGTAGAATATTTCCAGAAGTGAGATAGCTGATGTGAAACCTTTGCTCTCATTCCTGAGGCTTTTGACGCACAGTAACTTTCTACTGCCTGTCCCTCCCTCTTCCCCTATACCTGCTGTGGGGCTACCCTCTGCTGTTTGCATTCCTCACTGCCCCTTTCTGCAAAAATTGCCTTCCAATTTCTCCTACGTGCACCAAAAAAAATAAAAATATTTTTTTAAAACTATATTCAGTTGATGGTAATGTTCCCTAGAAAGTTTATCCATGTCCTAGCTGATAGTACTTCTTCTGTACTTTCAGTATTAGTTTTTCCTGCTTTATTAAGAGCCCTGGGATATGGATATGTACTTAGATCTTTAATTCAATTTGTGGTGGTTACAAATAATTTTCTAGATTGAGGCTGGAAGAATGCATTAAGGTAGACTAACCTGACCCTCTGCAAAGAAAACGTGTAATCTCAGCCAGTGATGCCTGCAGGTAACCCAGTGACTTATGAGTGAACCTAGCATATCTTACAGAAACTTCTCTTCAGCCTTGATCTGAAGATCGTTCCTTCTGGCACATTGATTGTATCCTTGTGTAATTTGAATTTCTAGTGCTTGTTTGCTTTTGTCTAAGAAATGGAGCCCTCTAGTTACTGCTATTCTCTCTTCTCATACGTACCTGTAGATTATGATCAAGTTAACTTTTGACCTTGTCTTTGATAAGTTAAATCCCCAAGTTATCCTGGCTATGAGGCTTTGTGTCAATGCTGTGTCACTCTTCTAGACAATTTTTTGCAGGAGGCTTGGGGGGGAGGGGGAAAAAGAAAGGTCAGATTCTTGATGAAAGGAACTCCCATGTATGCAACTTGTATTTCTAATGTGGAAGTACCATGGCCTTTTCGGTATTCATGTGTACAAGTTGGTTTGTTTAGGTAGTTAAACATTAATGTTCCCATTTCACAAACTGAGAAACTGGAGCTGAACAGTCAAATACCTTATCCAGGGTCATGCTGTGATCCAGCAATACCTGCTCCAGTGCTCTGCGTGCTGGATGTCTGCTGCAGTGCTACCGCTTGGATCTGTACCTGAACGCTCCTTCCACAATCCTTTGAGATGCTGGTCGTTATCACAGCATGCATGCAATGCACATTCTCATTAGATATATATATATGTTAGAATATTGTTAAAGTTCAAAAGTCTAGTGCTTAAAAGAAAAAAATCACCAATAATTAAAAATTAGATGCTTTCATAAGATATGGGAAAAGTGATAAATATGTCAATGCATATGCCTTTATTTTGTATTTTCACAAATACTATTTGTCTTTCTAAGTACACAGAACAAAAGCAAATACATAAGTAGCCAAAAATAGGGACTCTGTCAAAAATGTTAAAGTAAATTCAGCTTGTAATTGAACAGTGCGTTTTGGGCATTTCTTCCAAGATTATTCTGAGAATAATTTTGCTTTGAAGTGTTCTCTGTAATTAATATCTGGGATGGACTTCTGCCATCAAATTGAAGAAAAACAGATAATCTGATGTGACTAAATATATGTTTTGTTTTGCTTTTAACAAACGTATCTAAAGAACTTGCCTTGGTTACAGATACTATTAATGCACCAGCATGTATGCTATTGAGACATGAAAAGTTGAAGCAATCTGTAACCTAGGCTTCAGAGAGGCTTTGCAAATCCATTTAGCACTGTCTAGAAGGAATATAAATATTCTTACCGTGTTGTGACCCTGTAAATTCCTTTATAGGGCATGTTCTTTTTTTAATATCTCTGAGGCTGAAACTGTTGCATTTCAATGTATTTAAATTCATTTCCTTTGTTTGCCCCTGGAATGCATGTTCTTAGTCATCCAGCTATTGAAGAGTTGGATATCTCTTTGTCTCTAACTTGACATAGCATATTACTGTCTTCATTGTAGAAAAGGATAGGTATGGCTGATAGCTGTATCAATTTAATACTTTGCTCAAATAAAGCCTCTTGACAAGGAGGAACAGGCAGGCTTGAGCCTGCTTTCAGGTAGCTTTGTAAGCTTCTATTATGGTATTTAAGGCACTTGTTATGATTGCTGGGGGCAGAGGGAAAATATTTTTTCTTAGTTCAAAGGGTCCCTAAATGGATAATCTGGTTTATCAGAATTTCATTCTATTCCCTGACCAAGCAAGTTTGCTTTTGTGGGTTGCTGGTTTTTGTTTGGCAGAAGCAAGCATGGTTTATAAAGGCTGTCTTGTCTAATCAAGAAGCACAATGGCTGCCAAGATAGATTTCTAAAAGAGCTCAGTTCGGAAACCATTATCCAACCGGTGGAAGTGTTGTTTGTTTATTTTAAATAGGGTTTCACCTTTTGATTTTTAGAAGGAGGTAATTCAAAAGATAGCTGAGAATCCACCTTGGTAGATCTCTACATCTTAGACTTCCTTGTAACACACTTCAGAAATCTCTGCTGTAACGTTTGCAATCAGACTATGAAGTCAGATGTTTGATACAACCTGCTTGAGCAACCCCAAAAAATATGAGGGAGCGGAGGCCCCAGACATGTCTCTTCCTTATTAAGTTAGCACAGGAAGGATAAACTCATCAAATCACAGTAAATATTTCAATATGTTCCCATAGTTATCTCCTGTCTTGTCACTACTAGGACTAGAGTCACTGGGACTTGAGTAAAGTTGGGTTTATTATTAACCACAACTTATGTAAGAGGTTATTGCATCTGATTCTATTTTTTGAAATTACTTGGACTCTATTGATTTCTTTCAGGCAGGCAGTGTTTTGTGCTGCCTGCACACAACTGCTCACATGAAGCAAATGTAACATGCGATGGGTGGGCAACAAACTGGGAGCTCTGAGGTGGGGGTCTCCAGGTGTGGTGGGCACACCGCCAGCTCCTGGAGGTCATGCAGGCTCCATCCTCTGGCTGTGGAGTCCCAGGAAAGGGTTCCTCAAACACCAATAGCAGAGTCCCTTGTATAAATGCATGTGTGGAGGAAACAGCACAGGGGTATGAAGGCTTCCCAAGCAGACTGCTGGCCTGGTGTAGGAGGCCAGCAAAATCAATATTTCCTGGTAACAGTCCCTATGATGAATCTTTTGAAGGGGGTAAGGAACCTGTCCAGAGCCACACAAGCCTAGGGGGAGCCAAAACGTGCTGCTCTTGGTTTCACAGAAAAGCATATGCTTGTGCAACCCGTGACAGGTGTGAGATCAATGCATTACTACACTCTGAGGTGCCAGTTTGACCCTTCAGGTTTTCTTGGTGTAACCACCACTACATTGATGTTTCAGTGAGGTGTAAGTGGAAACAGGAGAGTGCAGGCAGGACACAGAAATTCCAGCATGGATGTGAATGGGATTTCCAGCTTTCCATGAAGGATGGTCCTTACAGGAAGTAACTCCTGCCCTTCCTCTCCTTGCCCACCCCAAACCACGTGCTGGTGCTGAGCTCCTTCTGCCCTGGGCAGGTATGTGGCACCACTGCAATGTTCCCCCATGTCTCTCACCCCAACCCCAGCAAATTGTACTAGTGCAGTGGGCAGGCTGGTTCTCCCATACAAAGTTGAGGAACTGTGGAAAAAAAGCTGCAGTACAGCCTCATATCCACCAGTACAGCACCCCATGTCCACCATAGCAAGGGGCCAAGATATGGAGATTTAGCAACATAGTCAAGTCCCCCTGCTGCTGTGAGTCAAATACATGATGCATTTAAATGTGCTGTGTGCATATGCAACCTGGCAAAGGAGGGAAGACTTTTTCTCATGTTTTGGGTTTGTTTGTGTGCTAAACATATGTATAAATAACTGTGGGGGGCCTCCTTAAAGCTTTCAGTCTCTGTTGCATATTTTATCCTACATCACATGGGAAGGAGTGAAGGGTAAAAACCAGAGAGCTGCAAACTGGGACCTGTAGCTCCTGTGTGGAACTGCACGTCTGTTTATGGAGAGGTATCCCACTATCTCCCATCCACTTATCTGCAGGCAGACTCTGTTCTTTACTGATGCTGGCACCGTAAACACGGCACTTGCAAGGCATTCTTTGCCATCAGGCAGCGTTGGAGCTCCTCACCTGTCACCCCCAGGCTCTTTCCTGCTTGAGCCTTCAAATTTTCTACCTAAGCTAGCCCAGGCGAGATAGTGTCCCTAGAAACAAGGGTATTTTGCCGACTGAGGGTCAAATCTCACTTTCAAATCTGCTTCGTACTTCTCCTCAGGGATGAAAACATTCTGAGGTATGGGAGCATCCTGAAGTTTTTGAGATTACTGTCTGTGAGATAATTGACAGAGCATGTAGCAGCCATCTCTGGAGTGAAACTGTGATGAAAAAAGCAACACATCTGTACACTGACATGAAGTATGTGATAGCTCTCCTATGGTTTGCCTAAGCTGGTTCTTTTTTCTTTTTTTTTTGGCTGTTGTTTAGGAATATGGGGTGTATTTCAGGGTGTGCCAAAGAGCCCCAGTGCATCGAGCTGGAGCTGTGGGTGTCTTTTGCGTGAAGGCTGGTCTCTCAGTGTGAGCACCACTGTAGAAAGGCTAGCGTTTTGAGGGAGGGAGCATTGGACTTTGATGTGATCATTAGTTTCTCTTTGACTTACCTGAGTTGCAGACATAAACAGCTGAAGAGCGTAGGCCAGTCAATATGTCTTGTTGTGAAAAAGCATTCCAAATCAGCCTGCTTTTTCCCAGGAAAGGAGCAGGGGAAACTTATTTTTCATCTTTCTCCTCTATCCTCCCATAATTTAAAAAAAATAATAAAATAATAATTAAAAACCTTCCAGGACTTTAATTATCTTTTGATATCTTTGCCAAGCTGGGTTGACATCAGTCAAGTCCAGAAGCTATGTAAGTGGATGGGCAGTCTGAGAGTTTAATTACCTTTTAGGATCGTGAGACACTTCAGGTTGGAAGAGGCTCAAGTGGATCATCTAGTTCAAACTCTTTATCGAAGCAGGGTCAGATATTTTAGCTTATGAAACTAGGCTATCAAAACAAAACTTACTGAATCTAAATCCTGCAGTAATTACTGAAGACCAAGGTGTAGCAAAACATATATAACTGTATATGTGTGTGTATGTATGGGAGCATTTAGCATTTGGACAACACTCTGTCTTATTTTTTTGGGTGATCCTTTGGGGATCCAGGAGTTGGACTCGATGATCTGTGTGGGTCCCTTCCAATTTGGGATGATGATTGTGATTGGGATTATGATTTTGTGATTCGTTTTACCCGGGCTATGATTTCTGCAGAGCAACAGGGCTGTTCCTTAAACTGTTCCTTAGGTTTTCGTTACACCTGGTGCTTGTATCTCCCCAGTTCTCTCTTTGGAGTGGGGAGGGATGTGCAAGATAAGAAGGGTTTGAATAGGCTTGAAGGCCCTGCTCTCAGTCTTAGGTAGCAAGTGAAACCATTTTGAGGGCTAAAAGAACTAGCTTTCCTGACAGGCTGGTTAGAAGAGGGCAAACCTTTGCTCGTCTCTCTCAACAGAGTGGTGTTATCCATAGGGAAATACATCAGCTGCAAAAAGACAAGCACTGAACCTTTGGTACCACTCAAGCTCTCAGTAAAGCTAAAAGGGGTTTTCTGGAATAAACAAGAGGAAAAATAGAGAAAAAAAAAAGACTTAAAAAACAGGCTGTTTTTTGTTGTTGTTGTTTGTTTTGTGTGTGTGTGATTTTGTTTCTATTTTTAAGAACATGAAAACCAAGGTGGCTTCTATTAAAATCTGTCTCTGTCTTTAAAAGAAAGTGAGCCTTCTAACATTTTCCTACGGTGCAGTGAATCCAAACATAACAGTGACAAGCTGGTTCATGGGAACCGGAAACTGAGACAGACTAGAAAACAACATCCTTGGAAAAAAAAAAAAAAAAAAAAAAACGCCAAAGCGCTACTTTCAGGGCTGCTTCTTTCTTTCTCTCTCTCTCTTTTTTTTTTCCTTCTTTATTTTTATTGCTGTCGGAAACAAGTGACCTACTGGAGTCAAGTAGGCCTGGGGCTAAAATAAAAGGACCTTCAGAAGGCAACCAAAATATGCAGCCCAAATGCTGTACTCAACATGTGTAATTGCTACTGTGCTGTCCTTTTCCTCTACCACTGTGTATCATTTTAATTTCTGGGGGAAAACCAAATGTAACTGGAAAGTTTCTATTGCCTGAGTTATTGCTCCCAAGGGGGAGAAGAATTGAGCTAAAGGGGAAAATAGACAAGAACATGAAGTTTGTGTGCAGATAAGTGTCTATGGGGAAGGGGAAGGAACTAGAGGAAGATTTGGTGAAAAACGTTTCTCACCAACATAAATGGAAAGATATAATATGCAGAAAATAAAGGTTACTATATTTGTGTATCTATGTGCCATAAAGCTGACAGATGCCAAGCTTTAGGCAAGACAACAGTTACAGCTTATTTTAAGCTGGAAGGAGATGCGGGAAATACTGCCAGTTTTCAGCAAGACATAGTAGGTCTAGGAGTTGGAAAATACTTATTAGGTCACAGTAGCCTGTTGTTCCTGCCAGTACACTACTCCCTAGTGAGACACCAATCTGGTAATGTAACTGTGTTCTCTAATGTAATTAAATACCAAATAATTAAAAATGTACACTTTCAACCAATGCATCAGTCAATATTATAGACATGGGGATAAGAAACAGCAGAATTATGTGCTCTGTTCATTTTTCTACTTTTTTCTGTAAACTTGAGAAGATTCAGTTTCTGACAATGAAATCAGAATGCTCTGGGAATAGCTGTGTTCTGAGGACTTCTACAGTACTTAAGTGTATTTTATGCAGTCTGTTTTATCACTGAACCAATGCATGCAAAATGGTGGTCATCAGTTGTAACAATTTTTTTGCCCTATGTGGATGAGCTTTCTATATAAAATATCAGGTCAGTATTTTTATTTGTTTTTTAAATGAAGCATTCAGATGGATGCTTGAATTAGCAGCACTCCAGTTATTTCAAGAACTTAGGGGAATACTTTAGACTTTGAATTTGAAAAACACCAAAAAGTCTGTCATCCATAGGGTGTTATTTTCTGTTATCTCAGTTTACTAAGTGTACTAATCCCCAGCGCTCCGTATAATTCCAGTAAATAACACCCTACACATTTGGTCAGTACCTGATAATCTGGACTGACGCAGCTGCTTTCCTCTCCTTTCCTCTCCTATTTACTTCACAGCAGAATCATTCTTGGGTACACTTTTCCCTACCAGCTAACTTCCTATATTTTAATTTTAACCTGTGACACTAATTGGCTTTGTAGTTATGTGAGAAACTTCACTTTGCTTTCGGGCTTCTCTTTCAAAAATTCTCAGGTCTGTCTCCCATTGCTGCTGGAGACTGCTCGGCCATACTAGATATGTTTTGCTCTTATGAAGGAGCCTCATTCCACATAATTGTTTTGAAGATCTTCTAAATCCTTCATGATTGCTTACATCTTTCTGAAGTGAAGATGAAAAATCCTTCTAGGTTATCGCTGGGCTTACAAAGAGATGCTTGCTGATTCGAGCCTCTAAAGACAGTCTGTTGCGGCTGATGGGGCCTAAAGCAGCAAATCTTGTTCATGCATTCATACAATTTTATACCTTAACTAGCTCATGTGGTTTAGTTAAGGATAGATCCTTAATATCTGAACTGTCCATTGGAGGTCTCGGGCTTCATCAACTTCACTGCCTCAAGGTTTGTCCTGTCTCTCTATATTTTTATAGGAGCTGCAGCTTCATTCTGCTCAAGTTGGGCTCTGTGAAGCCTTAGTATTCCTGTTATGCTGAAATAATTTCAAAACTATTGATTAACTGCTCTGTGCTCTCCTATTCAGCATTCTAGGTGAATACCTTCCTAATACAACATATGTGACATCAGTGTTTAAAGTGAAATATATGCTCACTGCAGTGAGCAAGGGGGGAAAAGTGAATTCAGATGTTAACTAGTCCAAAGTAAATGGTTAACGGTGAATACCTGTGGTTTTAAAAAAGTCAAGTCTCACACTTTACTTGCTGTGTTAGAGTACCTCAAGTCTTTCACCTACTCTGCATTAGGTGCACTCAGTCAGCCACTTTTCTTTGTAGAAGCACATACAGGCTCTTGCTTTTTGTGAGAACTGACCCTCCAAGGAGGAAAGTGCTCTAGGACCAGGTCAGAATGCAATACTAAGCAATGGAGATAACCACAGCAATGCAGAGAAACCGACGAACTTGTAGATGACTTGTGGAAGACGCAATGTGCTGCATTACTGCTTATCAGCTGGCATAGTGCATTGAGGTATCATAACTGTGAGGCAAGCTTTCTCAAGCCTTTTGTAGTCCTAGAGGCAGCCCATCCATACCAGCCATTAGCAGATGGTTACATTAGGAAACTCACAAAATGTTTATTGTATCACACAAAGTTGCAGATTTCCTGTGATAACATTATTTTTTTTTTCATCCTGTTTGGAATTTCAAAAGGTTATTGTAAACCTCCTCCCTCTTTCAGTCTCAAGGCTTGTGTGAAAGAAAGTACTTTTCCTATACCAGTATGTCTAATAGGGTAGTGCTGCACTGACATGCCTGTTTCTTTTGCACTGTTCCTGTGTCTCAAAGTGTACTCGAGTAAATGTTGCATCTCCTGAGCTGCCTGGTGAGGCCAAAGGCTTTTCACCCCCCTTCTCCTCTACCCCTTTTGGGAGAGGCGTCAGGAGAGCACGAACTGGTGGCCCCACGTGCCAGCAATTCCAGGCAACTTCTGGAAAAGCAGCCCGCTACTGCAGGACTGGTGTGCAGTTGATGTAAGGCAATTTAGATTGAGATCAGGGCTGGTATTGTTTTCCCCTCTGAGAAAAGGGAATTCAACGCAGCGCCTGTGGCTACTGCAGCACATGAACACTGATGGCATTGCTAGAGAGCCTCTGCAGTGCATTTCTCCAGTGGTTTTATGAGCTAACCACACCCGCCACTGGTTTCTACAGTACCAATTTACAAGATTGGCTGGTTTGGATGAGGAAACCCACATTTCCTGAGGTATCCCAGGGAGCTTGAAAGCCAAGATCTTCTGAAAATTCACAGAAGTGGTGATTTTTTCAGCACTGGGCTTTAGGGAAGCCTGTGTGCTTCTCCCCGTGTTGAGGAGGGAGGTGCAGTTGCATGCTTACAAGTATTAGGAACTTCAGGCATTTCTCTTGTGACAGAGCTGGGATCACTACCCAGTTGTTTGTTTTGTTTTGTTTTTATCTTGATCCAAAACTAACATTCTGCCCAAAGGCATCGTGTAGCCTTACTCAGGTAGGCAAGGGGGTAGCAAGTCTCTGGCCCAAAAAAGGAGAAAAGCAGATGCATCAGTTTTTCACTGGAAAGATGAGGAGGTCTGGCTTGCTTCCTTGTACCAACTGCGTAAGACTTTTTTTTTTTTTTTTTTCCTGGTATTAAGATTGAATCATCTACTTTATTTTTTTGCTGGGTTGTTTTCCTCCTGGTTTAATAAGTTAAAGTGGCTGATAAGAATAGTCTAATTAACATCAGGTCTGGCACAACGTAAGGCTGGCATGGGTGTAGGACGGTGGAAATGCTTTTCTCCTGTGGTGAGCCATTAGGTGGCTCATTTGGTCTTGTGGAGCTGTGGACCTCTTCCTTCAGCAAAGCCGTGATACTTTGAAGAATTTGTGGGAATGGGGTGAGGGGCTGGATGTAGGAGCCCCTGGTCAACACCAGTTGCAGTCTTCTGGCCTCCAGTTGCCCTCCTGCTGAAATAGGAAAGAAGTGCTTTCCTGCTGCCTCTGGAGCTCTGCTAGAAAGTGTTACACAAACTCTTGTGCAAGCGTAAGAGGGTGGAGGCTTTTTTTGAGTTGCTTAACTCAAAATTTTTAGGCATTCCTTTTCTTTTACCAAAATTACCAGTGAATACACTGAGATAAACGTTTCTTGAAGAAGTAACAACAACAAAAAAGCAAGACATGCTTGTCAGGAATTGCTGACATAGTTGTAAGAAAATCATTACTAAAACTAGGGGATAGCTGTTCAAAAAATACTTCGTAGTGTAATAATTACTATTAAATGCCGGGTAGTGCCTTTAATACTTCAAGGAACGTGAAATGCAATTTGCAGTTCTAATTCTAGCCTCTGTAGTTCTCAACTGCTACTATTGCAAATGCATTATATGCAAAATCCGTTCTAGGGTAGTGCAAGTGCAGTTTCCTATACACCTGGAAACTGCAGAGTCAACCCATGCAGGATATCCAGCTGGAAAACAATGATGCAGTGAGGTACCTACATTATTTTTATGGCACATACTTAGCAAATGCTGAAACATGAGAGTCTGCTACTTAATGACTGCATCCAACTTAGTGAAACACCCTGGGAGCTGTCTTCATATTTCCAGGCTGTGCTTTGGGCATCTTGCAAGAAAAAGAAAATGGAAAGAAATGATCCATCCTTGAAGAGGTTACAGCCCAGTGCTGGCAACAAGTTAATATAAAGTGGAGAGGGGAAGACACAGGGAAGTGTAAGGGTCACTCTTAGATGGCTGTGTGATTACACGGTCTGGGCATGTTCATGACTTGATGGCTGATTCCTGATCCACCCACTTGCTGCAAATCTGAAGACCCAGAGGCTTTGGGAGATTCCACAATAGGTACTCAGTGTGGTACATACTTCAGGAAAAAATTTTTGAAAATAACAGTAGTGGATATTTCACAGCTAAATGTTAATTGCTGTTGGAAACTTAATTCTTAAATTTCTTACCTTTTAGGGAAGAGGTTTTGTTTTGTTTAATTTGGTTTCCTTTGAAAAGAATAATCTACTAAACCTTTCTCTTTGTTCATCCTACCAGTTAGCTTACATGTTCTTTTTGAAAGTGATCAGAGTATGCATCTGAAATTTGAAATGGTTTTCTTATGTGTAAGATATCTTTATGCCCTCTCTCCTAGCAAAGAAACCCTCTCACTGAGGTGTCTGCAAGGAAAGCTTTGGATCTGGACTGCCAGTCCAGATGAGTCTTGAATGTGTTTTTCTGGCAGGACAGGAAACTGTTTTGGCCAGTGAAAGGATTTGTCATGAAACATTCAGAGCACAGTAGTTTCATCCGCATATGTTACCTGATAAAGAATCCAGGAGCTAAAAACCCAAGTACGGTTACTTACATAGTTAAAATACTGTAAATGCCTACCACACCCTGTTTGGGTCCTGTTTGAAGGAGAACAGCACATGCCACTTCATCTGGCTTTCTCTATAATCCAAATACTGTTTTCTTTGCCTCAGTGCTCCATTTTAAACGAATGTCATGTAACTGTGAGATATTTTGTTGTTGTTGTTAATAAGGGATAAATGGGAAATGACAACTGCATTTTCATTACTGGGGAGACTAAGCAGGTGATTTCTTGCAACTTCCTTTTCATTAGGGAATGTCCCAGAGGTTTGCACAACTGGGTTAAAAATTAAGGATCCAGTTGAATACACTTCAGTAGTTGCACACTAGTGCTCAGGCACGAGTCGCTATGGGATTTACTGATGCTCTTAAAAACTAAGCGTATGCTTTATGTCATAGAGCTAAGGGAGTTGGCTTTCTAACTTCAAGATGATCTTTTCTTCTTTCTGTTGTTACAACATGAACCTGAGTTAACCAGCACAATTATAAATGCTGATGCAGATGCATACATTTGTTCATTGCTGCAGATGGCCCTGAATCTTCCCATGAAAAAACAGGAATAGGTCATCCAAAATGTAAGCTGCTTTACCCCAAATGCCCCTAATATTGCTCCTTACTTGCTCTGCTCATAAAGGGATAAAGAAGGTATTATCTCCTCATGTCTTTGGCTAATGATCTGGCCAAAAGTAAATAGAGGCCATATCACAGGAATGCACGGGGCTTAACTGTTGCTGCTCTCTGGCTCGGGGACAGCCCTCCTCTGTGGCTGCCTCGCTGGCCCAACAGCGACTCGTGCTGATGGGGCTCTGCCGACGGAGCATGTGCATGCCCTTGGAGAGGAGCGAAACCATGGTGCTGGATGAAGATGCGGGGCTTCCTGTAAAGCACGCAACCTGGTGACAGCTGTTCTACCTTAAAAATGCTGTAAAGAAACTGTTCTTCTGTGAGTTTGTCCTGGTTCTTGTGTTTCTGCTCTGCGTGATGATAAGTACTGGCAAAGAGGAAATGGGGTTTCTTTTTTTAGAGGTGAGAGACACCCCTACATGAAAGAAACAAGCATGTGTGGTGGCAAACAGCAAATCATTAACAGCAGCCATATACTCTTATCTAACTATAAGCGTATCAGTTCCACATCAGAACTATCAAACCTATTCTTCTGAGAGCCCCAGACCAGAATTTGTGTTTTGCTGCCTGCTAGTCAGTCTCTTGTTGATGAATAACTAAATGTCATAAAGGCATCAGCAGGCACACTTTTTTTTTTTTTTTTTTTAAAGTAACTTACAGCAGATGAAAAGAGCCAAGAAACATGAGTAACTGCCCTTAAAGGACACTCTCTTGATCAATATGTCTGTATTACAGACACTCTCTTGATCAATATGTCTGTATTACAGATTACTGGAAAAGATGAATTGTAATCTTCTCCATGCATTGAGGTCTGGAGATAAAGTGAATGAAACTCCTGCAGAAAGGAGTCAAGATGAAGAAGACAAGTAGGAACTGTATTTCATTGGGGGAATTCGTGGACTTCTGAAATTTGGAAGAGTGCAATCTTTTTAGTCTTTGCCAGATGGTCACACAGTTTAAAAAATAATAACTAAAAAAACAGTGCAGTTGTAAGAACTCATATTTTGGTGCTCTTAGTCAATATTAATAATAGTCATAATAAGGCTTTAAATACTTGGAATAATGGTTTGGCTTGGTTTGAAAGACACCTTAAAGATCATCCTGTTCCAACCTCCTGCCCTGGACAGGGACACCTCCCACCAGACCAGGCTGCTCAAAGCCCCATCCAGCCTGGCCTTTAATGCTTCCAGTAATGGGGCATCCACAACTTCTCTGGGTAACATGGTCCAGTGCCTCACCACCCTCTGAGTAAAATGTTTTTTCCAAATATCTATTCTAAACCTACCAACTTTTACTTTAAAGCAATTCCCTACTGTCCTATCACTGCATTCCCTGAAAAAGAGTCCCTCCCCAGCTTTCCAGTGGACCCCCTTTAAGCGCTCGAAGGCCATTATAAGGTCTCCTTGGAGACTTCACCAGGTTGAACAACCCCAACACTTTCAGATTTGGTTTATAGGAAAGGTGCTTCAGCCCTCATCATCTTGATGGCCCCTCCTCTGGCATAGCTGTAATAGGACCGTGTCTTTATTTTGGTGGGGGCCCCAGAGCTCAGGATTCCAGGTGGAGTCTTACAAGGATGGAGCAGTGATGCATCTTAATGTTTTTTCTTGTATTACTATGAGTGAGTCAGGGTTAGCATGTCTAATGAATGCAAATAAAATTGAAATAAAACACAAGGCAAAAATGAAAGTGATTTGATTGGAGCATAGTTCTGGGATTTGCACTGATTTTGTAGGTTACGTATCATAATACTGTGGTATTTTGTGGGAGATGTGTGTGTTGGGGGATGCATGTTTATATTGCAGTCTTAGTTACTGAGCTATGAACACTTATACATTATTTTTCCAGGGCAGGAAACCCTGAGCTAGTGTGAATTGACCAAGTTCATTTATCATGATGTTGCTGTAGATCAGGTGCCTCTGATCTACAGTAACTGTGTCGGCATGCATTCAGGTTTCCTCTGCCAGGAAGTGACAAATGAAACCTATGCAAATAAATAAGAAAAGGCTTTCTGATACTGTAGCCACATTCACTGGACACCCAATACAATTTCTGACTTCTTGTTAGTTAATACCACGTGCAAAATTTGTTCTATTTTATTGCTATTGGAAGTCACTGTTTTTTAGATGGAGTCTGAATATGTGGAATTGATTATGAAGTTGGGAATAAAGCATTACAATTTAATTCATACGAATCTCTATCAGAGTTTTTCATTATAATCAAAATATTGTGTAAAAGCTTGTTGTCTGATCAAGTGTGCAAACTGGAGCTGTTGCTCACCTGTGGAATTTGCATCGTACTTAATTTGATCTAATTCCCACTGCAGTCAGTGGGAATCTTCTGAGAGTGGTATTCGAGAAATGGTTAAAACCTGCAATCCCTTGTTGTTCCCATGCTGGCTGGGTGGCTGAGTAGGGAAATAAACTTGAAAATGATCCTAAATTTAGACACATCAAAATATCAAAAGATTATTGTGATAAAGGATCAACTTGAGTGAATTATTCTGTTTTTCTAACTTCTAAATGAAGATTTGTTTATTTTTAAAAGGGTAATAGCAATGAAGAAAACTTCTTTTAGAAGCTGAGGTCCATAGGACATATTGCATAGATTGAAGACCAGATCCTCAAGCAGAGTAACTGATGCAATTTCTCTGAAGACTTTACTTGTTGTCTCTTATATATTGACCATATGGATGTATGAATATCCCTGTTTAAACACATTACTTTAATTTGTTTTATCTTGCATGTCTGTCACACATCCTCCCATTCAACATACAGGAAAAAAAAAAGTAAAAGATGACAGGAAGTAGTTAATAATTCATCACTTCTGCAAACCATGGGTAACATATTTAAATGCCTGTTTGTTTCTGTTTTAGTGCTTAAATGGCAGTATCAAAATGTACTGTAAACAAGAGATAACCTTCTGTGAGACAGCTGCTTTAAAATCCTTCTTAGAATTTTTCTTACTGCTGAAAGAACATTTAAAAAAAGAAAAAAGAGATTTCAGGAGCTGATCAATCCTTCTAGGAAAATGTCATTTAATAGAGTCACCCTATTTCTAACAACCACACATGCAAACTTTTTTTTTTTTTTAACTGAATTAAAAAATACTTCCTCATGCAGTGCAGTTGGAGAAATTGGCAAGCAGTCTACGTTTAAATGGAATACAAGTACTGTCTTTTCTTCCTTTGGATTCTCTCAGCCCAGCTGTAGTGGCTTCCTCCCTCCGCTGGCTCAGCTCCTTGTGCCAGGTGGAGTCTGGGTCTACAGCTATTTACATCAGAGATTTAATTCTGCTCTTCCTGCAAAATTTCATGGTCTCTTGCTTCACTATATTCAAATATTTATGCTCAAGAATAGAAATGTTTATTGTGGAGACAGTAATAATATGAAAAAGCCCCAAATAAGTATATCTATTTTCTATCTTAAAAGGATTAATAGAAAATCTGACTGAAAAACAGAAGATGGTACATCATCATGATATTGAGAGATACGTATCACTTGGCTGCTACCCACGGCGGTGGCTTGTACTGGAATTAGTCATGTCTAGAGCTTCATTAGGAGGTTTGTGGCTAAGGCACTCGGAAACTGTCTGTGAAGTCTCAAAGGCTGATATCCTCTCACCAGGTCGCTTCAGTGGTATTCACTTTGCACTTGGGTACATGATAGTTCTTTGACACTTGTGGCTTTTCTTTGAAGCTAGTTTTTTCCCTATTGGGTCCTAGAAGAAGAGTAAAGAAGAGTAAGCAACAAAAGGCATGTGACACCTCTGGCAAAAATGACCAGGCAGTTTCAGCTCAATTAACATGTGAGTTGTCATAATTTCTACTTTGGTTTATCTTGTGCAGTTATCTCTGTTACAAACCTCTGCCCAAAGGTAGTTCTGCACACTAATGGTGATAAATGCCTGTTTTTGTAACTCCCATGTTGTACCACGTGAGAAAAATCAAAAGGTCTCACCCATATGCTTTTGTTGGCTTTCTTGTGAGGCAGTGAATAACTTCAGGAAGCTTGAGTGCGCATGCGTCCTCTACTGAGATTTGCTTGCATGCCCTCTCTGTAATGCATGGAAGCATGTAACTTGGTGCAGTCAATCAGTCACACAGAAACATAACGGCTTTCCCTGTCCTCTCAGCTACCACCCAGCTCGCTCTAACAAGAGCTAGAACTTGTCAAGTACCTGTATCAAGATGCTTTGACTCATCTGACTTCCTGACTCACCTAAACTAATCTCTCTCATTGCATATGAATGTAATAAATCCTTTTTAAAAAACAAACAAAAAGTATAAAGTAACATCTGAACTATTATCTTCCCATATATTTTTGCTACACAGCTATTTAGGCTATTATTCCTCCAGTTCTCCATGTTCTTAAAACCAGTACCAAGTTTCCACAGAAGACTTGTATATGACTGTTTCTTGCTGCAAGCTCTGAACGAGTTGTAAACACACAAAAAAAAGTTTTCAAATGCAGAAAACGGATACCCACCACTAAGGAGGAGGAAAGAGAAGATGCATCTTCAAAATAATATACTATCATAATTCCTCTTCTATTATAAAATTAAAGGAAAAAATAGTGGAATTGTATTGATCATGTTTTAACTCCCCTCTTCCACTCACACCGGTCTGTAAGCTGTGTCCTACACACTTTTTCCAGTTTCATGCTGCTAAAGCTGGGATTTCCATGCCAACCACAAGAAACACAGGACCGAGGCACCTGAGAAGATGATCTTTCAGCTTCATGTCTCTCCTCATCAGCTAATAACACCATTTCTAAGTGTTTGTATAAGTCAATATTTAGTCACAGCTCTTCGTATTATTAATTAGTTCTCACTAAAATCAGAGTCCATATAACTTAAGTCTTGGTTTTGTCCTTCTCACCACAGATGATTATTACTTTGTTTTTTTTTTGTTATTGAAACCTTTCTGAATTTTGAGTGCAATAAGGAAGATGCCCATGCTCATAAAATTTAAGCGTAATGAAGATCAGTCCATTGGTAACAGAGCACTTGCAGGAAAAGGAAATTAAAATGGTAGAGCCATGAATGGTACAGTCTATGAAGATAGGGATTTTAAAATATGACATATATATATTAGTTCACTTAAACATAAAAACACGAGCATGTTTATTTGTGTTTTGTACTTGAGAGAAATCCAGTGACATAAAAATGACAGGAAGAAATCAAAAGTGTTTCAGTATTACTCAAAGGAGTATACGAATCAGAAGTTTCTTGACTTGCATATTGATAGGCTCAAATGAGTTGCAAAATGAGCTCTAAAAGACATGGCTGAATGGGTCTCTGAGATGCTGATTTCTTCTCCAGCAACTTCCTCAAATAGTTATTCAAAACTTTAGAAAAGATTTGACCAAAAATGTTTTTAAAAACATAAATTATAGATGAGTTTGGGGGAAAATGATGAAAGAAGCAACACAAAACGTGATGAAGAATTACCAGGTAAACTTTATGGAATGCAATAGTGCTGCAGTGCAGCACTAAACAAAATCTTTCTGGAACTTTTGCTAATAAAAGTAGTCTATAGTAGTATCTTTTACTTTCTATAAAACACTTCAATTGATGTCATACATGGTTTAAATTAGAATAGCGGCAGGTACTGAGTGGATTGAAACTACATGACTGATAGTCTCAAAATGTTATTGTGAATAGGAAGTGTTTCTAGAAAGGTTTGGTCAAGTCTAGTTCTTACCAACTCTGCTTGCTTTTAAGGACTGATGTGATCCTTAGATTTATGAGTAGAAGAATTCCAGGTAGATCAATAGAACCTACCCTTGCTCTATATTTGACACGAGATGCCTTTATAACACATTCTAGTTAGGCTAGTATGGATATTACAGGAAATTTGCCGGGGGATGATTAAAAAAGTAGAAAACTGTTTGTAGTGCAACCCAGGGAGAACATACTTGAAGAGTCAAGCAGAAGGACGGGAGTTGAATAGGTCACAGATCATGAGCTTCTCCCAAGGAAAAGGGAATTAAGTTGGGGGGGGGGGGGGGGAACACACTTATTTCTGATTTAGAAACATATAGCATGACAGTAGAAGCCAAGCCATTTCACACTTAGTGTAGATTTATAACTGGGAGGATAAAACATGAGAACAGTTACCAAGAATTGAGATGTATTCTCATCAATCATCCAAAATATACTAGAAAACTTATCCGGGATGTGCTGTTTTACTGGCTTTTATCTATGGATTTATGACAACTGTATTTAATGTATGTGAAATAGAGCATTTTGAGCAAAAGTGAACTGTCAGTTTGAGAAAGATGATAAAGAGTGACATGGGCAGAGAGATGTGAAGGGGGAGTTTGGAAGGAGACTTCCAGCTGCTAAGAGGGAAGGAGGAAAAAGAGAGTGAGGATTTAAAGGACAGTAGAGAGCTGACATCTCACCAGTAGGCTCCTGCAGGATAAAAGCTAGTTAGGAGGCAGCTCTGACAGCGTCAGAAGGCAGACAAAGCCATGGGACTGGCTGAAGGGGGAGTCCTGTGGCAATGCTTGAAGAGTGCTTTCCTTCCTCCCAGCTTGGGTGCAAACTCCAGCTGCTAACAATCCCATTTACTTCTCTGTTTCTCCAGAAGAGATGTGTTAGGCTCCTCAAAATATAGGAACTGGAAGTATAATTTTATGGATGTCTTCTAAATCATGAAGATTAAAATTAGCTCAGCTTCTACAGGGGAAAAAAAAATCCAAGAGAAAATCAAACAAAGCCATTTACAAGGCATGGAATATTTTAGTCAGTCAACAATACTTGGTGATTCTCTCTTTTTTTTCCTCTTCTCTCTTTTTTTTTTTTTTTTTTTTTTTTCCCCCTGCTGTTATAGGCCCAAGTCCACTGCCTGCTTGAACACTCGCTTTGTGGTTGAAGTTTCCCTACCACTAAAGGGGTAATTCACAGAGGGTTTTATGTTTGAAGCTAATAGGACCTAATCATCCATGTTGTAAATCTCAGATAGAAAGTGAAAGTTATCCCACATAAGTATAGCAATTCTCAGCCTCTGAGCTCAGGACTAGTCCTGGCTTTATTCTGATACTTAACCATATAATTACGTACTTCATGACAACACTGTTTCCAGTCTCAACTCCTTCATCTGAATCCTTCGTAATCTGTGTCTGTTATTTATTCCACAAATTTAAATGTTTTGACATAAATTACACATTCATCTCTCAGAAGATTAATTCTCTCTTTTATTTGCCAGGTTTTGCTGGAAAAGAATTGAAAATCACCTTCAGAATAGATATTCCAGTCTTGTCTTTGTGTTTTTCATTGTTTTAGGCTGTATGGTAGGGGATATCAGGTGTTTTCTTGTTGGTGTTTTTTTTTATATATATAAAAAGTCTAAAGAACATTCAGTATTTTAATGTGAATTAGCTTGTCATTTGAATAGAAACTTCTCTGTTGCATGTATTCAGACTACAAAAGCCACTGTTTCCATAAAAAGTCATCTGTTCCTCTTGTTTCCCTTCCAAAACATTTTTAGTAGACAAAACTACAGAACACAGAAATTAAAATTAAATGGAAAAAATAAAAAATAAAAAATAAAAATATTTAGGGACAAATTGAAAACTGTGCTAATAATGTGAACACTGGGTTAATTCAGCTTGTTAGAGAACTGCTGAAGTCATTTATGTGCCTGTAACTTTGGATGTATGCCAGCACCCTGTGTTAAGCCAAATCATATGAGTATCCAGTCAATGAAGGACTTAAAAACTTAAGTTCTTTACTGTGCTTGGAACAAATCTGGGTTTATTTAAGTAAGAGGCCGATTCCCTGTTGTTACCTTGCCTTTGGACATTGCTAAAAAATCCGAATGCACTTTTATTTTTCTGACGACACAATGTGTGCAGACTTTCAAAAGCTTTTCTGAGGCCTGGATGCATTGAATGAAATGGCTTGAAAGAATTAATAATCATAGAATATTACGAGTTGGAAGGGACCCACAAGGATCACTGAGTCCAATTCCTGGCACTTCTGCTAAAACATATGTCTGGATAACCAGATCAGTGTCTGGAAGCATATAGGTTTGGGGGAAAGTCTTGATAGCCAAAGCGGTTTTAGCTAAATTGTTGTAATAACAATTGGTGTTATGATTTCAAAATCCTGCTGTTTTATTGAAAACTGGTGTCAGTGAGGACTTAGGAAAATCCCGCCAGTGATCATTTAGCATAATGAAAACAACTCGTGCTGACAGTGGGAAATGTCTTAGGTTGACTGATGTAGATGCCTTTAATGTTAATGAGAGGAGCTGTTTTCAGTGGCATCATTTGTGTTGATGTTCTGCAGGACTCTTTTAGCAAAGTTTATACCTGTGTCTCTCTGAAAACTTGAGCCCAGAGTTCATGTATTGCTTATTGTTTCCTTCTGATGCAAGGCATGTCTGGGGCTCTGCTATACTTGTTTCAGGGCTGGTGACACAATTCAGGGAGAAAACCTGCTGAGCCTGTCAGGCTGGCCAAGATTTTGGGCCATACTGGCCTAACATGCTTCGTCCGCTATTTGAAAAATGTAATTGGAGGTTTTAACTGGGTTCCTGAAGCCTCTCTGTCTAGAGAAAAACTCTGTAAGTCAACAACTCCCATAGCTTGATCAAATGTGAGGGTTTTTTTTTCTTATTGGTTTGTCTGAAGAAAGCTTGGTGTAGAGCACTAAAAAAACATCCTGGAGATGGAGATTCAGAGCTTTTAGCACTTTTTAAACTTAATTTAAAGATAGTTGAAGTATGATATGAGTCTTTGGGTTAATTCCTCTGTCAGAGGTAGAGACAGAAGAAAAACAACACATGATGATGTTCTGGATTCCATGTTACTGAATTGGATTTTCAGACACTTGAATCCTGATTAGTTGTCTGTATCAATGGAAATGAAAAGTGACTTGGAACCAGTGACTACCTAAAGGTATTCATGTGGTCCCCAGTTTTGGTTTTGTGGAAATGTAAGTACATATAGCTGTTAGTTCTGCTGTTTAATATTAATTTTGTGTATGCAAAAATGGGATGATGAGCTCTTATTTGAATGGATTTGTTGTGACCATACACCCTGCCAGTTTGGGGTTCATCATTAGGAAACCTAAGCCAGAATGGTGGTTCTTGTTTTCATTCTTATGACTAATGAAACCCAGGAGGTAAGGGTTTGGTGAACAGTAAAGCCTTCCTCTTCTCCCTTGCCAAAGCAACTCACAATGAAATTGTTTGGGTTTCTTTGTGTGTGTTTGTTTGTTTGTTTGTTTTTCTCCCCCAGAAATAAATGACTTGAGAGAAAATAGTTGCAGTTTTCTACTTTTTTTTTTCTTTCTTGTCAAAATGGTACATAGTATCATAAATCATGTATTGTAATCTAACAACATTAATGAAGAAAAATGTCTCAATGTCATTACTGATACAAGGTGCTTCACACAAAGGGTCCAGCACATCAAAATAGGAGGAAAAAAAAGCAAAGCTCAGAGATGTTTTTTGTGGGGGAATGAGGGACAGCTATCCAATTCCTTGTCTGTATGTGAATCACTTACACTGTTACCAATATCCCATGTTATCAGTACTTAAGAGCCTATAAATATTTCCAGGAGCAGACCTACTTGAGAAGCAAGTGTTAGGCCCTGTGCCAAATGGATCCTGGAGTAGTTCCCCAAAATAGAACAAGTTTCAGGGTGAAGGGGAACAAGGTGAATGTTACCAGCACTTGAAATAGTCAGGGTGCCGTAGTCTCGTGAAGACTGAGGAGGCAGCTCGTGAGCAGCTTGGCTGTTAGCACAGGGCGGCTGTGGTAGGGAGGTGGAGGCTGCTTGGAGTCCCACCTGTCACTGAGCCCCAGGTCAAGCTCTTGCTCTAAGGCACTCTGTTGTCGAAATTATGCTTGTTGTTGACTGAGAGGGAGCTAAGGGAGGTTTGGCTGGGGGAGACCCACCGTGCTTACCCATTACTGTCTCAGGTAGATTAAGGTTTAAATTATCCAGGATACATCTGGGAGCTGCACAGAGTAACTTAGGGCCTGGGATTTCAATTACCAAGAACACCACACACCAAAAAAAAAATAGCTTTTTTTATTTTTTAGGACAAAATGAAAAGGTCTAGAAGTCTTGGAGCTTGAGCAATAATTTCAAAGTGTGCAATGATAAATTCTTTATCTCTTTAATGATGTTCTCCAGTTCCCAGAAAAGCTGGTGTTTTGGAGGGCAGGGATTTATCATTTAGTATAGCAGTGTCAGGAGAACTTTTGCATTTTTTCCAGTTCTGCAGTAATTTGTCACCTTCTTTAGGTGACAAGTGTCCATAGGGTTAACAGGTTCAGTAACTTTGTTGAACATCAGTCATTTAAGAATGACTATTTTAAAACAAGCACTTTTTGAGGTCTTCTTTAAAGTAAGTTAGAGTCTTTGGGGAATAAAAGCAATGCCCAAATCTCTAGAAGTAATTGCCACAGATGAAAAGATTTAAGAGCAGCATTTCCAATGGCATTTAGATTCCTAAAATAAAATACACGCAGGCGCGAAAAATCTCTTGGCTCTTTTTAAAACTCAAAGTTCTGCAGTGAGCACGCTACACTGCCTCTAAATAAATATTTGGTGAGTGACTGAATGTTAACTACTCAGCACTGGTATCGCTGCAATGTTGCAAAAATTCTCAATCACATCTTCCCATCTCTTTTTGGACGTTTATCCAGCATGCAGTGCTTTTTGGGAGGGAGAGCCTCATGTTTATGAGGCTGTCTCTCACACGGGAGGAGCAACTCCTGTGTGAAGACAGCTGTTTCACGGGCATAGGAGGTAATGAGTATGAAAAACATTGCTACAAAGTTTGGCTTTTAAAATCCAGCGAGAGGAATGTTTTCCCTTCCCATCTGAATGTTACTGTTGTTTTTGTTGGCTCTGGGTAAAACTTGTCTCTGGTGATCCCTCAGTCATGCTTCCTTCGAAGAGCTACTGTCGAGGAGCAGCAAGCGGCTGCAGAGCTCTGCTGCCTGACACGAGGGCTGGCAGCTGGTGGGGGGTGGTGGGACAAAGTAAATGGGTTAAAATTGAGTAGGAGGTGGTGATTACTGGTATATCTGTATGGTGCCTATCTTCCAGAAGCACTGGGTTAGAATTTCTGTAAATGAAGGCTGTATCTGCCTCATACTTTATTTTCATTGAATTGAACTACTACTGCCTTATGTATCAAAAAGCATGCAGTAAAGTTCTGTATTTCCAGATTTTACTCTCTCCTCTTTGGTGGTTTTTTTTTTTTTTTCCTTTGCTTGTTTTTGGGTGTTGGTTGGTTTTAGTTTTCTTTCTGGTTGTTTTTTTAGTATGCTGGAGTCTAACATGTACCCAAAGGTTTTAAGGTTTGGGGTTGTTGCCCTGGCTGCATTGGAGTTGTTTGCACTCTAAATAATGTATTTAGCCTTCAGTCTTTACAGGTCAATAAGGAAATGTAACTGAAGCGCCAACAAAAAATGTAACTGTGAATCAGTATTTCTAAATAATATGCTATTGAAGGTCAGGGGAAAAACCCAAAATAAAAGCTTTCTTCATTTAGCAAGCTGGATTGGTTTCTTAGTTGAGCTTTCCCAAAATTTCATAATGATAATTCCCAGTACCAAGACAGGAGTGTTTCTCTGTTCCTGTTCATCATCAGTTTTCTTTTCCAGCTGGTCCTATTACAAACCATCACTTTCTTTGTTTTACCACCTTTGCTTGGAATCAGTTTGAGACATCCTCAGTATGTAATTTTGAAAAACTCTGAAAGATAAGCTGAGTAATTTTAAGCCTTTTAATATTTACAGGTACATTCCCTACATTTTGGCCATCGTGTCTTTTCTTCACGGGAGTGTGATGACTGAAACGCCTGGAATGTGTCTGTAAGTAATCAATGCCTCAAAATCCCTGAGCTTATCAGTGAGCCTTGCTCAAAGGTGTGCTCCTGGTATTCAGAAGCTTTGAGATACATCTGCATGTGTTCTCTCAAAATAGCACTTTGCACTAGCAGTTACGGTATTGCCTGTAGTGCATTGCTTTCTGCGTAGGGCAACAGGGGTGAATGCTGTTATAAATTGTTGGTGGTTCTATTTATTTTTTTTTCTCGATCTTCTTTCTAGTATTAAACTACACAAAAGGCAAAGAAATCTTTAAGAAAGTCCACGTTTGCTAGCTGAGCTCCTGCTCACCACTGATAATTGGTTGGTGCTGCTGTGTGCAGAAAGGGCCCAGCTCCTGACCGTGCAGGAAGTACAGCTACACAGAGATGCAGCTGTGGGCCAGCAATCATGAAAGAAAGTGTAAATGAGCATAAGTGACTGGTGACTAAGAAACACTATTTCTTTGCACCCCAGCTCAGGCATTTTTGTTATATCTCTATCTTAGTAGTCTCCACCTTTTGCCATGGACCTTTGTGTTTTATCCAGTTTACAATTACCACTTTTTCCCATTCAGAAGGTTAATATTTATTTTTTTTGTCTCATTTGCTATCACATATAATAAGTGTTCTGTGCCTGTAACTTATTCTGGTATGAGTAAGTGAGGAATCTCTTCTATTTTCTTCAAAGGATCAGATGTGTTGCAATAACAGGACTCTCCTTTCTCCCCTCCCCTTTCCCATAAGATAATTGTTTGTTATTACAGGCCTCAACTTTTTGTTGTCATACTTTCTGGTGGTGTTGAGGAGCCAGAAAAAGAAAGAAAATGACCAGGGATTACTAATGAATCTGAAACACTTCAACCTCTCAAGTTGTTTTTAATTTTAATAATAATGCCTCCCTTGTAAGGAATGGAGTGTCCATGTATTCTTTTGACTGCCCTGGAGCATTAATTGCTGAACAATCTTGAATGTCTGTATGTTTTACCAACACTCTTCTAGTAAATACAGGTGCCAGTAGCATGCATGCATAATACAGAGTCCAAGAAGTGCTTTCCCTTGGTGGCTGATAGCTATGCGCATTCAAATTGGCACACGCACTGATTTGGATGGTTGATTACATACATATGTATATCCTGAGAAGACGCCATGTAGCATAACTGGTCCTAAATCAGTGGTGTGTTTCAGAATAAAGGGCAGTAATCAGGAGCTTGCCTGCTTCTTGTTTGGGTGATGTGGTGTTCCTGCCTTGGTACACCAGAAGGATGAGTCGAGCTCCAGTGGCCTAGTCCCTGCCGTATGCAGATTTTCTAATTTCTCAGTGCAGTTTGACCTGAGGGTAAATCATGAAACTTGCTAACACAACACGATTTTATTTTTGTAAGTCTTCCATTTGTTTTCTTCCTAGAGTCTAGTCCAAAAGTAGTTGACATAAACTGGTCCCTGTTGACTTGAGGGACACTTTGAGAACGAGCCACTGTTATCCTGGCAGATGGTAACAAGTCATTTCCAATGCCTCTCATCTGAAAATGGCTCTTAGGAAATCAAGAACTTTCTATTCCTATATCATTTCTACAATAATTCACACGGGAGCAACGTGGGGCACTTCCTATAATTTCCAAAAAGGGGGGGGGGGCAAAATAACTGCTTATATTTTCACTGACCACAGAGAAATCTGTGGATCTAGAAAGCACATCTAGATGAATTGTTACATTGATTCCCCTGTAAACCTTCACGGGGCGGGGAAAACAGAAGCTAACCATATTTTCTGAGTACTTTTTCTCCTTCTGTGAACTTTCTTCTGAGTGATGCCTATTTGTTATAAGTTAGCTGTAAAATGTAGCAAATATGAGATAAAATCTAAGGAGTAATACAGGAGTATGAAACAGAAAGAGCCCATACAATGATGATAGTAATTGAGAGGGCAAGCTGTGTTTACTGGCTTGAACCAAAGCTGTTTGAGGTTTCTCTTGGCTTTCCTGGAAGTTGTCATCTCCTGCAGATTAAATATGGCATCTCTCTGAAGTAATTTCATTCCCAGTGTGGCTCTTATGGAAACTTCCAAGAGTCTAAGTACAGAGCAAGTCCACCTTACGGTGGACACTACTGTTAATAAATAGTGGCAGTAAAGAAGATTAAAGCAGTAATGAGGTATGTTTGAAAATAAACTCTTGTGATTCTCTCTGCTGTTCTCCATCAAGGCAAAAGCTTCCTGCCTCTTTCTGTAGGAGCCATGAGCCAGGATTGTTGCAGAATGGGTTGAGTAGAGTGACAATGCTATTAAATATATTTGATCTTTCCCTCCTTGAGTAGTCCTGGGAAAGGGAGGGAATTAACAAGTCAAGTAAGCTCCAGAAGGCAGGACATTTGTTTGCCTTGTGGTCAAAGCGAGGAGCTCAGCTGCCAGAAACAATAGTACAGACAGCTTGGGGAACTGACATTGTGATGGAGCTGCAAGAACAGCTCGGTCTCGCTCACTTTACTTTAGTGACTCATCAGCAAGGTTCTGGTTTTGCTGGACACAACTCTACCCTGAAAGCCCACCAGCCTCTCTCCACAGAGGAGCACAGGTGGTGCTCAGAGGTGAATGCTATGATTGTGAAAGCACTTTCAGACCTCACTGGTCTGCAGAGTTTTAGGCTGTTAATCAACTACACTATATCCATGTGGACAGAGCCAACAAGAGCTAGAGCAATGGGCTGGACCTGAAATATTTGAAATTTACTGAGCGGTTTAGATTTAGCCAGTTTAAATGCTTTTCTTGTCTGATTTTTGAAGGCAAGTTGTTTATCCAAGTGAAGTGCTCTAAGATACAGCAAGGAGCATTGACATCAGCAGAGATCAATGAAGGACGAAGAAGTCTATTTAATCTAGGAAATGAGTGACTTGGCTCTTTGATCCTGTTGCATTCTTTTATTCCCAGAAGGTTAAATTTAGTCCTGCATACACAAATTCTGTTTAACTAAGTTTACTTAGGATTTAAATATTTGTGGGTTTCTTTTGTTTAGGTTCTCTTGTACAACAAGAAGGAGAAAAAAAAACTGTTACCACGTAATTAGGCTGTTGCTGTGTAAGCATGTGTAGCTCTTTTCAGACCTGAGAACAGCATATGCAAATTCAAACCCAAATGCATTTCTTTAAACACTCATATGGTATGAAAGAGAAAAACCTCTGACCTATTGTACACAAAGCAGCTTATGATACGGCCCAGGGAAATTGCTCAAATTTGAATAACTGAGGAATAAATCTAGTTTGGCTCATTTTGCCTGCAGTACTTCCATTTCCCAGCAGTACGGGAAGCCTCGCAGAGCTCAGTGCAAAGGTGTGCCTTTGGGTTGGAGATGGGCAAGTGTAAGTGAGGGTAGCTGCTCTGGTGTAACACAAGAAAAGAGAATCCGTGGTTTCGTTTTCCTGTTGACCCTAACTCCAGCAACCTGTAGCGAGTGCTAGCAGGAGCTGAGCTTTAGCGCTCCTTGCCGCGCAGCCCTACCTCCCTGTGTTTCCAACAACCACCAGATTTTGGAAAATTTAGGCTGCGGAACACCCCCGTCGCCCAGAAAACGAACTCGAGAAGCGAGGCAGAAGCAGAAATCCCAAGCTGCGAGTCCCAAATGCGGTGCCCCGGCCCCCAGGGGCTGCTCCGCACCGTGCGGGCAGCGGCACCGCGCAGCCCGGGGCTGGCGGGGGCGTTTTGTCGGTACCAAAAAATCCTTTATTTTTTTTTGTTGTGTGTATTTTTTTATTTTTTTTAAGGGTGGTGGGAGTCCCCTTTTTATCGCAGGTGCGGCGGCGGCGGCCCCCGGCCGGCCGGGAGGCGCTGGGAATTACGGGGCTCAGCCCGCCTTATTATGGGCAGGGAAATAAGGCGAGCTGGAAGAGCCGGAAAGTAAAAGGGTTTTGGGGAGGGGGGTCCCGGGGCCGGTGTGTGAGGGGGTGTCCCGGCACCGGAGGAGGGGCGGGGAGGGGCGGAGGGGGTCCCGCTGACCCCAGGGCCGGGGGCGGGGAGGCCGGGGCTCGTCGGCAGCGCCTTGCCGGCCCCATGGGCGGGCGGGGCCGAGCCGTGCCGGGCCGGGGCCGTGCCGGAGGGGCCGGCCCTGCCCCTGCCCCCGCGGCCGGCGGCGGCCCAAGGTTTAAAGTGAGAACTTTCTGCGGGCGGCGCCGAGCCGCGCAGCCCCGACACCGCCACCCGGCCGCTGCTGTCCGCCGCCGTCGTTGCTTTCTCCCACTCTCCCCCCCCCCCCCATCCCCCGGGCGGGCCGTACAATCCTCGGCAGTGTCCTGAGACTGTACGCCCGCCTCGGGGGCGAGCCGGTGCTCCGAGCCGAGCCGTGCTGAGCCGTGCCGAGCCCCGCGGGCAGGTGCTGAGCCCGCCCCGGCCCGAGAGGCGGCGCAGGAGCCGGCCGCCACCGCCGCGATGACAGCTGACAAGGAGAAGAAAAGGTGAGGGGCGGCGGGAGGGGGGGTCCCCGGGGCTGGAAAAGGGGCTGGGGGCCGGCGGAGAGGCGCTCGGCTCCTCCGGGCTCCTCTGCAAGGGGAGCGGCGGTGCCCGTCCCGCTGCCACCTCCCCGGGGCCGGCCGCCACCCGGAGCGATGTCCCCGGTCCCGTCCCTGTCCCCGTCCCCATCCCCGGGCAGGTGCACCTGGAGGGGCTGAAGGCAGGCTGATCCCCCTCCCGGGCTGCCGCTGAGTTTCATAGCGGAGGACGAAGTGTTTCGAGGGAAGCATCCCGAGCCCGGCGTGCCGGGGGGCTGCAAAGGCCTGGCTGCGGGGGGACCGTGGGCACGGGAATAAATCTCTAATAAACGCCGGCTCCTCCTGGCTGCAGCCCCCCGGGTGCCCGGGGAGGTCCCCCCGGCTGCCGGCCGCTTTTCCCGGTGTCCGGTGCGGGCTGCGGAGCGGGGAGGCAGGCGATGCCTTGTGCCGGAGCGGGTTTCCCGAAGGGAGCAAAAGCGGCTCGGAGGACCGGAGTCCTGCCGGAGAATCCCCCTCTGCCGGCCCCGGAGGCTGGACATCGAGCTCCAGCCGCGATCCCTGCCGTAGGAGGTGCAGGTGGAGAGTTAGGAAAGTAAACACGGCGTGGGGATGAGCGAGGGCGCTGATATTGGTGAGGAGTAAGCAGGGGAATAAAGGTCCGCGAAGTCTCACAACAGGGTGTTTATTCGGGCTGCTCTGTACAACCGGCAGGCACAGGGCTGCCCCTGTTGCTGGCTCAGGTTGCTCTTCTTTTCTGACTGGGGATTGTGTTCATAAAAGATGTGATTTACCGAGTAAGAATTTTATCTTGTTGTTTGTCATGTGTACTTTCCAGTTGATGATGCAGTAAACACTGGCTTTGGTTTGTAGAATAGCTGCTTTTTTATTGAGTCACCCTGTGACTACGGAGTAGGGGAGCTATCGTCGTACATCCCATACATTTCCCATGTAGCCAGTCCCTGTCTGTCAAACACTGTTAGAGAAACACCTCGAGTGTATTTTGTTCCAGGCGTCAGGCTTGTGCTCAGGGTATAAAACGTGGGTACATTACCTCGTTTGTGGAGGTCTTTTGTTGGAGAGAGTAAACAATCATAGTGCACTAAGATGCGCTCCTGAGAACGTGCTGTAGGAGTTTATGGGAACTAGAAGAATGAAATAGTGTACGTACAGGGAATACACGGCTCCATGCATTTATCCTATCGCCTCATTTTATGAGAAATTCTTAATCTCTTCGGGTTTAACCTCTTATGTTCAAACGCAGTAAGGGAATGAGTGTAATCTTTCAGTGCAGCACACTGAAGTGCCCTGTAGAGCTACTCTTAAGATACGCCATAGGAACTTCACAGAACTAGAAACTTGGAGCGTTCGAATGCTAATCACAGCTCTGTCCTCAATTTCACGTAAATATTGTGACATCCCACTGGCAGTTTTCTGTCTCTCACAGAAGTAGGCTAATAGTTGTTATCTGGCTCATGGGATTGTTGTGTAAATTGATGTTTGTGAAAGAACTGGGAGAGTATCACATGGGTGATTGAAGATAGCACGCTCAGCGCCTCCCTGGCCGTGCGAACATGTACCTCGCTACTGGAGTACTCCGTAGCCTACTGAAGCAAGAGTATATATTTTTTCTTAATTTTCCAGTACTATTACAGAATAGATTTATTGCCTTGAGTTCAATAGTTGTTTTATTATTTGCTTGATTTCTATCCAGATGTACAGCTGGGATCTCTAACCTGACTTGCTAATAGCGTTTATAAATCAATTTCAGGGAGAAAAGGTGGTGGGGGTAATCTGGTTTACCAGATTTGCAGGCAACTCTGGAACATATGTTTGGAAGAGCAGTTCTCTTACTATTAAGCAGATGCTCTGTGGAAGATAATCTTTGATTCTTTTAATGGTCCATTTAAGTTGAAGAGCATCCTCAGGTTTTTGTTTGAAGCTCTGTCTGTCAGTGGAAAAGAGCAGTTACTTTCTCTGGAAAAAACGTAGCACATTTATGGTCATTTCTTTCTTTTAAAGTTAGTGGGAGGTACTGAGTTGAGATTAATGTGATTATTGTTTTTAATCAACAAAAATGTTACCATCTACATAGTCTTAATAACAAAGTCTGATGTTTCTTTCAATGTCAGTAATTAAAAACTGAGAAATGGATGAGTAATAAAAGGGTAAAACTCATTTTGATAAAATAATAAAAGTGGGGAAAATAATCTGTATTTATGATCATGTGCAGCACAATAACAATTTGTAAATAGGTCCCATGGGGACAGCCTTCTAGTATATCTTTTTTTTTTTTTTTTTCTTCAATTATTCAGTATTTTTGTTAATTTTATTTGAGGGAAGTTGTTATTTTGTTAGGAATGGATGGTTTGTTAAAGGGACTGTTCTGGAAAGACAACAGCTTATGTTTGAGAGAAGTTTGAAAGCAGTCTCAGGGTGAATCAGGTACCACTGCGTAGAATACATAATTTCATTTGGGCTTTGTAGCTGTGTTGTTTGTGGGGTTTATGTTTGTTTTCTAGTAGCATGAGAAATAAGCCAGTTTTGCAGCTTAGTGAGATTCTGTAATAGTGGTTCCCTTATAACTACAAAGTACTGTTTTGGCCCCAGAGTTCGGGAAAAAAAAAAAAAGTGTCTAGTTTCGTGATCCAAAGGCTGTAATGTTATATAAATTTGTTTAACTTCTTATCCAGAGAGTAAACAAATGAGATTCCTCCCAGTTATTGACTAGATAACTAACTGCTTTCAGTTACTCTTTCATATTTGGCATTATTATTTGCTGAGCCCCTCCAATGAGACACTTTGTGCCTGAATTTCCACTTACCTTTACTTCAGGAGAGTGATTCTGAAGTCACTCCTGGCTGTTCCTCCTCAGGATGAGGAAACGGGCCTGACAGCACCGCTCTCCAGAGCTCAGGTAGTCACTTGCTCCTAATGGATGCATTCAGATGCCAGGAAATGTAAATGTCTCAATATGCCAAGGTGTTAAACTGTAGATTTCAGGAAATGTACGCTCCCAGCTTTATGCCACCCAGCATGCTTTCTATTTTAAGGTGTGCCACTATTGTCAGTTATATTGCCTCTTATCTGTTGTGATGACGATTAGGTCACCCACTTGCCACTGTATTTTTGTCCTTATATTCCTGTAAACCTCACTTTATGTGCTTCAGATGATGGTGCTTTGAACGCTTTGCTCATAGATTTGTTACATAGATTACTTGACCTCATCCAAAATTTTTTCAAGTTTTATTATTGCTCAACATTTCTCTGTGCATAGCCCATATATTTAATTCACTCCTGGTTGCTTCAGCATTAACATCTGCCCAACAATTTTTCTTACTGGAGTTTCCAAAAGGAAATATCATCTCCTGAATTCCTGATGAGCAATGTATTTATGATATGTTAACAAGAAGTTTGGACTTCAGCACCAAATATGCAGATGTTTCATAGCATACAGGTCTTCTTCAGTGACTGGGGCCACTCAATCAATACTCATCAGTTTAACTGCAGAGTGACTGTACGTCTGCTACTGTGTCTGGATGGGACCTTCTGACCCACATGGCCTCTAAGCACATTGTATGATATTGGTCTATGTTGTGGAACAATTTGGGAAGCTGGAAACACTTGCAGCTGGTGTATTTTCTGTCCAGAGACTAGTTACCAGGTCTGAAGAACCCAGCATATTCCTCTTGTTCTAATTCAAAACTCAGTGATTTTTAAATTATTCTCTCTGGAAGGAGGTAAAGTGAAGAGTAGTAGGCACCTGAGCTGGAGATTCTTCCAGTAGGCCTACTGTGACAATTACGAGTGCTTGAGAAGAAGTTTTTATAGAAAAGTTACTGACAATGACATCACCAATACTTTGAGAAGTCTTGAGCGTGACATTTGATTTTGTCCCTCCTGCTTTCTGCATTAACCACCCTTTCTGTATTTCTACAGATGTGGAAAGGGCTTTTCTACCACAGGGTGGCCAAAGGGCACAGGAGTGAGGAATGATAGGCTGCACATGGGTACATCCCCTTCTGCCAGCAGTGGCACATAGCAGAGGTTGGGCTGAGCTCTGACTTGGGTGCCCGGGCCTACTTCAAAAAACTTGACTTGAGCTGCCCAGCTGCTGTGGCTTCACATCCATGGAGCTGAAGTGTTTGAGCTTAATGAGGGCTTGATGGCTTTCACTGTGAGAGTGGTGTGCAATGTGAGTGCTTCCTGGTGTGTGCAATCCTCCCAAAGGTATCTGGGCTCCTGAGAATTCGTATGTTGTGCTGATGCCACACGGGCCATATCTGTTCCTGGGAAGTGCTTACCCCAAGAACAAGTTTATCTATGATTGCTGTATATGATATAGCATCTTGTGTTGTCATCTCCTTTTTACTTCATCTTAAGATGGTTTTTGTATTCTATCACATTTATCCTGTTTGACTCATTGGGGATATCTTGCTTATTGGTGGTACTTCACTGATAGAAGTTTTGGAATTATGCTGCTAATTTAAGAGTTCCATCAAGAGTATTAAAAATGGGTCTCTCTGCTTTTCTATAATGTATTTTACTATGATGGATTCATAAACACTAGGTATTTTTGTTTTCAGGCTCCAGGTAGATGTGGTGGGGATAGAAAGGTTCCATTGCTTAAATCTTTGCCAAAATTTACCTATCTGCAGCCAAGTATAGAATCACATTCTCTAAAAGTCAACTTTCACATCTTCAAGAGCTTTGTAGAAAAAAATGTGTGTTTTTTGTTGTGTTGTTGTTTTTTTTGTGATGATTCTGAATTTTAAAATCATTTGTTATAATGGGAGGCAGTCTTGTGCATGTGAGACAGCCAACATTGGCAGCAGGACAAGGGCAGTAAACTCATTTGCAAAGAAGAAGAGGCCTTAATAAAAACAATAACAGTTGGCATTCTGACATCGTGTCAAATTTCAGAGTAGCTTTTCCAAAAAAGCACTGGTTAAATGTGCTGTACAAAGAGTATTTTCTATACAAAGAGTTAAATACTGTACTGGGATATATTAAGTGAAATCTGTTACTCTACTTGGGCAGTGATACATATGCTTTAGTTTTAAATGCAAAAAAAAAAAAGCATTAGAGTAAGCAAATAAACAAAGAACAGGTTGAATTTAAATAATTTGGATATGTGGAAAGCTTTTATTCCTCTAAAGCTATATGTGAAATCCAATGATCCTATTCTCTTAATTACACCAATATTCATAGTGCCGTGTATACATATCCTAGTAGTTATAAATTCTTTTACTCCTAGCAGCTGGAACAGTGGCAGAACCTTTCTTTTAAATTAGGCAGAACTGCAAGTATGGTTATTGTGAAGCTGGTAATTTTATTTTATTTTTTCTCCCCTCATTTTTCAGTCTTGTGTTCTATTTGCTTAAAAGGCAATATAATAGTTAACTACTCAGGGTAAAAGCTTGACTGCCTATATAAGAAATAACTGCCTTCTTGGATTTACAGGGCTACTTTTCATGGGGTCTCTTTCTGAAGTAACTTAAGTAGGAAACTATTTTACTGTGCATTTAGAAAGTAGTTTAATGAAGTACAGTAGGCCAATTGGCTGATAAATAAGTAATGTTCCAAAGTAACTCTCATTTAATTACGCTTTTTACTTCTTGAGCTCAAATCTAATTATGATTTTGTTTTTTTCCTCTGTGACTTTATTTAGCTCTAGAAAATTTAGCTGAAACAAAATCTGTCATAATATATTTTGATTAAATGTGCATATTTAGCTCTTAAAACAGTTAGACTTGTAATTTAATTTACTTTACTGCTATTATGAGGAGTTTGCAGTAGGATAAAGTATCCATTATGCTTCTCTGTCCAGTGCATTACATGACACAGCAAATATTAAATATTCTATTCTATAGAAACTCATCAAATGTTTTGCCAGGCAAAAGCAAAGTTGCTTTAGTTGAATTTTTATGTCTGATCTTCAGTCAAAGAGGTGCCCTGGTCTTGACCCTTCCTCTGTGCATGAATATGTGGAATCAGCAGTTTTCTTTGATTAGGGAAATGTTTAGGGTGTTGCCTCCAAAAAGATTGTCTGAAAAATTCAGAAACTTTACAAATGGTTTATGTTAGCCTGTGGGTGTGCAATTAATACTGGCTTATTGCAGATTTATGAATGTTATGTGCAGAAGTTATGAATAAGTTATCTGAGCAGAAGGAAAAAGTATACATATTTTTTTATTTCTGCTTCCAAGTGGGACAAAAACAGGATAATAGAGGGCCTTTAGCATTTTTTTTCATTCTTAATACAAAGTTAAAAATATTTCTATTTTTATGTTTGCATTAGATAGCGATCTGCTTTCAAGCAAAGAAACATTTAAAACATATATATTAATCTCAAGTATTTAACACATCTGTAGAACTAAACAGACTTTTTCATAAATATCTCAACAATTTATTTATGTTTCCAACAAGATACAGGAGAGGGGAATGCATCTCTAAATATATGTCTTGTCTGTGCTTCTTCTTGAGGCCCACCCCTCAATCTCACCAGTGACCCACATGAGTTAAAAACCTTGCCAGAATGCACACGGGCTGTAAAGTAGAGTCATCAAGGAGAGAACAACCTGGCTGTGGCTGTTTATGTCTATCCTATGTCTAGGATATTTGTGTTTGTTTGTTTTCTTGCTATATCGTCAGTAAGCTTAAGAGTTAGTGCCCCACCAAGATCTTATGATAACTCACAGCGACTAATAGGTCTTCTCAGCTATTTTTTCCAGCTAGGTGTAGCAGAGATTAGGTCACCTACCATTTGGTCTGCGAAGGCAGTGCTTATTTTATAGCTGCATATGTGGTAAAACAAAGGTGAAGTTAGGAGTGATGATTTCCCACAAGCATCTGCTTCAGCACATCAGATCTGTAACGTGAAGGATGCATTTATGAAATAGGTGATGGGAAGAGGATGCTATTTCTTAGTGATCAGGGCTGGTGTAAAACCTGCCTTAAGTTTCTTGGAACTCAAAAAATATTTTTTGCCCCTTTTGCACCGGTGTAACTGCTAGCGCTTCCCTGCTTAGAGGGAGCTAGCTTAGAGGGAGCTACTCTGTTGACCAGCACACCCCATGAGACCTTCCTTACCTGCCACTTGCATGTGCCCACAGCCTCTCTAACATCCTGGATGTCTTGCTGGTCTTGGTATGGGGGCTTTCCCTGGAAGCCAGAGCCATAGCATCATGGCGGTGGGCACGCAGAGGGTGATGGTGCTGGAGTGGCTGTCACTCATCTGGCTGCTGTCCTGTACCCATTTCAGGGTTTAGGATGAATCCCATCTCATTCCCGTTGTCTCACTGCTACTGAGCTACTCCAGTGGGCTGCCCTACTGCTGCTGCTTCCACAGAAAAGTAACCATTGGTGTTATTCTGTGTTGGCCACTTCAGTACTTCTTTTGATATTTTTTTCTTTTCAAAAATTTCTATGTCCCTATTGCTTTCTTTCCCTTTTTTTTGCAGCCCCAACAGGACAGAAGTTTCAAGCAGTGCAGCATCCCTTTGCATTTGGATACAAGTCACTGTATATGTTCAAGTATTTGTACGAAATTTTTCAAATAACATTTTGGAACACTAGAGTCTGAGCAAGTTCACCATCTATTTTTTTTTTTTCATGTTTCAGGAAATTGTGTTATCTAACAAGGGGCTAAAATTAGTAGGAGTATGGAGAGGTCTTTTTTCTTTTATAAAACTGAGCAACTCTGATAATGGATGAATCATGTGGGTGTAACGTAAGGCACTTGATAGCAAGCAGTCTGGAGATATATGTGCAGTAAGATTACTAGGATCATTCAGAAACTATTTCAAATGGCTGAAACATGAACTTAATCTATTGTAAATATTTGTTACTCATATTCTAATGTATCAAAATACATTTGGTTAGAGTTAGACAAATGAAGGCAAAATAAAAGCTACAAAGTTTTTAACAGTGGGTTACTAAACACTGGAAGAGCTATACATGTACTTGGTAGAACTGAGTGCTTTTTCAAATGAATGTTTTCTGTAAAAATAAATATTTAATTGGAAAATAATTTTCTAAGGAGGAAATGAGAGCTCAGAGTAGATTAATAACTAGACAATTTAAATTTAGTTTGAATGAGGCTTTAGATAATGTTTAATCTCTTTACAGTAACAGATTTCTTTCTAGAATTTGACTTAATTTCTATGTTTTTTCAGATGTTCTTTTTTTACTGAAAGCCATGATACACATGCATAAATCTGCTTTGGTGGCTTGACCTGAATCAAGCTCTGGTCTTCCTTTGGCATAGACTCTTTTTAAGTTTGTCCAATAAACCAAAATACTAAATATTCCTTTTGCACTTCTGATGGAGCCTTTGTCTCTTGAGGCCTCAGACTAAAAACAGTCACAGTCTTTTTAAAATGGCAATTGCTCAAACACATTACTGGGTATGATGAAAATATTTATTTGTCTTTGGATTGGTTTAGGCAGGAAGAGTGACTCGTTGATGACAAAGGTCTTCTCTAGCTTTGGTTATGGGAACAGATTTTTAAAAACGTTAATGTAGTGGAAAACACAGCAGAAAGGTACACCCTCAGCCCACATCAGCAACTTGTGATATTACGAATGAGAAAGTCAAAATGCGGAAGAGATGAAAAAAGCATGTTGCCAAATTTCTGACTTGGTTGTTCTCAAAGGACTGATAATTTTGGAGTCACGTTTTTGAAAACCTGCCTACGTATGGTGAGAGATAGAAATGTTTGTCTTTCCCACAAAAGCTGTTGCTTTAAGTAACAGATACAATAATATCTTGAAATACACAGATCCTAGGTGACATCCACCTTTGGCCTAGTACATACATTTTCTTTAGGTAGTCAGGTTCTGAGTCCCTTAATATGTACTATTTTATGTACAGAAGGTGGCTTGCTGAATTACTGCATTTTAAGAAGCTAATGCAATGACCTGATTTAGTTGAGTGATATCTAAAAAATGTGCCCTATTGCCCTCCTTTTCTTGAAAGGGAAAGTTTTTGCTAATTTACAGTGTCAGAGTCTTTATTAACTTCTTAAAATCACAGTACTGGAAAAATCCTTTAGGAGCTGAGAATTTTGCTCCAAGTCATCTCATAGTGTCCAAAAGTAACCGTATAGTGTTTTTCCTCGAAAATATATAAGATAAATATTAGTTAGAAAGTAAACTGAAGGAAGCATGAAGTCTTGTGCTTATGAAAGACCTTTTTTAAAGGTGGTGGAAGTATACTTAAAGAACATTCCTTGTATTTTGTTTCGGTCCTTAACATATCTAAAGTCTTTAATGCCATAAAATGGTCCTTAAACTCTGGGTATCGCTGTTGTCTTCGCACTTGCATTTGAATGATAAACTACAAAGCAGCTCCATTCAGTCATTGTTTTCAGGACATTGTAGAGGCAGTTGTTGGGCCTTTAGCTATGTCCATTCACCATTGTATTGCCCTCTCTGTGAGTAAATTCTAAATACTGGCTACTTGTTGTCACAGTACTTCAAAGGTCTTTGTGACATTAACAAACACTAAGGGGGAAAAAAAAAAAGAACAACTCTGAATTTTTACATTTTTAAATGGGAAATGTTGCTATGAATGTACCAAACTTTAACTGTCATGGACTTTGTATCCAAGACTTGTTGCAAATACCAGAATGTCTTCTGATACTACATGCTGTTGTTCTTGGTTAGATTTTCATATCCCGTTATGACAAAATAAGGCACTTTTCAGGTGATGTCAATGACAGTGTTATCAGACGTAGGTAATTATGGAAAGTATTGACTTTGAAGCTGGTATGAACTTTGCTGGGAACACACATCGAATACCAGAAGCTTACAAACAAGTGTGAAAAGAAATTCTCACATTAGGTGTCTTTATTGTGCCATGACTTTTTAAGTGGTATTTCTCTGGAATACAAGTTCATTGACCAACAAGAGCTATATTCCACTCCAAGATTTTAACAGAGGACTAGTATGGTGCCTCTTCTGCATTTGATAACCTGACAAAGGAGATTGGATATTGGTGGAATTCCTGTAGAAGGTTTGCCAAGTGATTATCATGACAAGGCTGCATTTGCCCACTTCCCCAGAGGGTGAGCTTTTAGGAATAGCCTCTGCATGTAACTTTCACCAGGAAGGGAGATCTTTCTTTGAAGGACCAGTCAGGCTTCTCTCGCTGCTTGCTCTAGCTGACTCTGACTTTTCACATCCCTCCTTAAAGGGAATCTTTGTTGCAAAGGAAATCTCGAACTGTAGGTTTGGAGGTTTACTTCTAGTGTATCCTCATGGTAACCTGTCTGATCCATGTCCCATTGTCCTTTTAAGCTGACTCTTGTACTTTAGGGAACGTGGAGGGTTGGAATTGGCCAACTTCTGCCTGTGAGATGGGTGACCTTCATTTACAGAGGAGTGCCTCTGCCTTCCTACCCTATCCAGTCAAGAAGACTTTGGTCTTAACAAAGCAGCATCACTTACACTTTCAAGGAAATGTGTAGACATCTGGAGGGATTTGACCCCTTTTATTGTTTTCAGCAGGTTACTGCTACATTTGTACAAGTGTTGATTTGGAAGAATATTTATTGGACTGATGGATAGTCTTTCCGGTGGTTTGGTTCAGCTGAGGGTGGGCTGTTTATATGCTAAAGCTGTAAGGTTATCAGTCACATTTAATAACTTCAGTACTTGTTTTTGTGTTGTGTTTTGTTTTGTGTTTTTTTTTTTTTTCTTTTTTTTCCCCTGATTTGAAGGATGTGTTACTGCCATTACTAATCAGAGGGACATTTTTATGAGAACATCCTTTCCACGCTCAAATTGTCTTAACACTGCTACTGGCTTTTACATAACAGTGAAGCTGTATTTGCCTTCCAAGTGATTCACGAGAGGGACTATGCTATTCACTTAGGCATGTGCTGACCTGAAAGCAGAATAGAAGCAAGTGCAGGTAACTTGAGGGAAACTTAATGCTGGTGTTTCGAAATGCCCATTATTTCCAGCTTAAGGAAAAACAAACCCCCCAACCCTACTTTTGTTTGTTAACCACATGGCTGGCCCAGACAAAGCCTTTCTGGAACGGGGGACCAGGGCCAAAGCACAGCACAATGTGTGGCTAAGCTGAACAAAACCATTTTCTTGATTCCGTCTCTTGAGCTGGTTTGCCGTGCTTTGCAGAGCTGGCTGTTAAAATGGCATCTGGCTGTTAAAATGGCATCTAGCTGCTGAACAGCCACTCCAGTGAGCAGCTCACGTCTCTGCTGCTTCTTCTGCCTTTGCCTTTCCTCCACCATGCTCACTGAAGTCCCTGCCGCCTGGCCAGGCTCCCTGTCTTGCTGGGGCATGGGGTGGCTCTTGGATTGGTAACACAGCTCGTCTGGGGCAGCAGATCTCCGTCATTAATCCTCACTCCCTAGTCTGGAAAGCTGGGATGGCAGTATATCCTTCCTTCCCCCCTTTGTGCGTCTTATTTATTTAGACTGTAAACTTCTTGAAGTGGGGACTTTCTACTTCCATGCCTCACACAATGCCGTAGCAGTGTTGGCAAGAAGCTCGTCTGATAAACCTCACTCGAAAATGCTCAAGCAGGAGGTTGTCAAATGCAAGGGGCTAGGTTATCTCGTGCTCCCGTGGCTATTTGCTTTCTTTACTGCACCACTCCATTTTATCCCTCAATATGTTGGTTACACCCACATGCTGACGCGTGGCCTAAGCCCTCATTTGCGTCACCTTTGAATTGGGCCCTCCTGTCGTGTGAGATCAACGTGCAGTTTGGGAGATGCAGTGGTGGGGGACACAGGGAGTTGTACCACCCTGAACGTGTCTGAGAGGTGATAACCCCCCTTATTCCTTCAGATTTCCTCAAGACATGGACAGGCAAGCAACTCAAAGGTGTGACAGGAACAAAAAGGAGGATCTGTCTGTCACACCTATCTAGAGCTTTCTGTGCACAGGGAGCTCGACTGTGTTTCGAGTGGCAATTGTTTTGTCTCCGTTTCTCTGAACCGAGAGCTGCAATGGAGGAGAACACTGCCAAATTACAGGGCTAACCTGGAGTGGTTTTAGAGAGGTGAGCATGCACAAGCTCCTTCCCTGGGCCACGGGTCTTCCATCAGGATAAAGGTTCTCCTGCCTGTGCTTGGCAGGCAGGCCTGGAGAGGGAGCAGGCATGTTCTTCAGGCTGAAGAGGATAGTGAGAAAAGTATAACATTTTATATAGGCTTTTATTGGCAGTTTTGCATACTGTATAAGCAGGCCCTGAAGAAGATAAAGCAAGAAGCCATGTTATCTGTACAGCAACACTCCTGTCCTTTAGCCTGCCAAATCTTAGAGCAACCTCCACCCCCCAACCCCCAAAGCTAAACTTCACCATAAACACAGCATGAGACAATTGCAGCTTCTCAAAAATGAAGTAATGAACCACAGTAAACAGTATTTTTACTTTTCTTTTTTTTTTTTTTTAAAGGGTGACAGCAGATAGTGCCTGTTCTAACAGTATTGAGTTTTCAATACTTCTCAAACCTGGGAAGTAAAACGAGCAGAATGCTGCAGGGAGCAAAGTCAGCATTGCAGGTTGCAGTAAAGGTTTCAGGTTTAATGATGACTGATGTGGAGCATAAGTCCAACTAGAGAAACCTGAAGGAGGAAAGGTGTCTGGAGCCTGATGTGTTAAAAGCTTTAAAAGCAAATCATGCCAATATGAAGTCAATGTAAAGCGCTCCCATGGAGGGAGTCAGTGTAATGGATATAATGCAAGCACAAAATGATTTCATGTTGTACTGCATTTTGAGTAAGTTACAGCCATGGAGAGAACCTACTGAGTCATTTGTGTGCTAGGATGTGTGCTGCTGTTTGTTGGGTTTCTTAGTTTGCATTTGTGCCTAATTTAGCAGATTGAGTGCTCTGGCTTTTGTACCAAAATAACTCCCGCTCCAAAATCTTTGAAGTCTGATAATATGTGTAGACCTTCTTGCAAAATAAGGTTCAGTCCTTGTCTGAAGTCTCTGTGAACTGCTTCGTGAATATACATTTGAAGAAAATAAGTTAAGCTGGGTAATGTGTGAACCTTTATCCCTCTTAAAAGGAAACTTCACAATCAAATTAAAAAATTGAAAATCAAATGGAAATTCGGATTCTACCTTCTAGTGGTAGATCAAGCAGATAATGTGGTCAAACACTCAAAAAGTTATAAGAAAAGCAGGCTAAAAATCTATTCTTATGTACTTATTTGTGTGTGAAGTAGCTTCTGATTTACCAAGTTATAGAAGAAAATATTTAATGGGCAAGTCTATTTTAATACACTGTTCTAAAAGTATTTAGCTTGCTCACATACCACGCATTGTTATAGGACTTACAGAGAAGCTCTTTAGTATGAAATTACGGTACCAAAGGAATATAAAGAGAAGGCCTGAAGTTAGACATATCACAGAATCATAGAATATTCCAAGTTGGAAGGGACCCACAAAGACCACTGAGTCCAGCTCCTGGCTCTACACAGGACGGCCCTAAAATCAAACCATGTGTCTGAGAGTGTTGTTCAAACACTCCAGCAGGACTGGTGTTGTGACCCACTGCCCTGGGGAACCTGTTCCAGTGTCTAACCACCCTCTCAGAGAAGAACCTTTCACTAATATCCATCCTTAACCTCTCATGTCACAGCTTTGTGCCGTTCCCTTGGGTCCTATAGTAATAACTATACTAGCTGGTGAGAGTCAAAACATCTCCCACTCCACCCAAACACAGTAAATGCTTCATTTCTCGTGCTGGTAGGTGTATTTTAGTTTGTTGTGGCTGCGTATGAATTGGATATGTAAAGTTCAAGGAATCATTTTGGGTCATTGTGAATTGCGTTTAAACTACAGCAGTCATCAAAATAAATTTCAGTATGAGATGTAGTTTAATAGAAATCAGGCAGCGATTAGAAGAGCTATCCTCTTTCAGTCCTAGATAAGCCTAGTGATAGCAACTCCAGCCAGCCCCATGCTTGCAGCTCACAGCTTACAGATAGCAGAGTCCAGCAAGAGTTTGTGGAGCACTGAGAAGCGACGTTTTGCTCGCGCAGTAGTTTGCAGAACAACTCGTTGCCTTTGTAGAATGATTTACTAATTTAACTCCTGTGGCATTTCAAAACTTGTAATGAAATATTTGCCTTGATATATGGTTGAAATGGAGGCATATAAAATGTTTTTCTGTACTCTTGGTATTTCAGGGTAATTCAGAATGCTTAAACCTGAACAGTTTTAGACAAAAGTGGGAAATTATTAACATTAACGCTTGATACTACAAGATATTTTACACTGGCCAGATTAAAACCTTCAGTGTGAGTTTGACTCAAAACCTGAGTAGAGCTGTTGGAGTTCTTTGTTCTGGAAAGGAATTGCTGTCTTCAACTGGAGAAACAAATAAACTTCTGAACCAGCAATAGCTTTGGATCCAGATGTAGAAAGGTCTGTTTTGGTTGGAGGTCCAATTGTGTATGCATTTGGTATTTATTGTCAGATTCATGATTAATTTTGGTCATTGTTATACTAGTGTAACAATGAAGGCATTGTCACCAGTAACATTTTCACTTTCCTGTGTTGCTGCAGTGGTCATTTAATTATTTTTGCAAAAGTGCTAGGTTATGGGAACCTTTTCATGAGTGAACCACGAGGAAGACGGGAATCTCTTATTAAAAGTTAAGTGTGTTTGTTGTTCCCGTAAGTGGTAATAAGGGAAACTTCAAATCATTTCATTGCTGTTGGCAGTCCATATCAACTAAAGATCTATTATACTTCTCAGAATCTTTTTCCCCTATCAAGGCAGTAGGACTGTTTGGTTTTTATTTGTATTGTGTGTTTGCTGGAAGGAGAGCCCTATTGTTTTTTAGGAGGTTGATTACAAACATAAAATAGATTCTCTTGAGAATGCTTTGTCTACACTCATCACAATTGGTAATTGTTTTGTGTTGTGTAATACGTTACATGCTGCACTTCTTATTTGGGGGCATGGGGGCATGTGTGTGAATCTCAAAATGGATTTCCACCTCAAACCATTGATGTTTTTAAGGTGGGTCCTTGAACGAAGCATGAAAATTCTTCATGCTCAAGTGTTTGTAGATTATGATGCCGGACAGAGGCCACGTTTTTCCGCTGTTTGGAGACAAACTTTGCTGCACTTGAATCGATGTCTTCTTCAAGTAAGACCTGGATAAAATAGTCCTTGAAAATGAAAAAAGAAACAAACAAAAAACCCACCAACAACTTTATGTATGAAAGCAGATTAAAATAGCGCCATTGAGCGAGAGGTGGGTGTCATTTTATTTGCCTTGATATATGGTTGAAATGGAGGCATATAAAATGTTTTTCTGTACTCTTGGTATTTCTTGGCCAACTCCACTTGCAGCAGTCATTCCGAAATGCCAAGGGAAGAAGAATCCAGGACCTTCACATATCCTATTCGCAGAGTATCTTGAGGTGGAGATGGGCAAAATGCATGGAAAAAATGAGGCTTCTGCCACACATTTTCTTTGTAGGTCACTTATTGTAGTTGAAATTATAGGGAGCATAAGAACAAGCGGTCTATTAGCAAAGCCATGAAAACAAACCATTTGCCACTTCTAACAAATGTCGGACAAAAATATGCTCCAAATTTTAAAAATAAATGAAGACTTGGCGAAAAATAAGACCTGGGTTTATCTGCATCTCATCAGGTACATGGCGTCCTGGACCGCAGCCCACTGGCAAAAACATGGGGAGTGTTATCCTTTGCAGCACTGGGAATGTTCTCTGCTGAATTTGGCGCCAACGACCGAGCTTTGCTTGTTAGCTGGAGTTCACACAGACTCCTTGCCAGGCCTGCCCAGAATACTGTCTCCTCTGACTTCCTGTGGTCTTGCATAATATTTCCTTGCTCCTTGTATAACTGCGACTTGATCTGGTCACTGCCCCGTCAGACGGCTGACTTTTAAAAGGCCAGCCCTGCAAACGTGCGGGCGAGTAGCCTCGGCCGCGGGAGCCGTCCCAGCAGTGATGCTGACGGAAACGTCCTTCCATGGGGAGCCGGGAGCACGGCGTGGGCGTGCGGCCATGCGGCCACGGCCAGGAGCAGTGAGGCTCCCTGCCTCGACCTCGTGACGAGACAAGTGCCGGACAAAACGTCAGGCTGAGTACACCTTTGAAACATGTGCCGCTGTTACTCTGATTTCTGTGACAGATAGAGACGTCAATTAACAAGGGGGAGACAATGCCACAGGCAACGTTATCAATGAACGAGCACGTTTCCAGAGCAGTATGCAATTCTCATTATGGCTAGTCGTCACTGGGTTAGGAGTCCTCACATGTGCCTTGCAAATGTGCTCCAGGTATCTCGAGTACTAATTTTGAGACACGGATAGCAAAACCAAGGTATTGAAGAAAGCAGTCTTCTAATTCTGCTGATTTGCAACGCTTCTGCACAAGTTGTTTCTGCAGTTGTCTGTGTTAATAAAGTAATGCAAAATTAATGCATATTTCAAAGTTTACTGCTTTTTAGCCTGGATTATTTTTATATATGTTTTAGAAGTGACTTTTATACTTCATGTATAAAAGTTCATGTGATGTAACTGCCTTTATACCAATCATTTTTTAAATATTTGTTTTTATGTGTATTTGCACATACACCACCGCGTGTAATTACAGAGCTTTGCCCGTAACTCATTTTCAAAAAGACAGCCGTCTGACATGACACCTTCAACAGTCCCCTTTCTAAATGCAGCTTTCAAGCTGTTAATCCTGTTCTTTGGCAACCCCATTCCTGGCATAAGTTTGAAAAGCTGAAGAGTAAAGATTACGAAATAGTTGTTTCAGTACACTTGTAAATTTCCTCAATAGACTTTCCTGATTTGTGCATTACAGTTCTCAGATCTGGTATGGTCTTTCAGTTAAATGTTATCTGCTGTGAAGAAATAGAAGAATAATTTTAGGGAAAACATCTGAAGTGGCTTAGTCATCCCAGCTATGTGAGACTTTGTTTAAATCAGCTCATACTGTCATCTCTTCCACAAATCCAGGTTATCCAGTTGCCATAGTAACTTTGACATGCAAAAGTTCATGCTGCCTACACATGACTTCTTGCAACACTGTTTATTAATCTGATTAATTTAATGGAAAATATTCTTTATCAGTTAATGTGTATTATGAGGTCGCTTTTCTGGTCAGTTAAGAGCGGTTTATTACTTTGTGTTCTTAGGATCCGAACTTTAATGACTGTGTGATAGTCTAGCTGATAGGGCAGTTGGAGAACTTTCCAAGTAACGTAATGTCAATACTACTGACAACTAGCAGACCATTTTACAGTATTGTGAATACCACCATTTCTGGGAGGATTGTATAAATATACCGTGTTTTTGGAAGATGGCTGCCTGATAAGCCAGTTTCATCTGAGCTTTTTATTTATTTATATTTTTTCAGCTGATGTGGAAGCCACTATGTGTCAGTACAAAGCTAGCTTCTCACAGATGGTTTTGGGGTCCTGGATAAGCCATTCAAATAGAAATCACATTTTACAAAGTACGTAGACCGATGATGGGTTGGCTCTAAGATTACAGAAGAAGTGTAAGAATTAGAAAAGATACTGGGCTGATCATAGCGTAGCCAGCTGTAGAACACAGGCCACAGCCAATGAAGAATGATTTCCCGTCTAAATGAAGTAGTTAGAGATGTACACAGCAGTCTGTCTTTACAAAAAATATTTGTGCCTACTGTGCAAAACATCTGAACAGTTTTAAAAGATTTCAGAAAAAAATGGCTTATCAAGTCACAGGGCTGCAGAATAAAGAGTTTCAGAAGCTCTCCTTCAAAATAGATCAGTGCAACCACAGTAGAGAATTACAAGCCTCGATTTCTACATGAGCTTTAGATCTGAGTGGCAGTGCTAGAACACTGTAAATGCTCTCTTGAGTCAAAATGTGGCTGAATGTCTGAGAGGCCCACAGTCACGCGGTGATGCTCTCCCTCCTTTTATTTTCTTATCTTTTCCTTTCTTTTTCATTGATGATATAGAAAGGTGCAAGTGATTGCTGCAGAGCGTTTAAGGGTTTACTCCCCAGCTGCGTCTGCAGACAAATGCCCACTGCATTCGGTGGGGTTTCATCTGAATAAACAGCTCAGGGTTGTGCACTTGTATACGTGTCTAAATATGGATCTCAGTCAAGTAAACAAGCATGTAGCCCTGCACAGTAATCTACTTTTGGAGCGGGGGAACACCCTGTGTCACTTGCGGAGCTGTGTGCATGTCTACATCTTGAGCTCAGAGCAGGCTGGGGCTGAGGACGGTGATCGCGAGTCCACACGCATCTCGCCACAGGAGGGGAGCGATAGCTATCTTTGGGGGGTAGCAGCCTCCGTCACTCGCCTTTTGGTGCAGGGAGATACTGCTCGCCTTTGAAGGACGTGTCGGGGCAGATACACGCTTTCAAAATGCCTGTGCTCACAGATAAAGGGAGAAGGGAGCAGCTTGCTTAACGCTGGATGTTTTCAGTCCTAAATGCCCGTCAGTTCGTGAAGCCAAAGATCTTGCTCCTCAGGCTGAACTTTTACAGGAGCAAGACTAACCTTCTTATCTAAGGAAGAGGCTGTGTTCAGACTAACTGGAAACATCAGAAATGGGGTTGTGCTTGTGGTGCCAAAGAGCATTAGAGTGCTTTTTGTGAACTGCATTTTGCAGCTGACAAAGTAGGCAACATCTATAAACCTCTTCGTACGTATCACGCAGAGAAATACTTGTGACGTTGTTTAGATACTCCTTATGAAGAGAGAGTTGGTGATAAATATGCATATATATGTATATTTTTATATGTATTTTTAAAATTTTCATATTATAATTGTAAATTTCTTTATGAAACTTGGCTGTAGGCTGTAGTCCATCCCTAAAGAAAGCCAAACTTGTGATGCCACTGCAGAGTACGCCATGTCTCATGCAGTGTTATAACTTGTATGCTGTAATTAGTGATCTGTGCACATGAAGGAATGTTGTAGGTGTGTAATGACAATTTTCTTGTATGCCATAAAATCCAGTCTCCTTAAGACCTCGGGAGTTTTGGAACAACTTCTCCTGCTGTCTGAAGGAGTAACACAGTGTACTTAGCCCTGTAGAGGACAGGTCTTAATAGCAACAATTAGTACATTTGTGTGTCTAAGTATGCTTGAAAAGCTTAAATGGATGTGGTTTGAAAAAGTGAAGTGAAGGAACTGTAAAATTAACAGTGAAAACCAGTGTATGCTACGGTGAGGAAGTCTAGTCTTAGCTATACTACAAAAAATAGAGATCTGAAAAGCTCTCTGGTTGTCAGATCTGCCAAATGAAGCAGAAGTGAATAGTAAACATTACTGTTGCTTGTGGTGCATTGGTTTTTGTTTGTGTTTTTAAAAGCATTAAGGAATCATGCAGGAGGTCTGGAATCAAGTTAGGAAAATGCACCTTTTGAAATGTCAGCAAAAAAGTCACAGAAAGAACAATGACATCTTACAAATTTTGCATACTTACGTTTCTCTAAACAGCAAAAATAAGGAAATTTCTGTTTCCTTTAATGAGGAAATTTCTGTTTCCTTTAATGAGGGACATTGTTGAAACAAAGGCAAAGAAAAGCGTAGCACTCTGCACTGTGAGTGTTGCAGAGGACAAGAGGTACACTTTCCTTTTCCTGATCCTAGTGCTCGTTGAGACTTGGCCTTTCTGCAGAGCCCTCTTCCCCAGCATGGGTCTCTCCTGATGTGGCTGCTGTACGGTGCCTGCTGCATGGCAGGGCTGGCAGGACAGTACCACGAGCAGTTTTACCTGCGAATGCCATGCTGACCTACCACTGCATGTAATTTGAAAGGTTTTTGCTGAGGATTAGGTATATGCTAGTCATCAAAAGCATCTGTAGCTACTAGAGGTTTGAGTGAACCAAACGTCTTGGGGACAATATTCCGTCCCCACAATGCTCAGATGGAGGTTTTGGAGAAGCACTACTCCGCTTTCTGTGCCATTTTTTGGGTGTCCACTGATTGAAACGGTCAGATGGCAGGGTGCTGGGCTAGATCTACACCTCACCTGGCCCACCAGGGCTATTCCTCTGCATTCCTCTACAGACAAGAATACCCCAAGAGGGCAGAAAAGATTGAAGAAACAGGGACACAAATTACCTAAACAGGCAAATGAGCTTTACTTTCACTTTATCTAAATTCTCTGCAAAAATCCCTCCTGCTGATTTCAGCAGCTGTATATGTTTTTTGAGCAGACATTCTCAGCACTGTGTCTGTTATTAATATGTGTGTAATCAGCTTTCAATCTTATGGGTAATAAGAGCTGTTATGAAATAAGTATGTTTGTTGCTTCTGCTTTGCTTTGTTTTGCAGAAAAACAAACATTTGCTACTAGCAACCATAATTATTCCTTAGCAGTTATTGCTCCTTTTCTCCAAATGGTATGTTGTTTTCTTTTCCTTAGCAAAGCACACTTTACATACCCTTAGCACAACTTCAGCCTTGGTCTAACGCTGGGGGATTACTTAGATAAGATACTAGCCAGGGCTAGCGTAATCTCCTGATAAACTGGAGCATCATTAGGGTGCAGAGTTATAGCCTTGGAAAGCAGAGAAATAGCATTTGGAACTCTTCTTTAAGGTTTGAATAAGAGTCATGAGCAAACAGATTTTTGCAAGGATTATGGGGATGCTGTTGTTAACTTTTGCAATAATCATTAAACTCGTTTCTTGTTGCTTAAAAGTTGGTGCTCTCAGTTGTTTGTTACTGTTAAATGAATGAAGTGAATTACTTGGTAATAAATTACAGCATATGGAAATAGTAGCATAGTCTGTTTCAAGCAGAATTTGAATACTGGAAACAGGTAAAATGAAAGGTGAAGGTTAATGATTTAATAACAAGGTCCCCGGGACCGTGCCTTATATATGGCAGTAATTTGCATTTGCTTCCTGTAGGATGACTTCAATGAGGAACAGAGGGCATTTAGCATGTGCAAATGCAGAGTCTATTTTATGCATGTTGTACTTGGAAAGTGTAAAACCTGTGATGGAGACTTGTAAGATGTTGCACAGACAGGCTTGAGAGTGCTGCTGTAGGCAGGGAGTGGTGAGGAGAGGAAATGGTGATGAGCACTCCAGAAAGCTTGGGGGGCATCAGTATAGCTAATGTGGGGTTCTGTTTGAGAGAGGGATGTTTATATGCTAGATAGAATTGCATATGCAGCAAATAGCCTGAAATATATTTTGTGGTTACCACTACTTATATACAAAGCAAAACCATAATTATAATGCTGTTCTTGTTTTTGGAACATCATCATGTGCCAAACAAGTTCTGGATATTTGTAGGGCACAATAATGTCAAAGATCGACTGAGTGTGAAGAGGATTGGTTTACAGGTACCTGCCATATTCACAAAAACAACAAAAGCTAAATTCTCATTCACATTGTGTTGCGAAGATGTTAACCTTCAAGTGTTTGTCTATGGCTTCTGCAGCACCTGCTTGCGCAGCCCGCGTGTCCCAGCAAATGCAGCAGGCAGTGGATGGCTGGAGAAAGGAGCAGCTAGAGCAGTCCTTTGACTTTTACCTGGTGCTGGTTTGGGCTGTGTCGTATGTGCAGCAGCATCATTAAGTCCCTTTGTTCTTCTCCAGTGCTGTACAAACAGCTTGGGGCAGAAAATTTTCCTTAAACTGAGTTTGCTGCTGATGACAACGTCTTTTGAAACACTCTAGTTTTTCTTTCCTGCTGTGATCATTCTGGTAGCTTCTTTTGGAACAATCCCCAGTATATTGGCTCTTACATTTCTTGAAGTGTTTTAGAAAGTTCAAGGGAAAAAAATGGCTTTATTAGTTGATTGGAGAGAGTTTTAGAATGAGCAGTGCTAACTGCAGTTGGAACGACAATTTCCTAGACAGTTTAGTGTACTTATTCAACAGCCCTCCCTCTCCTACCAATGTCCGTCCCTGCTGTTGGTTTTAAGATAAATGATAGATCTGGAATAGCATGCAGGTCAGAAGCCTGGCATAAGAGCTAAACATTTCATCTTTGGCAGTGTCCAAGCTCCCACAGACCACATGTCTCCAGGATTTCTCCAGGTTAGCTGTAGGGTATGATCCTACTCCTTCAGTCCAGTTTGGAGAGCTCGTGATCTCAGATTATTCATTGGACTTCTAATGAAAACAGAAAATCTGAGCACCCCCAAGTATCTTTGTAATGCTTAATCACTAATAGTTTTAATACGTTAATCACTAATAGTTTTAATACGTTAGAAAAAAAAATACACTGCTTACGATGAAACTTGTGTTACTGTCATCCTCTCATAGTATGTTTTAAAGAGCATAAGAAGCACTAACTTTTTACAACGACGAGTAACAGAGCAAAATGAAAATGTGGAGGATCTCGTGCCTTTGTCTGCCTTTATTTATGCCCTGTTCAATACTAAGGGGACTGTATGGCATGTAAATGGCCACAGCACTTGGGCTGTTATATGTAAACTAAATTTGGGGAATTCTTAGTGTTTGTTATGCACAGTGAACCTCTGGGAAAGCTTCAACCTTTGACCTCTGTAGTGGGTTATGACAGCGAAGAATCGTAAGAGCTGGATTTAGACCCATCTGTGGAAAGCTGGTTAAAAATATTCAACTAACATGTTCTTCCTCCTCCCCCTGCTCAGTAAAGGTCCTCTTAAAATACATGCTCTGTGACTTAATTTTTATCATTGCTTTGGGAGCCCTGTACCCAAGCCTGCTTGTAAGGAAATGATTAAATTATATTCACGTTTGTGCTTTGAAACCGCCTTGGTGGAAGTCCAAGAAGTTTTTTTCTCTTCCAAATTTCCATGCTCTTTAATATTAATCTATTTTCATCAGTGTGTCTTGCCCCAGCAGTAAAATTTGTTTGTAATTGGTCATGTAATGATTGCTGAAGGGACATAAAAAATAAACTAAATTTATCAATTTATCTCAGACTAAAAAATGTATTCTAGGAAAAATAAAATTTTTATTAGAAAATGAAATGGAGTTTGACAAGTATCAGTGGGTAATTTGTCACACAACTGAATAGTCATTAAAGAAATTATGGTAGCAGAACTCTCGTTTTGCTTTTACGACATGGAATATTCTTTTCTTTGAAATACTTTGTCACTAGCTTTTAATTTTGCATTATATGTTAATAAGTGTTTATGTTTGGATTGTGGTGGCAATTTCAAAGTGAACAAACCATAACAACATTTATTGCCTTTGAGAACCTTTTTACACGGTTTGTATGTCACAAGTTAAAACTACCCCAAATATCTAGAATTAAGAACTTATTATTATTCTTTTCTTGAAATATTAGCCTATGTGGTCTTCAACAAAAGTCAAAACATCTGGCTGCAAGTTCACAGACTTCAGAAATTCTGTTTTGCTGATAAGGTTTTTTTGTCAGGTTAAGGTGAAAGGATATTTCATGGAAGAAAATAATTGACTTTATTGCTTAGGAGAACGGCTATTACTAATGAAATATTAATTGCGTTTTTAGGGGAGTTGGTAATATTTTGTTGGTTTTCTTGCAAAACTGTAATCAAAGCCATTATACTATCACTTAAATGGAAAGGCCAACATTTGCCCAGAACAGCTGTGAACTTACATTAGCTTCTATAAATAAGTTTATTATTTTAGATGAAAGTTATAAAGCGATCTGTCTACCTCTATTGAGGTAAATAGAACTGCTTAAAACATGCCTAAAAAAAGAGGATAAAGAACAGCACTGGAACAACATAACATCCTTCAAGGGTTCTGTATGCATATATAATAATTTAATCAAACACAACTCTGTGGTTTTGTGGTCTTTAGAAAACTGGAAGGAAGGAAAGTGCTATTTCACTGTTCAGCTGACTGAGATGCAATAATGTCCTTGTTTAAGACATCGATTCTCCCTGTTTTCATTTAGACGTATCTGGAAGCAGAACAGAGAAAAATGTGAGAATGTGTTATGCCATTTTCTCTAAAATATGAGAAGTTCTATTCACTGTGTGGAGAAAATAAAATCATTAGCATGCACTCTGTTCTCCTTTAGAAACATGTATTGGTTAGATACAGAAGTTTCATTACCATGCATGCTGAAAATATGGTCTAAGAGCTTTAATTTACCTTCATCTGTCAATGTTAATGGACAGAGCAAGTGCTGGAGCTGCTGTAAAACAAATCTGTTTTCCTTTTGTCTGCTGTGCTACATAATGAAATAAAAGCTAAATTATCACTGATAAAAGTAATTTGCAGAAAAGCAATGATAAAAATATAACAACAGAGCTTGCCATTAGCAGTTTAAATGGATAATGTTTGCTAGTGCTTCTAACCTACTTTTGTCCTCTGTTTTTTGTTGTCTTCTCCTCCTTCCCATGCTGGCAAGGGCCTTTAAAATTATGGGTATACTAAATCCCAGCAAGGGTATCTTTTTTTTTTTTTTTTGGTGGGGGGGATGGCTGTAACTATTAAATATAATAAATATGTGTGTGCGCATATATGTATATATACACACACACACACACACAAACATATAATCTTTTTCTTTACAACAATATTGCCAAGTCAAAGCATGTTTATAGTGCTTTGAAGTGCTGTATCAGTATAATTTTATCCACCCTAACTTTAGGAATGTATCTGCTAATGATGAATACTGAAAAAGTGGTTTATCTCATTGCAGCGCTGGTATCTCTTGTAAACTTATCCTGAATTATGTGAGGCTGTGAATTATGAACTAAGGTTGTGAAAGCCTTAGGTCTTAGAGTCATGTTTAGGTAAGGCTCATACTTCCCTTTTCTGTCTGTCTGGTGTTTTTTGTTGTTGTTTTTATTTATTTATTTTTTGATTCTAAGATAGAAATAAGTTTGAAGCCATATCCCAGTCACTCACAGAACTCAGAAATGGGAAGGCAGGTGCACAGACTGCTGAGCCTGGTGGTTTTGTGTACATTTTGTGATTCCAATGTGTGTGTTTAAAGAAACATAAACATTCACGTATTCTTAAATCTTATAATTTATTTTTAAACCAGACTTATCTCAGTTGAAATTGAGTCATTTTTTAAATGGTTGGAATTCAAACTACTTTTATGACAGAAAGCTGGTGTCTAGGGTAAAATATTAGCCACGAATTTTTAAGAGGATTGATTTCTCAAGGACATGCTGATTGTTACATTTGTAGTCTGTAGAAGTATTTATTTAAAGACATTCAGTTGTGAATGGCTACATAGGGAACAACTGCTAAACTCTTAACTGCAGTACCCAAAAGTACTCTGTGTTTGCAGCCTGGATACTGCTGTACAGTGCTTGCCAGTTTGAAAATGTCAAGGACAGTTACACTGTCACATTCCTGAATGGCTTGCCTCTGACCATCCTTCAAAAAACCTGCCCTTTCTCCAGTGCTCCTTCTGCACCTACTGCTGCCAATTGCTATTTTGCTCTATCGCTGCGCTGCCTGCGCTCCTCAGGAAGCCAGGGGCCTTGCTGGGCCGGGGCCTTGCTGGGCCGGGCAGTCTGTGAAAGCATAGCAACTCGCTTTCCCTGCCCCAAAAAAGTAAGACAAGGGCACCTTGGAAGGCAGGGAAACTCTCACCATCTGTGTGTCTGTGCAGGGTATGGGCTGCAGTACACAGTTCTGCTGCTGCTGGTCAGACAACTTCTCATAGGTACAGGCTCGTATGAGGTACAAAGCTGCTATTCTAATGTTCTCTTGTGCAAGAACATCCTGATTTTCGTGACTAATGTAGGAGAAAATACCACACGTAAGAACTTCTTTATGAAGTACTTTTATCTGACAAATATGGGTCTGTGTTATTCTAAACTGCTTTACTATTTATTGTGGCTGAACACTACTGTTATAAGTATAGTGTTATGCTACTTCCAGCTTTGCTTCTATATTATGCCTATTTTGTGTTTTTCTTGTGTTCCCTCTGCAGCTTCAAAGTGTTTAGGGGAAAAAAAAAAAAAAGTTGTTCTGCTAAAATACATTAATATGTCAGTATAGATCATTAGGTTCTTATTTTGTAATACAGTTCAGATAGACAAACACCAGCTGTATTTCACTTAGTGGCCTTCAGAGATGCTTTTGTGGCATAATAATTACATATCAATGTACTAGAATAATCACAATACCAGAATGGAAGAAAACCTATATCTTACTTTACTGATATAAAACAAAATTATGAAAGTTTTGTTCAACCTGAAACCACGATGGCAGAGGTCTGCTTGCCAGTAGCAGTTCTTCTGTTCCGAATAGCTGGCTGCTAACAGGCAGGCAGGATGTGATGCACAAGCTGATTCTTTTCACAGTGTGTTAAACACAACTTCATTGAAGTAAAACTTTGAGTAACATCAAAGCTGTATCACCATAGCTGGATAGCAAAGCAGTCTAACACATCAGCGCTATATTCAAGTGCTGGTTAACAAACACATCAGAGAACAAAATGGAGCAGCAAAATTGATGTTCATTTAGAAAAAAAGGCCTGAAGGTGAACTAACTCCAGTGCACAAGCAGAAACAGGAGTAGCTCCACTGTTGGTTTTATCTACATATGTATTTGTCATCTTGTAGTTATGAATGGTTGTTGGACAAAACTACTTCACTGCAGAAAATAATCCCCTATTCCCTGATGACGTAGTAAAATGGGAGAACAGACCACAAAAGCACGGAAAACAACAGCACTGAAACATGGAGAGCTTTAGGAAAATGGTCTCTTAGCTGCAAGGTCAGTGTAAAACGCATGGGGAGATGCACACTACTGCAGAACGGAGTCCTGAGACCGGCTGGTCTCAGCCTAAACTCATGTACGTCCCATTCCTCTTTGGGAGGAGGTTGCAAAGTGCTCAGCACCTCCAGGCCTGCTGAGTTGTGTTACAGTTATGCTAGAAAATTTGTTATTTTAAGGGAATTTAGGTGAGCAGCCAGACCAGAGGGTAAAGCATGCAAGACCAGAGCTGTTTGGACTGACAGAAGTTTGTTCAGGCCAGAGGTAGGAAAAACAGTGCCAAAGGCTTTCCAGTAAATGAAACTGTTGCTACTGGAAAGGGAAAGTTGTCCTTAGGAGAGCACGTAGCTTTCTGAGCAGGGCAGAGAGTGGTCTCCAATGTGCAAGTGCTAGCATGAGGCTTCCTGAGCAGTCTTGGGAGATCTGCATGGGTGAGGAAAGAGCAACTTGGTGGGCAGCAGCAAAGGGAGGAGGGAAATACTTGTGTGAGTAGAAAATAGATCCTGATGTAAAGTTGTGTCTGCATGGCTGTAGTCTCATATGTTTATGTGAAGGTACTACTGAATAGAGGGTATATTTTTGTCATTTTTAAAAGTTTTTATCCAGTAACTTTTCTTCTTGTGGGGATGAGATGTGGCTCCTTCTTTAGACCATTTCTGATTTACGAAGTCTTGGTCCATCAGACTGATGAAGCTACTGGGCTGGCTGGACCCTTTTGATCTTAAAAGTGCTAAAAGAACTTATCTTTGTCCTTCTGACTGTTCTCAAGACCTGGTTAATTAAGGTGATCACTGCTTGCATAACTGGGACTTAACAGAGTCCAGATGTTCCTGTATTTCAGCCACGCTTGCACCTTTCACGCTGTGTGAAGCAAGACACTTAGGGTGAAAAGTTCTTCCACTTCTCTCTCCATCTAATTCTAGGTCTGCACTTAAAAATATTTTCCATGCCCTTGAAGTCTTTCTGCACCCATGGGATTTTTTTTGGTTGTCTCCTTTCCCCTTCCTCTCCCTAAGTCTGCTGACGGCACTCCCAAATCTTTCTCCCATTTTCTGAATCGTGTTATCTACTTCCGCCAGAGATGGTTTGATAAAAATCTGGTTTCCAGTTCTCTCCGTGCTTCAGGCCTCTTTATGGTAGAAAACATTTAATGAAACGCTGCTAGTGATCCTGCATGCTTTACTTAGAGAGGTATCGATTTCAAATACTCCTCAATACTTTTATATATTAATATAAATATGTAGTGAATTTGTCAGATTTTTATTATATAACCTTTTTTTTTCTATAATAATATATTTTTGAGGCACTGAAAATACAGTACCATAAGCTAGCTAAACATTCATTCTTTCTTGGACTATAAAATCACGTGAAATTTTCATTGCTTTTTGTAATGGACTTGTAAAAATAGTTATTTTTTCCATGCAGACCTCTTGTTTTGTTTGAAGTTCCCCCCAGTATGTTGTTTCTATGTACTTTATTTTCTAAACCTTTATGCTCCTCCCTTGGCAGCCAAGTAACAGAATCAGTGCAGAAACTTGGATGGTCCTGGCCATGCCGAACAGTGACTGTCTTTTTCCAGTGGCTGCTCTGATATAAGGAGTGTGACATGTCAGAGGCAAATCTGAAAGCAAAATATTTTCTGTTTGTTGGCATTGGCACAAGACGAGAAAACAGAAAACAAAACCTATTTTGAAGAGGTGTGTTCTAGTCTCTTACCGATGGATAATTCCACTACCCATTAATGTAGTGAGGTCAGACTAGGTCCCAGGGACAGGTGTGATCCCACGGAGGGGAGACTTTGCCTTTGCAGCACTCAGGCTAGTTCTTCATCCTAGACTCTGCTAGGTCCCCACTGGGTCCTCTTCCCTCGTAATACTGCAAGTACCATTGCTTGGATAGAATTTTTGATATATATATATATATATTTTTTTGCTGATTCCTACCATGTTTGGGTTCCTTGTTTATTTGGGGGATAAGCATGAATACTGGAAATGTGCTCTGGATTGGGGTCTGATGGGGCATGCTTGCGACATCCCGCACCACACGTTGAGGATTATTTTCCCTGTTGTTTTGTTTCTGTTTTGTTTTTAATGCTAAAATGAGGTAGTGCGGCATTTAATATTTCAAGATGATTATTTAAGTAACAGTAGATCCCAAAATACATGAGAAAGACATGTTTGGAGGCTGGCTGTGCAAAGTTGTCCTGAGTCAACCCTAAACCAGAGGGGTATGCGCTTTGGCAATTCACTCCTTCTCATGCAAGTACTGGGGAGAGGTCATAAGGCAGCAGCAGGCTTACTGGCACTACCTCTAGCTACGCATAGATTTTTACAGTCACAACTTGTCTGTAGAAATGTTCACAACAGGCAGAGTTGTGTGATGGTGAGTACCAGTGAACGATGTAATTCGAAAAGCACCTAGGTAACAATTTGCTGTGGCTGGTACATATGTAATGCAGGCAGAGCATTCACCAGGATAGGTGCAAACGCTGTTTTCTGGGAGTTGTGGGCTGTTTATTTTTTTTCTCTCCTCAAACCCTGCAGCTTATCTTGCTTGTTTCCCTGTCTTTCCTCTCCCCTCTGGCCAGACTCCAGTTTGTAATTCTGCATTCTTTACTGCCTGAAGTTTTCTCATTTTGAATGTTTGTTTTGAATTTGCACAGTGTTTTTGCACAGAACATATCAGTGATACAAGGCCTGCTAGTTAGAAGAGTTTTTTGAGAATATAAAACAGAGGCTCAAAGTCAAGTGGTATCGGCCTGGCACGCCTATGTGCCCTAAATAAATTCAGACCTATAAAAATAGGCAGTGAGAATTAATTCTTATGCAGGAAAAATAAAATCTGTGCAAATATTTTGACAGTGAAGGTGACTGACCAGTAGAACAACATACTAAATGTTAGAGTGGGTTGGTTCTCCAGCCCTGAAAGTTCCTTAAATTGACCAGGTTGTTCTTTTAAATAAATGCTCAGGTTCAGATTGTATTAATTCAAGTGAATCTTGTAACCTTTGATGTACAGGTTAGACAAGTTGTTGGCATTCATCCTCTCTGGACTGGTGAGGATTGGCGCTGTCATTTACTTCTCACAGAGCTGTTAGTAAGCCAGAGCTTTGGGGAAACATTTCTTCATGCAGGGTTTTAATAAAACATTCTATAATCATAATCAATAAAATCCCTGCACCTGCACAGGCCCTACCTCCACTCAGATTTGAAGCTTTATTGAAAATACAGTAGATAAATGGACTTTCCTGTTTCTTGTCGCACTGTGGACAAACTGTACTCACTGTGCTTTCCAACATGGCCTTTCCCAACTTTTGTAAGATAAGACTAAATAACCTCTTCTCAGCTATGATAAACATTTATTGGTAGATAATAAAGCTTTATTTAGTACTGTTCATAAAAATCACCAATTTGATCCTGAGGCGGTGATCTGAGATATTGGACCCTCTAAGGTGAAGAAGTTGTCATTGAAATGCTCAACCAATATGGGTTTGTGCTGTTAATGACTTGTTCTTCTACAGTTCCTGGAGATTTATTCCAAATGTTCTCAAGTTTTCTTTGAGAGACCAGTGTGAAGGTCAGCAGAAATTGGTGGCGGACTATTACATGTATGAAGAAATGATAATAAGAACTAGGGGAAATTTTGATGTTCATGGTTGTCGTGTACAATGGTGAATAAGATGAAAAAAATTGGGAGTAAAACAATGTACATAATCTGTGTTTCTCTGTGCTTTGTTATTTCATAAATGCACTATTTGCTGAAAACTATATTAAATCATCTTGAAATCACATACAATCGTGTGGTATGCCTTGCTCTTTAAAACTGATTTTTGATGTTGTTTACCATATGCATTGCATTGTAAAGGTTTCCTAATCTTAAATGCATTTCACACTGGTTGTTCCAGTAAAAGATTTAAATATTTATTCATGTTCTGTACTATATGTGAAAGCACTTTATCTTTTTTTTTTCTTTTTTTTTCTTTTTTTTTCTGTCTATGAAGGGATAAAAATCCTTTTATAACTACTCCTGGCCATGGCAGCATGTTTTGTACAAACATAGTTAACCACACTGGCATACAAATGCAACTCAAAAGGATACACTAATGCAAGCAAATGCAAGCAACGTTGCCTTTTGGATTCAGCTTGTACCCACACAGGTACATCCTGCTCACTCTGTGCCTGCCTCATCATTCTTTTCCACTAGCATTTTCAGTGGGCTTGTACAATTGTTTCTCAGCATACCTCATCTTTGGCCCGTGTACCATCCCAGTTGTGTGTTCTAATGACAAAACCGTCGGGTTTGGCAGTGAGTGCAGCTTCTCTCCCTGCCCCCCCACTTTTTTTCCTTTCTGCTTCTCCTGAGAAAGCAGTCATTCTTGGAACAGCCATTCAGTTTGGTTGATAAAGTTGTTTAATTTAGAAAAAGACAAGAAGAAAAAAAAGTTGCATTTTCCAAGAACTGCTCTAAGCAGAGACAAGGTATGTTTCCAAAACAGTGCTGGTAATTATTGAGACTGTCAGCTCAAAAAGGCCGAGGGCACTTTCGCCCTTGTCTTGGGGAGTACCATCTGTTTTCTGTAATCCTTGTGACCCCTTATGCTTGTACCGATAGAGTTGTATGCATTTCAGCGTGTGTATCTTGGGCTGTCTTGTCAGAAATTTGGCTGCCTTACAGTTAGAACCAGAATAATGAAATATCGAGGTACCACGCCCTGACAGATGCGAACTGGAGCGTCACTGCTAAGCCCATGGAGTCATGCTGATTGACATGAGCAGAGAGGATGGTTATTCTTCCTGTGCTTGTTTCATTGCCCTGCTGATGCTGACTTAGGCACAACTGAAAGGAGAAGTTCTGATATATGTCCAAGATCTGGCTGATTGTAGCGTGCCTTCTGTTAAGAGAATGCAAGGGACTGTAATAGTAAGATGGTGACCGTGAATTATAATGAATTAAACAAAAAAGTAGACTATTTTCTGGGAAAAAAAAATAGTTTTATCAACCTCATACTGTTGTCATAACTATAATTTATTACTGTTCTTCAACTCCCTCTCCCTCCTGTCCTTCTGGGGCATTGGGATGGTGATGAAGATGAGAATTAGGCCCAGTATATGCACATGTGCCCTGGTTGCTTACATTTGGGGAATAAAAGCTCCAGCACAAATAATGGCAAAATACCGATTTATTTCTTATTTCTGAAGGAAAAAATAAAAAAAATAAAAAATGGAGAAATCTGGCATTGTGAATATGCCTTTGTATACACTGAATGCTTCCCAGCTTTGTGGCCTTCATTCATTCATTATCATCTTTTACAGTTGTCTAGAGCAGCTACCCATTGGTTCTAGATACAGAAGTTTAAAGAGTTAGTAGTTAGGAGTGGGAAAAGAAACCCAGATAAAGTAAGAAATGCTGAAAGAGAACAGCTACATCCGGTTATTCACGGTTTGTAATACGACTGCAGACTGCCCTTATTACTATCAGTTCCCTTTGAAAGTCTTTGTGTAGTGAGCAATTAATTATTCAAGGCTACGCATCAGAAGAGCTGGCGGCCATTTCCTGACAGAACCAAGCCTTAATTTTTAAAATACTTGAAATTCTCCAGTTGAGCATGGAGAGGCCACAAGTGTTTCCTCCTCAAGTACTGGAGTTTCGACAATCGCCCTCACTTCTGCCATATCCTGCAAGGCAGGTAGCCATGAGAGCACTTGTCATGGCACTGCCAGCGGCCAAAGGAAAGGCTTTGCTGAGAAATGATGAGGGTTTTGTTCAGATAAATAGCTTCTCTGTGACTGGTGCTACTTTCTTCAGATGACACACGTTGGCTAAGCTCAGCTCTGGTGCAGCCATGCAGGGAGAGGGTGATAGCACCAGGGAGCGAGTCTGGCTGCCCTGGCAGTGGGAGCACGGCGTTGCAGCGCGTGTTAGCCCAAAGCACTTGACCTGAGGCTGGAGCAGAGGAACGCCGTGTCTGCTCACAGGGAACAGAGCAGCAGAAAATGCTGGCGTGATCACCAGTTGATTCTTCCCAGTATAACACTGCAGTTGTCTTAATGAGCCAGACAGGAGGTGATTACAGGGGAGCTGTGAAGAGGTGGGCACAGGGGTTCCCCTGAAGTACATGGCTCCAGTTTGTGATTTAGCTGTAAATCTAGAAGAATTGCCTAACACTGCTGAAGGGACTACTGCTTTTTTGGCCAGATAGGGGAAACAATCTCAACCTTCAGTAGGTGACTCATTTTCCTGTGCAGAAAGAGGAGACCAAATCAAGCCACTAATCTTTTATTTTATCAGTTTAAACTAGTGACAGACCTAAATACCAATGGGAGATTGAAATCACACCATGTGAAGTTGTCACTGTTTCAGTTTACCTGATGGCTTACTTCAGAAGAGACAGACAATTAAAGAACTACTGTGTAAAGTAACAGCCCCCTGGAAAGTAAGAAGGAGGTTTGTCCCAGGATGTTTGTACAGACAAAACTCGCACCCCAAAGGGCAAAAAAACACAGCCTGGCTCTGAGGATTTACACTGGATAGTTGTTTCAGGAAGTCAAGGAAACAGCGTTACATGGAATAATCAAAATTTAGAAACATCAGTATTGTTGTTCTGAAGAATTATTATTCCCTCTTTGCCAAAGAAGTGGCTGTTTAATCTTTCTGGGTCTCTGGACATCTGTCTTATTGTGGATGTCTGCAATGACCAAGAGAGGGAGACGGAGAAACCGTTAAATTGCATTGTAACTGGGCACATATTAAAATGATATAGGTTCAAAAGGGAAGAAGAGAGTCAACATCATTCCATAAGGATTTTTATTGCAAGAGCTGTTTTCTTAACTTTATTAACAGAGGCGTTTAAAGGATTTGACACTTAGGGAAGGACAAGACACAGCTTATTAACAGGCAAAGTAATGTTGATGATTGCTTTGAATTTGGTAGGAGAAGGAGGACATCATTTTGTGTTCTCAAGGCTGGGAGGGGCTCACCTGTGCAATCTTTGCTTTTCTGGTAACCTCACCTGCTGCAGTGGAGACAAGCCTCTGTGAAAGCCTGGCCTCCTTACCTTGAAGGCTGGCCCCTAGCCTTTGAGGATGTGCTGATTTCAGAGACCTATTTCATTATGGATCAGTTTTATTGCTCCTTTTCTGTCTTGCAGCCATTCTATCTTAAATATTTTATTAGTTCTAACTACTGCCCTAATTGGTAAAATTAGGAAATGCAAGGCAAAAAGCACAGCTGGAATGCATTGTGGAAGGCCATTCACTTCTCTAACAATTTTTTGAGTTGTCACAATATATTTACTTTACGATCTCTATAAATGCTCACTGTCATTTCTTTACCAGCCAATGCAGTTTGAAATTTTGATGACTTTGAAAATAAAGACGTCTAATTGACTGCTTATATAGAGAGACTGGAGACATGTGAGACTGCTGGTGGGGGAAAGGTTGCAGTGGATGCTTGCAGACCTGTTACACAACTCTGTTTGGTGAAGATTTCTGCAGCATTATGGCTTGCTGATCTTTTTTTTTTTTCAGGGGCTGAAGAGCCTATAGCATATTGAAGGGTGGGCTGTTTGTTTTCCCTGTGTTGTTTTTTATGTACTGAAATATTGTAGTGAAAATAGCTGGGTGGGGTGTAATGAATGTTTTCAAAGACCTTCCTTTGAAAGAGGCTTTTTTCCAGTTCTTGGTGGTCACCACCCATTTTCCTGTTCTGTGCGCGCCTCTCTCATTGTTTCTATCCACAAAGGCCCCTTGTGTGAACCTGTCAGCGTATGTGCCAGTGCGATGAGATAAAATGTTGTGGGATGTGTGTCTGAGCCTGGTGAAGCGCCAGAGATTTTAACCACAGACTCCACAAATTTCAGTGGGTATTGCCCACATTGCAACGCAGCATTAGATCGTAAAATACTGGATTTGTCAACAAGCTTCAGCGTGACTCCTTCAAATGTTTATAGTTGAGGGGGTTTCAGGCTGAAGTGCTACCAGGGCAGGTATGCGTGCTGGTGGTATTACAGTCATGTGATGGTAATATTTGTCCCTTAGTCTTGAAATAAAGCTTAATTGAAAAATTGTGCTTGTTTACTTAAACCATCTTGATAAATAACGCCCGTTGTGGTTGGGTACGGGCTGGGATGTGGTCAGTGTCCCATCTGAAAAACGAGGCTGGTTTTGAGTTTAACTTCTGGGCCTGTGAATTGCACTTCGTTCACCTTTAGCTTTAACCCACTGGTGAGGAGATAAAGCACATCCTTTGGTATGTGTTTTTTAAAGTGGGTAAATAGTTGGGTTATCTAAAAACAGATCTCAGCAATACCTGCTGAGCTTCTGAGCAACAATATCTATGGACCTTTAGATTAGCTGTCAAAATTGACTGATTACTACAAGTAAAGCCACAGGATAAGAATCTGTAATCTCTCAGAACACAAATCATTGATAGAGATCTCAGGTCGTGCATTGTCATAACCTTATCCCCGCTGTTGCGGTGCGATTCCAGCTCTAGCTGGGCTGCAGGTACTCTTGAATGTGTGAGTGGAAACCATGAAGAAAAGCAGAGTTGTACATTTATCACCCCCAAAATGGCTGGTTGGAAGCATGTTCAGTTTCAGCCATTGAAACAGTCCTTTTCTGTAGTGTTGTTCAGTGGGTCTGTTTTCCTTTTAGTCTACGAGTTATCTCTGAAGCTTGCTATGTCTTGGCTGGTATCAAGGAGTTGATTGCCACAGGGAAGGAATCCATGATCCCATATCTTGACTGAGCAGAGCAGTACAAAACCAGTCTCAGGAGAGAAGATTGAGTTTAGAAGGCATTATGCTCCTCTGGTCGAGGTTTGGCCATGTGCTAGGCATTTTTTTTCTCTCACAATTTCCTCAGTATTTGAGAACACAGGGGAGTTGGTTCTCTGATCTGCTTGAGTGTTGGCTCTGGCTTTATGGGATGATCCAGAGCCATCCTCCCTCTTTCTGTGGCTGGCACTCGGGCTTGCTGAGTGCACAGTGACTTGGTGAAGGAAACTGCTCTGACTGAAAACTAAGCCATGAGAAATGTTTCTCATCATGCTGCGCTCCTCTCACCTGAATCCAGGGAATGGGTTGAAAAGGCAAAAAGGCACTGCCTACATCTGCTCTACCTGATGATCAAGCATCAGTGTTGCATCTTCTATGCATGGCACGATCCTCATACAGTTCCCAAGAGCTACATCTTGCCCCAGGAACAACGTGTTTGGCATATCTTCAGAGGTGCCGGGTCCATGCTGGCATGGTGACTAACGGACGGACTGCGCTCCCATCATCATAAAATAATAATCGAGGACCAGATTAATAGCTGCTGAAATCCTAACACTTATCTCTCCAGTTCAAGGTACTCATAACCCGAGAGAGAAATGGTAGGACATAAATCCTGTGGACATTGTTTTGCTTACTGTGATTAAATTTATCATACTTTGGTGACATATTGCAAACCTTAATGCTTTAAAAAATACAAGGGCTACAGCAGCATCAGTAAGATTCCCATCACTGAACTCACAAAAGTAATTTTTAGCTGCTGTGATAGCTTGTATTCAAAGTGGTACTTCAAATTGGAGGTACAAAGAGTTATCCTACAAGCTGCATAAAATGGAAGATGCAAATGATAAAAATGTTGTTTAAAAGTGTAGTTATAATGTTTTTGTCTCAGCATTCCTTTTTTTTTTCCAGAAATGAATGCCAGGAATTTTCCTTGAAATAAATAAAATGCAAATCCAGTAATGCAGTTTTCATATAGATTTTAGATGCCATCAGAGCTTTAGACATTGGGGAAGTTGGTCTCACATGTGGTTGTAAGGTTCACATGGGATTTCACAGAATCACAGAATGGCTGAAGTGGGAAAGGGACATCTGGAGGTCACCTGGTCCAACCCCTGCTCAAGCAGGTTTACCTACAGCAGGTTGAACAGGACCGTGTCCAGGCAGCTTTTGAAGATCTCCCAGGATGGAGGCTCCACAGCCTCTCTGGGCAACTTGTGCTCCATCACCTGCATGGCAAAGCAGTGTTTCCTTGTGTTCAGAGGGAACCACTTGTGTCATGGTTTGTGCCCATTGCCTCTTATCCTGGCACTGGGCACCACTGCATCTTCCTTGTACCTATCTAAACATTTGGTATGTTCCCTGTTCAAGAAAGCATACTCATGGCTATGTTACTGTCAGCTGTGGTGGTGGTGGTCCTAGAGTGACGTGGACTTAGTGAACCATCAATATGCCCAGCTTCAAGACACCAGAAGTCAGTTGTGTTCTCTTAAGCTTCATCTCATGATACCCTGCTTGTACTAGCCAATCCCCATATCATGCTAAGCATTGTTTGGAAATGTCTAATGAGAACAGAAATGAGTTCCTTGCCCTTAACATGAACTCTTCCCTGATCTGTCCCTGAGTTGTTCGTATTTCTCATTTTCCTGACTTTCATTAAATCGGCCCTTTGGTTTTAAACTTGGAGGGAAGAATGGCATCACGTGTTGATCTGGTAGTTGGTGCCAATGTTTACTGAACTAGCAGTGATTTGTTGTTTAGTGGGTATGTACATAAAATGTAAGAAATCCCCCGATCAAACCAAGGAGCCGGTGGTGAGATGCTGTAAGTTAGAGCAGCTTTAAAGGAAGGGTGGAAGGTATTTCATTTCCTTATTTTTGTAATAGCCTTTTCTGTTAGTAGTTTTTCTTGTTACCTTCGAACTCTCATTTCCTCTATTAACAAATTCCCTATTTTGCTGGAGTTTATATTTGTTTTGTCTGTGTACTGAGTACCATATCCCAGTGTGCAGCAACACTGCTTTAGCACTTAACAGCCATGAGCACTACACATATTTTCAAACCATTTTTTTCTCTGTCCAAGAATAACTCTCTGTCCTCCTTCCTTCCCTCTTGCTGGTGTGCTGAACTCACTCATCTAGTGCATATTCAGATTTTAGGAATAATTATTTTCACTGGAAAGAGTTCAGGTATAAGGACGGATCTGTATGGCACTGTGTATGGGTTTCATTGACAGCTTTCATATTTGGTCCTGAGTTCCTGGTGAGTGAGTAAATTGCTGTTTGTAGCACCTTTTATTTACTGATGGTCACTTTTATTACTTTAACGGAGGGGGCTTTCGAGAAGCACAGCATGTCATCCAGAATAAACTGCTTGTTGGGTAGAATGGTTACAAAGCTGCGTGAATACTTTTTAAAGGAATTTTAAGGCTAAGTAAGCATGACTTGGTGCCCATGGAAGCACATCTCTGGAGCCGTCAAGCCGTATGGTTCTGAGATAGCTATGGAGTGCCTCACAGTGAGCGAAACTCCTTTTTCGATAGTATGGTAGATTATAAATTATCTAGGAATTTGCTAAGCAGAAGGTACAGCAAAATGTAAACACAGCAAAAAAATGGACTTGCTAGTTTGAAATAAATTGTTGTTGTTATCTAAGATAGTACTGCCCATTAAAATATTTTTATTGGGTTTTTACTGGTTTGAATTGGAAAAACTTATTTGTGCTATATTTTGTAATCCTTTCATCCCTAGAATGTATTTTTCTTGCTCTGCAAGTTAGCTTTTGAAACTTTAACTCTAAGGCATTTTAAATGAGAATTTAGTACAGAAATTTCATGTGACAGCTTAATTAACTGTGGATTCTTGACCTTTAAAGTGCTGGAGCTAGAAGCATTTAATAACCAGCCACTGGATATAAAGTAATATGCTTGCTGTTTTACTAGCTTGCGTACGAGGCAGTCTGAAGCAAAGTCCAAGGGTCACCAAAATAGTGAAGGAAATAGAGGGAAGTCAATCTGAACTATGTATTTCAAAAGGTTTTATGTGCGTGTCACACAGTGTGCAGGTATGAGTGAAGGCTACCAGATATAAGGTATTCTTATTCAAGGTGCAGGCTGTGATTTCTCTAAAATCTTCTGTCATCTGGGACCTACAAGGTGGGAGAATAATTCAGCACAGTTACTATGCTGCCTAGTCTTACACACGCGAGGTATTGACCCATGTGGACTTATTGAGAGCAACAAAACGGTGAGCTGGAGTGCTATCTCAGCCTGGGACGCAGAGCAGGCTGCTCCGTGAGCTTCAAGAAGGCCACCAACACCCTAGACATCGGGAGGATGGCTGAAGCTGACCATCCAGCGTCATCGTTGGCTGGGTAGGTACCAGCTTTGACAGGTAGCCACAGGCTGGGATTGCTCCTGCCTGCTGCAGGGGGTCTGAAGCCGCCGGGAGGACGGGTCCCCAAGCCCACAGGATGATTTTGCAAGGTTGTTTGGACGGGAGTTGTTATGTGGGGCTTCAGGTTTTTCCGAGCCTGGAGTTTCCAGTACTGCAGCCAGAGAGGCTGCTGAAAGCCAGATTACGATCTGAACCCCAAGCGAACGAGCAAGGCCTTCGTCTGCAGGCATTCCCGCTGATTTCAGTGGAGCTGTGTTGCAAGGGTGCTGGGGTGAGCGAGGGGATAGGAATCCAGCCCCCGCTGGCACTCCTGGGCCTGCTCGGGTGCTCCCCACCGGCGGAGCCATGTGCTGGGCGAGCGTGGGTGTACCCTTTGGGCTTCTTGCTGTCTGGGTCGGTGGAAGAAACACAGAGAGCTTTGGCTTCTGTCAGCTTGGGAGCTTCACCTGAAACTGCTACTGCTTGCTGGTTGGTGTTGCTGCTCGCAGGCCACAGCCCCTAACTTCTGTTTTCTGAACACAAACCAAACGTGGCCAGCAGCGAGTGGCCGGGGTCCTGAATGGAGACCCCAGGCCTGCTCCTGAGCTTCGTCACCCCGTTTCCAGTGGCGATCTGAGCTTTCCCATTCCCTTGGTGTAATTTTAAGGGGAACAGTCTGCGATCACACTGCGATTACAGTGTGAGTGTCCGTGGAGCGGGGCCTGATCGTGCCAGGGACTCCTGAGAGAACAAGGCGTGAGGGAGGCTTCCCTGCAGGACCTCCCTGCCTTGTCAGTGGGCTGGGGTGGGTTGACCTGTGGTGGCTTTCTGCTCTCTTTTCCCTCTGAAGTTTTAAAAATCTGACATGGGTTTGGGTGAGGAAGGTTTCTGCCTTTGCTTGCGTCACTTTCTCCTAGCAGTGACGCACACATGTGCTCGATTTTGCCACATAAGTGGGCGGTTTATACACTGGGAGGGAATGATTCATGAATTAGCTGGAGCCTATGCCATTCCTCTATTGCCCTAATGAGGTGTGAGCAGGATTCAGTGTAAACCTTTCTGCCTGGCCCTCAAACAGGGTTGTTGTGGAGTTAAGTTTTTGCTTTCTGGCTGTGGGTAGCCAGCCCTTGCCCAGGGAGAAAAGCTTGCCCAGTAAATAAAATGGGGGCAACTTCAGAGAGATGTGATGGCCTGGTGCATGCAAAGGAAAAGCGTGAAAATAGTGCATTCTGCAGAGCTGGAGCACCTGACTGCAGGTTTTGGAGACTTTTGTGTAACCAAGATGAATGTGGGCTAGTCTTTGAAACAGGGAAAGAACAAGCACAGCTGTCTGCTTGGGGGAAATGCTATGGGGCGTGGGGCCAGGGGGTTGTTTTGTGCCTCCGTGCGCTTGTACTTGTCTGGCGAAAACAACAACACAACTTGAGGGTGTGCTGAGCTAGGGAAGAAGAGGAGGAAAATTGAGGTGCAGGAAACCACACAGGGAAATGCTTAACAAGCAAATTGTTTGTTTATTCAGAATGATAATGTGCGAGCAAGAACATCTTTTGATAGCAACCAAACAGGCTGATTCTTCCTCTCATTTTCCAAGTCAAGTAGACTATCAAATGCTTTTTCTTTTGGAAAAGCTGCAAACTACCATCGGAGGCAGTGGTGAGGGAAGGAATCTGCAGCACAGAGGAAAAAATCATGCTCATAGCATTACTTGTTAGAAATCTTGGGCATCCCACGGTTAATGAAACCAGCTTGTTGTCTCATTAGCCACCCTTGACAATTCTATTTACAGAGGTTAGCAAGACTAAATATTTTTCTTCGTGGCTGGAGTGGCATCTTGAGAGACCCAACCCCCTCTTATACAACCCATTTTTTCCTGCTTGAATTGCGACATGGCTTTGGCCTTAGTTCCCAAAAATTAGTATTTAAATGAGGAGAAATTGGACCATGTTTTCCCCAAGTTGGTTCTAATGTGAAAATTGTGGGCTCTAGACTTAGAGCAGAGCTCGCGCGTTTGTGGTTCAAGTTAGATTTTCCAAGCTGCAACTGGAAATTCTCATAAATATTGCTGTGTAGTTTGCTCTTCTTGGTTTTGCTTTGTTTCTAACCTTTTATTTCAATGGTAGAATTAGAAACTGGGAAGATTTTTTCCCAGACTGGAATCTTTATAGGCACAGCACAGATGCATTTTTATTTAGAGAGAAGGAAGTACCTCTGAAAGTCTAAGTAATTTACCTTGTACTCCCATTCCCTGCATCTGCTTCAGGATGACATAAGGCATTTTCTGTTGTACCTTGAAGGACATCTGTGTATGAAGTTGTTTTTGTTGCAGTTGTGGTTGTTTTTGTTTGTTTGTTTTTTAATGTGCATACAATCGGACTCCTACTTGACAAAGAGAAAAGTAACGTGTTAATGTTACCTTGTAAATATCTGATGCTTTATATTCAGACTTGGATGGGTTGATGCTCACTCCAATGATGCCACTGAAGTTGTTACCAAAGTTGGATCCTGCTGTTATATACTGAAATGTGTGTTAGTCTCATCCTGTGCATACCTCCTCTATCAGATACTACGTTAGAAAATATTCACCTGGGGCAAAATAATTGTGAAAGAGGTTTGCCAAAGGCTGATCATGGATCTTGAGAAGATACCGTAAGCATTTATGAGGCCCTGTGCTCTGTTAGCACACCCACTAGTGAGCACCTGCCGTCCCACCTATCTGATCCCCAAGCCTATGCCCAGCTTCAACTGTTCTGCAGCATGGGAGCCCTGCTGATGTGCTGCAAGCAGATTCCTGCTTTGGAAGATGCTGTTGAATGCCCAGCCTTGCATGCGCCCCAATAAACACCTTACTGTTACTTTATTTTAACATGTATCCTGGCTATTTAATTTTCTTATACATTTTTTAAGCCACATGAGGTTTCCATGCTAGAAACTTCTGCAGTGGTCTGGCTCAACTAGAAATGGCCATCTTCTCTAAACTATGTTAGTATGTATTAAAGTTCTTTTCTATTTTTTGCAGTGTTACATTGTACCAGCCATGATTTAAACAGCATCTAGGATTAAGTGTTGTGGTTAATATGTCACATTGTTTGTTTTCCTCATCTTCTTTACATGAAAGAATACAGTTAAATATCCTGGTGTGATGGGGATTTTTTTTTTTAACTTTATAGACTCAATTACTTTATACTAATATTGGAAATAGCAGCTTATGATAAGCTTTTTATTTAGAAAGCCTGTTAAGTGGAGAGCCACAGGTGGTGATTCTGGAAATGAATGTGCATCCGCAGAAACTGTGTGGTTGATCTTTTCCCCAGCCTGTGCGCATCCAAGCTGTGATATTTGCACTGATACCGTGTTACAGGAATCTACTAGAAAATAAATCCATTATGTATTGAAGTGACTGAGGTGTGAAACACCAACTCATGCAAGCGAAGGAAACTTGTAGTATCAGCAGAGCTACCTGGGTTTGAAATGGTAGTATTTAAGCACAGGCTCCTCGTGCTCTGAAATAAGAATCGTACTTTATCAAACACTAGTCAGTGGAGTTTGCTCTTAAACTAACCTATCCCAAATCCATAACAAATGTAGCCTTTGTGTTTCTCACACGTTAAATTTAGCTTTGTATCCCTTGGTGGCTTAGTTTTGCATACTTGCTTCATAAAATGTCTTCCCCTTTGTTATTTCCTGCTCTTCTTTTCTCAGTGGAGTTTGAGGGAGGCTAGCTCTGTTGGTCTTGTTATTTCTCAAGAAGAAGCCTGTTCTCATAGACAATGGAAAGAGGGTGATTTCATTAGAATAGCTTTTACTAAGGAGAGGTTTCTTGTGTGCAATAGTATTTTCTTTCCCATTTTATATTGCTCGTGGTTGAGGAAAGTTGGTTTTTCACAGTACTGCTAAGGGCTGAGACAGCTGTATATACAAGCATAATTGGATACCCTATTATTACCTTTACTTTAATGCAGGGAACAGCAATTGCAGCTTATTTTATCAATGACACAGCCACACACTCTGCCATTTCTCCAGCTTTAGTTGTCTCCAGCTTTGAGTGTCATTTTGTCCTGGAGTATTTTTCAAGTAAATAAATACAGACTGAACAAAACAAATTTAGATATACAATTTTTAACATTTCCTGAATCCCAGGAATAATGGTTTGCTATTTTGTTTTTAATCTCTGACCTAAGACATATCTTGTACCTGTTACATTCAGCAAGGACTCAGGGGATCCAAAGGCTGATTTTCCCTTTGCAGCAGTTCCCTCCTAATTCCTATTTGTAAATGAGCAAATAGATATTAGCTTCTTGTCAACTGAGTTTAAATCAGTTGACAGAATGGATTCATCACTGATGAGACTTACTCTTCTAAATGTCTCTCTTAAGTCATGAATTGCATTTCAAGAAATGTTTTTTCCTTTCTCTCTTTTACCTGCCAGGAGCAGTTCAGAACGGAGGAAGGAGAAATCAAGAGATGCAGCAAGATGCAGAAGAAGCAAAGAGACCGAAGTTTTCTATGAGCTGGCCCACGAGCTGCCCCTTCCCCACAATGTCAGTTCCCACCTGGACAAGGCATCCATAATGCGCCTGGCAATCAGTTTCCTACGCACTCACAAGCTTCTGTCTTCAGGTAATGTCTGGCTTAAAGAAGTTGTCAATGCTGGTTGGTATCAGCTTGGTGAAAATGTGCATGGTCATCTCTGAACACGAGGTCTTAAAGTGAGAACAGGATGTAAGTCCTTGTGTTGTGAGAATACAAATAGACTTAAAGTTTTTTGTTTTTCCTTTTTTTTTGTTTTGTTTTAATCAGAATTATGTATATTTGAATTGGGATAGGAAATGTGAGTGAATCTGGTCGCATAAGATCTTCATTACCAAACTAACAACTGATGCAGTTCTGCATCTTTGAAAAAGAAAAAAAGAACTATAAAAACTATTGGATATGTTTTATTAAACTCAGTTACAAGGTTTTGAGCTTTTGGGAGTTAAATCAGAATTCAGACATACATCTTATAAACTTCTATGCTGAAAGAAGTAAATCTGGATTGGTCATGGCAAGCATGTGTGTGCCAGTGCATTCAAAAGGCAGCTGGGAAGTTCTGAAGGTCCACTTCTTCATTTTACAGGCTTGATCATGCTATACACTGGTAATATGTAGTAGGTTGTCCAATACAATGAGATAGCTAAAGTGAGCAACTTTTAAATACTTGACACGAATGGGTTCTATTTCATCAGTCTTAATTATTTTGGAGTAGTATGAAATGTGAACCAGCATCATTTTCATAGCCTGTTAAAACCAATAAACAAAACAGTGCTCTTATTTTGCCCCTATGTTTGCATAATAACTTTGATAGAAATCTATAGTTGGAGTAGCCTTTAAGATCAATAAAAACAACTGTTTTTTTCTGGGGGAACTTTCACACAGTGACTTCTGTGTGCCAAGAATATGTTAAAAAAGAAATCCTGTATTATTTGCAAAAGGTAAAGCCAAAATTTCATCTTTTCCTTCATTAATGGCAGAAATCCCAATAAGGTCAGGATTGCACTTCCTCTCTTTAGAAAAGTTGAGTCATACCATAACAACTGCTTTAATAAATGCCATTAGGAAGTATCTCATTCTCTGGAAAAGTATGCTGTTGGTTTGTTGTTATTAGTCTCAAAGATATGACAAAATCAGTTCTATGTCTGTAATTTTTGTAGCTTTTCTGGGCTCTGCTAAGACTATTTTATGAAATGTGTGGTGTGTTTTGTGGTGGTGGTGTTTTTCTTTTTTAATCTTAGCTTATAGAATCTGATATTGATGTTTACTTCTGTAAGAAGTAAACTTTATTTGCTGAACAGCATTTGGAAATCATCTCTGATTTCTTCATGCAATTAATGCTTGAAGTTGCATAAAATAGGTAAATGTTCTTAAAAATGCTGTCCACCAAGCCAATTTGTTAGTAGCTTTCTCATAAAAACAGCTTAAGCTTTACAAATATTTGTATTAGATGAGCTAGAGACTGGCACAGAATAGGAAAAGCAAACTTCTGCAGGACTGTAACAGATAATGTAAATAATGTTTGTGTCTGTGAAAGCTGAAATGAAATAGTTTGATGTTGTCATCATGAGAAAAATATACTTGCTGACCTGGAAACTGCTCAATTTAAAGTGAACTTTTCAAATACACTTACACTTCTTGACAAGGAAAAAATTAGATAAAATATTTGTTTTAGTGCTTCTGTAGTGTCAAGACTTAAGCTTGTATCAATTGATAGTGATGACAACTACATATATTTATTTAATATTTATACTTTTGCGTATGTTTCTGTTATTTTCTGTGACAGTGTTTGAAAAACAATGTGACTCATGTAGCTGATTTACGTTTTCTTGAGGTATCATCATGACCCAGCAGTTCGAAAGCAATCGTCACAGTTATGACAGGCTGTGTTTTAATAATATTCAAAGCTTCTTCTAAGTTAGTTACTTACTTTGCCTTAAATCTGATCTGCTTCCCCAGTTACAATATCAGTTTAATTTAAGTCTTCTCACTAAAATTTGTGTTGCTAGTCACATGCAGGTTTGTCCATAAGATGTAGATCTGAATTTTAGAATCTTTTAGTGCTTCTATTATGAGAAATTGAGCTTAAGGTAGTCTAAAGGGACTACTTTTCTGGAAGAGTTGGGTGTTATTTTCAGACATGGGAACAAATGGAAATGAAAGAACTCAGGCCAGAAAACCACGGGTTGCTTGTAAAGGCCTCATCTGCTACTTATATTCCTCTGGGTATAGCTAACATATAAATTAGCCAAACTAAACAAAAAGGCTGAAAATTTGTTTAGCCCTGAATATTTGAAAGATAAAATTTATCATGCTTTGGAATACAGTGGCATAAGAGAGAGAACTTTCTTTATCACTATCAGGATAATGACTTCAGAGTATTATTTCTTGCTTGTTTGATTGTCCTACAGTGTACACTTGCTGAGATTCCTGAGATTTGCAGATGCACAATGCTAGTCTAGCCAAAGTAAATTTCTATCAGTTTGAGAACTGTTTCTTCCCCTCAGGAGACACGACTGGAAAATTGAATATAGACATTTCTAAGCAGGCTTCTGGCAGGTGAGATTTGTTGAAAAAATACTGCCTTTCAGGGCTGATTAACGCTGTTGTTGCACAATAGTTACTTAATGCAGCTAATGTCTGAGGGGTGCTGTTCTTCTGATCCTTTCCTGTGGGAGCAGAATCAAAGTCTTTGATTGTGGGCTGCCGAGTAATGTCAGTCTTCCTAAAGATACTGCCTTTCATGAGAAGGCTGTCTGATTTAATTAAAAGCTACAAGGTTTTGATACAGTTTTTGGCTCCCGTATGAAGAGGTTTGCTGCTTATCACGTTTTGACAAGAGCATGGAGCAAAATGGAAGTGGCTTGTGCATGCCTGTCCATCCCCTGCTCTTGTTTTGCTCCAGACCTCTTTTGAACCCCATGCCAAACTGCCCCTTTTCCGAGGCACGTTTAGCAGATGGAATTTGGCTGTTAGCTCTGTGTTGGCTCTGAGGAGCCTAACCCCAGTGATGGGGATTACGGATCTTCCTCTGTCATCTCTTGACAGGTGAACAGGGAAATAGGGAGGTGGAGAACTGGAGGAGCGTGCATGAGAGACAAACGTCTCCCCCAGCCCGCAGACCTCCTCCTTGCTTTATGTTGTCTTCATGGAAAACGTTTTGATTATTTGGGCTAGACACTTAGTGTAAACTGGAGTTAAGTGGGAGTATATGTTCAGTCATTAATTAGGACATTAAAATAACATTTACTGCATTTATATATATACAATGTCACTAAAATAATCCTGTAGTGCAGCTTGAAAAATACTTCAAAGGTTAGCAGAGAAAAAAGTTGTGCTTGATGAGCATTTTTGCTATTTATTAATTCTATCAAAACCTCCCAGCACAACAGATTTTATTTTATACTGCTGTTCATGGGCATGATCCTCAAACAAGGACTCATCTCCTCATTTCACGGTGGTTTTGCTGGGAACGAAGTGAGCAAGGGCCTTCCCAGGGCTGCATCCTCATCTCACTGCAAGCCCACGCTCCAGATGGGGTTTCAGAGATGGCCTCAGGCAGTGTGCCAGCCGCAGGCCTTTGGCATCGAGCCTCTAATGCCCCATCGTGCTATTCCCTGGCTCGAAATAAGGCTTTTCGCTTGTGTAACTCGGGCTGTTTCACTAGCTGTGTCTGCGTAACTATTATTTATCAGTCGGGAAGCTGAGCCCTGGAGAGATCTATGCCTATACTCTTCCAGCAGGTGAATGGCAGAGCCCGGAGCCGGAGCCAGCACCGAGAGCTCGCCCGCGACGCGCCTCTGGGAGCCCCGGCGCCTGGGCTGCAGGGCGCGCTCCTGCAGGCATGGCGGGGTCCCGGCTTGGCCCTTGTATCCTATCATAATAGGAAATAGCTGGTTGTATATCTCAGAGTTCAAAAGGGTAAAAAATACCAGGCTTTGCTTTATAAAAGTTGCTTCTTTACTTAGTAACACGTTTCCCTTTGATTTTCACAGTAGGCAATTCTGTGTGGGAATGTTGGAGAGGAAGCCTTTAACATTTAGAAATGCAGGCTGTTCGTCTGACGGCCTGATTGAGATTGGTATCACAGGAAGCAAACTGAAACAATGGCTTTATAATACTGTTTCCATGTTGTGCACACAACAGTACACGGTATAATTGGAATGTTAGTAGAAATATCATTTAATTATGACCTCTTAAATATTTTTCAAGATGCCTTCTAATTCTGTTGGCATAATACATTTTGCCATTGCTACGTTAACATCTTTGGGATAAATTTAGAATAGATGTTTGTTCATTAAAAGTAAAGATTTTGATCCCAGGAAGTTGCTTCTGAAAATAGTCTGGTGGATGCTTACCAGTGTCAGAGCTTGTGGATATCAGGCCTTATGTTGTCCTTCAGTGTAGTCAGAAAGACCGATACTGGTATTTGTCTCTAGTTCTCTAGTGTAGCTAATTTTTTTTTTGAGTATTAATAAGTGGCAAAAGGAATATATATGTCTTTTGCTAAAGAACAATATTGTCTGAATATTAGGAAGAGAATCCACTTTAGGACGCCTGTATGGGGTGCCAATAATTTCAAGTGTTTGGACCACGCTCTCGATAAAGGCATTACTGGAACCAGAACTCCTTGGCACCAGCGAGGGTCTGTGTGCCAGGGCTGCAGGCCTTTCAGTTAGGCTAATCAGGCGAGCATGACTTTATCAGCTTTCTTCAATCCCATGCTAATTGCACGGTCACCCGGGTGTCTTTTCGGCATGGAGAGTCCAGCAAAGGAAACTGGATGGGAGTCGCTCCCGTGCAGGCAGACGGCAGGAGAAATGGGGAGGGAACAGGGAAGCAGACGGGAAGTTGTTTGGGAGAAGGGAGGCCACAAGGAAGCCAGTGTGAAGTTGTTTCAAGGGAGGCAGACAACAGAGCCGGAAAGCCAGCGGGGAGCAGAAGGGAAAAAATAGCTTTTCTCTACGCTTTTAAGGGAGAGTGCAAACTGCAGGGAGAACTGGTGTGGGCATTGTTTTTGAACGTCTGGACAAGCTGCATCTAATCTCAGACCATTGTGGCATAAAACAGTGCTTTAAAAATAGCTTGTCTACTTGTTTGCTTTTATTACATTGGAAAAGTGGTTCTGTGCCAGCCCTACTGCTAGGGGTGAGCGGGGCTGGGTACCGAGTGCTTCAGCCGCCTGAAGTGCCATCCCGTTTCTGGGAAGGTGAGCTCAGAAAGCCCAATCTGATGCGATGCTGCGTCCCACCGCTCAACACCCATCGCTGCACGACTCCAGCACCTTCCTCAGAGCAGTATCTCAGTGATTTGGCTAGATACAAACTCTGCCATAAAGTTGCAAAGCAACAATAACAGAAGTGTTTTCTTTATCGAGGTTGCTTGTGCACTTTGAGATAAGAGCCCTTCAGGAAGCTTTGAGTTTAAGAGCAGGTTTGTCTTGATGTATCTAAACTGAAAGCTTTTATTGGGCATATTGAAAATATCCCTTTGAACAGGATGTGGTGTCCTGTCATGACAGAAAAAAAAAAAATAAAAAAAAAAATAGTTGCTTTCTTTTGATGTGAGACAAGAAACTGGGAAAAGCTGAGTCTGTCTCAAGGCTGCTCCTTCTGATGCAGGATAGAGCTGCTTTTAGATCTTCCCTAACTTCCGCTGAGCAGCACCAGGCAGTTTTTACCACCCTGTTGTAGTTGCAGCTATAGCCTTGTGTCTGCTATGCACAATGTGCAACCGATTTTTTGGTACTTGTAGAATCCAGGGTAAGAGACAAAGCCTTGAAAGTTGTGTGAAGGTGATGACGTAACTCCTAGTAAAAGCTCTTTTTACACTTTGTACCTCTGAACTGACAAGAAAGGCACCTTTGCGTCAGAGCAAAGCTGCTGAAAGGAGCAGAGGCTGTTTGCTAGGAGTCTGTTTATACCTGAGCAGTTATTTCTTGCAAGGAGAGCCTGGGTTTTGAGCCCTCAGACTTGTTCCAAGAGGTTGGACTGAAGGAAATGAGCAAGCATCTACGGAAAAAGTGTTCTTAAACTTGGGAACAGTGCACATCCTGACAGTGGGAATTAATCAAAGCTTGTTTACACGAGATATTTTTAGCATAAAAGGTTATCATAAACACTGCAATAGGCATTTGCCATTGCAGTTCAAAGTTTCTTCTAGTCTGGTTGTTTAGATTTTTTTTTTCAAAATAGAGCTGATTAAAACTACATTTCAATAATGACACAGACTGAGAAGCAGAGTGAAAAAATACTGTATCAAAATTTGATACGGACTAAGGAATACTGCCTTGGGGCAATGTGAACAGTGGGTGATGCATCAGATGGGGGCTCGGGACACCGTGACTCTGTTCCTGGCTCTGCTGTAGCTCTGACAGTTTCTGCTTCTCTTCTCTGTGTCTCTCTGACTTATTTCAAGATCTTCCATCTCAACCAGATAGGGATTCTCCCTCCTTTACAGGCTTCCTAGTGCTGCATGAGAACAGTCTTGGCTGGGGTCCATAAATGGAACCATAATATGAACAATTATATTGCAATATCTCATTCTGCTGAATGTGCTATTAATTTTTAGAGTTAAACTGGAATATTTGCAGTCCACTCTCCTTTCTGTGTTGTTATGGTGCCTGAATTGAGATGCTTCTGTATTAGAGGGGAAATGGAAAAGGTCGCAGGAAAAACAAACAAACAAACAAATAAAACAAGAAGCACATCCTTATTTCAAAATTTATTTAGCAGCTAGTTTAAACAGCAGTGATGTTTAAATTTCTGCCTAAAAATCACAATAAATTGAATCCACAGTTACCTTCCTTCAAATCCTAGCAAAGGCTGGCAAGTCTGCAGGGGATGCTGCTACCCAGACAGTGACCTCAGGCCTGCTGGAAACCAGAGGCTGAAGTTTTGTCCCCCCCTCCTCATGCTAACCTACTTGCATTTGGTCCCAGCTTTCTCGAATGCTTTCCATCTGAAGCTGGATTTTTTTTGTGCTAATGCTTCAGTCCTGCCTTGAGGTAAATTAATGAAGAAAATTTAAAGCAAAGTGAAAGACATCAGGGATGCCTTTCTGGGAGCAGCTTGCAATAGCATTGGCTTTATCTGTTTTGCTGCTGCAAGACAGATTCATTCAAAAAAAAAAAAGAGATTCTTGCTAGTGGCAGTAACTGAATTGCTTCCGATGTATCAGTCTCCTAATGTGAGTATACACCCTCGTGTATTAATTGCGATTTGCTCAGGAGAAAGGGAACAAGCTGTAACGCTGTAACTAAACTGTGGGGATTTTATACGAGGGATTTTTATTAATATAATTATTCTGCTAAGCTACCTGATACAGGGCCTACTGGGGCACCACAGTGAAGCCCCCCAGCACATTTCTTTGCTGCAGACTGGGGGTCTTCAGTCAGCTCAGCTAGTAGAGTTAAGGGGTTTAGCACAGGTCCCGGGGCTTCCTCTGGTGGGGCTGGCAAGGAGATGGTGTCAGGAGCAGCACAGCAGCACACCTGGCTGCGTTTTCCCTTCCACGGTCCCTGGATGTACTTGTCACCCATCTTTATGAGCCTGGTAGTGCCCCCAGTTTCCCGGATTCAGGTGATCCATCTTGGTGAGCATTTCCAGTGCTGCCAGGAGCTGTCTGCCAGCTCCCCTTGCCTGCTGCAGCCGGCTGCTAAGCAGGGAGGGATAGGAGGGATGCAGCGGGGTTCAAAACACACTAGGGGGGCTTTCAGGTTATGTGAGGGAGGCACAGCAGCACAAACCCTCTCCCCTCCCTCCTCCCAGTCCACATCGCAGATGCCTCCAGCTGGACGAAGGTAATTTTAATAATAAAGTTAAACTCTGATCCAGCAAATCCCTGTAAGCACGTGCTTTAAAGCTGACTATGTCTTTAAGTGCTTTGCTGGACTAGGATGTTACGGGTTTGAACCTGCAGCCCTGATGTGAGTGATCCTATGTCCTCTCTGTGTGTTTGTACAAGTAATATAATTTATATACATGGAAAAGCAAACTTAATCATCTGATAATACAAGTAAAGTGTTTGTCTTTCACTGTTGGAGGCATTTAAGAATACAAATGCTTTGAATAGCCTTCCTGCCTTTGAATGGTGATGTTTTGTTAATGCAAACTTAATGAGCTAGAAAAAAAATTGGAAAGGAGGGTCTGGGGTTAGAGCTGAAAAGTCAGTTTTTTCTCTGAACCCACACTTGGCTGATTGTCTTGGGCTATAGCCATGATCCCTGCTGAATAAACCATTTGTTTGCTTCCGGAAAAGTTTTTAAAAAAAGAAAAAATAAAAAAAAAGACCCTTGACATTCTTTACACAGCAGAAACAAGCTTGGGAGCAGATGGTCACTTACCTTTTTTTTTTTTTTTCCTCCTAAATGTCATTATGGTCAAAGTGCGTACTATTCAAATATATTATTGTGCAGTTTCTGTATTTTAAACGCTAACCCTGATGTAATTTCCTGAAGTCAGTTGCTTTGTACTGAGGAGGAATTGGCCCCTGCCTGTGTAGTTAAAATTGCAGTGCAGGCACACAAAATGGTGCATCCCCAGCCTGTGCTGGTGATCCCCAGCATCTTCTCTTCCCTGACACCAAACAATTGCATTGAGAAGCGAAGGGTGATAAACTGAGTGCTCCCAGTGGCTCTGGGGCTGCTCAGTTCGTTCCTGTGCTTACACGGTGGATGATGGGCCAGAGGTGTGCTGAGGTGCAGCAGGAGGCTGCAGAAGCAGCAGCTGGTGTCACTGTTGTTACCACTCTTCTATTCCAAACAGGGGCTGGGTGTGCTCTGCATTGCAATCCCTCTGCATTTGCTCCTGGTCTAGCCTTAGGCATTAGTGGATGCAGCTGCAGGAGGTATGTAGATCAGACTCATCCTTTAACAGTAATTTGAAATACTTCAAAGTAAAGGCCCTGGTAGTTTGCCTCAGCTTCTTCTATATTTAAAAAATAAAAACAAACACTTCTAATAACGTGCTTTACAAAGCAATACCTGATTTTTGCTTCTAGACTATTTCTGAAATTAAAATTTTCACTAGAAAATTGAAGGAAAATGATGAATGTGCTGTTTCAGAGTGGAAAAGAAGAAAAAAGAAATGCTTTTCTCAAGTGCGCTGGAGAAAAGTGTCTATGTGCTGAAAATGGAGCATTAAACCAACAAACAAAAGCAACTTCTCCAAGAAACTGGTTTGAGTCTCCCTGCTCTTGCAGGTCAGGCTGATGCAATGAGGGCTGGAGCCTCTGGCCAGTAAAACCCTGCGATGGGCCCAGCCTGGAGCACTCCCATGTACCCAGGGAGCAGAGACACTGCCCCCTCGGCACAGGGCAGTCTTGCTGCCTGCAGAAGTGAAGGCTCGGGGAGACCTTACAGCAGTCTTCCAGGACCTAACAGGCCCACAGGACGGCTGGGGAGGGACTCTTTGTCAGGCTATAGTGATAGGACAAGGGGGGAATGGCTTTAAAATAAAAGCGAGGAGGTTTAGATTAGATATTCGGAGAAACTTCACTCAGAGGGTGGTGAGGCACTGGCGCAGGTTGCCCAGAGAGGCTGTTGATTCCCAGTTCCTGGAGGTGCTCAAGGCCAGGCTGGATGGGGCTTTGGGCAACCTGGGCTGGTGGGAGGTGTCCCTGCCCATGGCATGGGGTGGAATTAGATGGGCTTTAGGGTCCCTTCCAACCCAAACCATTCTGTGTTTCTAGATGGGACTTACCCATTGCCTTGTGTCTTTGGCAGTGTATTAACAGTTTGTTATCCTGTATTCTGAGGCAAGAAGGGTTTGGTTTGGGTTTTGTCCAAATTCACAGCCTTACCCTTATGTAAATTTGTAATGACTGATCACAAATGTGCGGCCAAACTGGTAAAACTGTAAAGATAAGCTCACAATAGCATGTTAGGGGGACACAGGCCAGGTTGTGGTATCTGTAAACAATTTTCTAAAAAAAAAAGAACAACCTGAAGTTTCACACTAAACATGTCAAGAAATTAATATATCTGCTCCTACGCAGAAATGTTTCAATACAAGTCATGTACTCCATGTACTACAAGCCATGTAATAGTCTCCTGCAGGCATCTTGTTCCTGGGGCTGAACGTGGCTGAGAGTGTGGCAGAGTTGGCTTAAACCTGCTAAAGCAGAGGAGGCGTTAGGAAGAACAGTGTCTCCCCTCTCTTCCCGCCTGTGGCCATGCCTCCATATTGCATCCCATCTCAGGAGATGGAGCACACACATTGAGGGCATAGCAGTGCCATCAACCATCTCTACAGAAAAAAAAAAAAAAAAAAAAAAAGCAACAGGAAAATGAGTAACCAAAACCAAACAAACCAACTAGCTGCTAGCACAACAGCCACGTATCTTCCATGGAAATGGTAAGATGCACTGGGTTGTGAACGCTACGTAGGCAAATATGTGGGATGCTTGTGGGATCTGAAACTTTATTATATTTTTTAGTGGGTTAGGAGGAAGGTAGATGGGTAACAGGGCGTTTCAGAGTTGGTGGACTGGTGCGTAGGGAGTTCTGACTCCTACAGGTAAAAAATCAGGTATTGATGGGATGGACCTCTTTTTCACAGATCTTTTGAGGTTCATTTAGTGAAAGGTGCTCCTGAAAGGACTTCAAGGGAGAGTTTTTCTACCTTTTCTGCCAAAGGTAGTGTTAACAGCTATCTCCATTCTGAGTGGGGAGGTCTACAGGCATGCTTCATAGGAAAATTTGAACTCCTTGGAAAAACCATCCTGATAGAAATGTCTTTTGTAAGACCGTTTGTTAGGAACGCACAAATTTACTTACCTTCTGTAAGATTTGCCCTGTACTTGGTACCTGTTAAAAGATACAAAGGTAGCATGTGGCCAAAACGATGTGCACCCAGAACCTGCGCTTCATGTCTGGGTGTTGCTAGTGTTACGTGCTGAGAACACGTCCTGCAGAAAAGCAATTAAGGTCAATAGAGGATCTATTGCATTTGCCAAAAGATTTAGAAAAATATCTCCTGCCTTTCCACTAACAAGGACACCCCTTTTAAACGCTGTGCAGATGGCTTTCTTCTCAAAAAAAAAAAAAAAAAAAAAAAAAGACTCCATCAGAAGGGATTTACGGAAAGGAAATTCAAACAGAAAAATATTTTGTTGCCTTGTTATTGGATGAGATTGTGCTGAAAAGGCTGGCTAAGGTGCTGAAGATTTTTAGATGATGTTTTCTTCTTTTTTTTTCTCAGTATGTGCTGACAATGAGAATGAACTAGATGCAGACCAGCAGATGGACAACTTGTACCTGAAAGCTTTGGAGGGATTTATTGCCGTGGTGACACAGGATGGAGACATGATCTTTTTGTCAGAGAATGTCAACAAATACATGGGTCTCACCCAGGTAACTTGTTCCCTAACACTTACCTGTGTTTGTAATACAATTCCTAGAAACTAGGCATATGCCTGAAGGCAGAAAAACAGGTGTATGTCACTGCAAAAAAGATGGAAATAAAAAATGGCATTTGTCAGACGGGTACCCTGAACACCAGCCAGCACTGTGTCTGTTGTTTGTTTTTTCCCCTCTCCCTTTATATCAAACCTATAGCATCTTTGGACACTGGAAATGAGCCCAAAGCTGTTGTCAATGCACTTAATTCTAGCGACTATTTTCTTGTAAACAGGTAGTATTTAAAAGCAGATAAATGAGCAACTGCAATTTTCATCAAGAAAAGATGATTCCCAAGAAATTGTCTTCTGATCCATTTGATTCACTTTGTATTATTTTGAATACATTATAAGTTGCTTTTATTTAGCTAAGTATAGTTTTTGTTTCTGAACAGGTGGATTTAACTGGACACAGCATTTTTGACTTCACTCACCCATGTGACCATGAAGAAATTCGAGAGAATCTGAGTCTGAAAAATGGTAATTGTGAAAATACAAAAGGGTCACTCTTTGCCTTTTAAGTAACCAAATGAAGTAATCGGCTGATAGTAAAGATCTGTTAGTCGTGGTAAAGGGACTTCTAGTTCCTAGAGTAATCATTAACTGTTATTCAATGCTTTGCAGATTTGTTTTGTTTTGCCAAATATTGCTTAAATATAATAGGCCTCAGAACTGTTTGTTTAGTGTTTCCTTTCTCCAAGTTAAAGCTGGGATAATGGCTTCACATGTAACACTTCGAAAAGATTTATGTGCTACAAGCTAAAACATAAATTTAAAGTCCCATTTACATTCCACTTAAATTTTAAGATCTACAAACTGGTCTTAATAGTCCATGCATCTTCGATGGTATTTGCAGCTATATTACCTGAAAATTAGTCTGTTACTTCTCTTGAATCCTTTGTGATTAAAAATAGGAGAAATCAGGAAGGGAAACTGAGAAAACTCATTTGCCATTTTCCATTTATAGGTCCAGGCTTTGGAAAGAAAAACAAGGAGATGTCAACTGAGCGTGACTTCTTCATGAGGATGAAATGCACAGTTACCAACAGAGGCAGAACTGTTAACCTCAAGTCTGCCACCTGGAAGGTACCCTATTTTAGCCATAAGAAGTGGTTTTTGGTGGTTTTGTTGTTGTTTTGTTGTTTTTGTTCTTGTTGTTTACTTTAAAATATATTTTGACTTGTGGAGAACATACATTCTAAGTTCATTTTCCATTCATAAATCATTATTTCAGGTTTTGCACTGCACTGGACAAGTTAAAGTGTATAACACTTGCCCTCCTCACACTTTGTGTGGGTATAAAGAGCCTCTTCTCACCTGCCTTATAATAATGTGTGAGCCTATTCAGCATCCTTCAAACATTGACATACCCCTGGACAGCAAGACCTTCATGAGTCGCCACAGCATGGACATGAAATTTACCTACTGCGATGACAGGTAAAGTCCCCTGATTTCTCCTTTTCATGGATGTTTCTGCGTTCTTTAACAAAACAAGCAGTCAGTCCCTCTAAACTGCCCTACTCTGTGGACCTGGTAAGCAAGGACTAAAAGAAAGTACAATCTGTTACCAAGACAGCTATTCAGTGGTTCACTTAATCCCTCTCAAATCTCAGTATAGACAAAATGATACTTCTGCTGTATTTCTTCCCTCTGCTGAATGAGGAATTCAAGCTCACTGGCAGACGATGAGACAATTTAGATCTGTAAACGATAGCTTCTTGGGTTTTAAACTGAAGAATATGGGGGATTTCTGTTATGTTTTTAGAGAAGGCCTCTAAGGACATGCCTTATGGACCTTGGTCAAGGACTGTCTAATGGTTGGTTTGGCCCAGGACACAATTATTAGTTAGCTGGAAAGTACTTTATGCTCTACATTAACTAAGAATTGCTAAGGCACACAGAGCATCTGCAGCTCTGAAATAGGGTTGCAGTCTCCTCTGCTCAATGAGGAGCAATTATTCTTTACTGTTTATCTGTCATGAAATGGAGAGGAAGATCTTAGTTCAGGAGCACTGTCTTCCATTCCCCTCACTCTTGAGTGAAAAAATGCAGATTCCCTTAACCTCTGCCTGCATGTGTTTGCCTGGGATCTCCATGGCATTTCATACCATCCATCTCTTCTCCCTGCTCACATGTTGTGGTAACTACCTGCTCTGCCTCTGAGTGAACCCCAAGTCCATTCCCATGAAGATTTCTACTGGTCCTTGCTTTCCTAAAAAGTCCCACCTGCACTTCTTTGGGTTATTTTTTTTTGTTGTTGTTGGTTGGTTTTTGTGTTTATGAGATTGTTACCTCAAGTACTGTGTGTGGGTTTGGGCACCACAATATTAGAAGGACGTAAAATTGTTACAGAAGCATCAAAGAAGGGCTACAAAGATGGTGAAGGGAAGGGGAAGACGCATGAGGAGCAGCTGAGGCCCCTTGGTTTGTTCAGCCCTGAGCAGAGCAGGCCGAGGGGAGGCCTGATGGCGGCCTGCAGCTCCCTCACGAGGGGAGCGGAGGGGCAGGCGCTGAGCTCTGCTCTCTGGCGACAGTGACAGGACCCGAGGGGACGGCATGGAGCTGGGACAGGGGAGGGTCAGGCTGGGGGTTAGGGAAAGGGTCTGCACCCAGAGGGTGCTTGGGCACTGGGACAGGCTCCCCAGGGCAGTGGTCATGGTACTGAGCCTGCTGGAGCTCAAGATGTGTTTGGACAATGCTCTCAGACATCTGGTCTGATTTTGGGGTGGTTCTGTGCGGAGCCAGGAGTTGGACTCCATGATCCATGTGAGTTCCTTCTGACTCCATGTATTTTCTGATTCTTTAATCCCCAAAGTTAATTTGAAGTTTTCTGATGGCTTTGTCTAATGACACTGCTCTCCTGAAAGCTGGAGATGTCTGCAACCACTGAGATGCATAAGGCTGTTAGTGGGATTATACATATGCTTGAATTTTATGTAAAAACTTGCAGGATTGAGATCTTGGTTATTTTCTTGATCTTTTGAAGGTTTGTTTAAACCTGTTCCAAGCAAGATTATTATTTTAAATAGTATAGTGAAGCAGCCATATAAACTAGCTGGATTAGCAGCTGTGGATGAAAGCAAGATTAAGAGTGTGAAACATGTGACTGACCTTCTTCTGACCTCTCTGAGAATTTAGCAGCCAAGTCTGTTGTAATTAGAAATGTGCTGTGATGTAACTGAAATAGAAGACACTTTTTTTTTTTTTAATACTTTCAGGGTGAGAAAATTGAGGTATCAATAGGCTTTTGCTACTGGGGAAAAATCCAACAAGACAGTAGTGATTCACTATGAAAAGCAACTTACCTCAGAATTTCTGGGGCCATAAAACTTGCTCAGTGGTAGGTTGGAGGAGACTGACAGAACTTTGCTGTGCTGCAGCATTCGTGTGTCTCTAATAGATGTGATGCATAAGCAGTTATAAGTGTGAACTTGAGGGTCTGATTCTTTTCCGTTAAAGATACATGTGATTGTTTTAAAAAGAATAAAGTCATATGCCTCGTCTTAAATAGTGGGAGTGGATTTACAGGGAACACTTTTCATATGGCAGAGAAATGCAACAGCCTCCTCTGGATGATTCAGCCCACAAGGAATTTGAGAGATTTCTCTTTAAAACCAGGCAGCAAAACAGCATGTCTTCTACTGTGTAGTTTTCCTTGAATGTTTCATTCATGTTTTACTGAGAGTATGATAAAGTTGTAAAAAGGCCAGAGAAGCAAATAAACTTCACGCACCTTTCAGGTCCTTCCCAGCTGATCCTCCTGGCTCTCTCTTCCCTCCCAGAGGAATGTTGGTTCCTCTCCAACAGGCGACACATCAGTAGCCACATAAAAATGCAAAACACTCAGCTGTTCTTATCAAATTCAGTGCTGCTAGACAAATGGTATTGAAGGAGCAGTTTATGCCAGGAATGTAAATCCAGGCTGAGGAGCGGGGGAGGAAAAGCAGCATGTGCCAGTCAGATGCCTAAACCTCTCTCAGTGTGCTCCAGCCTTCCTGCAGCGACACGGCAGGGCTGACAGATCATTTCTCTGTAAGAGGCTGTGTCTTCTGAGCTCAGGGGTGATATCCTTGCGGGCAGCATGCCTCCTCAAGCAGGCTTCTGTCACAGTCGAGTTTTGCAGTTCATCTGTTGTGAGCAGATCTGCTCACAGTGCTGCTTCCACCACTCAGGAAACTAGGATTTCTGGAGAAGTATTGTAATAAATGGTGGCTGTGCTGGACCTTCCTCAGGGAAGCATCCACTGTCAGTGTGCCTACAAAAGATATCTGCATGAAGCTGAAATTTATCTGGGCAGAAAATTAGGGTGACATCTGTCATCTCTTTAGGAAACCTCATAGTTTTTATGTGGCAGAATGACATGCCGACTACCTTTCAACAGTTTGTAACGAAAACTGGATGGCTAATATAAAGTGCCTTGATTATTTTGGCTTTTTCTCAGGAGAGCACAGTGACTGATTACACATGAAGTTGGATAAGTCTGGCCTTCCCTCATTTGAAATATAGGAGACCAACCCATATATTTTGCCCTCCCATATAAAACATATATAGACATACATATGTGGTCCTTGACTTGCCTGTGGCTAGGTGGGCGGCATTTGTATTCCTGAAACAACTTTAGCGAGGCGATAAGCCTGTAAAGACAGCTTTTTTAAGACATAAATATTAAAAAGTTGGTCCATAATTCAAATTCTTGTCTTGCTAAATGCCTGCTTCAGCCATTCCTGAAGATCGACTTAAAAACATTCCCTTGCTCCACTTATCTTGGCTAAGTGGTTTACAGGAAGGATTATTTTAGCTGTAATGCGGAAATACTGATCAGTGGCACAATCCAACAATCCAAGTGAGGCCTTAGTTCGACTGCACGAGGCTCTGTGTCGGGGACAATCTCTGGTGAGGGTGTCAGAAAAAGGCAAAGTCTTTGCATGAGAGGACTGTTGCTTTGGTGGCACTGGGGTGATGGGTAGGTGTAAATAACTGCAGCATGTTTCTGTGTAGGAAAAATCCACAAAACGAAAGTGAAAACTATCTGCATTTGGCAGAAAACCCCAAAACTACATCAGGTGCCCTGAGGTACAGAGGAAACCCATACCTCCATATCTTGGAGGGGACTGGGGCTTGGAAAGCAGAGCAGGTAACGTGGCATTGGGGGTGGCGTTGCCTTTCCACCTTCATCCCCGCTGCCTCTTTGGGGTGTTGTGGAGGGGAGCAGGAGCACTCTGCCCCTGATGGCTGTGGGGGACCTGCCTGAGAGGAAAGGAGATAAGGCCAAGGAAGCAAAGCTGCCCTGTGCAGTGCAAGAGGGCTGGCAGTGCCAGCCGTGACTCTGGAGGCAGCCGGCAACCAGTTCCCTGGCACTGACACGCTGGAAAGCATATGGCGTCCATTACTTGGAAGGCACGCTTGCTTTGGGGAATTGCATGTTCCTGGTTACAAGAAACCCAATTAGTTACACTCTTTTGCTTTTCCTTGATTGGAACTGTGTAATGAGAGAGCTGAAGGAGAAAATGGAGCGATGGAGGATGGATGGTGATTCACAATAGGACTGTGCAGGACGGTGAAGTTCAGTCCTGTTGGTCCCAATCTGGTTTCTTCTAATATGAGCACATGTGGGAGTCAGGCTGAGAGGACACTGAATTGTATTATTTCCAGGTCTGTCTGCGTAAAATAGAAATATGCAAGCACAGGACATTACAAGAGGTTTTCAGTCAGTTTGCCATTCGACCTATATTTGGAGAGTATTTTCAAATTAGGTGAGAAAGCAAATAAGCATTTGAAAGGACTTCCTGTCCCTCCTCCAGCCCTGCTCAGGGGGCAGATGCTGCAGGGAGAGGGGAGTGGTGATAGCTGAAACCAAAGATTTGCATTTGGCAAAACTGACTCTGGTGGTGGCTTTTTGTTGTTATTGGATTTGTTTGTTTTTTTCATAAATATCACATAGAACAGGAGCAATCTGTTAAAATTAATTATTACATTAGTTAAAATTATTATTTTGTTAATAAATAAATTTAGGTTCAGATAGACCAAGTGAGTAGGGGACAGAGTCCTGTTGCAGTTCGTGATGCACCAATCTAGACTTTTTGCCCAGCAGGGCAGATGCCCCCCAGCAGAGCAGCTCTGCCTCTGAGGAGCAGCCAGGGGGTCCCAGGCTTGTGCATTTTTTGAGCTCGGGTTAGAGTGGAAGAAGTCATGAACATGTCTCTAGTGCCGTACCGCAGTGCTTGTCCAGCTTTACCCCAGAGGCAATGGCTGTTTGGGCTTTCTTATTATTTTTTTTTTAGTATAACTTTGTTTGTTTGTTTGTTCCCGGCAAGACCAATTTAACTTCAATAACTTGGTAACAGTTTGAATACAGAAAGGCTTTGTTAAGGGATACACACCCTCACACACAGAGTCCACACAAGGGCTGACAAATACACACCCAGCTATTTTTTATGAGCAGTAAACATTACAGTAGGCTTTCACAAAGAGCCTGACTTCTCCGTGCTGTTAGCTCTCACCATACTATTTTAACTCAAGTAATAGTATACAATAAAAACCTTTGTGCTCCTGTAAAGAGACAGAAAAGCAGCAAAGCCCAATTAAAAAAAAATAAAAACACCTGAAATAGCTCATCTCTTAGGAGACGTAGCCTTTGAAGAAGTGAGCTTTATTTATGTTTTGCCGTGTCTCAGAGCTAAAGAAGGCCAAAGTTGCATTCAGCTAGGTGTAGGATTCAGATATTCTGTTCCTCCGTTGTGTGTACCTTAAGCACAAAAGTTTCCCTTTACTCCACATCCAAGAAACGGATGTATTAAAAGAAACTGAAATAGTGCTCAAAAAGCATTGAAATAGCGGTAGCTGAGACAGACCTGCACTGGAGGGCTATTGCCCATCCCTTCCATGTGTGCTCTGAGATTTTGACCCTGCTGCATCATGGTGACAGGGTTAGCTCAGAAAACTGAAGTGCCAGTTTGGCAAAATGAAGCTTCCCCCAAAGGTCTCTGTGCTTTGAGACCAGGGTGGATTAGCAGGAGAATAAACAGCCTCTCAGCCCACTCGTCTTCTCCAACAGAAATTAGTATTCTCCTTCTAATTAGCAACAGTGCAGCTTTTACACATGCAGAGAAAACACAAAGCCTAGCATGAGAGGAGAGCCATCCAAACCCACCATGCAGTTTGTTTTCCTATTTTGTCATTCCACAGCTTGCACAAAGAGCAATTTTCTGTCTGGTGCCTAAGCAAAAGTAGAGGTCTTGTGCTTTGGACTCAGGTTTTGTAAATGACCCGTTGGTCCCATGGGGCATATAAATTTCTGTGACTTTTTTAGCTTGGTACTTCTCATAGCTCCTCCATAGGACGCTTTTTCCTTTCCACTTACTGCTCTGTGTGTTCATTTGGTATTTTATCTCTCAGAGAGGCTCTTGTGGACTGCTTGCAGAGCTCGGAGGATGCTCTAAAATGGCCAGAGCCAAAGCCATGCTCAGGCAACATCAGCGGAGTGGCTGCTAAACCACCTGCTGTGCTTCAGCCTGTTCAGGCTGTTAGCTGCAGGCAATCTTCCACAAATGTCCTGGAGAGGAAGAGGCCAGAGGTGACAGAGATGGGAAAAAATAAGAGAAAAATAAGTATTTTCTTCCTAAGAGTGTGTAAAGAGAAATGTAATGAAGCTGAGTAGTGGTAGCACATTAACAGATCAATTAACTAGGGCAGAGGGGCTGATAAGCCTTTTTTTTTTTTTTTAAGTAATTATTCTAAAACAATTACTCTTAACTAGTATTTCACCGTTACGTGGCCTGGGTTTAGAGTTTGGTCAGTATCTTGGGGTTTGTAGGTATCTTAATTTTATCTTTTTGTATACATTTTACTTGGTTGAGGTAAAAACCTGCATACCACTTGCTAACTTTAATCCGAGACCAAATTCAATCTAATTAAATTTGACATAATCACAGCAGGATTACACTATGAGTCTTTCTGTGCCATGGACTGACACGAAGGGTAATTTTATAGTAAGGATACTTGTTATGACCTGATCAGTAATGAATAATTTGAGAGGAGAATTACAGGATTGGAATAGACAATTTTGGCACACAGATTGCAATCCATATATGAAGAGAGTTAAGAGTCCCTCAGCTTGCTGTAAGGCATGGTTTCTGCTCGCTATCTCAGTTCCATTGTTGACACCCATTATGGTTGTGGTGTGGTTTGGGATTTGCATTGGTGCTCCTCGGTACATGATGCTTCCTTTTTTTTTTTTTTTTTCTTTCCCAGTTCTTTTATTTCCTTTCCATTCTCCACATGCAATCCCCACTTGTCTTTGAGCTCCAAGTGCCTGGATTAAGATTAAATCCTGCACTTTAAAAGCCTTCCCCTTGTGCAGAGCTCCGAGCTAATCTTGATGGCTTTATGGTATGATGCCAACCAAAAGTCAGATTTGCTGTTTTTGAAGGTTGCATGTTTACACTGGTCCTGGCAAAAGCCTCTGGCCACTTACACCAATGTATGACACCAACTGCACAAAGGCAAGCAGCAAATGTACTTTGGGAGCCTTTATTTTATTAGGGCTCCTTCTGTATTCAGTGTTTTCTCCTGACGTTCAGCTCTTGTGACTCACTTGTTATGAGAACTTCTGCTTTTATTGAAAAGAAAAAGCATTGTGGTTTCAGAGAAAAGTTATAGATTTGACTGTGTTGCAATTTAAAAGATCAGAAACTTGTCAGTGAAGACAGTCCAAAAAAAGCAACTCTTTGAAACCTGATTCAAGAATTTCCCCTTTGTTGGTCTAGCTGTAAGCGTAAATAAAGCTGTAAACATAAACAGAAGACTAAATCTTCTGGGGGAATCCAGTAAAATCAACTACAGTCTTTGCTTAGCAGAGCCATTGCAAACTCAGGTTCATTCCGTGGAGATCAGGACAGAGAGCAGTTTTCAGCGTGACAAACCAAGGTGTCCTGGGGGTATGAGCTACACGCTTCTGTGGAGGCGAGGGAAAAGCTGACTCAACACCTTGGCTTTCAAACCCTACACAACACAGCTACATCTTACTTGTCTTCCTTGCTCAAGGGGGATCCAGATCCCTGCCATGCTCTTGTTCTGTTTGTTTTGCAGTATTTACATGTCTGTCTTGTGAAGGCATGCTTTTGTCTGGAGGGCTGGGCCACGACTGTCCTTCCAACAAGTACACAAAACCCCAAACCCAAACCGGGGGTGTGCATCTTAGAAGTAGCAGTGCGGTAACACCACTAATCAAAGAGCTGTAGAGGCAGATAGACCCTACCAAGGGAGTTTAGTTATAAGGCATAAAGCTCAGTTCTTACCATTCGCAGCAGTGATGTGCTCTAAGACGTGACCATCCCTCTCCAAACTTCCTGGCTTTTTAAAGTGTATGGCAGCGTAGCAATCCGGTTGTAGTTGCTTTGAGATAGTGCTCGGCAACATTCTGGGCTGTTATTGCACTTCCAAAGCTAGGAAAAGGCATCTAAGAGTTGCTACTGACTTGAAAAACAGTAATGCTTTTCCTTGTTATTCCAGATGATGGTATCTTTGCTTTTGAATGCATATAGAACATTAATTTTTACTAACTGTATTTTCTGTAAAGTTGCATGTGATGGATTTTATTCAAATTTAATTTAGGAGAAAACAACCCTTTTCCTCCACCCCCTCATTAGACAAAATCATCTGCACAGTTTGATGACCTATTTTCATTTATTCAGAAACTTGTGACAAATCCTGCCTTGCCCGAGTACTCAGAAAAGCTCTGAAAAAAGTCTAGTTTTTCAGACCATAGCTTTCTTTGTGTAAAATCCTACTTAGTTTGTGGATTAGTCACCCAAGTAACCTAATCCACATGGTAAAGTTCTCATACAATTGAGAAACACTAAGTAGAAGAGCTGATTTGATTTTTTTAAAGCCCTTAATTTCTCACCTTGCTTTATTATTTTATTAAATGTAATACCCAAAGTAGTGAGTTAACACATGTATATTTTAAAAACTTACATAAACTTTCAAAACTGACGGTGCCAACTACTACTACCTTGCACGTGTTTATTTTTGGATGATATAGTGGGAGTTTCTGTATGTAGTGGACAGCTTGAGAACTTTGTTAGTAATGGTTTCCCTATTGTGAGCTTCTGTAAGAGATGCTGTGTAATAGGCCTGGGAAAATTTGCAACACATCACTACTGTAGGAATATTTTTTTTTTACAGTAGGAGCAAAAGACAACCTATTTTGAACATGGAAAGGTTTAAGAACATGCTTGGAAATTCTCTACGTATCCTAATGACTTTGGAAGTTCAGGATTTCTCACATTGTGGTTTTAATTCTTTTAGTTTAAGAACTAGAACTGAGACCTGTGAAGTGCTGTCAGGTGATAGGAGTTTTAAATGTTTGTTTTTTCTTACCCTAGAATAACAGAACTGATTGGATACCACCCAGAGGAGCTGCTGGGCCGTTCAGCGTACGAGTTCTACCATGCCTTGGACTCAGAGAATATGACCAAGAGTCATCAGAACTGTAAGTCATGTTCTTATTTTTTTGGTCACAGTTTGCACATAGATACCTCAATAAATTGTGAGGATGGGTATTTGTGTGCGTATTCTCTGAGAAAAGAATTTACACTCTGCAAGAAAGCTTACATGTTACCATGTTTGTCTCCCTGAAAACTGCTCTTGCTCTTTCCACAGGGACTGATTTTTGCCATACTTAAAAAAAAAATAAATTTGGATTATAGCTAAAAGAGGATCTTTTTCTAAGGGATAATGCATAGATCAGCTGAAAATTTGAAAAGATGGGTTAGGCAATACTAGCTTGGTTTTACCATTCTAGTGATAATGAAGTGCATGAGTGCATTTACTGGTATTAGTCTACCATTGGGCTCAGCAATAAGGACAGCTGTAAAGGGCAATAGGAAGAGCTTAATGCAGCGTATTTTTTGATGTCTTTCTTCTGCTACCAAATAAAAACTACTTTCCCCACTCAAAACAGGTGTGCAAAAAGATCTTCTAAAAGGGATAGTCATTGTACAGATAACATATACTTCTAGGAACAGTTTCTTCTTGTTATTCTTATGCCTTTGTAAAGTGCCACTCTTAGCTGTTCTTAATATAAAATACCTGAATCATTTTGGGAGCAGGGATCAGAGCCAAGGTCTGTTCCCTCTATTCAGCAAGCCAGCCACACAATTACACTTTCTCTCTTGCACATAAAGTGTCTTAAAATTATTCAATTCAAGTCTTCAGTCTCTGTCCTTAAAAGTGGCACTTATACTGGAGACAGCATGGTGCCCACTGTACACACAATGCTTCCCACCTCTGGCTGTTACAACCACTGAACGAGTAGTGCATGGGAGAGTACTCAGCAAAAAGTCACTAAAACTGCTGCTGCTATTTTTATAAAAACAAGGCAAAGCTGCTAGACTGGAGCACATGAGTTTAAAAAAAAATAGAAAAGAAAAGAAAACCAACAACAACAGAAACCACATGTAGTTAACTATGATCAAGGTCTCTGTGGCTCAGGAAAGTCCATGACTTAGATCATGTCTGTGGGGAATTACCCACCAAATATACTTACAGAGAAAGTATTTCTGTACATCTCAAAGAAAAGTAGCAGTAAAGCATAGCTGTCTGACCTTAAGGGGAAAAGGGAATATGTGTTAGCTGCAATGGCAAGGATTCAGGATAGCTTTGAGTTGAATGTTATTTGAAAGAATGTTTGGCAGTGATTAAAGTTGTGTGCTGTAGAACAGTGTTGTTATGAATCATTCTGTTTCCAGAACTGCTTTATAAAAAAAAGAAACACAACACCATCCTTACAGAGGGATGTCTGTGAATATATCTTTTAAAATTGTTTCTTTGAAAGTGTGTTCATGGTTTTAACAGTGAAAAGGAATTAGTGATATTCATAGATAAGATGTGCATAGCCTATGCTGAGCTATCAAGAGTCATCCTGTGAGAAATCAGTGACTATGCTGTACAGTTGGTTTTGAATTGCTGAGTTTCATTTCTAAGAATGAGATAATGCCAGAGAAGGAATGAAATGAGAATTGGCAATCTTTTTGGTAGCAAGAGAGAGAGCTCATGTTGGTTTATCCATATTTAATTAATTAGATAGGACCATTGAATCAAGACTAGTCCATGTAAGGATTTCTGGAGAGCTTCTGCTAACCATCTTATCCAGGCATTGATGGAGGCTTCTCCTTCCTGTAGCAATTGGATTCAAGATTACACCTAGATTCCCTTTGTGCCTATAGGAGAGGCTGTGTCCTACAGATAGTTGCTGTTGGGCATGGACTGGTTGAGATGCTGAATGAAGCCAATAAATGTTTTTAAATGCTTTTAGTCCTTCTAAGAGAAATGCTTCCTCTATCTTCTGGGACAGTCAGGGTTCTTAGCAAGCTGTGCCTTCAGCAAGCACATAAGCCCTCTGAGTAGGAAACCCCTCGGTTTCTTAATGTGTGCCATTATTACTGAGATGTTGTCTAGTGCACAGGGCAACCAAGCAGGCACACAGCTTATAGAGAACTTACTGGTTCTTCTGGCCATGTTCATTTACACATGGAAGTATGCACCTCCTGGCTTACATAGAGACACAAGTCAGAGTGCAGAACCAAATATGGTATTCGTGTTCAGTATTCCTGTATTTATTAAACTAGCACTTTATTAGAATTATTTTATATAGAGTATATATTCATACAACAATATAGGCATCAATTCTGATAGTGCCAACCATTTAGTCTTGTGAAGATACATAGGAGATAGGAGTCTGAAGATTGAAGAGAGAGGGAGAGAAACCTCAAATGAGTCTGTGAGATAGGAGAACTCTTTCCCTTCCTTCCAATTTAGTGGAAAATCAAGCTCTGTGCAGTTTTACTATACTGATTTTTGTTGTCAGTGCCAAACTTTTTCAATACCAACCTTGCATTCAAGGCACAGTAGTTTGTGTTCTGAGTTGGAAATATAGTTGCATATAGAATATGAAAGTCTTAATTAGTCATCATCAAAAGAAAGATTAGAAAGCATTTGGCAGCAGTTAGCATACCCAGTTTTTCACATATTATGCAAGCAAGGTGAAAATCTCTGTTTTGTTACATAAATCTACATAAATGATTGACTGTAGAGCTATGTTTTCCATTCAGGGATTAATAGTCAATAAACACTTCTAGTAGGGTTGGGTCGTGTTGCTGTTAAAGCCAATGGGAATTTTGCTGTTGACTTTGTTGGGGAGCTGTTGTCACCGTCTGGGGCATGTCACTTGTTAGTACAAGCAGAAGTTCAATAAGCCTTCCAAGTGAATCATATTTCTTAAACATTTCTCAGCAATTAAAAAAGCAAACTTTATATTAAATTAAATTCATCCCTGCCTCCCCCCTTCTCTTCCCCAATATAAGGTATCTAATGTGAGCATTTTTCATTGAAATGTTACTAATTCTGTAAAGACACAGGAATGTATGTATGTAAGTATATAAATGTATATGAAAGAGAGAGAGAGAGAGAGAGAGAGAGAGAAAGAAAGAAAGAAAGAGAAATCCACTCCAAAGCCAGAACTTTAATGCAGCATTGATAACAAAGTCAGCAGTTACAAGTGTATTAGTAATTTATGAGATTACCCCAAGGAGGGATTCTGCTGTACTTTATTATATCAGAACATGACATGCTTTGAATAATATTAATAAAAAAGATTAAAGCAGTAAAAAGCTTCTTTGTAATGTAGCAGGCGCCTACACTGTGACTCTTATTGATGAGCTGATGATTAGGAAGCAGTGTAATTATGTTTCACAAGCAGAGCAGAACAGTTCAGTCACTAAAACACTTTGAAATGAAAGGCTTTTCATTTTGTTCCACCAGAAGTATTTAATCAATAAAGGTAATGTTCTACTTTGTCTAAATAAATTAAATAAAGGATGATTAGATACTCCTAGGAAGAAAACAAACAAACAAACTTCAGAGATAGAAAGATAAACACAGTAACAATTATCTGCAAACCAGTTGTGTTTCCGAGGCCTGCATTGTACATTTGTGTGGTGGCAATGTAGGAGAGACTGACAATAAATAGTTTCTGTTAATGGCCACATTCACAAGGAATTTTTCTGTATAAAGACTGCAGAATCAAGTTCCAGCCTTCCTGAGCCAATTTGCTTTATTTTTAGGGCATTAGTTTGATGGCGTACTGTCTTAATGCATAAAAGCTGTTTAAAAGGAAAGATTGCCAAAGTTTTCAAAGGTTTTGTTGTGCCAGTTCCCATTTTGCCACTCAGCGCGACTACGTCTGCTTACAAATACAACCTCTTGTTTGTACTGCCTGCATACTCTAATACTCAGCCCTAATTTTACCACTTTCAATCAGCAATATTTTCCCCAGTTGATGACTATAAATTGCATGACAATATCCCTTGCTTTTAGGAAGGGGTTTGCGCCTGGCAGCACATCATAAAACTACACATTTCAGAAGTCCAGAGCTCCATACTGAAATCTCATTCTCCTCAAGTATTACAAAATAGCTGTGGGATCCTTAACCTTTCAGACATCTACATGAAACTTTAAACTCATGTACCTTTCTTAACGATGCTTTTTTAAGTGATATTACTTCTTCAGTCACTTAAGACCACTGTTGTCCTGGTGACATCTTTGCTTTCATTGTGTTGTAATCTCCAGCTCCTTACTCTAAGGCATGGAAAAGAGATTGGTATGGAATGAAATCACGACAGTAACTTTCTGTGGAGATTGCTTTTAAGTCATCTGATTCTTGGGAATATCCATCACCTAAACAAGGAGACTATTGAATAGTTTCCTAAATAAATTTACTTTTGTACAGATCCATTTAGGAACCTAAATTGAGAGCAATTGTACTAGAAAAGGGACTTTCAAGAAATACGCAGTGGGGTTTATTTGGGGTTTATAACTAGGATCTTATATTGAAATCAAAAAGTCCCACACCCTGATCTGAATACTCAGTCCATCCAAAGAACTCAAATGCCATGCACCTTGAGTGGGAACATCAGCTTAACAGCCCCTTTTATATCAAAAATGGCTGAATTTTCCAGGAATTAAGCATCCTTGCTTACAAATGTTTTTGTGTGGTTTTGTGTAATGAAAACTCAGAAACAGGTTTATTTAAATTACTGTTACATATAGCACATTCTTATTTGTGCTGCAACATTATTTTTATTTCTCTGCTCTCATTTCTCAGTGTGCACAAAAGGTCAAGTGGTGACTGGCCAGTACCGTATGCTTGCCAAGCATGGTGGATACGTATGGCTGGAGACTCAAGGGACTGTCATTTACAACACGCGCAACCTACAGCCTCAGTGCATCATCTGTGTCAACTATGTGCTGAGGTAAGTTGTGCAGAACAACAACAACACACTTAAATCCATCTGTTGGAAGAAGTGCGTTAATCAGAGGTGTTTTTGAAGGGTCTATTTATCCAACTACGCTTAAATCAATTTAGTCATGTTTGTTCAAGCTTGTTTACTGATGTTAAACGTTCATGAAGAATATGGCATCACTGTTCCCATACAAGCTGTTGAAACACGCTTTAGTCTCTTTTCTACAGAACAACTGCTCTGCTAGTGGACCAGAGAATAAAGCCTGCAGTAAAGATTTTGTTGTGAGACACAATGACTAAATATGTTTTATTTTTCTAGTACTGTGACAGAGAGAAAATTCAGTAGTAATTGTAACTTGTGTTGCTAGGAAAAGCCATTTTCCTCCTCAAAAATCAGGACCACAGAATAGTCTTTGTCTGACAAAACCCAAGTATTTTTGGCCCTAGATGAGGCCAAAATAGGAAATACTTATTTGAGTCTGGGTCATTATAGCCTTGACTACATCCCTTGAAAAAACAGAGCAACAAAGCCCCGAGTATTCCCACAGAAGTCCTGACCACACTCTCTGCGTCATCTGAGATTGTGGTGCTCAGCAACGCTGGAACCGTGCCTCGCCTGTCAAGAGCCTGGCATTCCACCGAGAGCCACCAAAATGCTCTTACAGCTGATCTTTAGAGAGTCTGTAATACCTGTGTTACCACATCTTTTTCCTTTAGAGAGCAAAGTGCCTTAAACCTTTTTTTTTTTTTTCTTTCTTGCTAGTGAAATTGAGAAGAATGATATAGTGTTCTCTATGGACCAAACGGAATCGCTCTTCAAGCCTCACCTGCTCACGATGAGCACTGCCTTCGAGAACGGGATCCCCGGGACAGAGAAGAGTGATTTCTTGTTTACTAAGCTAAAGGAAGAACCAGAGGAACTTGCGCAGCTGGCACCAACACCTGGAGATGCCATTATTTCCCTGGATTTTGGTTAGTATTTGTGCAAATAATTTTTGTGTAACAAAGAACCATGTATGAGCCTACATTTAAGAACTTAATAGACAAGGTCTGTTTGCTGTGTATAAATTAGGAGTAACAGTCATAAGAGCCTGTGTGCTCATACCAGTAGAAAATTTCTGTGAATGAGAGCAGAATCAGGTTTTTCTTGCTGACTAAACAAGATACAGTAAGTCTTTGCCAACTTATTGTTATGGCAACTAGGAGCAGGGTTCACTTTTAATGAATAGCTGTAGTTATATCATAACAGGGCACATGAGCCAAAGGCATCCATTAATATTGTTACAACTCTTTCCAGGGACACAGAAGTTTGAGGAAGCCCCTGCCTTTACCAGCACTGTTTTGACACCAAATAAACCCTGGCCAGTGGAAGTGAAAAGCCATGCCGCTCAAGGTGAAACACTGACGATACCATCCTTTACCATGCCTCAGATTGCACCCGGCAGCAGTACTCCAAGTGCAAGCAGCAACAGTAGCTGTTCCACGGTAAGAAAAGGTTTTAAAAAATGTGAAAGCGGTGTTTTCTGTGTAGGTCCATCAATATATGCAGGTGATGTTTTCATATTAGCAGTCCTGTCTCAATGCTTGTAATCAGACCCAGCATAACTATATCCCTACTGTACTGTGTATACCTTAAGGATCAATAGCAAAAATATTAAATGGGAACTATATCATGTCTTTGTAGTGTAATCCTCATTTTGTCCCAGCTCACTCAGTAATTATGATAGTCTATAAACCAACTGGTAGATGAACTTGGAACCACCATTCATGGAGTTAGCCTTAAATGAAATGCCAAAGTAGAACGGTCTGGCCACTAGCACAATCTCCCTTAGACCAATCCTCTTTCTGTTTGTTCACTAGAAGCTACAGTCTTCATCCAGAAAACTTATCCAACACAGGCTCCAGAGAAAATTTACCCAACAGAGTAACTCCATGCAGTTCATCACTGAAATAATGAATGTACTTTCAGGGCATTGCCCTCAAGAGCAGGAGCCACTCTTAGCTAGATCTTTACTAGATAATGTCCAGTTTAAATGAAATCATTGAGGTAGTGCAAAGCATTTCCTTTCTTGACAAAATCATTTATTAGTGTACATACCATGTTACTGGTCTGAGTTTCCAAAGACAGCTAGGTTCCTGTATTGGGTGCCTCTGCTAATTGGTATGTCTCTCAAATTTTGTAGCGACAAGTAATCTCGTGTTGGAGAAAAGGATGTGATAGAAGTGCAGTTTTAGGTTTTGAGGACAGTATATATGCAATCTTGCTATTTTCTCTTCATAGCAAAGATCTGTTTATCTGACTAGCACAGTATAAGCTGCATGATGCTAAGGCAGCACTGCGGTTGTCTTGCTGCTTATAGCAAATTCTCATTTCTGTGCAGCCAAGCAGCCCAGGAGATTATTACAGTTCTGTGGATGAAGATCTGAAGATTGAGGTGATTGAAAAACTCTTTGCCATGGACACAGAATCAAAAAATCAGTGCAACTCCCAGGTAAGGAACTAATATCTCTTCCAAATCCATGAAAATCAGTCCTATGCTAGCAGGTAGTAGAGATGCATGCTGTATGTGCAGGTAATAGTGACATAACATGCAAATTGCATTTGCACACATACACCAAAACTTTGATGCACAACATTAACACGGGCATACACTTTCAAAAGCTGAGGTGTACATTACTGTCCCTAACTGTATGAAGTGCCTTAGGGTATCACTGTGGTGGCACTGCTAAGAAAGAAGCAGCAGAGAGCTTCAGAATTTGGAAGTTTCTGTAGACTGGATAAGAAATACAAGCAGCAGCATATTTTTTTAATCTGGCCTGATGAACAGCAAGTAAACATCCTTTCTAGAACAAAACATAAATAGACTAATTCCTGCAAAACCTCAAAATGAGAAATGTTTGAGTTAACCCTAAGAGGCAGCAAAGATGCACACCGTCACTTGCTCTCTCCCCCACAGTGGGATGGGGGAGAGAATTAATTGGAAGGGTAAAAATGTGAAAATTCATGGGTTGAGATAAAGACAGCTTAATAAACAAAAGCAAAAGCTGCACGTGCAAGCAAAGCAAAAATAAGGAATTTGTTCACTGCTTCCTATTGGCAGGCAAATATTCAGCCATTTCCAGGAAAGCAGGGCTCTATCATGTGTAGTGGTTTCTTGGGAAGACAAACACCGTAACTCTGAATGTCTCCCTGCCCCTCCTTCTTTCCCCCAGCTTTTATTGCTGAGCACAGTGTCGTGTGGTATGGAATATCCCTGTGGGCAGTTGGAGGCAGATGTCCTGCCTGTGTCCCCTCACAACTTGTTGTGCACCCCCAGCCTCCTCCTTGGGGGTGTGCAGGGTGAAAAACAGAGAAGGCCTTCATTCTGTAAGCACTACTCAGCAGTAGCTAAAACAATGGTGTATCAACACTGTTTTGCTCACAAGTCCAAAAACGTAACACTGTGTGAGCTACTATGAAGAAAATTAACTCTGTTCAGTTCAAAATGAGTACAAATTTATGCCATTGAAAGAAACAAGACATTTCTATAAATAGGAGCAGGTGAGTTTCATTTACATAAATCCAGCATACAGTGACTTTCTAGCTTTACAGTCTCCCTAGTAGCGTTTCACATCACATCAGCACAACAGTTATTAACTTTTAGGTTCTTTATGAACTTACTTATTTCATTTTTTTGCAGACTGACTTCAATGAACTGGACCTTGAAACCTTGGCTCCTTACATTCCTATGGATGGAGAAGATTTCCAGCTCAGCCCGATATGCCAAGAAGAACGTCCTCTCTCTGAAAGTGCACAAAATACCCAGCAGAGTCTAAGTAGCATGAGTACTATCTTCCAACCCCTTGCTTCTGCTTCACAGAATCAGTTCCTCCCAGAGAAGTATTGCCCACAGCTATCAAATAAAAACATTAACCCTGGTCATGGGTCACTGTCATCTGTGTTCTTCAATAATATGAGTAGGTCATCGCTGCCGCCATACCACGACCAAGCCAGCACTCCCCTGTCTTCGATGGGAGGAAGACCAAACACCCAATGGCCACCTGATCCCCCATTAGAATACGTTCCAGCTAAATGGAGACTCATGGATAAATACTCAGGAACCTTATCAAGTTCACCCTCAGGGCCCCCAATACATTCTCCCGGCATGCCCGTATATAAAAAAAGGTAAGAACTTCTGTATTATAATCGTCTTTTACTCAGGAAATATCTGGGGGAGGGAGGTCATAATCTTGAAAAATTCTTTTCCTCAGTTCAGCTGAAATAACTTGTTTTGAAAGGCGTCAGATTGCAATTCTGGGGAAATTGTTGTGGTCCTCTCCCACTGGCAGTCAGTCAAGTAGAAGCACAAGTGGGCTATCTTTTTGTTGCTTGTAAAGACGTGTGACTGTGTTTCAAAGTTGTCAAGTAAAAATTACGCAAAGTAATTTTGCCAAGCCTGCTTTACTTTATGCAGTTTAGAAAAGTTCTGAAAAGGCTTACTGGTAAGCTGGGACACGTGCTTACTTTCTGATTTTGCACATGTTTTTTGCACAACAGAAGACAAAGGAGAGACAGGGATGACAGCACACTTATTGCTGGCATGTATAGGTACTACAACTCAAATTTAAAATAACTTTTTTTTTTTTTTTTTTTTTCTCTCCAGCTCTTCCTCATCTCTGTTACTTTCTGGTACACACAAACAGTATGGGCTGAGGTGTAGCTCAGAAGTCAGAGTCCTGGCAGTTTCCCATCATTTTGTCAGTAGCTCTTGGGTAGCAAGCAGAGTGTGGGTTTTCAAAGCTTGCCATGAGAAACAGTCAAGAAGTGCATAAAATAGGCACAGTCCTTTTAAAATACGGAGTTGTGCAGTTTACCTGCAGTTTGCTTTCAGGGTTTTTCTTGTTGCTGCCAGAAATGCCAGCATCTGAACATACACTTGGAAAGAGAAGGTTTGTCTCCAAACAGCAACTTGTGTGTTACTATGCAAAGCAAGGGGATAGGCATGGCTCTCAAAATCCTAAACTTAAAAAAATCTCATGACTCTTTTCCACAGTATTTTTATGCCTGTCTGGAGATTTCTAGAGGCTGTTTATGCTAATCTTTCATTAGTCTTTGATCCCAAAAGTCAAATGTTTCCAAAGCTTGTAGGATGACTGACAAAAGGAAACAAAAACACGTGATGTCCAGTGTCATGCATCAAAGGCAGCTTAAATGGAACTAGGTTGTTTAGATTTGCCTCCCTGCTCACCCAAAGATCCTTTCTCAACAGGCCACTGGATGCTTTTGGGCAACGAGGCATAGATATAAACCCAGCAAGAATTGCTCTGTCTAATAGTTTGAAACTGAAGCGACAACTGGATTATGAAGAACAAGCATTGCAACAACTGAGTGGGGTAATTATGAGAAAATGCATCCCCTTCAAAACTTTGAACATACCAAGATCATCAGTGTGATCATGTTTTGCTTTTCTCCAAATTGTAGGGAGATCCATCTGTCACTAACCCATCTCACTTAATGTGGAAGAGAATGAAATTTCTCAAAGGGGAAAATTGTTCCTTGGTTTCAGAAAAGAAGTCTCTCAGCACAAGTGTTCTTACTGGTAAGAGAAAAGAAATTGATTTTGCAATGTTAAGTGCTGAAACAAAATGTTAAGAAAATTTGAATAGAAATAAAAACTCTTTCAAAAGGAAATGTTAATAAGCACTGTCAAAAAATCAGTAAGCTAAAATTAGAGATCAGTTTGTATCAGTAAGAGCTAAATGGTTTATGGTACTGTTGATAGCTACCAAGTAGATTGTTTCCTATATGTTCATGCCCTTGCTTTGGAGGCAATAGGGATCAATTTAATGGAGGTGGGTTTACCTAATGCCGATGTAATGTGCAGACACCTCAGAGATAGAACTGATATTTCCTCTCTGCAATATTGTGCTTACTTATTTGACTGTCTTGAGTACAATACTACTCCCAGAGATAGCGCTGGTTTTGGACATGCTTTGCTACAATATGTAGGGATGCCTACACTGTGTGATCATCATGCTGATGATCACTTTGCTTTGAATTAGTATTAGCTACTATCACTATTACAATAGCTTAATTTAACTTCGCTTTTTCCTTCTGTGCAAATTAGATGAGTTTGTCTGTAACTCAAGAGGCCTGAGCCAACCAATGAATCAACTGCAACAGCAACAGCAGCAACAGCAACAACAGCAGCAACAGCAACCCACCTGTGGCAGTCCTGGTGAGAATTTGAAAGCAGGAGCGTTTCCCCCTCAGTTTTACAGTTCCCATTATCAGGACTATCCTGCCCAGCCAACTCATAAAGTATCAGGTAAGAGACTTCAAAAATACAGCAATTGGAAATAGCTGATTACATGAAGTAAAAACTTTAACAACAACAGAGGATGATAAACTGAGAACCACAATGTTGTTTCGCAAAATGCAAAGTGTTGTTTAGTATGAAATGTTAATGTCTACATTTGTGATATATGAGGGAAAAATTATTTTTGCTTTTCATTTCAATTGAACTTAACACCTTTGTGCCTTGGTGGTCTAGCCATCCTCTTATGTATTCTTGCCTTGTGATGGAATTGATTAAACTATACTAAACAACTGCAGTGCAGCATTGATGCCTGAATTAGGTTACAGTCTAACATATGCCTTCTACAAACGACAATCAGTAATGAAGGGAGGTTTATGTAGAGGGAGTGCAGGTGTCAATTTAGAAACTGTTGTTTACTATAGCTTTCCTCACTTGCACCAGTATCATTTTCCTGAGAGCAATCTAAATTGGGGATAGAGGTGGAAAACTTCATGCTTGTAAGCTGTTCCGGCTGAGAGGCATAGGTTTGCTCTAAAAACTGTAACTGTTGGTGTTCTGAGGCACGCTGACATAAGTAGAAAATGAAATTATAACTGATATAAACAGAAGAGGGAGGAGAGGAAAGAAGTTCTCGCTCTCTCATTCTCTGTCTCTGGTCTCAGTGCCATGACTCACTTTACTCTCTTTCAGGTGTGACAAGTCGTCTGCTGGGACCCTCCTTTGAACCATATTTGTTGCCTGAGTTGACAAGATATGACTGTGAGGTTAACGTCCCTGTTTTGGGCAGTTCCACGCTTCTGCAGGGCAGTGAACTGCTCAGAGCCCTGGACCAGGCAACCTGAGCGATCCTGCAATATTCCTTGGCCTATACTGTTCAAAACAGCTTCAGTTTTTAAATATATTTTTGCAAGTAGACAATTTCTAATACCAATACACTTTTACAGGATTTTACTTAGATATTGAACCTGTCCACATTACCAAATAGTGGCCTTTTGAAGTTACTCACTTTATTATTCATATTAAAGAAATACATCTACTGTATTTTCTCTATTGCAATTAATGTGTTGTTTAGAGAGTTTGATTACCCTCCCCTTATCTCATTACCTGTAATTTATACTCTCAGATTTTCTTCAATTTTCATGCTAGTAAAAAGCTGTGGTATAAATGCCTCATCTTGTGATACTTTGGCTGCAGTACTGCAAAGATTTATTTTTATTGCCAAAGACGAATGAAACAAATTTGATCTCCAACCACAGTTTTTTGTTGATCTGCCAAATTGATATCCTTTGAGTCTTTCTGTTTTCCAGCATTTATTGTATTGTAACTTTAATAACTTTTGGGAAAGCATACTAAAGAAAAAATTCCCAGCCTTCTGACTCCCTCCCCTTCCCTTCATTTTTATACACTTTGTTGAAAGAAATGTGAATGGTGAACTACAATGTTTGTGGGTATCTGTGAAGGTTGCACGTTGTAAGCTTTTTTCCTCAGAAGCAAGCCACATTCTCAGCTGACTTAACCTGGCTTAGCTCTACAGACAAGGGAGTCCTACAGATTTACCCCAGTGGAGGATTTTTGTTTGTGTTGGGATTTCTTGTTTTGTGCTTTGTTGTTCTCTTTATTTTTACACAAAACAGATTTTTTTTATTATTATAATAACTCTCTGGGTCAGTTGTTAATCATCTCTTGGTACTTTTTCTGTATCTAGGACACAACAACTATAAGAGCTGTTTCTGCTAGAACTAGTAGTATTTCTTAGGATGTTGCTGACACTTCAGGAATCTCACCAATGGCCAGTACTAACATCTCTGAATAATGCTAGCCTTTTTCATGTTATATGCTAGCTAGCAATATAATTTCAATATTGAATCATTAAAACTAAAAGTAGTATTTCCCAGTATATTAGGCTAACTCAGTTATAAGTAGACAAAAATAATTAAGGGTTGTGTAGTGAGATGAATTACTGGCAGACAGGTCTCTCTCATTTTAATTTACCTTATATTAATCAAGATCTGAAACGTCATTAAATTCAGCCAGACATTTTCAGAACTTCAACTATCATTTATTGTCATGTACGTATTTTAAAAAGTAAGGCTTTGAATGCTTTCAAAGGCTAAGGTTGAAATTAGAGTGTACTTAAACAGCAAAAATATTAAACTAATAAAAGGCAGGTGAGCAGTTCTGACTCTGAAATACATACAAACCAGGGTAATGTATTGGAATATGTCCATCTTGTTTCCTCCACTGGTATAAATCATTGTAGCTTTGCTGAAAAAAATGGAACAGTGGCAATGTACAACAGGTAAAAAATCTGGCCCAGAAACTTAGAACAAAGATAGGCTTCAGTGGAACTGGAAGTCTAAAAACAATGTGTTTTATAAATTTGCTTTCTATCATGCACTGAAGCTTGCAGAGAGGGAGCCTTGGGTTCATTGAGCACTTCGGAGATCGCTGTGTTAAGTGAGTCTTAATCATACACACTGTGCACTCTTAGAAAAGCAGATCTTTTGTTGTTATTATTATTGGTACATAACATTAAAAAAAAAAAAAAAAAAGATAGCCCCTATTGCAGCTAGATCTTTCAAGAGTTTATTACCAAAAATAAGCTACTCCTAAAGTGATCTTATTTCTATGTGGGAAAAAAAGAACATATTTTAAGCATCAAAATGTAATGAAATTGACAAGCCAGATTTGACAAACCTTCAGTGGCAAGAACTTAAAGGCTTCAAGGATTAAAGACACTTGAATACTGCTCTTTTCTGTTTCTTATTTGTGTAGTTTCAGCATTAAAAATGTTATACCCTAACAGTTTACTAAAACACTCTGAAAAATATTCCATGTCTTAATATTAATCATACTTTTTATCATAATTATTTCATAATCTATATTGCTGAATTCTTATTGACAATATTATAACTGTATGGGAACTTTAACTTGATAAGGAAATGTATTTTGACACTGATACCTTATTAAAGTATACTGATCCTAAATTCTTTGTGACTCATTTGCTATGAATTTGTCATTTGTTGTATCATTGTAAAACAAAAGTATTTATTAAATTATTTATAGAAAATAAAGGTTTGCATTGATCTTTACAGAACAAAAGAACAATCTAAGGTTGCCCATATCTGAGACCTGAGAAGTAAGCTGACCAAGGGCCTGTACTGTCCAGCTTTTTTTTTTTTTTAGAGTTTGCCCAGTTTTCCTCATACGGAGTATTAACACCCTGTAGACCACACTTCTAGAACTTTTCTTATTACTTGTACTTCTGCTTCAATTTCAAAAGTGTATGTCTACCTAGGAGCTGAAGATGCCTGTCATAATGCTACTGTGAAAAACAGCAATAATAATAATTAGTCAAAACAAGTACTTGCCTAGAGACATGGTCTTGGATTTCAGGGGCTGAACTGCTGCAGTATCCCTCTGCAGTTTTTGTGGCCATCATATTCTGGCAGTCCTGGCGCATCCATGAATATGGCTGTCCCCAGGCCAAGCTGCTTCACCCAGTCCCGTGTTGCAATGCTGCTGCTGAACACTCTGATCCTTTTCCTTGCAGAAATTACCAGTTCTGCCAGCACAGTAACCATCATGCTGTAGAACAAACACATTAAAACTGTCACTTTCAAACATGCACTTAAGTGCTGATGGACTGTATGGAAGCTGTGGGTGCTTAACCCCTCTGGTAACTACTGCTGAGTTTTTCAAACAACAGTGACTCTTTGGAATAATGTAAGTGGGCTATCATCACCTTGTTTTCCAGATGGGATGCCAGATTTAGCAAGTAACTTGCTTCTAAAGCTGTTGGAATCACAAGTGTGCCCAGAACACCTGGCAGTGACGAGGTAATGGGGGTGTGTATGTTACCTCCCTTTTACAGCATCCCACTGGTCTTCAGGGCACTTTGACAGAGACCAGCTCAGCATGCCACAGCCTTCACCAACTAAGGGGTAGGGGAAAAAAAATAAATAAAGCACCGACATAGAGAACAGGAACTACCTGTTCACATCAAGTGAACATAAAGTTCTCTTTTAAAGGTTGCAATCACTAACAGCTAACACTGTCCTCAGCTAGTGCTGCCAGACACTACTTTCTCAGGGTGTCCGAACACCCTCCTTTTATCTAGCATACCTACACATCTCAGGTTAGTGAGCTTCAGTGTTTTTTCCCCTTATGTTTAGGACACAGCTGGATGGCTAGCATCTAGCTAGCAACGCTCTGACACTGCAATTTATATACCCAAAAGACCCAACCTCTCACCCAAAACTTAATACATTGCATCAATAGCTGAGCTTTGTTCTGCTGAACAGAGGTTTAATACAGCTTTTTTAAACCTTTGTTTCCTCCTGTATGCCAATAGAAGTGCTTAAAATCAAATGTACATCAGCTGTCACCGTGTAAATGCACCATTTCTTGTCATCCAAGCTTACATTTCTAACAGCATAGACAGAACTGAGCAATTCTGTTGTTCAACACTCACCATTTTCTGCTGAAAATCAGGCAGTTCTGTGAAACTCATGATTTGGGTCGGTCTCAAGCTCAGGCTGATTTTCCAGTCTATCATCTTTTTAAAATGATTGAGCCAATGCCTGCAACACAGATTTCAAGCAGGTGAGAGTCATACTCTTTGCCAAGCAAATGGTTACAACAAAATACTCAGGCCTCAACATCCCAGTGTATTTTGTGATTTACTAACAAAACTGCAAAAAAGCCCAGATAGCTTGGAGCAAAGTCCACCTACCCTTTCAAGCCGAGACACCAATTCCTAAGCAATACTGAGATCTGTGGACAGCAGGTAATTCATCACATTTGTTTGTCACAGTGGTGAGAGCACAGGATAACAACAGGCAGTCTAACTTGCACCTGCTCTTGGTCTACATGGTGATGGTTATTCTTCCTGAAGAGCTTTACAGAACTATTAACATACATGCCAGATTTTTTTAAAGTTATAGAGAGAAGTAGGAATATTCACCTACATTTAAATAAACAGCATTAATTTATTTTTTTCCCTGCAACTTTCTTATAATAGGCTTCCCAAGAGACAAGGAAAAAATATCAAAGAGAAAAAAACAAACAAACAAAAAACAATTCCTCACTATGTTTTCTTAGGACAACCAAACCTGTCACCCTCCCACAGCTCTGCTGCCCCAGCAGCACACCAGCCACCTCCTGGTTACCTGCGGCTGTGCGTTAGCCCCATGCCACCACTCTCACTGGAGGAAGCCAGGCAGGGGGTCCCACTCCCCAGCCTCCGCTCAGTGTTGTTGCTTTGCCCTGGTCAACTGAAGCAACAAAAGCAGCATTGGAAGCTCTGGCGATTGGTATGAACTCCATTTTTGAGGTGTTCAGATTTAAAATGGATTCAAATAAATAAAATGACTTCAGCTGCTCAGTTTGGAAGCATCACCTACTTCTGCCTGAAAGCCAGCCCACAGTTTTGGCAGCGTGTGATTTGCCACAGGTCTCACATGGAACATTTTTCTTGAAGCCCTACATTCCTAGACTCAAGGTGTTACATAGTCCTCTTCAACCATGCCTCTCAATTAATGATGCGGTGACACATGGTTAAGATGTCTCATTAAGGAACAGAAGCAGAGGCGTGAGCCTGGATTGTGATCCCTAGCTTCATGCCCTTGGCACGGGGCAGTAACAGGCAGCTGGGTGCAACCAAAGCTGCTTCACTTCTCTGCTGTTCGCTGTAGAAAGTGCTCTATCTCAGCAACAGGGGCTCGAATGGCCACTCAGAGTTGGGTTACATCTTAAAAATCCGACTCCATGTAGCTTCATTAAGAAAAAAAGGAAAAGGAAAAAGATAAGAAGCCCCACAAACTCTTCAGTCAAAAGGTCAGTGTTTAGGTCTTGGAATTATAGGCAGAGCTGTCCAGCTAGATTTCCAAAGGCCCCAGAAAAACATCAGCTTCGGTAGTTCTCTATCAGAGCTCATGTTGGAAACATCCAAACCCCATTCCCACTCCAGCCATTGGGCACGACAGACCTCAGTCCTTGCCCTGAGATGAAAGCAGATTTAATGCTGTGGGTCACAGGAGGTGTGCGTGTCCCTGAGAGCTGCCCGTTCATGTCAAACATTTTCTTCAGCTCTTAGATGGCTGTTCTCATTCGCTACTTGGGCAAGCGAGAGTGGTAGTGCAAATGATAAAGGTTCTTCTGGCTCACAGACAGACTCTTTCATCACCTCCTTGACACTTTGCTTAGAGCAAAATCCTAACAAATATCAGAAGTACATAGAGTTTCTTTTACAGTTTTGGAAATGAGCAGAATTGAGTATTTTCCCCAGGTGCCTGAACTCTGTCTATAAAGCCAGAAGAATTTCTTAGCCGTAAGAGGTGCAGCATGGTTTTGCTTCTTTTGCTCCTATCTTAGCACTATAGAGCTGTAATTAGCAAGATGAGAACCTGGATTTGTGGTTCCCCAAACCTGCTCCCCAGACAAGTAGTTTGCATTCAGGACAAAAATTAAGCCTCAGATAAAGAGAGGAGCGTGCACACAAGTTAGAGCACTCTAAGATCCTGTTACGTGCTTGATGGACACCAACAACCATACCTGGGGTGTGATTTCTGAGTCCAGCTGTACCCCCTCACATTTCCAGCCCTGATTACACGCTCATCCCTGATTTGGGCCATGCAGAACTCAGAGGACTCCAGGGTGTCCTGGAGGAAGGTGACCCAACAAGGATCTCTCTGGCTCAGTATAAACCCGTAACTCAGAAAAATGGAAGATTACAACTCCCACATGCAAACTAAAACCCACTCATGCATCAGCCAGAGAGCATGATCACAATGCCAGTTCAGTAGAGCTTGTCAGAATAAAGCTTTTTCTAACAACACAAATGCATTTCCCAGTTAGAACTGTTTATGCAACTGGATTTTATTTAGGAATATCCAGTTAAAAAAACAAACAAACAACAAAAAAAACAGTAGCTTAAGTCTCGTACTGTTTTTCCCCAGGATTTTCACAAAAGCCAAATCTGAGGTAGAAGGAGAAAGCACAAATCCCATTTGCAGTTGCCAAAACCCAGACTGAAACCCATGGCTCCCTGGCTTTATTTTGAAGCAGAATTTACATGGACTTCTAAGCTGCAAACCACAAAGGTTGCATCACACAATGAGCCTTGTGATCCATATATGCTTTTTTTTCCTTTTTTTTTTTTTTTTTTTTTAAATTCACCCCTCCTCCACACAGCAGATCCACGACTGCCGACAAATGGATGTTGGCACCATTCACTTTTGGATATGTCGCGTAACATCTACTGGCCTTTTTCCTGGAAGAGCACGTAAGTACAACTGGTATCTCACCTTACCGCTAGCACAGGCAGCGCTGATGCTATCTGCAACCCCAAAAACACCTTGGAGTTAACAGAAAGCAAAGCAACAGAAGTTTGCTGGGAAAACAGGTTGCTCTCTATTATTGTAACTGCAACTGCAAACATCAAGACGAGCTTTCCTGTACTTTGCTCAGCTACGTAACTGTTCCTGTTAATTAGCCTGTTTACACCTTTTATCACAGCTTGTTGTTCACAACTTCAATTTCCTTCTACTTCAGTAAGGTTTTGGTATCATAGTCTTCAGGGTCAATCTGATCACTGCAGACACCTCCAAGATAAAGGAGGGGCCAACACTGAATAATTCAATTTTTGCTCAACCTCCGCCTCTCTGACCAAAACCTCTCTTCCTCAGAAAAGATTCTGTTTAATGATAGCCAACACCTTGAACAACTCTGCACTGGTTTTCCTCTTATCTAGCACCACACTGCCTTCCCCAGATCCATGGTGACCAGTACCTCAGTCTGTACAAAGCCACCCAAGTATTCTGACAAGTGGGCAAAAACGTGGCTTTTGCAACCATCAATTATATCTTAATATACTGAATAAACACTTTAACTTGTACTTTCATTTTTAGAGTGAATTCTCCAACCTCAGCCCTTACAAGCTCTCCCTCCCCCCTGCGAAACCATGAAGAAAGCATCTTTAGAAAAACAGAGTCACTAAAATACTCGTCTGGGTAACCAGCAGAGGAACCAAGAACCAATGAATACCTGGAACTCCCTTAAGTTCATTGAAAGACAGGGAACAGTCAGGTCAACAGTGCTGTCATTCTCCTTTTTGGAATGTAGGCCCTGCTGGGCAGAGTTTATTTGTACTGAGGTTTTGTATTAGAAGCACACACACTGCTAAACAAGAATTTGTTCATCCAGGATTTCTTCTGTCCTGCTCGGAGCATAAATTCCACTAACGTGTGCCGGAAATAAACAGAGTGAAAAGCGTCTGTGCTCCGTGCTCAAGAACCAGAACTGGTTTCAACAGCAGGCTGCCATCCTGTGCATACCCGAAACGTGTGTCCTGAAACCTGCTCAGAGCAGGTCCTCTACAAAACCTACCAGGAGAACACTTTCCCTGGTGGGTACACATGGAGCAGATCCCAAACAAGCCATCTCAGAGTGCAGCAAGTGCTCCTACCTTTTGCTGCTGAGCCATTCCCAAGGCTACTTCCAAGAAAACAGAGGCACAAGGGATCCTCCTTCCTCCCCATCCCTTTTCCTGTGCCTCCCTTCCACAGAAATCCCTCAAAGCGTATTTTCAGTCCTATAGGCAAAGTGCTGTGCTGACTCATGCCAAGGAAGGGAACAAATCCCACATGTTTGCACAGCCTATGCCACAAACCGATTGCTGGGGGGTAACCATTTACAAGCCCCTGCAAGGCAGCTCTCTTGCAGGCTGTGGCAGAAAGCCACACTGTTCATGGGGCATTCCCGACCCGAGGCAGGCGTGTGGGGCTCGCTGCAGGGTGGCCATGCCAGCCAGCACGGCTCTTCCTCATGGCACGGGCCTGAAGCGCAGGGGCTGAACGAGCTGCTCATTTCTTTTCACTCCCGAAACCCATTTACTAAGGTTTAGCACAGATAACACACAACCCTCATCTATATGGAAGAAGGAGGTGAATGAGCCTGGTGATGTGCTGCTTCCACGGGTCATGGAGTTACTCTGTGGACCTGCACCACAGAGCGACACTAAAGCATGGGAAAAGCTGCTTAATAGGAAAATTTCCCAGAAAGCTCTCCAAAACTCATACTTTCCACTTTCACACTAGACCCCAAGCCTCACTGCACAGCCCACCCAGGGTGCTACAGATCGCATCCTACCAGGGTACTACAGATCTCATCCTCCCACAGAACCAAACCACAACGGCAGCAGCTTGGTAGGACCAAAAGCAACGAGTATCGCAGGGTCCCCCAAGTACACTCCTGCTCAGCAGCCCTTGCTTTGAAGACAGACCTCTTATTTTCTCACATCAGCTAATTTCACAGCAGACACGCACTTACATTCATTACTGCAACCCACAGCCTTTCCCCTCATTTCCTAAATACCAAGATGCTGAATTTTCCTCCTGCCTATTGTATCATCAATTTGCTTTCTCATGACACCTAGTATCATTTAGAAATCCTTTTCCAGATGCACTTATTGGAAATGAAGGCAATGTGATTGCAAAAGGAGTTCTGGGATCTTATTTGTACCACTGTGAGTCATCTCTAGAAACAGTATTGCAGCAGCACCAGAATTTGCATTCAAATTATTTGCTCTTTTTAAAGTGAGCTACAAAACACAAAGAAATTGGACAGTCCATGGTCACATGTGGCACACAAAACTAGCTGGCAGTTTGAGGTGTCTGTAGCATTAAACCCGTCCACACCAGAAGAGACGCAGTCTTGCAGGTCCGAGCTCTATTAAGAGAACTCAGTATTCAAAAACTAATTCTAACAGACAGTACGTCGCAGCTCTACAGCTACAGCTGTGTTGCACCTGCACCATACAGTGCCCGTAACCCCAATAACATCAACAGATTAAACTTGCCCTCTTCCAGGATCTCCACGAAGATCCAAACAGGTATTTTTATAACAGCCAAGCAAACGGGACAGAGTGCATTTGAAGTCGGATGTAAGCAGGATACAAAGAGGCCTTTTTGAGAATAATGCAGACTATTCTCTCCATTTTAAAAGTGAAAACAAGTAGACTTTCATCCATTTTCAACCAATCAAAACACATTCGTGCTCAACATTTCTTTCTTCTGAAGCTTTCTCACTTCTTCACATTTTTCAATGCTGCTAAAGAAACAAAAAGCATTCTACTGATTTGGTTTTTTCTTTTAGCTTCTTGCTGTCTCCCCCAACAGCTACAGCAATGTAATTTACAGGCCCTAAAAATGAGCTACTCTGAAAACTTAACTTTTTAAACAGTTCAGAGAAGATGGCTGTCATACTTTCATTTCCAAGAAGCAGTTTGTATAGATTTTAGTACAAACAATTCATGTCTATGTCATGTTTCATTTTCATGCTTCACTTTACAACCCACTAATCAGAGTAATGAGGTTGAATGTGAAGAAATCTCTTTGTTTCAAGATGAACAGCCTCTGAAACCACATTTATAATAGTCTTTCTCTGCTTATTCAAATCCCATTTGCAAGCAATAACAAAAAATGGCATTACAGATTTTTTCTTCCAAATTTTAAAGAAAGCCATTTTACTGCAACATCCCCTGTAACTCACAGGAGATGGGTTTGCATACTTATGTAAGAAAGTCACAGTGCCTTCCATTCTGTGAACACGTTTAAGTGAAAAATAAAGTCTTATTAACAGCTTTGATAGGGCTAAAAATATGTTCCTTATGTCCCGTATCAGTGCCATAAAACAGTCCAGTGAGCAAATGCCTATCTGCAGGCAGTGGGGAGCTTGTGCCACGCTGACCCAACTCCCACATGAAGGACTCAGTTTATCCCGTGCCCATATATGATTATTTCTAGGACCTGGACACGACCTGGGACCTTCCTGGTTCATTAACCCATCTAAAGCATGAGACACATATATGTAGATAATCCACTACAAGAGGCAGAAGTTAGAAGAGGAGATGGAAATTCCCACTCTGGGATTCATTACAGAGCTGTTGCAAGCTGTAATACCAATACGCCAGTGCTCCTCGGATCTTTTTGTCACGAGTCAATAGGACTACAAAGAGACTTACAAAGGAGTACACACCACTATGAGACTGTGCCACAAAAGGCAGCGCTGTCAACTGCCACACAACTCCGATAAACTTGAAATCATGACTACAAAACATTCTCTTGAATTTGCTCATTTTTGTGAGCATTTTTAAATATATCACTTACAAATCTCTACCCCAACTCTGCTTTGGAAAGCTAAATAGTAGTCAGCGTATAATAGCAACCAGAGAAAAGTTTGCTTCTGATCCTTTAAACACCTAAAATAGCAGAACATCTGTTGAACAAGTGACAAGTACACTGTAGAGGCAGGGGGCCACAGAGCACTCCACCCCTAGTGTCAAGATTGCTATGGGTGTCACCAGAGCTGCTCAGAGTGAATATATAAGATTCAAACATGTCTTGGAGTTGTCTGAAAGATGCTAGATACACTCCTACAAGGGTATGGAGATGGGAGGGGAGTGAGGTTATATTTTTAGCCTGTAGCGAGATGATCTCTCAACAAGTAGTGCCATGGCTAAAATCCAGGAGAAGGATGGCTCCCATTCAAAGCATAATGAATCTACAGAGAAAATTCAGGCAACATATTTCCTCCTAAAGCCATAAGCCAAGCATAAGAAGTATGCTTCTGCTACAGTACATTTTAGACTATGACAGAAGTTTAGACCTTTACACAGCACCTATAGGGTATTGAGCTGAAAGTCAGAAGAGCTTTAGAGGCTTAGAGGTACCAAGACACTAAACCTCCTGTCTCCAACCAGTCCATGGAGATAAGGCGCAGATTTATTGTGCCACAACAGGAGCCAAGCCTACCTCTGCATCAGTTCTGCCTGGTGGTTAAGCTTCATCACTTTCCTATGGAAAAGGATGAGCATCACTGGTGAGAAGACAGAAAGGCTGTTCCCATTCTGCTCTTCCCACTCCTGAAGTAAAGACACCCCACCATGCATCAGCACCCGCTGAACCAGCTGGAGGTGGCCTGACCATGGACATGAGAACTGGGGGATCTGAAGAGTTGTGCGTGGAAGTAAGTTTTGACTATCTCAGTGATCCTCTAATAATCAGGAGTAACTAAAGAACAAACAAAAAGCCTGATCCTTTAATGAATACTTCATAGGCATACACTAGTTATTTTAAACAGGAGCTTGGTTCCAGAGTGGCAGATTCCTTTCACGTAGGAGCTGAGGGAAAGCAAACTAATCTGTTAAAGAAATAAAGCAAAGACGTATCGGATTTCTTCCAAAACAGAGATGTTTTTGACAAAAGATGCTGAAGCCAACAAACTGATTAGTAAGCTTAAACAAAGTGACTGAATAATGACAGACAGCAATCCCCCACAATCAGCCTCAAGACACAGGTGTTATTAAAATCAACAAGCAGCTTGACTGAAGTCTTCAAACACTGCACTGCCTCCCAGACATGGGAAAAGAATAAAACTGCCTGAGCAGCTTGGTTTTGGCATAGAAAGAGAGAGTTAATTAAGGAATTGGGTTATTCCCAAGCCGTGCTGTGTAAGCCCCATTATACCTGCTGCACAATAGGTGGGATCCATTTTCTTTCAGTAATGCTTATGTAAGATGTTAATTCAAGACTGTATCTCATTTAACAAATAACCCCCGAAGTGAAACTATCTCCTGCCGAAAAAGAGGTAGGGCAGATTGCTGGGAGGACTGCCACGGGAAGCTCACAAACTGCAGCACACGGGTGAAGAGCAGGTGACAGTGCAATGCCCACCCAAGCGAGTTCAAAGGTGCAAGATGAAATATTGCTTACACTTTTCAGAGATTTGGGAGGAGTAATGGACGAGGATGTCTGTGTTCCTCAAAGCAAGGGAGCGCAGCCTTTTCTTACCACTACACCTCCTGATTTCTCTCGTTCCAGGTGCAATTTTTTTTTGGCCCCTCTGGAGGTGCACGACCCAACCTGAAGAATGCCTCCTCTGTGCTGCCAGCTACGGCCCCCGTGCTGGGGAGGAGGCGAGAGCATTTGCCATCTCACAAACATCTCCCAGACTGGTTCATCTTCCACTGGGGGGGCTAGCGGGGTTATGGGATGGAGTCCCACGTCTTTCGCACAGCTGTAGGAGCAGCAAGCCACACGTGACTGGCAAACGGGCAGACACGTCACTTCTCTGGCAGATGTGGACACAGCCTCCAGAGGCCCTCCAGTGTGAGGGCACAGCTGGTGCGGGGGCTGCCCTCGCCACCCCAGCTGCACGGCCCAGCTGGGCGCTCCTGGGACCGGCACACACTGGCACGGTGGGGACGGCACAGCAGGGGGGCAAAAGGCAGCATGGAGATAGCAGAGAAATGAACAACAGCCTCCCTGATACACTACACCTTTTCTTGGAAAGCCCACATACAAGGAAGCCTCGGGGAGTTGTTTTTTCCCCTCCATGGCTGGGATGGCCTGTGGGGTATAGCATCTCTGAACCAAGCTCCCACCCCAAAGGGCATCGGGTTGAGAGCCAGCAGCCTCCATTTCACCAGGAGGACTAAGAAATGGAGACAATACCAACCAACCACAAATGGCAGCTTGTCCCTTGTTTTAGGGCTGGAGGTCTGCAGACCTTCTGAGGTTCCTCAGAAAGGTCCTGAAAGGTCTTGATGCTACAATTCATAACTGAGGGTTGTGTGTTGCAGACCAACAGCAGGTCTGCAGCCACTGAACATGGGAAGGAAGGAGGCTCTACAGCCACGAGGGCAGGAACCAAAGGTGTGGAAGGAGCCATCAACATGGAGAATGGGGGCAGTATCCCCGCTCTTCCCTGCCTCATTGGTCTCATTGGAGATTTGAAGCTCTCTGGGGCAGGAATTCTCTCTCTGTGCTGGTTTTCAAGGTACCTTTGATGATGGGAACCTTGAAGCCATTTGCGGCTCTACAGAAATTTCCATTAACATAAACAATGCGAAGCAAGAAAGAGAAATTTTACTCACAGGATGACAATGTGGAGAAGGTGTTTAAATCAGCCTCTACCTTTAAGCACTTACCACTCACCAGTAACGCTTTCACACGACTGCTGTGGACTTGTTTGGCTTAACGATACACTGCATCTGCTCAACGGGTGAACTAATCCTCTAGCAATTTTGTGGTCATCTCTTTCTGTCCATCCCATCTTCCTTGAACCAACCAAAGAAGCATTTCACACAAAATAATCAACACACCTGCTGACTGGAGCACATCCTAACTAGAGTCAAAAGCATCACAGTACCATAACTATCCTTTTCCCTGCATTCCCAAGAGCATAGTGCTCTCCCTATTCGATAGAGACACACTTTGTCCTTGTCATTTATGCTACTGCAGCTAAGCAATCACCGATAGCTTAGTTTCCAAATTCTAATACTAAGTAGTGGCAGGATTTCCATGAGCATCACTTAAAACATACTAATTTAAACAACACAAATGAGACACAATGAGATCCAGGGCAGTTAGTGGAGCCTGCTCATAGCAAGCCAACAGAGCTGCCCCCATGAAGCTAAAACTCTGAATTTCAGCTAGAGCTCTGGCTCTTGCAGATGTTCCTTTACCACCTCCCAGCCCAGCTGCTATCCTTGTAGGTTTTAAATACTCTCAAGAAACCACCACCGTTCTGAAGGAAATTCAGCTACACAAAGTGAGTAAAGACAAACACAACTAAGTAATGTGCCTCAATTCCATTTCAAAACTAACAATCATACACAGCTTGGACAAGCAAAACCATTTACAGAACAAATGATAGTAGACAGCCCACCAACAAGAAAGGCAACATTGCTGTTATGGTTAGTTTTCACGCTTAACCCTTCCTATTTCACTGGCTCCTCTCTTCTCTGTCCCCAGATAGTACACACTGATTTCAGCATGGAGACTTTCCAAATTCAACAGGAACAGGTGAAAGAGCAGCAGGACTTTCAATGATCTAAACACTGGACCAGAACCTTAAAATTGTCCATTTTACATTTACTTCCATGTAAGTGTTCTGGTTTTTAATAGACTTAGGAAAACAAAAAATAAGAGTACTGTATTACTCTAGGATTTTGAGCTACAGCTGCTGTTAAACATTTTAAAATTAATTCCACGGACTTTTCAAAATTTTCTGCAGAGCAATGGTCAAGAAATACGACAGTGTATCATAAAGGGCATGCACTTAAAAATCTCAGAAAAAGCAGACACCAAAACTCACAAATTACCATTTCCCTCCTCAATCACTTCAGTTTTAAAAGAATAGACTTAAAAGGCAGGATATTTATGAAATGGGAAATAGACAGAGGTATATAGTTTATAGATATAATTGGGGAAAATTGGTGGGGAGGAATAGAAGTTTTCCACCACGCACGTTTCAGGCAACATTTCAGAACTAAAGGAGGATTTTCACATCCCAAGGATGTCTTTTTGGAAAGTAGAATTTAAGTTAAAGGTGTTATGAAACAGAATGATATAGTTTAACAAAACAATAAAAAAGGAACGTCAAAATATTGCCCAAATCAGTCTTGGTGTGTTATGTTACATGTTCTTACCCATTCACCCTTCCCACTTATTCCAGGGAAACATGCAGCATTAATTTGTGTGTATTTTGCTCTGCAATATTTACAGTATTTCCTCAGTTTAAGAAACATTCATTCTTGAGGTGTTCTCATTAGATCGGAAAGGAAACATCAGCATCAGTAGATCTGATCACAGACACAGTCTCCGCAATGGTTAGACAGTGTTTATGCTTATAAAAAAACATAACATACTAAGCCTTCTGGATGAGTAAGCTGAACAGAACATCCCAACCCGCACAAGTATTGTGCCATATGTTTCTTCATTTAAAATAAATATGTATGCAATACTAAGTTGAAAAACTGAACTTTGTTTCTTTAGTAAGCAATGGGTAAAATAACTGTATTTTTCCTATGTATCTTCCCCTTCGCAATATCCTTCTGAAGGACAAGAAAGCATGTGCAAATGAACTCTATCGTTGCTCCAGGATTCCTGAAACAGCTCACCAGTGAAAATAAGTTTTTAATGGGCTTTTCTCAGATGTGTGCATGTTTTCTCGTAAGCATTTACCTAAGAAAAGTGAAGTAATGAAGCACACAAATGCCTGTTTATGTAAGCTCATTCATGTGCAAACATGTGCATGAATACCAAAGACTGAGACCTCAGATCTCGTTTGAAGGTACTTTAAGTGAAAACGTTATGACTTAGTGCAAAGCAGATCTTAAAATGAGAGGCCCTGGGTGCTGGAATTTAAAGCTTCCCTGGTGAGAAACTGGTCGCGATTACACACCCTTGTGATCCACACTGGGCTTCTGAAGGCAGATGCCTGGTACCAAGTGTTTCACATACGTAAATGCCGACAATTCAGTTATGTAAACATAACCTAAATCTCAGACTGAATTATAAATAAAGCTGAATGATATCACATTTAGTTACAGCCACACCACACAGTATGTAAACCTCATCCACTTAAACTTTTGTAGTTGGAAAAAAACACTACTCAGTTTCCTCACAGACTCTGCAGAAAATGCATTTAATGGAGAGAGAAAATTGTTTGCCCTTCTCAGGGATGACAAGACTCGAAATAACTCTGGTCTGGAGACTTAATTATTTATGCAAATATAGAGTTGAGGCAATATGGACAGTCTAGACATACTTATAGATGCAAAACTATCTCATTCGGAACATTTTCAAGCATGGCACAAAATGCAAATAAACCCAAAAACTCATCGCGTTGTCTTGTCCATAGAGACAAATGTTAAAAACTGGCTTCTGAATCCAACAGAGAGCCCTCAAGATTAAAGCTGCTTCAAAAGTTTTCCCTGCACGATCCAATTATCTATGGGAAGCTCATAAAATCTTCACTGTGATTGTGAGTAGCTTTCATTTCGACTGCTCCCACTACTGCTGACTTGCCTCCCGTGCTGCTTACGAAGGAGAGTCAGAAGAATTACAGAAGTACATGAGGGCTCAAGAAATCTTAGACCCAAGATGATCATACATTTCCCCTCCACCGCACCAGTGGTAAAGTATCTGTGACCTTCCACTGTAACCTTTTATTTCCTTTCCTCACAAAATTTGCTAGAAAAGAAATCCCAAGTGCCTGAATTCTGAGTACCTAAGATGGAAGAAAAGCCTCTAGGCCATATTCCCACAATCCAGAGCTAGACTATTTGAAATAGATCCAGCTGCCACTCCTAATGGCTCTTTTTGATAAGCATAAATCACTGACTAAAAATGCCCACGAGGTATTTTCCTATCCTCTTCAGAGCCGCCACCATTTTCAAGTTTCTCCATTCTCCACTACTGATACGCATTTCCATCATCATAGTATATTGTTGCACCTTCTAGTCTACGTAACTTTTCCCCATTTTCATGCCCTCTTTCCCCCAAAAGATGCCAAGAATCACTCCATCACACCATGAAACAGCTACCTTTGCCAACAGCTGCTGCTCCTGAACATCTGGCTTAACCTGTTGCCAGAAGCATAATTATCACTTATAATACTCAACTGCCTGAGATGCTGGCAAGAGTCGCTATTTCTGGTATGCTGCTGCTTTTTTTTTCTTCTTTTTAATCCATGTAATGGACAGCAAATCTCAGAGAAACTAGAGACTAGAAAAATACCTTTCTTCTCTAAGTGGTTAGAGCTGTCTTCTCAAGATACGACCTCATGTGCACTTTGGGCAGAGTATTCATGAAGATAAATCTTCAGCTTGTGAGAGCCAATCTTTCTCCTTGTTCACTCTGTTGGCAAGGTCAAGGAGATGATTGCACAGGGCTTCTCAGAGCCACCACCAAACTGCCCTGAGGATGGGGCTGCCTTGATCTTGGTGTAACATAGAAAGGCCTCATTAGACACACGCAGGCTCACTGAAAGAAGATGAAAGAAATCTATGGACTAGCTAATGCATTGTTAATTTTGTCTATTAGGTTTCACGCCCTCACCCTTCGCATGCCAGACAAAACATAGACTTGGCATCCCTGATACCTCAAATTTTGCATGCCCCACACAGGATTGACTTTGATAGCCCCATGGTTTTACAGCATGCTAGGACTGGTATTTCTCCTAAAATCAGGATCAGGGTTTCTTCTCTCTGGAATATGAGCGTGAACTGTTCCCCATGCAACACCTGACACAGCGTAGATCATCTACTCAAATGAAAGCAAGTTTACAACTGAGAAAGAGCCCCAAAAGGGACAGGGTGAAGTGAACTCCTAATACTGCTAAGGAACTGCTGGACAAGCAGTAACCTCGTGTTATGCAGTTTAACATTCACAGGCAAACAAGCAAGCTGGAAATTATTCTCTTTCACATGGCTTGCTGCCCAGTAAGCAGGTTTCCACCCAAGTTCTTCACATCTTTACTGAGCTTCAGTTTTTCTTTGTTAAAAGTAATCACACAGCCCACTCTCAAATGTCAGTCACTGTTCATAGCCAAAGGCACACCTGTCTTGTACTAAAATCACAGGTACTTTGTCTCCCTGAGCTTTTGGTTTTTATTCATTGGGTCATCTACATAGCCTTGTCACTGAGGGACAACAGGATTTAAAGGCACTGCTGGAGCTTTTCCTTTACCTCCCCACTCCCCATCAACTCCCTCCCACACATCTTGTGGAAAATGAGTTCTAACACAGAGGTGAGACCTACTGGCCCAATTTTAAAACTACACTCTCTCCTATCAAGTGTGCATTATCCTCCTCTTTATTGTTCATTTAGATGTTCTTGCAAAGTTGAAGTATTCACCTCTTGAGTTTTTGGTTCTGTTCAAGATTTTCAGGCTTGAGTTCATGAATTATAACCATGTTTTGCTGGGGATATGGGGAGAGCACTTGTGTGAGTGCTGTCTTTCACTTCTTTGCCCTCTGAGGATTCTCATATATTACCAGGTATTTCACCTCTATAAGCCACTTGAATTAGTGTCAGTATTTTCCCTTGGTTTAACTGATCCTAGAAGGCTGAGTATGTGACATTTCTTTATAAGCATAAATGGTGTCAAAGCATTGTGGAGATTTTGTTAGTAATCATACCTGCTTCACCATAAACATGGGGGTGGAGGAGTAAGCAAAATCAGATAAAATAAAAATCGAGAAAAGAATTGTTCATATGTGGTCAGAGAAGCACACAATATTTATTTATTTTTTTAATTATTTTAAATTCTGAGCTATGTAGGTTTAAATATAAAATGTAGTAATGCAGACTTCTGTTTGTGAGACTGAAGTTAAATTTATCCCTTACACTGACATGAAGTCCCACTGTAGCTCAGAGAAGAAATTACACAGGCTTTTTTTTGCTTTATTTTCTCTGGGAATAAAGTGAAAATGGTCATACTGAACAGTGACCAATACTTAAAATGTTTTATGTAATATTCCCTAGCATGATGTGTACAAGTGTTCTTTCACGTTCACTGTGAACATTTAAAAGCAACAAAGTTGAAGAGCACTTTGTTAAATTTTACTCTTGAATGCAGCTGTCAGGATGGAAGAAGAAAAGTACTTCAAGTTGTTTTTTTGGTGTTTTTATTATTATTATTCTTTAATGTATATTTACAGGACTCAGGTGAATACCTCTGTGATCTGTTATTGCTTTAGACACAAAAGAAATGGGGATGTGAGAACCACACCCAGATACCAGATTACAAAGGAACTCGTGTAACCTCTTTCTAGGTAAGGTATTTCACTGTGCCCTGTCTGTCAGGACTTCCTCCTCCTTATCTATTCAGTGTTTTTCTAATTATTTCCAGACATATAGCCCATCTCATGGATGTTCAGTACTTTAGACAAGGAATGAAATTATATAAAAAAGAACAAAAGAAAACAAAACCCCACAGGCTCCAGAAGATAAATATTTTACCAAGCAATGGCAACAAAATAGCAGCTCAACAGGACCTAGGACATAAGATAAGGATCTCTGAAATCTACGGCTTTCAATTCTGCCTCTAATTGTGGAACAGCATGGATTCAGTAGAGCACAAAAGTATTTTCTTGTGTCAACAGAGCCGTAGCAATGTTCAAATACTTTTTGTACTTTGGCTTTAGTATCTTATGATACATCTGTTGCTTTTAGTAGTCATGTCTCAATCCTGATTCACATGCAGTGAACCAGGTGAACTTGACTCATAACTATGCAGATGGCCACATTCAGGCTCACCGGGTATCCCACACCCCTATAAGATCACCTATCCCAGGCCTCTTGTCTCATATCCATTGCCTAACTGACTGTATTGTGCACCTTGTAACAAAATATCTTCCCTCCCACAGGAGGCCAAATACACTGTCAGTCCTTTGCTGTTGTATTGATTTTTCTGCATCAGCAGGGAGCCGCTATTAGCGAGAGTAACAGGATCAGAGCGATTCAAACTTCCTGCACTGCATTCAGGCATGCAAGAGTATTGAGTGTGTGCTGGTTTTTAGCCTCCCATCTACCTCCAGGGTGCTGCGGTCATCTCAGAGAGCCACGAGCAAATCTTCAAACACCTTTTGTTTAGACGGCAGAGGACAGAAGCACAGCTGCATCCGTCCCTTCTCCAGCCTCCAAGGACTATCTTTTCTCAAGGACAATGACTGACACCACTGCTGGAATGACCTAAGTGGGAACAGTAGAGGTACAGAAGCTGTATTTTCAGAAAACACTGCTCAGTGTTCTGATTGTCTTTTGCAAAAGTTGCTTGGTGAGAAGAGCAGGATTGACAGATTGAGGTATAGTAGGGGAGGAGAGAAGATAAAAGAGAACAGGGCAAGTGAAAAGGAGTGCCGGGGCCTGCTACATCACTTGGGCATGCTCCAATCCTACAACAAAAATAAAATACTATTTCTTTCAGTCACTTGAATCCTGGATTTCTATTACGCTTGCTGGCAACCTGCATGCAAACTCCAGAAGTCTCTATTAGGTAAGGCACTTGATAGAGACCTGTACAGGAGAGGAGAGATGGTCAAAGACATGAAAAAGGCTACAAAAGTGCTTTCAAGAAAATACAGCACAGATTGGCTGGCTTAGCAAAAAAAAATGCTCTGCACAAGCTTCCTGTGAATCCTCAGAAATGAAAGGCTCTAGTTCAGTTCTCTGCAGCTGAGGCACACAATCTTCAACCTCCATGCGTCTTCTGTTCTAGCCAGCTTCAAAACTTCCATCAAGCTGTTGACAAGGATTCTGCATGTCTAGGACGTATCAGCCCTGCTACCAATGTACCCACAACAGTTCCAGAAGAGGTGCTCAATATTCAAACTCTATCTTCTGTATAGATAAGTAGATGTAGTGGACAAAGCAGTATACCTCTTTGGGCAGAATTTAATACCATGCCCATCTTTCCTCTCCTGACGTTATTACTGCCCTGGTAGAACAGTCACCCAGCTTGATCCAAACCTGAGTCAGGACATGAGCAGCGGGGATCACCATGGCATGTAGACTGGAGCACAGGACTACTTCAGTAGGAAAGTGTCACTGATAAAATTCTTGAGAAGGCCGTCTGTTTCCTCATGTACATGAGGAATAACATGATGCTATGTAAAAAAAGTAATGGTAGTGTCTACTAAGTCTCCTAATTCTCTCCTGAAGGAAGCCATTTTAAAGCAGTTATCAGAAAATAAAAGAGGATGTTGAAATACAGACAAATGAAATTTTAGCTACCTACAAGCATTGTTACAAACTATAGAAAGTGGCTTCCTCTTCTACGGGGTACAGATTTGATATTGCTGCATCTGTTGTGGCTTTTTTTCAGTAATGCACAGAGTAGCAGAGAACTGTGAATCCTTTTGCAATGCAAATACTCTTTTCCCACACCTCATTTGCCTGGATCTTCCCTGTTTCCAGCTTGTGACATTACATTCTGATAACTCTATTTCCACCCTTATTTTCTGCTAACAAAAGTCACTACATATAAAAGTCTGCCATTGTTGTTATCAATCTGGCACAAAATACTGTTTCTTTCTGTCCTTACTGAAAAATAAGAGCCTAGATCTTCTGGAATACTTTCTCCGGTCAAATACAGTAATAGACTTGTGATGAGAGACTCCAGCAAAGCAAGCTGTAGTCATAGCACCAAGTCACTCTTCTGCCCCCTTCTCTACAGTTTCTCCTACAGCTGATGATATGTATTTTTAATTACACAGGAGTTGGGAAATCTGGATGGGGGATTCACAACTTCAAGCAAAAAAATAACATGTAGTGCGTGGAGATTCCAGAGAAGCTGGGATTTGACTCATAGGAAGTAGATTTCAAACAGAAGGAGGGGAAAAAAAAAAAAAAAAAAAAGAAAAAGAAAAAGAAAAAGACTGTTCCATGCTGCTCCAAGCTGTTCTATGTTTCCAAATGCTCCATGAATGTGTTTTGATGATTCAAAATTACATACAATGGCAAGACGACATGAGCCATGAGGCAATTTATATCATCTAGAAGCTATGACTGGAAATAATTAAATAAAATCAAAGATAAGTGTGAAATGGTGCCATGCACATTGCAGCTTCAATCAGTAAGCACATCAATAGTAAGGGTGTGAAATGCACTGGATCACACCTAAAGGCAAAGCACCAGGGGATCCCCTGCCTAAAGAAATCTGAGCTGCAGAAAGCCAGCAGGCCTACTCTCTAAGAACAAATATATATATGTATATATATATTATTTATTTTTCTGGTCATGAAGGTGTTCTGTAGGGCTGGTATAGAACAGGTAGTATGGAAGAGGGCCCCTCCTTCACAAAGCTGAAATTACGAAGTCTAGTCTAAAGATTTATGTATTTATTTATTGTTGTCTCCTTATAACAAGGAAGAAAAGCTCTAGATCCAAAACATCACAAAAAAAAAAAAAAAAAGTTGCCTTACATGAGATCCAAAGGCAATCTAAGCAGTTAGACACTCGCCTTATTTTTTCCATGAGCTTTATTTTATAGACACCAAGTGGTGTGGAAAAAGAATTTGGAAGCTGTGACCTGAAACCTGAAAGAGCACAGAAGTTCACAATGAATGCTGACATCTGCTTAACCTCACACCTCTATTTCTGTTCCTACTACAGCTATGACTGTCGCTGATTTTAATCAGCGTCACAGCCTTTCATACTAAATCTAGAACACAGAAAACTTCATCTTCCAGCTGTACATGGAATCAGTGGCGAGGAAAACTGAGGAAAAAAAGAAAGAAGAAACGATACAGCAAAAAATTTTTACTTTCTGTATTTAATTATCAGTATGACCTGTCTTTAACCCAAACACTATGGTTAATAGGTTTCCTGTAGCCATCATGTGATTAGACAGCTCTTGCACCTGTTAGCATATTTAGGCATGTATTTTTGTGTTAACGGCCAGTGTCTCTTTCTAAATAAGCCACGACTACATTTTAAATTGCTTAAGTCAACTTCCTCAAGCAACCACAAAGTGAGAGGTTCTCGTGGGAAAAAAAGAAAAAAAAAAAAAAAAAGAGAGAGAGAAAAGAAAAAAGTGCCAGGCATCAGTTTTCAGTTCAGAAAACCTCAATGAAATCTAAAATTTATTTATCAGAGGAAGGGAAAAGAAATTACAAACTACCCGATCAGAACACAGAATAAAAAAATATAGAGGGGGATAATCAGGTCACCAGTGGAAAAATGTCTTTATCTGTGTTTCAACTTTGCTTTGAAATGCTTTTGTTTGAAATCCTCTCGCTTTAACAAGATCATCTTAGATAACCAGTTTTCTGCAGGTAAACATTATAGTAGTAATCTGAAAATGTTCAGAACAATAAAACCAATTTCTGTCTGGGGAGAGGACAGAGTGCTGCTGGTACAGGGCACAACTGCTGTTATGTGCTTGTACCTGGAAAATACTCTGCAAGGAAGAAAAGGGATTTTTTTTTTTTTTAAGTAACAGCAGAATGGTTTACCCTATTCCACCTTCCCCTCACGCCTCGAAGTGTTATCATTAATGCCATTTTCTCTGTTATGCTCCAGGTACAGATTTCACGACCTTAACTTTTGCTATTCCAAGTAACCCATTTTGGCCCCATCCTCATCCCTACACGTTCCTTTTCCGGAGCACCAGCATGGGAAAAGGCATGCTGAAGAGGCCAAGCTGCACTTCTCCAGCAGCCTCCCTGCCCTCCAGGACATCCTGGCTCCTTCCCTGCCAAAGCCTGGGGCAATGCAGCTGCTGCTGGGAGGCTGCAGGGCGGGAGGCTGAGCTTTCGGGGCCTCTGGATGGCGGTGCACAGAGATGACTGCATCTGTGGTGGTTTTCACTTAAAAGACTCCTTCTGTTATCAGTCACGTAAAGGTCTATTGACTTCAGTCAGGCTTTATACACACTGTCACACACGCACATGCGTGCGAAGCGTGGTCATGCTGCATCACACAGCAGGCAGCCACCGTGACAGCGAGAAAGAGTTTTTGTTTGTGACCATTGGTACAATGACACAGAAACAACGGCTTTAGTTAAGTGCCTCGTACCAGGACAGTTCATGGTTCACATGCAGGAAGGAATGGGAAAGACATTCTAACGTGAAACACCACAGCACCCACAGTACCAGTTCAGCTGTATTTGCGGGTTACACGGAAACAGTTCTCTGGAAGAGTTGGGGCAGCGCAGTTTTTCAGTATGGACAAGACCTGAGATGCTATCAGTTTATCCGATTCTGCCTTGCCGTAGACTAATCCCTTTGTATTTCCACACAGCTCTTGCATGAGCTCTAACCAGCCACAGCCCCGCACCCAGCCTGCTCAAATTGGAGCGAGTGTTTCCTCATACAAGGCTGCTCTGTGCTAAACACGCAACCACCACCCAGCATCGCACGAAAGAGAAAGATCCACAATTTTTGCATTTCTTCCAGCTTGCTTGTTTATTTGGACAAGAATCCATTTCTGCAAACATTGAGGCTGGAGAGCAGATTTGTTTTCAGGGCTGACGTTTGCCCAGGCTGACGAGAAGGCCGGAGGCTTGCAAAGAGTTTGGTAACTAGATGATACAGGCGTGGAAGAGGGAGCCTGCCAGCTCCTCCTTGCTACAGAGGAGAGGCTGACAAATAACTGGTGGGATAAGCAACCTAATCCACCACAAAGACAAAACTGGGAGTTTGCTACCAACGCCAGCAGATAAATCCCTTCAATTTTTGTGCTGAAATCACGTTAGCCTTCATAAATGCCTCCTATCTCATCTTCCCATAAAGTCACTCACTTCCGTGTGTCATTATGGGCTCTGCAACACGCCAGTGACAACCAAGATGTGGTTATGTTGCCTCAGGCAACATCGCTTGATTTCTGGTTTTGAAGTTGCCGTATCTGCTCTGCCTCCTAATTACGGTTTTGTACTTACAGTTCAAAGAACGATATTTAAAATAATAGACGGCGAAAGTTGAATTGCTAATATGCAGAAGTAGCTACATTGTATTGCCTTGGGTTTCACTATATCGTTTTGACGATATGATACATGTGTTTCTCAGACATTAAGCATATTGCATGGCCTGGGATTAACCAGTTGCAGGTTTGGGTTTTCCTGCTTACTCACATTTTCCCTAGCCATTTATGAAGTTAAAAAGAAAGCCTCAGGTGTGTTAGATTGTGTGATAGAAGTTCGTCTGCACACGCACAGAAGAGCGCAGAGATGCAGTGGCAGGAAGCAGAGCCCCAGTAATACCCTGTCCTGACCCCTCCCAGGCCCGGCCCAGATGAGCAGGAGGCACAGAAGTAGGTGGGAACCCAAATTAAGGGCTCTAAAGAAGGGACTGCCCATACAGGGGCCTGCCATGGCTGTCCCACAAGGGTCTCAGCTCCAGTGTGAACATAATCGATGATGGCTGATGAGCCAACACTAGGGCACCTTTTGTATGGAGAGGGGTTGCTGCCCTATGTACGGGATGCAGGGGAAGAGCATTTTGAGATTGCATGAGACTTACTGGGGGACGTTTAGGAAGGCATCAGAGGTGGGAAAGGGATGGATTTAGGTGATTTGGGGGTGAACAAGCATGGGAAAATAGAGAGATAAAGGGTCAGTCACAACCACCACAACAGGTGGCTGGTTAGTACATTTGTCTGGTCATATTCTGCATGTGATCAGCATGGTCTGTCCCATCTTATTTAATTCATTTCCACCTTTTCCAAGGTGAAAGACTTTCTATTCTTCACACGTGTCTGTATGGACTTCCAAGTGCCAGCAACTGGAGTCAGCCCATGGGTGGGAGAGCCCATGTGTTCACTGTGCAACAACCCCAGAGCAAGTGTAGGTGTGCAAGTGCTAGCAAAGTGCACGCTGGACTAGCTAATGAGTAGGTAACTGGCCTGGGAGCCAGGGGTGTCTCTGGGGTCAAGACATGGGGCCAGGGGAGTCCCTGGCCAGCTCTGTCTATGTGCACGTGCACGCATGAGCGGGGCAGTCTGTACCAGCCACCGGAGTGGGGCTGAAACCTTGGGATGCAGCCACTGCTGCTGTCTGTTTGTATGAGTGCTCTGTGTGCCTCTGGGAGCTGTGTGGCCAGCCATGTATATATGCGGTGTGTACGTGTGCTGTGGGCATGTGCTTTCTGGGAAGACACAGTCAGCCCTGCTCCTGGTTGGACCTGGGGCCATGCAGATGCAGCAGCCTTGCCTATCTCAGGACATCGCAACCATCACCACATATTTTCCCCTAGCAAGGTATTTTTTTCTAAATTACTACTACTTGTGTGGAAATTGTTGGCACTACTCCATACCACAAATGCATTTTATAATATATTCTATTTCCCAAAGAGAGATCTGTACACTACAAATTACTGTTTCACCACCCTACCTTCTCAAATCCCTTCTCACCTTTAAAAATAAAAAAAAAGTGCAGTGGCTATGACACCAATAAGTCTCTGGAACTTAGATCAAGACAACCTAACTGGCGACAAAATAACAGCTATGACAAAGAGAACCATCTATTTTCCACAGGAAAGAGCAGATGTGTTTGCCGTTCACCAGCAACAACTCCCTCATCAGGGATCACGATGGACCTCCCCGTCTCTTAATTTATTCACCATCAGGCCTATGGGCCACAGCCCTTAAGAGATGAGAAGTAGACATTCAACACTAAACACAGCGAAAACTCTGCCTGAGAAGTGTGCAGCCTACATAAACAGGAAAGGAAACGCAGGCAGGGAGAGGCAGAGTGCCTTTCCCCAGGTCATACACCAGGTCCTTGACGGAGCCAGAAATAGAGCTCTGGCTTCCTGAGCCCCCTCCAGCATGGCCCACCTGGGCTCCCATGTGGGTAGGTCGCAGACAGCGCTCTCATGCAGCGACACCACTCCAGACATCGGTGGAGAACAGAGCAGCAGCAACCCCACCGGAGCTGCGTCTGTACTCTTTTCAGGAACAGCAGTTTCAAGCAGGAGGAATTAGGCCAGGAGGCATTACATAGCCATGACTATTTTAATATTCTTGACTCCCAATCTGTTGTCTACCCTTTTCTGGATAGCATTTAAGGGATTTGTTTTGCACAATGAATTCACAGTTCCTTCTTACATTTAACAGCCTATTTTTATCAGCAGACAACAACATCACCACAGAGCCTAGTTATATGACTACTGGGAAAAGCTCCTATTTTTAACACTAATAAAACAAAAAACATAGCATATGAAGAAATCACTCTACTAGACAAACATTAACCCAAATATATAGCATTATTATAGCTTCTTACAGGCACTTCATCCTGGTAGTGACTGTTAAGCAACTAGGGAAAAAAAAAAAAAAATCATTCTCTACAGATTTAATGTGATAACACTTGCAGTCACTGAAATGAATGCTGGGCCCCCAAGTCTATTTATCCCCAAGCAAAATTCATCAGAAAGGGTAAGAAACAGATCTGAATGTGCTTTTCTGGGCCCTTTCCTGCAAGATGTAGGGCAGCAGTTGGCTTTGCTAAGTAACTCAAAAATCAGAGCTGTAGGTGGTGGAGTCTCATTCAAGGCTGGCATCTGCACCATTCCCAGCCGCATATGTACTCGGTTCTCTGCTGCATGTCCCCAAGCCTATGTGGTGGCGGTAACACAATATGAAGTAGGTGGTTTGGTTTCAGTTTTCTTATCTCTATAGAGCAGAAGGGCTTGGAGGAGGGGTTGAATAGTAGTCCAAAAGAACTTATAAATGCAGTTTGCTCTCAAGCTTCTGGGTTTCTTCCTCTTCCAAAACTAGTCCACCTAAGCTCAAAATCCTTCTCCCTCTCGCCCAGGTTTGACATGATTATATGCATGTTATTCACTGGTCACATATCATTATCTCTCTTGGCAGTAACAACACACAACCATTCAAGCACATAAAAACACAACATTTGTGGACGCACAGCGCCTTGGGCTGGCTGTCCCCACGGAGGATGAAGGCTCCCATCACCCCACCCCAGCTCCTGTCCTCCCGGCAGGAAGCAGCGCCCTGCACACAGCAAAGAAACACTCAAAAAGTCACCAATTTGAGACACGCTACTTCTATTTGGCTAAACCTCGCGATTCTCCTCAAACACCAGGCAACGCTGGGGCAGAAGAATGAAGGAGGGCATGTTTCGATGATGTACATACAGCCTGGAGTAAACCAAAATAAATTAATAATGTTACACCTGGGCAGTTAGCTGCGCGCGCTGACTATTAGCATGAGGCTGTGAGCCAAGTGCCATTAACCTCCGAGGCATATCGTTATTAGACCATAACACCCAACCTGTCATGTCTCATTGTTTCATTAACACAGTTCTGGAAAGCCTCTAATAGAGTCAGGGAAACTGTTGCCTCAAAATTAGCAGAGATTACAAGATTTTGCACGTGGGTACTGAAGAGAAGAAAAGGAAGTTTATTACAATAATTTTAAGGGCATTAGAGATAACGGCGATAATTTTGCTTCTGATCTAAAGCTCACTGAAGTCAGCAAACAGGCTCCTACTCTTTTATTCTGAAAGAGTGATTATTATAAATATGATTCTCCCCTACTCATTTCTTAAATTAAATTAGAAGTTGCCCAGCCCAGAAGAAACCTGTAATGCATGTACCAAAATATTTGCATGGCTGACAAGCTCTGCCTTTGAATCTTTATGAAAGGCATATAATTGTGCTTAATGCAATTTATTTGTCATTAAAGAAATAAGCTTTGATCCAAACATCTTTGCAGAGATCCAAGAAACTAGAACTCCAGGTCTATTTTAAAGCATCGTGCATTTAACATTCATTCCTTGCCTTATCTTATTAGGAAATTTATTCCCTAGTAGATTATGGAAATATAACAAAGGGAAAAGTGTTATACTTAACTGTATTAATACCTCAAATTATAGTTGGGCCAGGTTTATGTTTGTTTTAAGAAGAGACGCTGTCAAATAATGTAAACCAAAAATCCGGCACAAAGATTATTGATCACCCCACCACCCTGTCAAGTTAGATAGCATCAAATCAAGTAGGTTTCCATGTTTCACTCAGTCCCAAATGCCAACAGACAAATAAAAACAAGAACTATACTAGGAAAGAAAGAAAAGGACCGTTTTTTAAATGTTAATGGAAACACTGTCATGACAGATTTTAACGATAACGGCAACTTGTCTGCATTTAAATAACTCTCTGCAGTCTGTGAATGGCCAACACAGGCATTGCACTCATATCCACAAGGGAGGAATCAGCATAGCTTGGGGGATTTTTTTTTGGTTGATTTTTGAGAAAGAGTATCTGATTTCTTTCTTTCCTTTTTTGGTTTGAGCAAGACATAAGCAAAGCAAATGCTTCAGAAAGTGATCAGCTGAACAAAAATAAAAAATGGGAAAAAAAAAGAAAAAACCTTCTGTAATAGAAAAAGTTGGGTTTTGTTCCCCCTGCCAAACGCCTCTAGGAAACTTTCTGTGGGAGTTGGGATATTCATCTCCCAGAATCTGGCCCCTAACGAGGAATTACACAGGCCAAGCCAAGAACAGAGGGACAGCAAAAAAGGAAAGCAATTCCTACACTGATTGTGAAATAACCCGGATCATCTAATTTCCTATTACTCATTTTAAATATTTCTTTAAACAGAGGAAAATTACTTAGTCATAAAGTGACTTTAAGAAAAAAAAAAAAAGCACTTAAAGCCACACTAATTTTACTTTTAAACTGGTTCTTACCATGTAAAAATTAATTATTTTGATATTCAAAAAAAAATCACAATGCAATCAAAACACCCATATTGGATGGCACTCTTTCTCAGTCACATCTGAGCAGATGCTCTGCTCAGCATCTTAGATACTGCTACAAATCACTGTCCTTACTTTAAAAAAAATAATAATAATAATTAGGGAGTCTTGGGGTTTAACTCCATCTGAATTTCATATGGTAAGCAGCAGCAAGCAATGAAGTCCTACTCATCTTCTCATGGCCTGTAGCATAAGTCTTTCATCAATCCTTTCTTAGTGGTATCTTTCCTAAGGGAAAAAAAAAAAAAAGTCCAATATCTATCTGCTGTTACAAAGAAGCTGGTCAGAACCTTTGACAATCACTGCTACTCTGAACCTTCTCTAGCTCTAATCTGCCTTCTCTGATGTGGAGCAGGCCTTAGCCATTTTCTGTACTTTGGCTTTTGACTATTTATCCCATCATTTGAAGCCTCAATGCAATTGTCTACAGTGGAACCAAAGAATCCTCAAGAAAATCAGTAGTGAGGAGAGTACTGGATTTTGCACTCACAATTTTGCAGGGTTTGTCATTCTTTACAAAACAGAGAAATAAATGAAATTCTCCCTCTAAGTTATCTAGTGTTCGAGTGAAGGCAAGTCAGATTTCTTAACCAATGAATACTTGAAAGGCAGAGGAAAAAAAAATAAGAGACACATTCCTGGAGCAGAAACACGGACACAATATACTTCTGTTTAGCTAAATGAAGTTTTTAGAAGTACGCTGCCAGTCTGCATTATTATTCATATGAAGATCCTTTTAGTCCAATCTGACTGATGTGGGAATTGCCATGCTGTAAAGACAAAGATACGTTAGTGTCTGCACAGTAAAAACAGCTCAGGCCCAGTGAATTTGTTTCTAGAATCCCCTTGTTAATTTCCCACTATCTAAAAAAGGGTCTCAAATACAATCACCAGTCTCCTAAGAGGAAAAATCCACCCTGGGAAGTCTGTTTTTCATTTGTTTTTAAGCAACAACCAGTGCATGTCTTTGAGAGTGTCCCAAGAGGTAAACTTGGGCTTCTCGTCCCCAAATGGAAGGACAGAATTAGCTGCTTCGGCAGGCATTTTCCACTCCTTTCCTTAGATTCATTGTGAGCTCTCCAGGGAGAAGACTACAGAAGTAGATGAGGAAATCATGTGTATAAGGATGTGATGGGGGCAGGGGGATGGAAATGTCAGGGTATGAACTGCATTCCCCTCATCCCGTGATGACCACTGGCTGGATCTTGCAGCAGCATCCACAGGCTTGTAGCTGCTGTCAGATCCAGGAATAGCCCAGGAATAACTTTGTCTGTGCAGCAACTGAGTCCAGGCAGAGATATAAAATAGAGCGCCATCAGAACAGCACCAGTAAGCAAGGAGCACCAGCTTCATGGGGTCTGGATTATAACTCAAGGACAGCTTCAAGTCCTTCAGATCTGACCCCAAACTGAGAGAACACCAGAGAAGCCCAGGAATTTTGCATATACCTGGAGAGTACAGGTCCAGGCCACTGGCACAGTCTTCAGGGAACAGTTGTAGCTGTGATAACATTTTAACGAGCTGTAGAAGTTCAGCCACAGATGCAGAGATGAAGCATTCATAGCATGCATTCTAATAATTTCTGTTTATACAGCTTAAAAAAAAAAAAAAAAAAAAAAAAGTAACTCGAACTAATTCCTTTTTATGTGGGAATCTGCTCTGGTTTAACTCAAAGGTCATTTTTAAGTCTGTGTGCATTTACAGTGCTAGACAAATATTTGTCAAATATACAGGCTGCTGGTCGCATTTGAAAGATAAAGGTTATGGGGGAGGAGGGGAGAGAAAAAAAAAAAAAAACTCAGCCAGTGCAGAACACAGAACTGAATGAACCTCAAGGAAAAGCACCCATCTGTCAGAGCATGACACATTCCTGCTAGCAGAGACTGCCACCTTTTGGGGAACAGCTTGAGAGACAGAGCAGAAAAGAGGATGATTCATTTCCAGTTTTGGTTCCTTATTTGCCTGAATGTCAGCAGAGTCAAATAGTTTTAATTTCTCAGCTAACTTCCAGCAGAGGAAAAAAGAACATTTCCAAGAGGATCCCTGAACACCACTAGTTTCTTTTTCTGTAGCTCTTAAAAAGAAGCATTTTTACAGTCTGTTCATCTCAGCTACTGCTACTGTTTTTGAATCTCTTAGCCACTTTCAATCAAACTGGACACAGGGGAAATATCTCAGATAAAATTCCAGCTTTCTTCCTAAGAAACAGAAGTGAGAAGATGAGCTACACTCAAATTCACACCTCATTAAGGGAAAGTGGAGGAGGAACGTATTACGTATCTTGGTTGGTAGCAGCCAGTCAAGCAGTATGGATGTGGTTTTCTACTAATCACTGCAAATATACTTTCTTATCCCAGACCCAGCACTGAGTTTAGGCACACAAGAAAGGAACAAATTGGGGCCGTTGTTGTAGGTAAGCAAGGAGGGAAATAGATCACAAGTCAATAGGACTCAAGTGTCATTGTCAGCACTACTCTTTTGGCAGCTTGCCTTGCCAATACACAGGGACAGAAGCTACAATAAGGGGAGACATCCATGTACTCTTCACTCTTTGGAAGTGCTTTGTATGGATGTTTTTATATCATCTACAAAATATGATTTAAAAAACAAACAAACAAACAAAAAAAAAAAAAAAAAAAAAAAAAAAAAAAAAACAGATACTGGCTTAGGATTCTTGGATGTATTACTTCCAGTCTGATATCAAAATAGGTCATCAGATTCCAAAAAGAAAAGTTTGAGTAACGCATACAGCCAACGCTCAACCATATTATTCAGCACAAGAGACTGTGCAGGAAGCCAGATGCCAGTCAGTAGTTCCAAGAACTTACATTTGCATGTCTGCTGCCTGCTTTGACTGGTGAATGCTATCTCACAACGCAATGTGTAGCTGCACCCCTCTGTGACACCCCCCTCTTGACCCACCTCTTTTGTTATTGTTTCTATAAGAAACACAGTCTTCAAAACCGTCATTGGTTCTTTCCCATTTACTTTCTCAGATGAGGAACCCTGTAGTTTCAGAGAACAATAGAAACCTCCTGTACAGTCACCTTGGTTAATGACACCAAGCCGTGCATTTCACATGAGCCTGCCCATCACTGTCTGACTAAACCACCCTACAAGCCCGTAAGATGCTATCTTCTAACACCATAAAGGGAGACTGATGATATTGTCCTTCAGAAGGTCAAACTGCCTCAAGTTGCTCCAGCAGAGGCTTAGATTAGATATGAAGAATTTATTCATGGAAAGGGTGGTTAGACATCGAAACAGGCTGCACAGGGAAGTGCTGAAATCCCTGTCCCTATAGGTGTTTGAGACACATGGACATGGTGCTTAGGGACATCCTTAAATGGTAGACTTAGCAGTGTTAGGTTGATGGTTGGGCTTGATGATCTTAAGGGTCTCTTCCAACCTAGATGATTCGATTCTATGATTCTAAGTTCAAAAGTCCCTACATTTTGCCCTTATATTACAAAATTTAATATGGAAAAAAAAAAAAAAAAAAACAAAAAAAAAAAACAACAAAACAAAACACCATAACTGTGATTCAATCCATCTTAGCAACTTATCCCAGCAAGTCTTCACTGAGCAGCTGTTACCTACTAAGCTGCTACCTCCTCGTTCTCTTCCTCTCTTTCCTCGTCCCCACCTGCATTTATGCAAAACTTGATGTAGAGGAACAGTGGAGACTGAGATGTTAATAATCCTGAAGAGACTGAATGGAAAAAATGACATCTAAGCTGAGGGGACAATAAAAGTCACACAAGAGGCTCGATGCTGAAAGGGCCAGAATAAACTATTCAGACAGTATGAGAAATGTTGCTTGTAGGGATCACACCTCTCCATTCCTTCCTTCTCAATTTATATGAAAAGCAGCAGCAGGAGCATTTCTGGAAGCAAAGGGTATTGGAGAAAGAAGGATATTGACACAGCCACATCAGAACCAACATCGCAGTGGAGCAGACACTAAAAGACACCTTGATCTTCCTGTGCTTCTGCTTTTCCTTCCCAGCAAGAAATAAGCCTTCCCTGGTATTCACCTGCGGCATGCCAAGATCTCAGTGGTTAGAAACCACAGCACTAGTGGCTTGTTAGCTACAAACTACCACAGTATTTTAGAAGTGGAAGCCTACGTAGAAATTCCAAATTGAAGCCAAATCTTGCAACAGCAATTCTACTTTGATTCCTATCAGAATGGCACTTGTTATAATTCTGGTACTCAAAAAGCACCAGGAGAAAACTGATCTTAAAAGATTCATTCTAGTTTAGCTTAAGGTCTAAAGTGTCTTATTGAAGGATACGCCTAAAATTCTTGCTATTAGAGCAGCTTCAGACTCTGTACCTCCGAATTAAGGATTGAGGTCATAATAATTTTCCACCCCCTGCAGGTTTATGAAAGAATGTGCTCCTGCCACCACAGGAAAGCATTCTCAAACATCAGTGTGCGCAAAAAGAACAAAAGTTGGGCATTTTCTAGTGTTGATTGACAGGAGGGGAGATTGTTCATGCTACAAGAAGAACACAGAAGATAATATTTCACCCCTGAAAAGCTACTCTTGTCAGAGACAGAAATTCACAATACCCTTTATAGTTGGACATCTTTGAGAGACACTACAACTTTGGTGAGCCAACAGGAGTTAATCAGTTTGTTTCTTTGTTCTCCTGGGTGGGAGAAGTATTTTTCCCTTTGGAATTACTGAAGCAGAACTGACAACAGATAGCTATTTGGTGAGCTGAAGAACACTGTTAGGAATACATGATGCTCAAAGGCTTTTTAAAAATCTTTGTCTATCCCAGACACCAAAGTAAAATCAAACTGAGCTGATCCCAAGTTTCCAGTATTCTATTAAGAAATAATAACATTATCCTAGACAAGCCAGAACGTAACTTAGCCCCTCACAATTCTCAGTCTGAAGGTAGGTAGGCACACTCTGAGGAAATGTCTCTGAAAAGAAGTTAAATTGCCACAATCTTATTGAGCTGCTTACAGCACTGCTCTGGATTGCCTCCCTCCTGCAAGCTTAATATCCTCTAATATCTGTTGGTTCACTCTTACTGCCACGGGTGCATTTGGCTTGCCCAAAAACATGAACATGTGCAAGAATCTCTCCTCTGACCTGGGGATATCCTATAGAATGGGGCAAAATCAGGCTGCCTGGCAATGCTCCAGAAGAGCAAAATGGACAAGCACCTAGGCCAGCAGAAATATTCAAGTGTGTTTTCTCCTTGAAACAAGCAATAAGCTACTCATGGGAATCTATCAAGGCAGGCCATAACAGCAAGCTAGGAGAACGCTTTGCAAATCAGCTGCAACAAATTTGTGTCACCTTAGATCACCAGAAGGATTTTGTTTTGTTAAAACAAACAGAAGCACAAACCAAAAACACAGATGAATTAAATAAACATTTTCTGTCCTAGGCACCAGAACTAGGCTGGATAAACAGGTCAACCAGCCGAACTTGCCAGTCCAGTTAAATCTTAACAAATATTTCAGCATTATTTTAGCCAAAGACAACTTTATGCGCAAATGTCTTCTTGTTCCCCCTGTCAGATTACTAAGATGATGTTACGTGAAACCTTTAAGTAGAATATGACTTCAAATTGTATTTGATCAGTTGAGTTATATACGATGATACATACTAAAACAGGGTAAAATTTCTAATGTCACTAAGGTAGTTAAAATCTTTTCAAAAATTCAGTGAGGTTTGGTCATCTACATCCCTTTGGCTCCTTGGAACTCTGCACTCATTACATTTAAGCAGTTTTTCTGAAAAGTTTTGTCTCTATAACCCTTTATCAGCCTCCCTTGTTCCCAAATTGGGATGTGTGAGTGTGTGTAAGAAAAGAAAGTCAACTTGGGTGAAGGTGGCAGAAAGCGTTTAGCATTATTTTGAAACTTCCTAGAGTTTCCTCTAAAGAGCACTAACATTATAAAAAAGCCATAAAAGCCAGGGTCAATCACAAAGCAGAGGTTTGCAAGGAAGACAACTACTGTGAGAAACCTATATGAGCACGGTGCAACAGCTGGTAATCTCCAAGAGAGGGCAGTCTTAGACTGGCGATGGTTCGCAGACAAGGATTTATTGTTACACCTGTTTCCTGCCCCCTTTTTACTGTATGTATCTAAGAAGCTCAGGGTTTAAATAGCACTGTCCGTCAAAAAAAAAAAAAAAAAAAAATTGTCTAGGCAAACGCTTAACAGTTAACCTTCTTCAAGCTTCAAAGGGGAGGGGAATATTTCCTTTCTACTGCACATGGATCTCAGTCCAAGAAAAAAAAAACAAAAAAACATTTAAGCACATGCTCATCTTCAAATATGTGATTAATCCTACAGCGGTCAGCTGCACTGTCTCTTGCTTCAGAGTTCAGCAGCAGTTAGATCAAGGTGAGAGGCAATCACAAAGGTTCTTCCAGGCTTTTTATTTTTTTTTTTAAAGTCCCTATCATACAGCTAAGCTATGAAAACAGACAGCAGGGCTGGCATTTCTAAGCAGATATTTTACTACTTAAGTAATTGTATAGATAAAACTATACCAAATCAGAGTCTTCCTAACCTTTCTTCAGATCCTTAATAAAGACAGACTGGAAAAGTCAGCCCCAAAATACAGTCCAGTAGCTTCTTTCTTGCCAGCAAGCAGACTGCCTTCTAGAAAGAGGCCAAAACTTTCCACCGGCTCTCACTATTTCCAGCTTTCCCATGCTTTAGAGTCATCATTTGGATACTTGTACTTCCAGCTTATGCACCAGCTAATCGAATCATAGAATACCCCAAGTTTGAAGGGACCCATAAAGATCATAGAATCACTGAGTCTGACTCCTAGGTCTGCAAAAATCAGGTTGATGATGGTGGTTCCCAAGCCCTGGAGAAATCCCATATTTATGGGTGTTGAGGGTAACCACTGTAAGGTAAGCTTGTTGGAAGTAACCCAATTTCTTTAAGGTACTTATCTCTTATTTACACCAATGCTGAGGGCAGAGCCACCAACTGAAGTGCAAGAAACAGCATCCAGAGCTGTGGGGAGCAGGGGGAGCAGTCACACAGCAGCGCTCCGAGGAGGGGCACAGGCTGTCCTTCAGGAACACTGGACAAACACTTAAGAAACTAGGGATGGAGGAACGGCTGTGAGCACGGTATTACTTTACATCATCTAAGTAACAGGATCCTGATTCATACACAAGTGCCCTGCTGGGTGCTTTAGTCCAACTAGGCACGCCAACACTTAGCCCCTGTGAGACTTACCTGCTGTTGCCTTCTAGGTGGCAAAGCTCACGGGTGTGTTCACCCCACTCAGTAAAACTGGAGTCCAGTGAGTTCCACTCCCGCAACCACAATCACCCTCAGCATCGTACAGATGCACCTCTTCTTTTTTTTTTTTCCCCTCTCTCCATCCCAAGCATCCACATGAAACTATTTTTGTTTATGCTGGTGAGCAATTTCATTAAAAGGGGAACCTAAGATGGTGAAAGAGGCCACTTCCCCTCCCTTCCCCCCCAGTAAGGCTAGTCCACGTGGATATCAGGAGTTTCAGAGACTTCTGTGACATGAAATTAAGATAAAGATTGAGAAAAAAACAGCAGCAAAACTTTTGGGGTAGAACACGAAAAAACGCAGGACGAAAGATGCCTTAAATAAAAAGTTCTTAATTATGATTTCAAGGCTGCAAAAGAAAGTAAACAATGACTTATTTTGTTGCTGGAGTACTCAAAAAAGAAAGCTCCACCCCAAAAGAAAACAAGAAAATACCCCACCAGGTTCTGCTGCCCACAGAAGAACACCATGGGAAACAGCGAACCACTTTGATCAAATTTGCTACCCAGTGTGAATATCTGGCAAGTTTTGCGGCTGTAATGGGACTTCTTAAAGCCATATTATCCCGTCGGACTCTACAGTGGTACTTGAAATACTTCTTGAAAGCCAGAACAGCTAACCCAGCCACCACTGAGGTTAACAGCATGATTTCCACTGGTTTCGGTGAAAGTTGGACCAGGCTATAGCAGTAGTAACATCGTTGGAAGAAAGCACCAATGAAGTCTCTTTAATTTCTCTTCACAACAACAAGGTAACTACAAATCCCAGGAGACTGTATCATTTATGCCAAAGGATCATTTCAGTAACACCCACCCAAAGCTGGGTGTTTCTAGTAAATTAAGAGGGGATGAGTCCATAGAGTGCTAAGCAACTACAGTTCCCAAGCTCCGAACAAGAAGAAAGGAGTCCCCAAAGCATGGAGTTCATTAACCTAACCAGAGCATTACAAACATTGATTTTTAAGGCAATGCCAAGAACACTATTGCTTATACTGACACTGCATCTCTAGAGAGGTAAATTGCCTCACTTTTAAACATGCAACACACATCAAAGACAGCCCTAATGCAACCAAAGCACAGACAAAAGGGTAATTCAAATACATTTCCGTAGTTTAGGTCAAATGGATGTTTTAAAACACAACAAATGATGTTCAAGTCCTGAGGTTTCAGTTGTGAGGCTACCCTAAGGAGCCAGAGCCCACACCTGGCTGTGACTGGTGGCAACCCAGGTGCAAGCACTTCCCCTCAGGGGTGAGGCCTCCGTGGGTAAGGGCAAGCCACCTGCACACACAGACAAACCCTTTTAACACCCTAGTTTTGTACTTAGGGGAATCATTCCCATAACTGTAATACAACAAGAAGCCCATCTCATTCCATACAACCTACAAAGCAGTTTATAAAGCTGAAGGCAGCAGGCAGGACCTAAGACATTTTTCTCCAGCACGGTTAGTGTTAAATGAGTATCAGAAGACCTGAAAATTTCTTCTCCACACAGACCTAAAGTACATACAACATACCTGAAAGCTGGCTGCTCATCACTGCTAGCAAGTGGCCTTTAGACCAGTCCCAAAAGACTTGGAACAAGAGCACCCATTCCAGGACAACAGCAACCTGTTGCACCACAAGCAGAACAGCACCTGGCTCTTCACCACAGACAATTTGCTAACTGAAATCAGGTGTGCAGGAGCCCCCCCCCTCCCCACAGACACACCTGGCCTTACTGCACCTCCTTCCTGCTCCCTGCCAGCCTGGCTCGCAGGGGCAGGGAGCACCTGAGCACACAGGTGCTGCCCAAGCATTGCTGTAGCTCAGTTATCTTTCTTTTTTCTGCTGCCCCTCCTCGTAACAGTGAGTTGGAAATAATTTTCCCCAAATTATTACAGGTTTCTTACCTTGGCAACACCTATTCTGGGGCTGCATAGCTGGAAAGAGGCAAAATTAACTTTGCGGTCCTAAGGGCATGAAGACCACCTCCAGCATCCCCTCCCCTCGTACAGAGGGGATGGTGCCACTCATCCGTGCGTCTTCACGAAGCTCTCCGAGGTTTTTGTGTCCCACGCTCCCGGGGATGCCCGGTAACTCCCCTCGGGCTGTCACTCCCCTTGTTCTCGAGCAGCCTGCCCCTAAGAGCAGCCTGCCCCTACCTTGCCTTGCTCCAAGGGGCCGGGCGAGGCTCCCGGTGCCGTGCCGGGCTTGTCCCGTGCCTGTCCCGGGGCATCCAGCACCCGCTGCCCCGCACGGAGCTGCTGAGACGGAGGCGGGCGCAGAGCGGGGCTTTGTGACTTCCCTGCCTGCTACAGCGACGTGAGCAAGTGCAGGGCTCTTGCAGTCTCTCGGCTGAATTTCGCTGGTAATGCTCACTGTAATGTGGTTTTAATGTCGCGCAGCTGAGACAATGAAAGCGAGCAGTGTTACCGACGTGCTTACCCTCTTTCCGCTGGGGTTCGGTTTGACCTGCTGAACTTTGCAGGGATGGCACTGAAAACAGCGGGTGGTCTCCAGGCACGATCTTCCTGCTACAGGTCCCGTCTTTCTCTCTCCTTAGCTTTCCACTGCAATGAAGAAAAAAAAAAATAAAATAAAAAAAAATGCAGAGGGAGGCTTGGATCAGGTTGGTTAAACCTGTGTACAGGTAGGAGCTCATCTTAGGCTCAAAATGCAGCTGAGGTCAGAAGTCACAAATTAACTGAATAGAGCCTGTGCAATTCTTATTTATTTATTTATATTCAGTAAAGCTGACCTCATGGGCTTCTACAAAAAATCAACTTTGATTTTTAGAAAAAAAAAAAAATTGGCTAGAGGGTCCCCAAAAGAACTTTGAAACTTTAGAGGGTCCCCAGATGATTTAATATCTGAAACACCTTTGGCTTACCTAGCAGGTTGATGCCTTCCTTTCTCTTCCAGGTTTGCCCTTTGATTTGGTGCAGCAAAACACTTTGGAGGAGAACATGGCAGTTGACTGCTGTGAAATGTAGTAGGCAAATTAGCAAATGTTCTGTTTTTTCAAGTTCAGTAATGCCCAGCTCAGGTACTTGTAAATCACAATAGCTGCAAAATAAAATAAATTTAATTTAAAAAAAAAAAAAAAAAAAAAGAAAAAGAAAAAAGAAATCACCACACTACTATCTCTAATCATTAATTCGGGGCTCTTCAGAGGGGTATCAGAAACTTTATGCTACAACTCACAGGGCTTTTCTCTTGCTGTGGTTCTCTTGAAATCAAACCAGCTGTAAAATATTGCCTACCTTAGGCTTAAAATAGCTGAAACCACCAAGTTTCCTGTGGTTTTACATAAAACCATGCACTTTGTGATGAGTGCCTACTGTTGTAAAACAAGAGTACGGGGCATAGCGGGCACCCCAAAGGCTGTAGTTGTCACCCCAGCAAAAGGCAAGTGCTGATGAGAGCTCAGAAGGACCTGAGGCAGGCACAGAGTAAATTGGATTTGTTTCTGTTCTCAGCTGCATGGCTAGTTCCTGTGACTTTGTGAGTGGATTCACAGCATTTCAAGTTTTATTGAGCTGAAACTCCCAGAAGCTGAGCAGCTAAACAGAAATTGCCACTGGGGAAAAAAAATACCTAGCTCTCATCCATGTGAAAATAAGTTTAGAAGTACAGAACGGGTACCCACAATGACCATGTACCACCAAAAAGGCTAATCCATTTTTTCCCTTGATTTTATGATTTTAGGATATGCACGTGTTTGGCATATGCATGCATGGCAGGGCAGCTGTCACAAAACTATTCAGTGGTACCTCCTATGTGCAGTAAATAAAATGCAAAAGACTATTCCTTCTGCCCCTCACCAAACTAGTTAGCATCAAAGTCAGCATCTCCAAAATTTAGCATCTGATACATATTAAAAATACTTACTTCTATGGAGACGCTGTATTCTGGAACTTCCAGTGGACTCACATTTGTGACAAATTCCAGTTGTCTTTTGATTTAACAATGCTAAATGCTGGTTGATATTCTCTCCTGTCAGTTAAAACCCAACAGTCTCCAGCAATGAAGAGAGGTATTCCAAGTCTCTTGTCCTATGTCAAACTGCATTTATATACAGGTTAACTACAGGAAGCATTTCCAGATTCAGCTGAAAACAAAGGACAGGCTTCTCTCACCTGTCTGGCTGACGTTCTTAAGATTTCTGGAAGAAAAACACAGATTTGAAAGCAGCTTATTTCCAGGTCTCCCCATCAGGTCATTTGCAAAATAAAGCCCAATCGCTGCCTTCCACAGAAATCCTGAAGCAGATGAGGGGCCCTGGAATGTTAGAGAGAGCTAATGACCCCTTCTGCTGGAAGTAGAGGAGCTGGTGCTTGATAAAGCTCTTACTGGCTTATTTTGATTATTCTGGTTATCTAAATCTATATATACACATCATACCCATAGCAAGCAACCTCACTTTACCTGGTCACGTTTCCTTTTCAGAAGATCATGCCACAGTTCATTTCAATCTTCTGCAGATTTTTCCATGTCTATAAAGCGGACCCTCCTTGTAACCTTCAGAAACACAGAAGCTGTGGAAATGCAAGACCCTGTGCTCTACGCTCATTCTGCCCTGTCAGGAAGCCACTGAGTCAATAAACCTGGATCTGAAATACTCTCTTCTTTACTGCCTTGGTTCAGACAGCCTTGTACACAGCATTGGTTTTGTGAACGCATTGCCACTGCCGTGCCCAGTGAATACCATGTTGACTGAGGTCAGACTTATCACGGATACAGTCCTGAGTAAGGACTACATTCCTTTCATCATTGTAAACCCTGACCTGAATGTGGTTTTGGATATCCAGCCCGATTATCAAATACTTTTGGGGTTGCGCTCCCATTAAGAACGCAATGCAAACGGAAGGGAGATTGAGACAAGAATTATTTAAATGAAATAGTCATACTTGTATGAGGATATATGGGTGAACTTTGTTCTGCCTGTAACACCACTGGAAGGTTCATGAGATTGCAGCGACTCTAGCCTGACATACTACTGTATGGCAGACAACTCTTCACTTTTTCTCAGTTGGAAGTATCTTCTACTGCATGATTAAAATAACATTAAAAAAAGGTCTCATCTCACTAGACAAAATGCCTTTTTAATGGGACTATACTAGGTATCTTTCCTTACCAGTGTGGGAACTTCAGAAATTATGACACCTTGATAACAAAGAACATGTTTGCCAGTGCTTGGTGGTTCATTGCTGACTGAAGCTGTGTGTAACTACAGATGATGCCACAGCACAGAGGGGAATGTTTCTATCCCAGAGGCAGGGAGCCTCAATCCAAAGCAAGGTGTCTGCCCAGCAAATGGCAGTGGACACATAACAATATTAATCTTCCCTGAACACTTTCCTCTGTGATAAAGAATCTAGCTCTGAAACCTCTCCATGAAAAATTATTATAGGTAAGACCAAGTCGCTGTGTTAATCCAAATGAGAAAAAATAAAATACATTTGAAAAAGGTTTCTCATTGTGTATCAGTTTATTTGTATAGATGAATGCCCCTGAATGATGCTAAACATGTTGGTGAGACAGCATGAAGTCAAATGATGTCATTCAGTCCCAATTTTCTTCAGAAAATCAGTTTTGTATTATTACATTCTGTGCATATAATCTTAGCTGAAATCATGCAGGTATGATTCGCGTGGTGAGTAAAGGATGACAAAAAGCAGCAAAATCAGGGGCAGAAAAGTGCACACTGCCTTTTTTAAAAGCATTTTTTCTTATTTTTGTAGTCCTGGAAAATCTTTTTGAGAATGAAAAAGATCACAATAGCAAAACAGAACAGGTAATGGTTTTGGAAAAAGTAGAAGGCCAGATCCTTTACTGTATAAATAACATGAATAAAGACGAAACAGTACAGGAACAAGGCATACTGGTTTGGGGGCCGGAGTAGATCTTGCAGTCCTTGGCTAAACTGTGGAAAAAGGAGAAGATATACATTACGCTACTTGACTCTATTTCACTCACACCCAGTCCATGTGCTTCCTTAAGCAGACCTGACCCACTGGCACACTTAGTTCATAAAAAGTGACTGTGAGATTAGGCGTGTGAACTGAGACCAAATCAGCTATTCTGTTAAATAATAGGTGTCACATTCGCACCCATAACCTTAACACCAGCTAGGTTTTCTCTAAAGATTAGTGATCTTGTATTTACTGCAAGAAAGAATCTGCAAATATGTGGAGTAGTTCATGTGAAGTAAGTGCACACCCATGGTAAAACTTCTGTGTATCCATCTCTGTATCTGTGGAACAAACTGTACCCTGTGCTTTTTTACTTTACTTGTACTTTCAGGTCTTAATAAAATAATAAAATAAATATAAAATAAAAATAAGAAAATAAAATAATAAAATAATTCATTAGTTAATTTCTTTAGCCCAGATGCATGTCATTTAGCTAAATACATGGCCTGACCCCCATATGTATTTCTCTTAATTGTCACTGCAGTTTCTTCAGCTATGCTTAAGTGAGATCCTATCTAGAAATATGGATTACTATATCAAAAAATATATACATATGTATATGGAAAATTTTAGGGCTTTTATGGAGTTCAGCAGAGTGCCATTCTTGTGCATGACCTGAGCTGTTTCTATGTACAACAACAAAAGTGCTACAAATACGTGCAAGAGAAGACAAACTTGCAAGTACCTCAAAACACTGATGATTTAAGTTAGATGCTGTTTATTCTGTAAATCAGTCCAATGACAAATTGCTCCAAATCAGAGAAGAGTCAGATTAACAGACAGCAAATGTGATCAGGAAAAGCCGAGACAAAGATTTGTAGCTGTCCCAAATCGTAGCTATTGACAAATAGTGTTCTCTTTTGGTCTGGACTGCCATTAGCAACAGACTAATTTGAATGTATGAAAACTTCATCTATTTTTGTAAAAAAAGGTTTGCAAAACTGATTGTCTGTAAAATTTGTATCATATGATTCTTTCACCCACTCATTTATTTATGCATTTGCATGTGCATATGATTTTGCATATAAATACACCCTTACGTAATATATATGTAATATGAGTATATAAATATAAATATATATTCTTTGCATATGCATATTATGTATGCATGTCTGAATAATCTAACTGTAACCCAGGAAATTGATCCCACTGTAGAAGCAGGAAACCAATCAATGTAGAGTTCAGATCGAGCCCTCTATCTTTTGGGGGAAAAAATAAGAAAAAAAAAAAAGTGTTCTTGGATCCTTACCTCATAAACTTAATTTGAGAATTACCTGCTCTTTACTGTATTTTATAGCAGTGAACTTTACTACAGTTCACATTCTAGGGAGTAGAACAACTCCACGCTCCCTTAGTACATGTACAAGCTTTAAGGAACATCTACTCAATCTAACTTTAAAAGTCACAGTACTACACAACACACAAAAGAATAAAACCTTACAAATTGCTTAGCAAAGAATGTGAATGTTTCAATCTCTATTGCGTTCAATCCTTTCTCCTTTTCCTACTTACTGATCTTTTCACTGCCTGTTGATGAATCTGCTCCATTCTCTCCTCATGAAGCCTTTGCTTTTCATTGTCCTCATGTTCATACTTCAGTTTAGCCAGCACAAAATCCCACCTCATCTTCTCAAGCTCAATATCAGCAGCTGTGACCTGCCTGCAGCAGAGCTCTTCCAGGTCCTCTGCATTGGTGGATCCTTCTGACTGCAAAGCACTGGTTCTTCCCTTCACATCCACATGTGCCGTATGGCACTTAGCATCCATGCTCTCACTTGCATTGTCTGAGATGAAAGATAATGTTGGCATGTCTACGACGTCTCCCTGTTAGAAATTGGAGAGAGGGATGATAAATTCTTACTCAAGCTGATAAATGCAAATGGAATAGGTTCATCTAAATTTACTTGAACATTTATTCAAGTGATTATTCACACATTTGCACGGTGACTCACCAATTCTCTTATATCCATCATCTCCTTTTGAAAAGTTTGTTCTTAGAGTTGGAAAAGAAATCTCACAAAAAGAAATCTTGAATGTTGTCTATCAAAATATGAAATATCTATCATATAAAAATTGTCTGATCCAAAAATTTAAAGAAAATTAAATATTTATTTATTAAATATTTAATTAGGGCCTGTGTGACCTGAATGAAATGCTACAGCTCTTTTGATCAAATGCAAGGATCTCATATTTCATGAATTTAATATAATCTATGAAAATGTGAGCTACTAATGTTCTTTAACTCTGAGAAGTAACTAAAATGTCTTGTCCTTCACTTTTCCTTTACAGACTCAGTTTCCTGGCTGATCTGCATCTTCCATGACGCATTACACCTAGAAGAACTGTATTTTCCACTTACCATCTTTTCTTGCTTCTGCTTCCTGTTATCATTATTCTGGGCTTCCCGTAATTTAAGATGAATACCTTTCTGATTTTCCTCTAGCGCATCCATAGTTGTTTGTAATGAATAGCCTGATCCCTCCAAATTGCTAAGTTCTTGCAAATTGCCTTGTATTTCCTTTGTCTTTAGCAGAGACCCTGGCTGAACATGGGAGACACCCCGTGACATTAAAGCGTCTTTCTCCAGGGATGTTCTGGAACAGAATGGGGGTATGTATGTGGTGACAATGAAGCAGGTGACTGGTGTGTAACAAAAGGAGTGGCTGTAAGCTAAATGTAGGCACATACACTTATGGCATGCTGGGCCATATACTGAAATGGCAAGGGGTTTAAGTCTCATTGAAATCCCATCATTTTCCTTGCCTAAATATGAAACAAACAAACAACAGCAACAACAACAAAAACACAACACATACACACACATACAAACACACTGTATGCAGATCTGCAGGTAGATCTTCTGAAGATCTTGTTTGTAGGCTTATTAAGACAAGAACTTGTCAGTAAATCCCTTTATAGTAACCAGTGGAGCTGGCTAGAGGCCCCCAGGAAGTGAGCCTGAATATATCACACTTCTTTAAAATGTGACATAATCAATAGATCTCTGCAGCTTAAAGAAGGATGGCTTTTCTTTCATGGAAATAAAACTTGACTGAATATCTACCCTAGACTGGGGAGTTTCTTACTGCCTCCTGCATGGGTGGATCACAGCTTGTAGGGTAGTCATTAGATAGAAGTCAATACCATCCTTTTAACCAGCCGGAGCTAGGTAAATGATTCAGCATGTGAACCCCTGATTCAGCCTCTGATTTCCAGGCTCATGGTATGTGCTACATTGTATGGAAGCGATACAATATATAGATTTCATATCTGATAAAAGATTTAGTCAAGCCAACAAACAAGGCAAACAAATTAATTTGTTTGTTACTGAGTTTGAGGAAGAGGAGCAAAAGAGAAAGAAAGTAAAGTGAGCTAAGTACCATGGGAAGGTGACGTCAAAAGAGAGGGGCAGGTACTAGGCTAACATAAGGTAACAACCACCTCTTCACAGGATTTCCATACAGAAACCTTGAAACCAGCCATCCCAATTCAAAGGCCAGGATGTTGTGGCTGCTGGAGGTCCTGCCCTTGGCTGACTTCATACCTGCCCTGTGACCTGTTGGCAAGGTGACATTCTGTCACATTCCTTGTTCTAATGCCAAGGCAGCATCCAGGTCTTCCAGGGGACTGAGCTTAACTTCTCTGTTACAGACCGTCCTATTTTCTCCACTATAAATACATTTCTTTGTCACAGTGAAGCTTTCTATCAGGATCTGTGGATTCCCAGGACGTCCCTGTGCCAAATCCAACTATCTCCTTCTGGAAAGCAGGTATATTGGATCAGGTGAAACACCACGCTGACATAGATAAACCATTTTGGTGCTCCTGGATAGTTTCTCTTCAAGGTGCTGCATGCAATCTGGTGGATGTATTCACACAGGGATCTCTACACTGTCCTCTATTCCCTACTGTAGATGCACCAGCATTTCAGTTTCCAGTCTATAAATCCTTGACTGGGACTGATCACAAGTTCACAGTGACCCTGTGGTACAGTAGAGGATGTCCTTGTAGTACAGTAATGTTAAGAACCTTGGAGAAAACTTTCTTATTTGCTGTTATTCATGAGAAGGAGGACAAATTTCTTCTACTGCTACTAGCATGTATAAAGCACCTTTCAGAAAAGTATCTGTCAACTGCAGATTATATCCTGTAAATAAACACAGCATCCTCAGTTGTTCTGTATCATATACACCAGTGCAAAGTCAGTATATCTGCTTGGTAGGTGATGTGTGGAGAGCTGCATGACAGATCTGGTTAAGATAAGAAACTGTAATGGAGTTGCTCAGACCACTTCCTGTTGCATCATTTATCAAGTGTTTGGTGAGTTTACAGATGTGTTTTCAAATCCCAAGGCACAGTGAATGCAGAATGACACACAGGGGGCTGGGATCCAGCATTAGTTTTGACTGAAAATATTAGACAACTTTTAATTGCTTTTGCTGTTGCCATTCTTTGCGCTGCAGTTTACGACAGAGACTCCAAAATCCTACTTTCTTTCATTTCCTTTCACAGAGTTGCAAGGACACAGCAGGGCATATATTTAGAAAGAGGGGGATGCCCATGCCTGAGCCAGATGTCTCTCTTCAGGATGTATTTCAGTATCTGAAGGTAACTTCTCAAGAAAGCCTCATGCATCTCATATGGGCATCCACTGTGTTGGAGGCCAAATTTAGAGCAGGATGGGATACGAGCAACAAGGCATCGTGAGCAAGTGCAAAGAACCCAAAATGAAGATATTTGATCTAAGCTGACTAGAACAAAGTTCTGTAACAGACACTGAGAGAAATGAATGAAATTATGGCCATGCTGAGCCCTATAGAGATAACTTCAGGGCAGGAGCTGTGTACAGTTCTGTTCAGAGGCAAATGCTGCTGGGCTGCTTCTTTTGAAGGTGCACCAGGTGTTCACCCATGCTCAGTCAACCTCATTGGCTAGAGAGAGCAGTGGAGGTGAAGTAATGGTGCTTTTTTTTTGGGGGGGGGAGGATTCTTGCTCTAGGAAATTGTCTCTGTGCTGTACAGAGACACCACTGACTGACCAGTTGTGTGGTTGCACGTCCTGCCCCTCACTCTCAACATATCCAGGTAAGATGGCAGAATCAGCTTGTGCTGGCACAAAAGCTTACCCACCCAGCCCCATCGGCCTACAAGCTGTGGGATTTGGATATCCCTGGGTTGCTGTAAGGAATGAACAATTTCAAAAATTAACATGGCAAATGAGATCAATGCACCCAACAGGCCAGAAAACAACAGGAAAGGAAGGAAACTGAGAACACCTCTACAGATCTCTAGTGCAGATGCTGAGTTTAAACATTATTTCTGGGTAGCAGAAGTTGCTGTCTACACACTTTCCCACTTGCTAACTTCATCTGTTTTCTTGCAAGTATATAAAGGGCAATACGAACACCAGTGTACCCTTAGGTAATGCTTTTGTGTCTTGGTGCTCCCATAACTCCCAGGATTTATCAGGGACATAAGAGCAGCTACTAGATCTCTCCTGGCATGCCTCTACAGCTTTTAGCAGCCACACAAGTCACAGAATGACAGTGCCGTGCTTCGCCTCAGTGCTGCCTCTCAGTACTGTCCGTTTTCAGACTGTCTGCTATGTTAACACAAAAAAATACAAGCTCCATGCAACAGGACAGCGTGAGGCCCTTGGAGGGGACATTAGTGACACAGAATGCTGCTGCTGATAGGACAGAGATAGGGTTCAAGTGCATGTAACTGAGGTTTGAGGCTGACTTTTTTGCTTCTGGTTTCTTGCTGGTGTCACGTTTTCTCCATGGGAGTGTGACTGCTGCCTGGGAATCCCATGTTGCCCTTGCTTCCTTTCTTGCTGTGGTTTGTGACTAATTTTTCATTATGAGAAAGATTACTCATTTATTTCCTTTACTGGTCAGTCTTTAGATCCAATAACTTAAATGGAGAGAGAAAAGATGTGCATGGAATTTGATCTAAGCTAAAATATATTTATGAAGAGAATGGAAGAGAGAGGCAGCATGAGCAGAAATCTCAAAAGAAAAAGGAAGAACAGTGGAAACATGGAAAGAGGATGGAAGATATGCACCAGCTGCCATTACCCAAAGGGGCAACAAAGAATATGCCAAGCAGCAAAGCAGCAACATCTCCTGAATGCAACTGGGAAATACAAAAAAAGAACTTCAGCTGACTCCACGGGCAGAGCAGAGATTTGGCCACAGCATGTGGGGACACAGTGGGGGACTTAGAAGAACCAGAGGCCAGGCTTTCCCCAGAAGAAGCCAGGTTTTCTGGATTTGAACCTGAGCTGGTTGCAGAAGCGGAAGAGCTACGAACCACACCAGCCAAAAGCATTGTAGCTTCCCAAAGCAGCATGAACAGGATTTGCTGCAGGATTTTTTTTTTTTTTTTAACAGTTGGCTCTGCCAAACTTTGTCAACACATCTACAGCTCTAGTCACAAAAGAAATGGAGTTCAGAAAAGCAACAGCTTGTAGATAAACACAGGAGAGGCAACAGGTATATGAATAACAAGCTAGCTCTGGCTATAATGATATGTGAAACACAACTTGGTGATGAAAATGGAAGTGTGAGTATTCTTTTTGACAGAAAATTCAGATATCTTTCTTATGAATACAGAGCAATGTAAAAGATTATTCCAAGGATGAATAATCCAGGCAGGTGTGCATGAAAGTATCACTGATAGCTTAAACTTTAGTCCAAAGCCTAAGAGACTTTAAAATATCTTTTTCTGAAGAGATTTTGCCAGAAAAATCACTCCAGATCCTGAAGGCCATACTTTGATGGCTTGAATATTTTGCAGCTCTGTAAGAAGCACTTGAAAATGGCATGTAAATGCAAATGGGACCTATCCAAACAAGTAGTTACTAACAGGGACTTGCATCAAGAAGAGCATTAGGCCATGCAGCTCTCACAAACAAGTTCAGACTTTGTTAGTAGCATGGCCTGACAACACTGGCAGTGTAAGGTACATTTTTCTTAAGGAAAAGAAAAACTAAGGAGATAAATACAAATCTAGTGATGGAATACAGACTGTGCTAACAGCTGCACTGGAAGAGTTTATAAAATAAATGGACCCCAGTTCTGTTCAGTTTTCAACAGGAACAGTTGAAAGCACCTTCAATGTTATTGTAAAGTAAATGGATGCACCAGACCGGGAAGATTCAAAGTGAATGAATGAAATTGTAGCTTTTTTAATACACCACTTCATCATTCTGCCAATGTGCATCCCAGGGGGATAGAAGTAGTAAATCCTGAGAAACACCATCTAAATTTCTAATAGCAAGAAAACATTTTTAATATTAGGTTACCCAGTAAGCAAAAATAAATAAATAAATAAAAAGAGACAGCAAGTTTTTAGACATCCTTTGATTATGATTACCTCTGTTTTTCTGGTAGTGCCTCTGGGTATTACAGAGCTCTCTGTGGTTCCAAGAGACAGAAACAGTGGGGTTAAATGGAAATAAAAAGTGGACCTTAAAAGAACCTAGATAATAGGCATTGGGAAACAACAGATCATTTTATATGATTCTGATTTTACCCTTTATAGTAGCAGAAAAGGAATCCAGTCTTTTCTTGGCTTTATGCCTATATCTCTCTGGTATGAATCATACTGATTGGTTAGAGAATTTTTTCTCCTTTATATGTTTTTATATTTTGGTACTCAGACACTGCAAGTTCCCACATAATAGTTAATACATGGGAATAGTCAATACAGCAGCTAACACACAGACAATCATCCTCACACTGTGATCACACTGGAGGTCTTGTGCAGGCCTTGATACAGTCAATCTCTGTATAGTGGCAACATCAGTAAGACCTCCAAGATGTTAAACATTTAAAAATTACAGACAAATGGTCAAGTTTCTCTTCTTCTGGTAGGACAACACTTAATTCAAGAAAAGACTTCATGTCTCAGCAAACTTAAAATATATGTACCACTGGTCAAAATGATGATAATCTGCATAGCCAAGCATTTCAAAAGCTAAGCTGCTTCCTTTATGTATTTTTTATCAATCCTGATGAACCATTTTTCAATTATCCTAGCTAATTGTGCTTCATTGATCTCTTCAGTGAATTTTGATGACTGCACAGAATACGCATGTTTGAATTTCCTGAAGATAAGCACAGAACACATGGGCTGTACATAATGCATGACAAAGACAAGAATACTTAAGGTGTGCTGAGAGGAAGTGGTCTAATTTTTCTGTCATCCTTTTTCTTTTCTTACCGCTTGCCTAATGAACTCAGAATCTACTCCTGTGTCAGCGCTGGGGTACTTCCTTTTCATGGGCTGATGAATCATGGTCTCCTTTCCTTGTGCACCAAGAAAATAGCTCTTCCTCCAGGGATCAGATTTCATCTAGAATAGATTAACAAAACTCATTTTCTTCCAGAGTCTGCTATTTTCACAGAATCACAGAATTTCTAGGTTGGAAGAGACCTCAAGATCATCGAGTCCAACCTCTAACCTAACACTAACAGTCCCCACTAAACCATATCCCTAAGCTCTACATCTAAACGTCTTTTGAAGACTTCCAGGGATGGTGACTCCACCACCTCCCTGGGCAGCCCGTTCCAGTGCCTAACAACCCTTTCAGTAAAGAAATTCTTCCTAACATCTAACCTAAAACTCCCCTGGCGTAACTTTAGCCCATTCCCCCTCGTCCTGTCACCAGGCACATGGGAGAACAGGCCAACCCCCACCTCGCTACAGCCTCCTTTAATGTACTTATACAGAGCAATAAGGTCACCCCTGAGCCTCCTCTTCTCCAGGCTGAACAAGCCCAGCTCCTTCAGCCGCTCCTCGTGGGACTTGTTCTCCAGGCCCCTCACCAGCTTCGTCGCCCTTCTTTGGACCCGCTCAAGCACCTCGATGTCCTTCTTGTAGTGAGGGGCCCAAAACTGAACACAGCACTCGAGGTGCGGCCTCACCAGAGCCGAGTACAGGGGGACGATCACCTCCCTAGCCCTGCTGGTCACACTGTTTCTGATACAAGCCAGGATGCCGTTGGCCTTCTTGGCCACCTGAGCACACTGCTGGCTCATATTCAGCCGACTGTCCACCATCACTCCCAGGTCCTTCTCTGCCTGGCAGCTCTCCAACCATTCCTCTCCCAGCCTGTAGTTCTGCTTGGGGTTATTGCGCCCCAGGTGCAGGACCCGGCACTTGGCCTTGTTGAACTTCATGCAGTTGACCTCAGCCCATCGGTGCAGCCTATCCAGATCCTCCTGCAGAGCCTTCCTACCCTCGAGCAGATCGACACACGCACCTAGCTTGGTGTCATCTGCAAACTTACTGAGGGTGCACTCAGTGCCATCATCCAGATCATTGATGAAGATGTTAAAGAGGACCGGCCCCAGCACCGAGCCCTGGGGGACGCCACTAGTGACTGGCCTCCAACTGGACTTGGCTCCATTTACCACAACTCTTTGGGCCTGGATTTTTAATCATCTGAGAATTTGGCCTTGAATATTGCACGGCAATCTGGAGGCACTACAGGTAAAGTTGTGTCATTTTACCTGACAAATAATGCTGTGACCCTCAAATCCAGATAACTTCTTAAATTGGCATTTCGTGGAATTTCAAAGATACCCAAGAGTTCCAGTAAGGAGATGATGGTTGAGTTTTTGTACAGGACTTTGAGGAACCATGAATGCATTTGGAATGTGAAAGGGCTTTTTTCAAACACCTGACAGGACCTTCTGCAGTTATTCCATGAAGTCTTAGAAATGAGCCTTGAAGAAACATAAGATTATTTGTAAAACCTGAGCTACTTTTGTTACTGGTTTCACTGCAGTCATCATATCAAGCACTCAAGAGTAAGTGAAGTTTTTGTATCCAAGTGAATTCTTCCAAGTTGTAAGCCCAAAGTTTTGGTTAGGTTCTGCGTCATTGATAGAGTCCAAGCTGAGGAGTGATCAGTACTGAAGGATGAATGCAATCTTTCTTCTGATGGCTTTGGGCCATGACTATAAGATATGGTTTCTCCTATTGCTTACGCCTACATTAGTTTCACGACTGCCTGCAGTTCTGTTAGAACACAGTATCCATTTAGAGAATGACTATCAACTGGCAGAATGTCATTTCTTCCCCCATGGATGTTGTTTGGGTGGTGTCTCATGTCTGAGGTACTGCTGATTTCCCTCAAGTTCTTTATAGCAAGTTTGCTGCATTGATTGCAAGGATAGAAGCACTTCCAATAACTGGCAAATCTCAGGTTTTTGAATTTTCAAGATATCTATGTTCAAATGAGATGATTCACTGAAGTTAGATTGTTTGATCTCTGCTTAGAAGATGTAGGATATACACTAAGTAAGATGCTGAGTAAGAAAGGAAATGGAATTATAGCTGTTGGGAAGCCCTCTCCAGTGGCCTGAAAATAGACAGGTACCATGCAGGCTGATAACAATCAGACCTGTGAGACACCATCATGGAGCTACTGCCATGATTTGGATAGCTGCTCTTGTTCTCCTCCTACCCTGGAGATGAGGTCATGGAATCATAGAATGATAGAACAGCTTGGGTTGGAAGGGACCTTAAAGATCATCTAACTCCACCCCTCCTGCCACTGGCAGAGATGCCACCCACTAGATCAGGTTGCCCAGGGCCCCATTCAGCCTGGCCTTGAACATCTCCAGGGATGGGGCATCCACAGCTTCTCTGGGCAACCTGTTCCAGTGCTTCACCACCCTGACAGTGAAGAATTTCCTTCTAATGTCTAGTCTAAATCTATCCTTTTTTTAGTTTAAGACCATTTCCCCCTTTTCCTATCATTATCGACCCAAGTAAAGAGTCCTTCTCCATCTTTTCTATAAGACCCCTTTAAGTATTGAAAGGTCACAATGAGGTATCCCCGGAGCCTTTTCTTCTTCAGGCTGAACATCCCCAGCTCTCTCAGCTTTGACAGAGGTGTCACAATGACAGCTGTACTTAGAAGTACCCCCAAAGTACTACTATTCACACTAAATGTCAGCTTACTTACTCAGCCTGTCCTATCTCATCCTATATGGTCATTACTGTCTTGGTATGGCATTAGGATTTGAAATATGTTTTTGAGTTATCAGCAATCCTCATCTGAAATATACAGTTACTGCTTCAGAGAGAAATACATCAGTTATCAAGTCATCAAGACAATATTTTTTCATATTTTGTTTTTAAAAATAGATGTGTATCATTTCAAAAAACTTTTTGGAATGGTGCTTTCCTCTTTCTGACTAACCTTACTGAACATAAATAATATGCCTGTCTTGATGTAAATATGTAGATGAGTCCCTTCTCCCAGGACCTCACAATATAAACCAAGGTCAGGATGATTCAGTTAAAAGCCCAAGTTGTTCCAGGCACAGCTCTACTTCTGTAAACGGTGCACAGTAGTTATTTACAGTAGCTGGCTTTTTTTTTTTTTCCCTCAAAAAGGAGGTGGAATTACAGTAAAAGCGATGGAACACAACAGTGATTCTTAGTCTGCTGGGTCAAAGTTAATAATTCAGAGGACACATATAGAGAGTTATTTGGGAGATGACTCTTGGTGTTTTAGAAAAGTAAGGCAAAAAAGAAGGCATGGAAATCCTTATAGGACAAAGAAACAAAAGAAGAAACAAGGACTGAATAAAGAAAGGGAGCTAACAAGTAGCTTTAAACAGCAATTGCTCCTGAAAAACAAAGCAGATTAATATCACCAGGGCTGAACTCCCTCATGGAGTAGCTCTGGGAACAAAGGACAATAGATGACTCAGAGAGGAGCAAAAGAGCAAAGAAATATTAACTGAACATAGACACTCTTGATGTCAAAGGCAGTCTCTGTCTTCAATCTGCATTTGTGTGTACTGCATGGGTGAGAAGCCAACACAGCTCCATCCCCAGGCACGCATCCCCTTGGCAGAGCGTAACGCTGCTAACGCCACGTCTCTCAGCTCCCTTCACATTCCCCCAGCAAGTCAGACAAGTCCTAGAGAACATTTCTCTTCTGGGGATTTACACTCTCTAAAACACTTACCAAGCAACATGGGATTACCCATCCAGCCTTCCCAGCTGGCTCAGGGTCTTCGCACTGAGTCCTTAATGTAACTCCTGCTGAGGTTTTCTACCAGCACAATTCATCTTTATCATCCAGGCTCTAAGCCTCCTTTTCTCCCAAAGGCAAACACAGATTCTCTGTCAGCTAAAATCTGCAGGTAAACTGTCTATGCACACCCCTTTTCCAAGAAGTGACTCCCAGAGCTTCCCTTTCAAAATGTCTCTGCGGGATTGAAGAGCTGCTCTCCTAATCTGAACAGGGAGGTTTCTAGTGGTAAGCACTCAGCCCATTCCTCAGCTTGGCTGCTGCAGCTCCAAGCAGTCACCTCTTCAAATGGCAACGTCAGGCAATAGTGGAAAGGAGAGGGGAAGCATATTACAGCCCATACAGCAGAACTCAAGAGTGATGCTGACCATCACATGCAGTCCAACCTCCTTTACCCCCCAATTTTAAAAATAACGTGAGAAAAACTGTCTTACAGAATAAAGAAGAAAAGTGCTGTATCACCCCAAAGTGACCTGCTGGGGTTGTCATTCTTCTTCCCAGACAAATTACTCAGTCAATACAATAACAGCAAAGAAAACATGTCATTCTGACATCAGGCTTGGCAAACCATTCTGGAGGGAGTCCAGGAATGGGCGAATGGGCTGGAACAGCCAGAGATGTACCAGCATGAAGAGATTGGGCTATACAGACAAGGGCATAACAAACTTCAGGGAAGTGGCTGTCACTGACACAGTTTCAAATATTCATAATATGGGGAGATGGAGCACGGGCAACACTTGAATTGTCTCATGTTCTGTGTCTCCAGTCAAACAGCAATGAGGCTGCTCTGGGGTGAATATGTAATTGGAGAGCAGCAGTCTCTTGGAGACTTCTCTCCATTACTGAGCTTTCCGCAGAAGCACTCTAGGTTCAAAAGGGAGCTGTGTGGCTGTAAATAGCACGCCTAATTATAGTCTATACTGCCTAGGTCGCCATATAATATATTATCAGTAAGCAGAACCAGGCAGCAGCAACATGGCTTCATTCACATAATTGAGGGATGATCATAAACTTACTCTTAGACACAATTTAGCAAGAGAATGAGACGGGGTTCCCTCCCCCTCTCCTCCCGCAGAAGGTGCATTATCTCATCTAAAGCATGAAAAGGAAATGGAAACCCATAAAAACCAGACTTGGTGAGAGAGCAGAGAGCATCTGCTGCAGCACTGGGCCACGTGGCCTCCAACTCATCAGGTGAACAGGATATTTGGTGTTGGTAGACAAGCTGAGCATGAGTCAGCAATGTGTCTTCATGGGGATGAGGGCCAACAGCATAATGGGCTGCACCAGCAAAAGCACAGCCAGCAGGTGAAAGCAAGTGCTTATTCCATCTACTCAGCAGTTGTGAGAACACTTCTGGAGTACTGTACCCAGTCTGAGCTCCACAGTACACAAAATACATTGACAAACTGAAGCAAGTCCAGCAGAAGAGTCCTCAGGTGGCTAGGGGACTGGAATGCATGAATGAGAGATGTGGGTTTGCCCAGCCTGGAGAATAGCCCATGCAGGGATCGACCTGCTTAACTACCTGATGGGTAGCTGTGAAAAAGACAGAGCCAGGTTCTTCTCAGAGTCACGCAGGGAAAGGCTGAGATGCAGTGGGCACAGGCTGCAGCCAGGGAAATTCTGATCAGCTGCCAGCAAAGCTTCTTCATAGTGAAAATGGTCCTGGAGCTGGAGCTCAGAGAGATAAATGACCCTTGTGAACTCCAGCTCAGCTCAACTTGCAGGTGGCAACAGCAGTTTCAGTTCCTCATGTGGGGAAGCATTTAGCTGAGCTGAGCTCAAGCACCACTCATCCACGCAAGGAGTTACCTTCACCCCACTGACTGCTAGCAGCTCATTTCTGTGTGTGCCAGTGGCTCCATGCCACCCTACCTGCTGCTTCGCTTGCAGTTTGCTGCAGGAACTCTGGGCTGGGGACTGCGCTTCTGGCTCAGGATGCGGGAGCAGGTGGGCTGCTGATGTGTGAACGAGAAGGGGAGAGAGGTGTGAGATCTGTGGGTTGTGCAGGTTCGCTCACTGAGCCGAGATGCCAATCTGTAGGAGTGAAGAAATACTGTAGGAGGCTATAAAAGAAGACTGACTTTTCTTGTGTATATGCATTTTCTCTGGCGGAAGGAGTCAAACGCACCCAGAGACTCAGTGTCTCACAAGTCAGGTTTGAAAATCCCTTGTTTTTCAACCACCTACTGGGGAGAAATAGGATGAAGAAAGTACATTTATGTTATGGTGAAAATCGGAGAAGCTGAAGAATGTTTTATAAATATTAGAAAAATGTCTTTATCAATAGTACTGTGGCCATCAGTGATATGTGCTTCTTTTTATGTATTTCCCAGAAATCAGCTAGCTGGTGTCCTGGTTTCAGCTAGGATAGAGTTAATTTTCCTCCTAGTAGCTGGTATGATGCTGGATTTGGGATTTAGGGTGAGAATAATGCTGATAACACACTAATATCCTAGTTGTGGCTGAACAGCGCTTGCACAGAGCCAAAGACTTTTCAACTGGGAGTGAGAATATTTTCCACAAGTAATGGCTCTTGATTTCACTGCCAGTTTGGCGATAAATGCCAGTTCTAATCAGAGCCATATGATGTGTTAGCATCATATTTGAGTTCTGGGAAGGTAGAGATGAGGTCAGAGATCTCAACACATACCAGAACAAGGGGATACAATAGCTCTATGTGTATGATCAGCAGGTTCTCTGCTTGCAGTTTTAATAGGAGATAGAAAATAGGAGGGAAGAGATTTTGAAGTAGAGTGCCAGCTGTTTTACACTCACTACCTGAAGGAAGTTGAAATGGAAAAGCAGAGATGATCAGAATAAAATAGTTAACAAAAAGAAAGTGACATGGGCCAGCCGTAAGAATGGATGATGGGTTCTCCCTTAGCTCAGTTAAGCGTGTTGCTATGAACAGCATCAGAGGCCTTTCAGCCTTTATCTGTATAGTCTGATATCTTCCAAAAGGAAGAAAAAGCTCACGGTGTGACTAGGTCATTGGATTTGCCTATAGGTAAGCTATTAGGATAATGCATGGAAAAACATGTATCGAATGAACATTTGCCAAAGCTGATTAGAGAGCTTTCTCTGCCAAATAACCTGGAGGACCTGGAACAGCTTTGATACATGATGATCACAGAAAATGATTTATAACTGGCAAAGATGAGGTGGGATTCAGAAACAAACAAACAAACAAAAAAAAGATAACCAAATGTAAAAGATATTCAAGAAGGAAATGGAGGAGATACGTCAGCCCACAGATCAGCAAGAAAGGGTGGCAGAAAGAAATTTGGGCAGAATATAGAAGGAAGGATCATACCTGACTCGGTTGTTAAATGCACTTTGCTAATATCTCCTTCCATCAAGAAGTACTCTTCAGAAATCCTCTCAACCCGCTTGAAATTAGATTGGGCAATGTACCAATAGTGCAAACGTATTCACAGAAAATGCCAAAATACTCCCACCTGGTCAGCTCAAGTAGATGGGGTAGGCTATTAAAGTATGATGTATTCTGCTCTGAAGAAGGAAGGTTAAAAGTTCAGAAGAAAAAGATATTAAAACTGAAAAAATTATATTGAGACTGCTAAGAATAATTCACTTGACAAAGGACTTCGGTGTTTACCTACCACCTAAGGAAAATTTGATCAATAAAGTGGTCACTGAGCTCCAGCCACAGCCTTTTCACCCCCTGGCCTTGCATAAAAGACAGACAGGAATGAGCCTGTAGGTCTCAGTAGGGTAGACGTGTGTCTCATTTACATCAGCAGTCCAGTAGTCAGTGCACTGACATTGCAGTATTTTCTTTTTCACGGTTCTGAGTGCTGTAGCTACAGGTGAGTCATCTTATCTTCACACCCCTGGTTTTATTTTTACTCTGTACAAATACACTTACTTTCTGGTTCACCCCAAGTACCCGCAGCCAGCCCTGTAAGCCAACCCATGGCTCTTACTATCTATGAAAAATAGAGGTGCCAAAATCATTAACTGGCTATTTGCATCGGTACAGCTAAAGAACATAAAAACATGGATCTTGTAGAACAAACGGACAAGATGAAGAAGAAATACTATTAACTAACTGTTTAACAGATGAAGACCTGACACAAAGCTCTCAGAAATCATTTGATTTTTGTGGGTTGTTAGGTTTGACCTTAGGTTGCCCAAGCTCAGTGCCCAGCTCGTGAAGGTCTGGCAATGAATCCAGAACAACTGAGTCCATCCTGGTTTTAGTTGCATGACCTTCTGATGAGATCCACAACTGATCTGACACTCAGTTCGGTTTAAAAAAACATCCAAACAATACTGCTGCTGTATTTAGCAGTCCTGTGTAATTTACTGTCAGTCAGAAATGATAACACATGGTGGAAAGGCAAATAAGGTTTATTTATAAATCTTTTGAGGATGACTCAGCTACAGTAGGTCATCTCCCCCTCTTCCCCAAAGGCTACATTCTTCTATCTCCATAATGAATTCTGTAGAAACTTCTTGGAAATGTTTTCATTAAATTTACCGGGTACTCTGTTGCCTTTTTTTTCAGGTACAGAAGGTTACCGGGCATTTTCTTGCTCTTATAATATGGCACTGCAAGACTATATAAACACATTGAGAAATTTTATCTAGGCTTTCTTTTAGCACAGTTCATGGTATTTTCTACTAATAATTCTTGGCGTCATTGTTAAAAAATGGAAGGTAGCTGCAATCCCTTGTTCTTCTTTGTGTTTATCACACAAAGTCAATAGGAACTATGTCTTTTCTATTGAAATTTTACTTGCCTCAGTCCACTGGTGATGCTTCTGAACATTCGGAAAAATTTTCCCCATGCTTTTTGATATCCTTTGAAGAGAAGGAATCAACAGGTAAAAGCCCGATCCAGTGACCATGGAATGAAACAAAGATTCCCACCAAAAGCACTGTATTATGGCCAGAGATAAAGCTGGTTCTTGTAAGTAATTGCCCTCGTTTTGTCCCTACTGCATGTGAGCTCTGTCCTACCAGTTCAGCTGCTTGCTTGAGTGCCACTGTCTACAAGGATGTCATCAGTTCTGGTAAGATTTCACACACTGGCACAGCTCTAATGTAGGTATGGGATGGTCTGATTGCTAGTTATGTTCTCCTTTCTATCACATTTACATTGCCATGGTGCTACCAAGTACTTGTATCAGCTCTTCTAAAACGGCTTTGACGTTTTTTTTTTCCACTTTGAATAGTTTTTCTATATTACTTCTCTACTTTCATTAAGTTTTTATCCAAAAACTTCAATTGTCAGAGTCCAAGGTTTTATCAAAAACAACTAATCCATTTATTACTTTTTTTTCCCCCTTTTTTTTTAGATATGAGGCTTTTTTTTCCTTGTGGAAAACAATAGGCTTTGAGTAGTTCAAACACCCCAATCCGTTCTTCCTATCCACTTCTGTGCAGGCTTCATGTAGCCTCATGCTTTTCCAGGATTTCTTTTTGCCCAATGTATGTTACGAAATAAAATTATCTGCCTGTCATTACATATTTTCATGCCTCAGTTTCTATGAAGATCAGTTCTCATAAACATTCCATCTTTGTTCTTTTCTCAAAGACTGTTTCACTTCTTATTCTGCTAAAAGGACATTCTTTTGAAGAATTCTCTGTACTCTTTATTAGAACTGTTTATAAGAAATGACAACTCATCAAGGATGGGGCAAAATAACCAGAAACTTCACATGTACGTTTGTGCTCAGCAGTTCAGCTCACAGGCAGGAGAGAAAGAGCATGAAGGAAGCAATACCTTAGGAACACTTCGTGAGATTCTCTTAAAAAACTTCCACTATATATCTAACCATGACAACCCTTCAGTGTTTGAGGATATTTTAAGCTGACTAAGATTCAAATTTCTTCCCATTTTCCCTTCTCCTTCTCCTCTCATCATGGATGACAACATCATCGTCCTACTCACTAAGCATAAGCAGTGCACCATGTTTCCCTGTACCCCTCCCAGATTACCTTATATCTTGGCTCTGTTTAAATATTATCACTCCTTCCTCCTCAACTTTGCAAAGACCATCATGTTTTGCCTGAGAGATTGCCAAAGTGTTTGTCGATGGGCTGATAATCTCATTGCTTGACTACTGTCACCTCCACTTTTCCAGCTCTCTTACCTGCAGTCCTTTTGCCTCTCACGCCTATGCCAAACACTACTGCTATTTTCTGCCTTGCTTTTTGCTTGTTTTCCAGGTTCACTTTGCTTTCTTTTCACCATCTTACTACTTTCAGTGTAAACAAGGCTTTGAAGACTACCACGAAGTAACATTTACCATGATAATCAGATCTCCTTCGGCACAAAAATAACAGCTCCATGCCTCGTTATTCCAAGTGATCAGTATGTGACACAGTATAAATATCCCTATCAAATTTCCAATCAAAAAAAAAAAAAAAAAAAAAACAGGAAAACTTCACCAGAGCATTCTTCAATTCCTTGTCAAGTCTTTCTTCTCTAGGTCTTCTGGGTAATCATGAGTATTTTGGAGGGTGAATGAAGACCACCCTGTAGCACTCAGAATCAGGTGGAAGAAGCTGCATCTCCTCCATTTGAGAAGCCAGTCAACAGGAGGGAGGCAGGAAAGAAAATCGGACTGATAGCTTAGTGACCACAGCTTTAAACCAGCTTCCAGCTTCCATCCTGGCTGGGCTCTGCTCCAGATCACTCAAGAAATATTGGGGAAACTCAATTTCATCAGATTTTCCAGGCCAGAGAGACAAAGGCCCTCTGCAGCCCCGGTGCAGCAGGGCGGGTGGCGAAGGCCACACAATGGCATCAGTGAGGTCAGCACGGCCGGGATGCTGCAGGCACAGCGGGCTGGGCTGAAGCGGGATCCACCGAGTCCTTGCAGGGGGGAACAGGCTTGAGAAACAGGCGCTGCTGTCTGGGAGCCTAGCAGTGGTTCCTCTGACTTGGTGCCTAACTTCTCAATGGTAAGAGTGGTGCTGTCTCTTCTCATGTTTACTGTCTTTTTTTTTAATGTAGACTTTGAACTATGGCAGAATTTAACTACTCTGACAGGGGCTGTTTGCCTTTTCTGTCTGATCTTTTCTAAATGAAAACTCTTGGGCAGACTTCCTGCGCTTCCTTGCTAAACAAACAGATCTTCAGACAACATCCCTCAGCTTACCTCAACTGTCGTCGCTTTGAAAGGGCACAGAATTATTTGGGTTTACACATGAGCTGATGGACATACCCAGCAGGCCTCTCCCAAACTCCATCTGCAACTATAACTAGATACCTCTGATACAGTCAGTACAAAACTGCTCTCTTCCGAAAATAACAAGACAGACTATGAAGGTTTAGCCGTGAGGATACAGGACATGAGAGATGGAAGGGCCAAAGTGGAGGAGTCTGTGTGGTACAACTCAGAAGTGAGGTCAGATTCAAACACCTGGGTGGGAAGAAAACTGTCCAGTTTTCTCCAGCTTTTTTCTGTTTACAAGCACAATTGACCCTTATGGGAAGCCTATCACAGTCATCCTGTACCACCACCTAGAGCTCAGTCCTCTGCTGATGGTTTGGCATTTGACACAGGTGACAGGGGAAAACATTTCAAGCACGGAGCAGGAATGTGCACTGGGATGGCACAGGAGCCTTTGAAATCAATAATTAAGTTTGTGAAATTTATCGTCGATAAACGGGTTAACATTAGAGATGCTAAGGTATTCAGAAAAAAAAAATAAATTAAAAAACGTGATTTAAAAATGTAAAACATGTGATAACACCAGTTAAAAATACTGTAGCTTTAAGAAGCTAAAATTTCCTTCTGTTCAGAGGGAGCACATATCTGCCTCTAGCTTCCGTATGGCGGGTTCCTGCTGTACCCCGCCTGTAAAGGGAAAGCCTCTGCTTAAATATGCACCCTGTGTGACACCATTCACTGGAGCCGTACTGGTGACAAATTTGACTTTTATCTCCTTCTCAGTTTCACTGACAGTGACCCCTCTGCCTCTTCCACCCCAGAGTCAGGGATCTGGGTCAAAGGCCCTGATCTCGTTGTGGGGATGTGGCACGGTAACTTGACAGAGCTGCACCTCCTATAGTTAAGAAAAAAGCATTCACATTTTCATAAGCTCCATGTGTTTCCATAGATAAAAAATCTACTGGGAGGAATCTTCTGCAGCTAACCAGTTGGGAAAAAAAAAAAAAAAAAGTTAATAAAAAATACGATTTTGTTTCTCTTGGTTATAGATGAATAACACTTTTTTAAAACTTTTTTTTTTTTTTTTTTTCTCACAAATTACACTAGGAGGAAACTCTAGAAAATCTTCCTTGTGATCTGAATACCAGCAGTTGCCAGTCACCAGCAGCTGGAAATCAAGAAATGCACAGGCAGATGAAGGTACAGGAAGAAAATGATAATTTTCAAATGAAATTAAGCAGCAGTGAGGGTGAGATAAACACATGGCTGAAGACAAAGCAGGCGAACCTCAGGCTGAACCAAGCGTCTCAGCCTGACTTGGAAAAGCTGAGGGTGGACATGGAGCTTGCCATGCTGAAATGCCAGTATGAGGAGAAGCAAAGGAAACGGCAGCACAAAGAGAAAATGTGTTTTCTACAGCTGCAAACATCACCAGCACCTGTAAGTCTGCATAAAAAGCTGGGAGGAAGAGTGGGTAGTTCCAGATGTGTGCTTGGCACCCAGTGGTTCTAAATGTGATCCTCAGCACCTCCACGCCTCAATAAAAGTTGGTTCAGTGTGATGCAGCTGGACACCCTTTTCCCTCCAGCCTGGCAGAGCTGGAGGAGGAAGTTTCCATTTGCCCTGCCACAACCTTCAGCTCTGAGAGCAGACTGAAGTAAGCAAGCCCCTTTTCCCTTCCTTGCCCAAAACTCTTCCCAGATGCTTGCTGGTTCATTAGTGTCCTCCAAAAAGCAGCTACACTACACAGAAATCTTCCTTCTCTGTGCTTTCCTTTCCAGCTAACTTTCTGTGCGATACCTTGAAGATACTGCCATACCCTGTGCAAGGAGGAGAGGCCCGCAGCCCACTCGCTCCTACACTCCCCCTGGGTTGTTTGCATACAGCCAGGCATTCTTCCAGAATACCTTGCTATAATTTATCTAGAAATGCACCCCTGGATTATATAGCCCCATATTTCTTTGGTTGGGGCATATAAGCAGAGCATAGCTGAGGTGGAACCTGCATACAGAGGTCACATTTGTTTTCTGAGGCAAGGTAGCAGTCATTCAGTCGGCTCAAAAATACCCTGTGACTGAATAAATCCTGCAACTGAGGAGGAGATGAGAGAACCAAGTCCCAGGCATAGGAAAACAAGCAGTTGTGATGGTTAATAGACACAAGGACAGCTCATAGGAAAAGAATAATGAGACATGCAGCATGATGTAAAAGAAACGGGCCAGATGGCACTACAGCTGTGGGGAAACTCAGCTAGCTCTGAAATGAGTCTTCAGTTACTCAGACTGCTGGCTGTGGTTCCAAGCCACTGACTGGAAAAGAAAAAAAAAAAGCTCTGGTTGTCTCACAAAAGTGGCAGTTTGTTAACAATTATCCAGCTGAAAGCAAAACGGAGCAGGTGTTGTTAAGAAGTCCATCATTGCACAGGTGATAAAGAGCCATACATGAATGTTCCCTGCCTCTCTTCATCCAGTAGCAAAGACTGAGCAGATATGTAGAAAGTGGAGTTATAACTTAAAGCTTAAGTAACAACAGCTAATAACTTTATTCTGTACAGGATTATCCACTTTAGATCAGTTCCAGGAAGTCTTTTGAGGTCATGCAATACCTTCTTGGATGGCTCAGTATGTGAATAGGAAAATTAATCCATAAAGTACTGCTGTGACTTTGATGGTGTAGTTTTACGGGATTTCTGTGCTAGCATTTATTTCCTTAATGCTTTTGTCTACCAGTGACAAAGATCACAAGGAAAAACCTAACCTTAGCCTAATGCAACTCTCATTTGAATCAGAATGACTCTTTGGAGATAGCAGTGCTCTCATGGTAGATTTTAAAGCAGCTACTGGTTGCTATCCAGCATGGTGCTGTTCTTACGGTAGTTAAATGGAGCAGTGTCCCAAGACTGGGCTATGAACTAAGCACAAGTCTCCCAAGGAGTCAAAAATGAGCAGCAGCAATGACCTCAAGTGACTTTATGTACGAGTTCTTGGAAACTGTATTATTTAGCTCATCATCTGGGATTTAAAGAAATATTCTGCAGCTGACATAAAAATGTCCAGAATATTGCTGTTCCTGTCTATGCAACAAGAGCATAAAATTAGGCTGAAGCACAAGAAAGGCAGAATTCAGTGCTGGAATATTCAGGTATTCAGAGAAATTTTAGCGCACGCCACCAAGCACTAGCTGAATGGTCTCCCTAAGCGAGCAGTGCCATCAGCCTGCAATTCACTGGCACTCTCCCCAGCAGTTGTGCTGGTTTTTAGTTGGCCATGACAAGTGTCGGTGCCAAGTGCTTGTCCTTGGAATATCCATGGCTGCAATTCAGACGGGAGGTCAACTGTGAGCCACTCTGAGCAGTGCTGGGCTGGGCAGAAAGAGTACATGAGATTTCTCCGCCTGATTAAATCCTCCTCATCTATTTTTGCTCTGTTTTTCCCACAGTCTGATGAAAGATTACAGGACAGCCATGTACCCCAAGACCAGATTGCTTTGCTTTTGTACTGCTTCATCTTCATACTCCTTATCAACACAGCAAAGGAACTGCTGTTCTTTTTTGTTGAGAAGCACGAGCTGTTTGTTATTGCACTAACCCTGTTATATATAATTAAAAATCTCGGGAATTATTTGCTTGTTATTAGTTCTTCCTCTCCAATATCAGCCTTCACTGAAATTCCTGACTGCAATCTACAGTTCAGGAGTGAGGATGAAAGGCACCTTACAAGAAGGATGAGCCACGTGATGTGTCACTAGTGTGTTTTCTGATACTTCACATTTCAGAACCCACCTCATCTTTCTGACGCTCTCTCAGCCCTGTAAACCATTTCATCGATAATAAACTATTTCCTTTATCAAAAATCATTTAATTAATTGAGTTCAATTAGAGAATGGATGAACCAAAGATGTATTACAACACCTCATCAGCGTCTTGGGAACTCAAAAACTGTCTTCTCCAATACAATGTGCAATGCCATCATAAATGCCACAAGCAAGAGGACCTGTCTTTCCCATGGGAGGTTATTCTAGAATAGAGCAGTAATTGCCAGGAAGATCTGACATTGTACGTTTCCCTCACCATGCTGCCATGCTGTCTTTTCCAGCTATTACTCTTAAAGTAAACCACCAGCAGCAAAAGAAAAGACCACTACTTTTAACAACCATGGCATAATGTCCTGTTGTGTTCACTTTAGACAGTGCCAAGCAGCTAGATTACAGGGAATTCTGTCAGACCCCTTGATTTTGGATGATTGCTAAGCAGCAAAAAGAGCAATTGCTAAGCAAAACAAGCAGAAGAAGAGAAATTAACGGATCAAGGGAGCAAGGGACAGAACAGGGAAGAAAATCCTATGAAAGATGCGTGTAAAGGAAGACTGAAGTTCTCAGGTAAAGCCTTAATGCAGTGCTGGGACCAACAGAGCACAGCACAAGGCTGTTCTGGGAGCTGAAGCAGTTCCCTGACGTGCCCTTCATTATTTTTACACTGATTAGAGCCATCCGAAGGGTATAAAAGCGACGGCATGGCATGGCTGCCTGCAATAGCTCTGGACAAGACTCAGGAAGTCAGTTCTAGCTTCATCTTCCTTGTTCAGCCTGCACTAGACAAAAGGCCCAGTATGAGCCTAGAAACCATTTAGAAAGGGTATATTCATACCTCTCTCCAGCCATAAATCAAACTGTTCATTTTTAAAAGTTCTTTGTAAGCCTCGGTTTGGCACTATTGTAAACCTATTTAGATTATGCCAGCTTAAACTTTGGCTCAGAATGAGGAAGCAAAGAAGAAGAAACGTACATCAGAACTCATTCCACACTCCCTAACTCAATTTGGTAAATGGGACCAGCCATAAATCCTGAAAATGTTATCGCCTGGTTCTTTTTTATTAAACTTTATTGCCCGTGCAAGTCTGGGTTATCAGCTAGACTGAGACTCTAATAAAGAGGAAGAACTTGCACAGCAGTTACACCGTGAATCAGGAGTGTTATGCTTGATTTAGTTTGATGCAGAAGAAATGGATTTTGCATCAGCATTGCTGGCTGGATGCTTTTGTTTTGCAGCTAGGCTGGCATTCTTCACTTCAGGAAGAAGCACGAGCGTCACTGCCATGCTGCAGTTCCAGTCCACTGATTTGCTACCGCAAGGTGAAAGCCAGATAAGCACTGCTCAAGCATATCGTCCCCTTGCACCTTCAGCTGCCTCCCTCACTCCCCTTGTGGGAGTCTTTGTGGCTTCGAAGGTCTCTCCGACCTCTGTTTACACCCTCTCCATGACTTTCTGCTTCATCCAGCTGTTCACTGTTCACTAAAATCTCGCCCTCCTGGGAATAAGTTAGGTTTAAGATAAACATATCATAATCTGCAGATCCCTTAAAATCCTAGAAGAAAGAGGAATGGTAGGCATGGTTTCTTTGACAACCTCTGCGCTCCCTACACAGGTTAGATTTCTTGGGGAAAAAAATAAATAAATAAAAATATCAATTTCCCTAGAAGACCATAAGGTAGATTCCTAATTGTGCTGGAGATCTGGGTCCTGAAAGGACCTCTTACAAGGCATGAGAAACAACTCTACCTGATCTAGAAGGCCCTGGGTAGCAGTGGGAGCGCTCTGCTATCATCATCAGAGTATCATCACCCAGGCTTTGCAAGGACAATGCCACCTAGGAGGGTTTTTCTTACCGCCTCTCTGGAAAAAATGCATTCTTACACAGAAGCAGCGATCAGACCTGCCTTGTGAAAAGCTTCATAAATGCATGTAGTGCTCAGCACAGATAATAACCGCATTACTATCTACAATTAAAAAGAACAGTACTGATTGTTTGCAGCCCAATCCCATGAATTCTCTGCAAACTGCAGCTGAAACACAACCTATGCTGGAATAAAGGAGAGGCAGCTTGCACCCAGCAGTATGCAGCAGCAAGGATTCATAGCTGCCGTTGAGACCACAAACATTTTCAGACACAGTAGAGACCCTGCCAAAAGCCTAAGCATTTTGCCATAACACAAAGGCACATTTGTTTCTGGTAACACCTGCCTGTAACCAAACAAACTCGGCTACCAGAAGATCCTCTTGTCTGCGGAGCTGTACACAGCCTGCTTCCTTTCTCTTTGCAGGGTAAGCGACTGAGAGGATCGGACGGGACCTAAGCACACAGATTTCTATGAGCATGCTGGAAACAGGCAAGAGGAATGTTAACTGACTGAAAGTGAAACTCAGAGCCTGCGATGCGATTGCCACTGCAGACAAACAGAAATTAACCCGTTGAGGCTCTCCAAACAGGTCTTCTCAGAGACCCTTTACTATTATGCCCTAAAGTTCTGCTGAACTGTGGCAGTTTGGGATATTTCCCAAACACAGATCACCGTACAGCTAACTTGGCTGAGCTCTGAGATGCCTAGTTGTTCAATATCCATACATCAAAGGCTAAACTTCGATGCTGCAATAAGGAGCAGGAGCAGGACGAGGGGTAGACACAGGTCATCCTACAACTTTCTATATTCTTCAGATCTTGGCAGCAGAAAGGATCTTGTCTGGTCTCTGACATGATTCAGTTTTCTAGCTGCTTCAGTGACCCAGTGGCCGTTGTGGAACTGCTCCCTTACCCTAAGAGACATCAACTTGGTTGGTAAACAAGGGGCAATTATCTTCACTGAATAGAGCAGATTTGGGGGGGGGGGGGGGGGGGAACCCTATTAATTATCCGACTTCTGTAGCGGCAGAGTGATGGCAGCTGAAGCAGCCCCAAGAATCATGTCCTACCCGTTATTAAGGATTCCTTTCAGGACAGGAAACCAGCTTGCTACTTCATTGTCAATTCGCTTTCCTGGCCAGCGAAATGAGTTGGATGGCAGCTGCTGGCACGTGTAGAGGAGGCATGCAGTCACAGGAAAAGTGGATGAGAGCTGCTACAGTGAAAGAGAGAAGAAATTAAAAGATGGAACAGCGCCATGAGGACGGGAAAGACTTAAACAGCAGGTTTAGAGGGCCAGGCATGATGCTGCTACAGGAAAAGAGGAGAAGAGGGGCAGCAGGGCCAGCAGGGGGTCAGTACGTGCTGTGCCCCGCGGGCGGCCCCGCTACGTGCGGCCGCGCCCGGCGCTTCCCGGGGCCGCCCCCGCCTACGTGAGCGGCCGCAGCCGCCGGGGAGGAGCGGGGCTGGCGGAGGGGCAGGGCGCAGGTAGGGGCAAGGGGGAGCCGAGGTTTACACAAGTCACAGGCACGGTTTCATTGGAAATGAGGTTTATTTCTTTTTTTTTTTACCTTGCTGTGGCAGGAGGAGGGGGTGATGCTGATGCCGCAGGCAGCTGGAGCCCTGCCGGTGCCTGGCGCAGGGGCCGTGGAGCTGGGCTTCAGCAGGGTGTCCTGTCCTGCCAGCACGGCGTTCCCACAGGGGCCGGGGGTGTTTCAATACCACTGTGATAAATCATGCAAATTAGCCAGTGCATAAATAGCAGTGGCATTTCCAATGTGCTTATCCGGGAATCGCCAACAGCCACGCAAACGTGATGGCAGCTACACATCCATCACCCAGGGAAAAAGGTGGGCAAGTAGCATTAGCTTCACATACGGCCGGGCACGCTGAAGTGCAGAGGCTGAGGATCTGGCCCAGCTCCGTGCCAAGGGGTTTATTTTCAGTGCCAGCAAAGCTCAAGGCTCCGCTGGGGTCAACTAGCAGCAGACTGAAGCTCTGGGGCACAAATGCCCCTGTAGAAAGCTTTCCTCGAGCAAGGAGCAAGAGCTCGGGACCTGCCTGCTGCTTAGTCCAGTGCTCAGGACTGAAGGAGGGCCCAGCCAAAGCTGCCTGGGAGTGCTCGATGTAATACAGCTTGTCCTTAGAGCCTGGGCATAACAGAAAGTGATGGGAAGCAGCTATGTCACTCAGAGCAGCCTTGACACGGCTCAGTATGTCACTTGAGGCCACCAGAATGATGGAAGAGCTCTCCCCCGAGTGAAGGAACAGGATGACTGAAAAGCAGGCCATGTGATGAGGACGTGGCAGAACAGAAAGAAAGCCACAGTAACCCTAAATTCTCTTCTAACCACGGTGAATGCAAGTCTTCATTTACATTCAGCCAGCAGCAAAGATGAAAAAAGTGTTACCTTGCATCAGCCCGCATTTACTGGCCCATACTTCCCAGCTATTTGTCCATGCCCTCAGCACGAGGCTGTAAATTTATTTACAGTGGAACACTCTATTTACATTTATTTACAGATGCTGGGTAAATTCTCGGTTTTTATCCCAGTTGTTTGATCGATTTATACAGGGTTTGTACAAGTGAGTCCCTTTGTGTCAGCTGTCCCCACCGCAGAAATAACAGCTCAGTTCTGTCTGATGATGAAGTAGTGCCTCGAGTCACAAGAGGCCATCAATCTCCTGGAGAGTACAGAATTCCCATGGGATGGTGTCTCTTTACATGCAGTTTTCCTACAGGTGAGCTACTGGGCAGCTTCACCTCCAAATTTTTGATACTTTCTATTTCTGATAGTTCCTATCTATGAACAGATCTCTACAGTCAGTCCTTTACCTGGAAAATGCAATGGAAGAACTGAAAAAGATGGCTTTCAGCAACCTGCTGCCCACCAGAAATACCAACACGTTTTCTCTTTGCTATCGTTTTCCTTTCCTGGGAGGCATTCATCATGTTGACACAGTGCATATGACCAAAAAAATTCTGGGTGGACTCTGTGCTGTTGATGTTGAGTCATTTACACCACTGCCAGCAACCAAGTGAAGTGGTTGTGTAACCCTCCTCCTGGGACCTTTGTAAATGATGTCAAGTGACTGGTGTTCAACAGCAGTGAGGCCTCCTGTGCTTTGTACCACATTCTCATGTATTTTAGGCATATTGGCCTTTAAGGAATCAATAAACATTTTGGGTCAACTCAGGATATTCTATGATTCTATGATAAGCTTTTGCATTAGGCACATTTAGGCTTTTTGGTACATACACTATAATTTCCCCATATTTCTAGGCAGTAATCATGTTCGTGTTTAAGGTTGTATCAAATAATTCCATACACTCGCGTGAGGTCAAAGCTTGTCTTAAATAACAGAATAACAGGTACACAAATCCATTTGTTTGGAATTTATGAATGCTGGATAAGGTTATGAAATTGCTATATCATGGAAAGGCTCAGCATGTAATGAATCTGCAATTTGCTACCACAGCTGGTGTCATGTAACTCCCTGGAAACAGAAAAATCTAAGTGAGTCACCGACATGAACAGTTTTCCTTATAAATAGGACTGTCTTAGAAAATATGTATGGCTGCCATTGCACCCAGTGGTGAGAACTGGGGGTGAGTCACGGAAAAATCCCAGCAAAAGAGAAGGAACAAAGAGCAGGAAGTGGCTTTTGAAAACACGGATGTTAAGGGTTCAAAGGAGCACACTTTGACTGAGGGAAGTCTTTTGCTATTGTAGAGAACTGCAATAGAAATGCTAAGACTGATATGAATGGGAATTGTCTGGGTGTGGAAGTACCAGAAGGGACACAAGGTAGGAAAAAGACTGGAGGAATAGCAAGTGTTGTTGGCATCTAGATGAACAAGTCATTTTTTTAATTTTATTTTTTGTGCAGCTTCTCAGGACACCTTTGTTGAGAGAACAAAGGGCAGTAAATCCTGATTCATCATGGAGCTGGGCCAGGATGGAGAGATTTGTCACTGCCAGCTCCAAAAGAATACAAAAAGGTTCATACGAAACCAGCAGATGATTACCCATCTGTAAAGAACACGGATGTGAGGAGGACTCGGTTGCAGATGTCCTTGTCCTCTGCATCACTGCAAGGAATCCTGGCCAGGCTGCCTGAACACATTTTCGGTGCCCACGTGCTGGACAGGTTACTTCAGCACCTGCACACACAGGGCTGTGCCTGGCTGCTCAGCAGGTTGCTTGGACACGTGCATCCTGGTGCTTGTATGGGCTGAGAGGCTGGAAGCATGAATGAATGATATGTTTGGCTTCAGGTTTTGATTTTACAATAAAATCACCTTCCTCTCCCATAGGGTCTGGCATTGAGGCGCTACACTGTCAATAGAGGGTCGCAAAATTTCTAGACTATTTCTGAAAATTTGGATCACGTGGCTTTATGGTTTTAAATGAGCTCCTTGTTTAAACTTTTGTGTGCATGTTTGTCTGAGTTCACAAAGTGATTTCTATTTCAATAGTTCTGAAGAGAAAGTGAGATCATTAATTGCATTTACAGTTACTGGTTTAGAGAACTCTTAAGCAATCCCCAGGGTGATGCCAAGTACTGTAGCTGTCCAATAAGGTAATAAGAATGAACCCAATTCAAGTTGTTAACCCTCTGTGGTTTTATTAAAGCTGAGAATGAGCCATGGCTACCAAAACGCTACAAAATACCATTTGCTGAGATAATTGAGAGGGGTGCTCTGTGCATCCCTGTGGCTTAAAGTGATGACAGAAACTCTCTTACTCAAACACAGATCATCGACATTGGTATTTCATTGTGGGCACTGGAGTGAGTGTTGAAGGTAGTGCCCACCAAGTGAACATTTTGATTTTTTTTTAGTACTGCATAAGAAATGCATATGTTAACAGAAACCAAAGAGCCTGGTCTCACTCTTGGGTAAACATATATGTGTGTGTGTATATACGTATATACATACCTTGTCTTCTTAATCTGTCATAAAATATGGTTGGCTACTACATTACAGTCTTCTGGCATTGCAATGGGGTTTAAAAAGAGAACTGACATAAATCACCTCAACCTTTCTAGGTACCTCTTGTTGTATCTGCTTGATGTCAGCTTTGTTGCAGTGGGTATTACACTGGCTTCAGAACTACAGCACATCGCAACCTCAGCTTGGCTTTTGCTTATTCCACTAGCTCCTTCAGTTGGCTGTAGACAAGCCATCTACACCAAAGTTTCAAAATCACCCACCTAACACTAGTATCACACAGTCAGTGATACTCTGCGACCTCTTTATGACCTTTAATCCAAAGTGACAAGCTCAAATTCAGCTTTGCCTAAGCAGAGCTCTGATGTTGGCAGAGAGCTCACTTCTGTGCTGCAGGGGGGCTCAGTCGCGTTATTCAAACGCACGCTCTTGTATCAGAGTGTGTGTGTAAGAGAGAACATGTATCACAATAAAGGTCAGAAAATCTAAAAGTAGCTGTCCCCATTAAAGTAATTATTTTCCTGACACTCTTTTATAAGTTGCCCCTGTTAAAGGCACCCCTATTTGGGTGCCAACATACAGACAGGCCTTCCAGGAGTAACATACACCCTTCAGCAGCTTGGGGACTAATCTGCACCTCGGTTGCTGCCCAGGATCACAGCTCGTGCAGCAGCCCAGGCTGACTCAGCACCTCTTGTTGCTTACACACAGCAAACCCATACCCAGCATGGAGTCTGAAACTGGGAGTTTTTTTCTGCAGTTGCATCAAAGCAGCAAACAATAACGAAGACCGGCTGCAGCATAAGAAAGCTAACAGACAGGGCTCTGAGGCTTCACTCCTTAAAATGCCACAAACTCCTTCCAAAAACCCTAATCAAATAATTTAAGTTGTGTCCAGATCTGTTCATTTATACAACAGATCCTGATTCAAAGCTCATTTATCTCAAAACAGTAAAGTATCAGTATGTCCTGGATTCACTACACATTTCTAAATGAAAGATAATGTCACTTTAACCAAATACTTTGTGCATGTGTGTGAGAGAGTTTTATATGGGCTAAAAAATGTGAGCTCTTGTATGCAAAATGTCATAGAATCACAGAATGGTTTGGGTTGGAAAGCACCTTAAGGATCACCTAATTCCACCCCCCTGCTGTGTGCAGGGACACCTCCCACCAGCCCAGGATGCCCAAAGCCCCATTCAGCCTCACCCTGAACACCTCCAGGGATGGGGCACCCCCAGCTCCAGCACACAGAGGAGATGGGGAGCACAGCAGGTATGCACTGAGCCTTGGATAGTCTCTGCTTCAGACCTTAAGAAGCAGAGCACAAACTAGGCTGGCCCTGCGGATGCTCTGGCTCACAGTAAGAGTTGTTGCGGCCCCTGCAGGACTCCAGGGTATGAATCCAAACTTCACACATACTTTTTTTTCCCTGCCTGCAGTCGTTCCCCTCCTGCCTGAAGTGCAGGAACAAAGTAGCTGAGCATCAGATCCATTATATCCTTCTTCAGCACTAGGCTATGGAAGCCCAATTTCTTTATTTTTTCCATCTTACAAATATACAAATCGAAACGGTCCTGCTGGCTGTTGAGGATTTTGTTGCACATCACAGCCACTAGTTATGTGATTCCACTTTCGTTTCAAGCTTTGAGCTCTCATACCTACTAAAACTCCAGAGCAAAACACGGAGCCCAGAAGACAGATGACAATTTGAAGATCTTTAAGGCTCTTACTTGCTTGGAAATAAAAATAAAAAATCAATATGAGTTTTAAGCCAGTCATCATTTTGAAATCTCAGTCATCTGAGTCATGGTTTCTGAATAGTTGGATTTAGCAAGGGTGAGGGAACTATTATTTTTGTAGCACTGAAGATGTTGTGGTCCAGGACACAGTTTGGCTGCATGTACTGCTCTTCAGGAAGTATCCCGTGTCAGGGAGAGGAAGAAGAAACACAGAAACAAGCAGAGTGCAGTGGTGCCTGCCCTTTTCTAACTGTATTTTGTGGAATGTGCTATAAGAATAGCAGGGAGGCACTAAGCCTGAGGTCCTATCTTTTTGTGTGAGTTTGTCACTCTATTTTTTTTTTTCTTTCATTTTAATGCATATTCTTTATAATTCAGTTTGTGCTTTGCTCCCTTCTTCTGTCCTACTGCTCCTGAAGCGCTGCAGAGCCTCAGGACCATACCAGAGAGATCATTTCTGTATGAAATCAAGTGGTTCAATAAATCTGGAGTCATAGCTGACCAAAAATAGCCCGTTTCCTTTCTGTGGGTACATTCACAGACTGCACTCTCAGCACATAACTTCTAAAATTTCTGTTCCTTACCTCAGCTTGCTCAAACTTCAGGGTAAGAGGACATCACTTGATTATCACAGACGTGCTCATTGCACTGTGGTTTTTGATAAAGACCAAACTGGAGAAATTCCATAAATGCTGCCAAACAGACTGCTGCTACCGAAGGCATACATTGTGGTTAAAGCCACTGTTTTCTTGCTATATTTCTGTGTTATACTTTTAAGCACAGGTTTTGTTCTTTTCTTCTTAATAACTGCTCAATCAGAAGGTCTGAATCAGAAGACTGGATTGTCTGTGAGAATTTCAGCAGATGCTAAGGAGACAAATGGTCAAACACTGCAGTGAAAATGTAAGCAGGGGGAGTGAGCGCACCACCTGCTTTCAAAATTTTTGCTAGGCAACTGGATCAGATAATTAGTTAATAACAAGCAGATGCAGATCTCATGATAATCAAAAATCCCTGAGAACAAGAAGCACAGTTTTAGAAACCAGAGGCTTCCCAGTGTTACTGCTTTCCACCTCACCTATAAATATTAACTGGACATACCATCTGCGGATATCCCGAGAAACAGAGACAATCTGGGACCAGTTAGAGTCTGTCATTGATTTTCATGTTGTTTTTTTTTTTTCTTCCATGTCCCTTTCAAATGGTAGCAATTTTTCAGATGTAGCAGTTACCTGCTTCAGTTTGCAAGGACAGAAATTTGGCCACTTAGCTTCATTGCCCTCAATCACTGCCAGACACTAATGTAAGAATTGGATGAGGACAAATGTTTTTCTAGTTTAAAAATATCTGTTTTCTGATGAGGTTGGTATTTCCTCTGAATGTTCTCTTTTTTGAATCTTTTTAAAGGCTTCCAGAATCCCAAAAGCAAAAATCCTTGAATTGCAAGTGGAATAAACAAATTTTTCCAAAGGAACCTATGCAAGAAATGTGCATTTTGTCTTTTCAAGATAGTATTTCCGCCTCAGTCTAAGAACAATTGTAACAGATTTTGAAATGCCAGCACCAGTCACTTCCTCTGGTGATAAAGCATGGAGTGGGGAGTACGTGGAACACCATCTCCCACATAGTCAGCATTTCTTTTCCAGGGATTAGTGAATGCGCAGCTGAAGCCTAGTGTGATGTGTAAAAAGGGAGTTGGTAATTATTAGTACTGCCTGAGGAAACTCCTGATTTGACAAAGCCTGTGGGCATAATCCTATTGGTACCACTTCGGTTATTTGCGGAGCCTCGTCCTTGACTGGTCCTAGTCATGGTCTTTCAGTTCAGAATGGGCGACAGGCAAACACGGCAGCAAAAGGAAACAGTGTGAGCAAAACCGCCTAGGTTTTTGGAGGAACCCACTGCAAACCCTGGGAGGGTAATGACTTTTCTGTCCTTTGGTGTGATTAAGCACAAACACTCTGGGTTAAAGAGCACATTGGTAACTCAGATGTTCTGGTATTTGAAGCTGTGGGATATATGTCAGTTTAAATCCAGATGGCCGGGGATAAATATCAAGGCTTATTTTAATGCAGAAGCCACACAGGATTAAAGGAAATACCTGCTTTTCTTCTCATACAGAGAGGGTGAAAATAACTTGTGGAGACCTCAAATTTATGTATTATTTAAGGCCAGTTCTGACGCTGCTAAGTAGAGCCTTGTGGTGGCTGTATGCATGAAGGTGACCTGCATGAAGGGCACCAGCAAGAACCTGATTAAATTCTCCAATAATTCTCCATTGTTTCTTGGCAAAACCCTCAATCCAAATATTTTATGTAAGTATTTCTGAAGCTCCAGTCTTATAAAAGGTATTTGTATAATTTAAGTGTCTTCCACAAGGCTGTTTATAAATCTTTCTTCTGACCTAACCCCTTTAATCAAGGTGTTTTTGTTTATTTGTTTGTTTGTTTTTAATTAAACCTTTGCAACTGCTTCACAGTGGCTGCTTCTACCTACAGCGTAGGGTAAACTCCCACGAAGGCCAATAGCACCGCTGTTACCAGCAACACAAAATCTTTGCCTCAGATAGTCTGGATTCAACAATATCAATTATGATACTCTAGGATGACTTCTTCCAAAGGGCTGACCAAGTAAAGTAACCCAGGAGTTCCTGTTTAAAGCCCATGGCTCTCCTTTGAAATGTAGTTAAACTTCAAGGAAGGCGTCCTCTTCTGACAGGGACTATGAACAGCGGGGGATCCAGTACCCCCAATAGCCAACTAATCTTCACTGCCAAAAAAAAATGCAGCTACAGCCTGAACTACTGCAAGACATTCAGACACCCACAAAAGGCTGCAACTATCATTTTTATTTTTTGGAGTCTTCCTCCCTATCTGACCGTGGGGTTTACTGCCAGTCTATTGCCTACACAAAGGCAGGATCCTCGTATTTTATTTTTTTTACCCCTTCAACAGATTATATTTTGACCAGCGATGACACTGAACCTGGGAGTTCTGGGACTGAGGGAGCAGAAAGAGTGCATTCATGGCTATGGACAGCAACGCCCTGCATTCAAACCACCTTTCCAGTTAGCATTGCCTTTTCTTTTGGGGATCAAGAACATCCTAGGTCTGCAGGGAAGCAAGCAGGAAGGAAGACTCCACATATGTTCTGTTCCCAACCTTCTGTATCAGCAGAGAAAGCAGTCACAGACTGGTTCCTAAGAGGCAAGAGTGGAAGTTCAGAGCACTGCTGCAGGTCTGGGGGACAGAAAAATGCCACCCCTGATATTCATTGAGGCATTTCAATGATTTAGTTAAAAATACAGCATGACACTGATCAAGCTCAGCGCAGCTATGTGTGTATGTGCATGTCCCGTGCTAATAGGGGGAGCTCCATCAGGGTAAGCAGGATTTGAATGGACATGCAGTTAAACCAGTGCAACATCAGCCTTCTAACTGGGACATTTCCACTGGTTTTGAGGTCACGCTGCCTTGTCTGCATCCCCATTTACACCTGCTTGAAAAGGGTACTCTACCAAATCGGCAGCGGGGATACTTATCAGACAAAAAATTACCCAGGCGACTCTGCAGAATCAAAATCAAGGTTAACCTGACTTGGTTAACTTTAGTGCCTTTCCTGGTATTTTTTTTTTTAAAGGAAATGGCAGGGACTATGGGTCAGTGTGATTCATCTCAGACTCCGACTATGGGGGTAATTGCTTTTGTGGCACGTTTCTGTTTCCATCCGGGTTTCCTAGCTAAGCAAATTCTCTGTGTAAATAATCTCATCAAATGACACAGGGCCAAATGCTAGTCCAGCCTGTACTCTGTATGCAGGGCGCCAGCAGTTCTGGGACACTGTATCTGTGGATCCCTGTGAGATAGAAATCCTGTTCAAGAGCCCACACGACTACCACCACCTGACTAAGCACTGTGAAGGTCCTTGCTGCTTCCTCCAGTGTAACAGCACTGGAGTGACCCTGCCAGAACAGTTGCCTCCTATCCAGCTCAGCAAGCTACAGCCCCTAAAAGGTGTCAGCCTGAAAGAGACAGAGACCACGCAGAGGACGCAGTATTTCCTGGATTCACCCCTTGAAACACAAAAGGGATTTTACTTCTTCACCCACACAGTGCATAGGCTCTGCAATTGCTCTGGAGTTCCCTGTTATGAGAAGTGTCAAGCTATGGAAAGCGGAAGGCAGGAGGGGGTGAAAATGGGCATCTATTTCATTGCTTCTGTCAGACCTCCTGCCAAACATGCTACGCCTGAAAACTCTAATTCCTGTTCTTTACTCATTCAGGATCTCCCACCTGTGGCACAGGCATGGAAGAGTGTATGTTCCACAGACAATTAGCCATGAATAAGCAGGGATCATATTTATCTGGGTACTCCATTTCCTGAGCAACCCCAATAGCCTGTCCGCGGTGGAGTTTAAGTTCTTGTCTCCTGTCCCTCTTTATCATCAGGAACAGGTTGTCCAGCACACCTGCAGGTTTGGAAGTAAAGGGAGGCCATGGTGTCATTCATGGACACACAACCAGAGCTTAAGTCTGTTACAGTTCGTTTGTTTGTCAACTATATTCTGATATCTAAAGGAAACATTATCCTATGCTCCATAAGAACAAACTTATTTGCTCAGGCTTTTTATATGATGGATGACTGAAATGCTGTCTGCTTTGGTTATTCTGCAAGGCAGGAAATCTGCAGTCTATCACTGAAATTATAGCAAGCCCCACATGTGCTGTGTATATGTTATGTAAGAGTTACTATTCTGGGCTGTGCTAAATTTAAAAGAGAAATCTATCAGGGACTCCTACCAGCAACTTGGGCATTTAGATATTCAGGAGGATCTCCTGCTTTGATTAGGCAGATTGTGAGTAGAAAAGCAGAGTTTAGCAGCTTAATTTAATTCCTGGTTCAAGTCAAAAGAGAAAATTGCAAAGCCCTAGACAAACTGCCCATGATACTGTCATCTAATCTACTCCCTGAATAAAATTTCATTTGCAGCAAGACATAACACTTACAAGGGTGCATATCCTGAAACCCTTGTATAATAAATTAAGTTTTCCTCCTAGACTGGCTGTAGAAGGTCAGGTGTGTAGTCAAATAAAAACAAAGGTGGTCTGTACTCAAGCCACATGACCTTAGTGCAAACTTGTAAAAATGAGCTTTTGTCACTCCTGAATGTCCATGGCTTAGGTGGGGCTCACACAGAGGCCTTGGACTGCTTTACCTCAGTAAAACTGATTTCTGAACAGTGTCAAGTGAAAACAGTGAAGTATGCATTAGGTTGTTTGATGCTTTCACCCCAGCATTATTCTAACAAATAATAGCAATTACTTGATTACTACTTAATTTAACAATACTAACAAAAGAAAAAAATATTAAGCTGAACACTAAGAGGCAGATTTCCAAATGTTTAGAGGCATTTAAATGGACAATTTATACCCACTGAAATGTAGATGTTTATGTTCATAACACTGTGAATACAGAGTACTTCTCTGAAAACCTTTTATCCAATGAAATAGGACATTTGAGGTCTTAATAACACTTCTTTAAAGGTTTTAGTGAGAAGATGGATAAAGGGAGACTACCTACGGGAAGACAGGTGACAAACCTGAAAGTGACTGTTGCTACTTTATTATTTACCCCTACACCAGGCTCATCTCATCTTTCAGTTCAAATCCAGCTTTGGAAAGTACGTAAGCCCCAAAAGGTGTATGAACTCTCTGCAGTGGTTATCTGAGCCACTCGTCTGTTGTTTCTGTCTGGCAGCAGGGGAGACCAGTTCAAAACTGGGGATAAATTGGCTTTCTCCACCAGTTTCTCAGCACCGTCATCACCTCTTTAGGTGGAGCTGGTCAGTAGGTTGTTTTCCCAAATGCTTACTTACAATTCAGTTTTTACTACAAAACACATTATTACAAGCCAGGCAACAGGTGAAAATATGTACCCAAGAATATTAATTCCTGGTGTTGTGTGGAAACTGTGTTTTCAGCCATGTACACATAAAAGGAGTTAGGTGTAGGCTCACCCCGAACAGGAATAATGCTTATTTTAACGCCACAATATTTTTACCTGTTCAGCAGCTGCTGAGAGGCAGTCCTGTGCTGCTGATGTGGTTTCCACTGGGAAGGTCCTTCCCATATGCTGGGATGGAGCTGGTGCTCAGGAAGCCACCCACAAACCCCACAGTGGGGGCTTTGGTGGGGCTGCCACCCCTGTTCTGGTGCCAGCTCTCCTCGCTGCTGCAGGGTGTGCAGCGCCGTGCGCCCATGTGGTGCACACCAAGGGCAGAGAGGCTTCAGAGGGGGGCTGCTGTCGCAGTTGTTCCCTCACTTTCTGCACCGAGAAGCACTTTGAGATGTTTTTACTTCTCTTCATAACACAGAGGGCAATGGTCTCAGCAGCCAGCCCAGTTTCCAGGGCCTGGAGACGGCACAGCTCGTCCTGGCACCAGCCCACAGCCACCACAAGATGGCGCCCCGCTCGCCTATACGGCTCCCAAAATGGCGCCCGCGCCCGAGGCGGGTCGTGGACCTTAAAGCCGGGGTTATCCCCTCCAGTATCGATGAGCATCTTCGCTTGTAGCACGGGCAGGCTTCCTCTCTGCCGTTGAAAGGCTTCCTGACTGAAAGTGCTGGCTGAAAGTATCGCAGAGCCGTGGGTGTGAAAGCCTGGGCAGGAGTGGGACAGGAGCCATGACATAGCCATGGATTACTGATGTGTAGTCACAGCAGCTGCTGTCAGATCTCCAAGAAAATATCGAGGCCGAACATAAATCATGAGGAACTGCCACAACAATGGAGGAAGATGGACTTGACAGGCTGTAAAGACTGGAGAGAGGCTGGAGCAGCATGCATGCCTCCAGAGGTCACCACAGGCCCCTTTCTCTGCCCACACCCCATGGCCTTCATCCTGCCCTGTGTGAGGGCTTTGCCAGTTAGCACCTGTCAGTTCAACACTCTACACAGAAAAAAGCAATAAAGTAGCTGGTTTTCTAGTCAGCAAAGTCATTTAACAGGTCAGCATCAAAGCAGGGCACAAGCAACAGGCCAACTAGCTGCTGGCTCTTTCGGGAACATTAACACTATAGTTGTGATAATTAAAATAACAGTTACCACATCTAGTCAGACCTTTTCAAGCAAAGGCTTTCCTGGATCTGAAACCAAAACACGACTGAAACTCATTTTATCCAAAGCAGAGAAATTCCATCCTGGTCCAATACACTGTCAACATTAAGAAGACTAACTAGAATCTTACTGATCCGAAGTATTACTACTGCAGTTGGTGGATTAGAATAACTGCGACATGTTTCAATTCAAAGAGAAGATAAGCAACATGCAAAAGAAAAGAAGGGCTAGAGAAGAGTAACTGTACAGAAAAATCTTTTTGTCTATTTAACAACATTGAAGCCATGCTGAAAAGTTTCAGGTCCGTCTTCTAGGAATAGTTGTAAGTTGGAGATTTATTAGTGAGAAAACTCTAAAAAATGCAAAAATCTCTGCATTTTTAAAACACTTTCCGTTGGGATAACTCAGGAAGAAATTGCTATTGCCATTTCATTCATGGTGTAACATGTCAGGAGGTCAGCATGAAAGCTGAGATTTTAATGTAACTTCTAGAACTTCTAACTTTCAGGCAGCCCCAGCTTTGGTCCCTGTGTAACAGTGCTATGATAGAAAATTATCCCTATAGGACTGATCACATCTTTGTAAATTTCCAGGGTGGGTTGCCCTTCATGCTGAGTGTTGTTCAGCTGTCTAGAGAGCATCTTGTTTCTTCCTCCAAGAACCCTTTTGGGACTTGCATGATCCAAAATCTACACAAAAAGGAATGGGCAGGTTTATGGGGACACTCAGTACCTCTGGAAAATCCCCAATAAATGAAACACTATTCCAGGCTGTCCTGGCAAGTCCTTAGCCCCCAGGACTCCTGGAAAAAAGGCAGAAGCTCTTATATGTCTCCTGCAAAATCATCTTGCCAGAGCATCCAGAGCCGCTTGGGCAGAGGCAGGGTAGAGACAACCTCCTTATTGCTGCAGTATCCTCCCACAGATCCCTGGAGGACATCTGAGCTTGCAGCAGCCTCATTGTTTGTGTGGTAATCCTGTGAACAGATCATTGAGGCATTTCTTCCCTCTATGGCCCCTCCTGCAGATTTTTCATTGGGAAGTGATGATCTAAGCCCATGTGACTCGTGATTCAATATTTTTACCCTAACAGCAACTGTAGTTTGCTTCCCAAGAGGATAAAAGAGTTTTGCGTAATTGCCACTGTTGAGAAGCTGCTTAATAGTCCGTACATAGTATATCTGTGGGTCCAAATTCAGGTTTCTCCTTTAAGTAACTCACAAACTAGCCTCCTGTAAATGCCTTTTGCTTATTTACGGGCTAGCACTACCCTCATCACTGGGAGGAGGGGAGAAAGCAGAAATATGAGGTCATGTTCTAGTCACATGGCTGCTGCAGCATCTGTCAACTGTGATACAATTACTAACCCATAACTGTGCATTTATGACATTCAAACCTGCTCAGTGAAGTCCCTCCTCCTCCTCTGGTGCCTGAGCTCTTTCTGTACTTAGGGATCATCTTAAAAGTTGTCTAAACAAACCAGTACCATGAATCACACAGCATACATTTTGGCAGTCATTTATTATACCGAATACTGCAATATACCAGGAAAATCGCATTGTGAGAATTTGGTTAATTAAATCCTTTCCCTGTTGAAAGCTTCAGGGCTGTCTCCTGAGTAGGACTGCTTGGAGCGGTGAATTTAACCTCTCTGCTTCGGGAGAGCTCTGAGCCTGCTAGGCTGAGCAGGAGTAAATGCAGTCTCCTTCCTAGAGGAACTGGGATTTGAGACTTTTATTCCAAATTATCTGGCTGAATGGTTCTCACCTTAGCTGCAGCATGGCTTCGCAGGTGGATATCGTTGGACAGAGTAGTATTTTTTTTTCATTGATTATTTCACAATGACAAGAATAGCCAGATCTGCTGCAGGTTTTGTCAGGAGCAGTGCAGCAGCACACCGGTGTTTTCTATCACTTTGCAGCCTCCTTTTTGTATCACAGACTCAAAAGCAATGCAAGCACAGCGTGAACAGGTTCTCATCCTTTGAGTTTCCATTTAACATGTTTATAAAAAGTAAGGGAAGATTTCTATATTGTGAGTTATGGCAGAGAAGAGTATGTGTTTACTAGGAAAACCCTTAATTACCTTATATATATTTCACTGCTTAGGGTCCAACAATATCCTATTGGTTCCAAGTGACATATTCACCAGAAGTGCATGGATCAGTATGTATAAGTTCCTGTACGACACAGATCAATCGCCACACAGAATTTTAATGCAGAATTTTAAAGCAAAATACAAAAACATTTGTGCTACTCCAAAGTTCAGTGAGACTGATATTGTATCCTCAACAGGGTGCAAGAGCTGATTCTCAGGGAATGTTTCTCCCTGTAGAGTGTTTCTTCTCCTAGAACTTTATGGCAGCTTTTGGCAAACAAAGTTTAGCAGTTTACTGAGTTAAAAGTTGCATTTGGACAATTGTACTTAATAGCTAAGGATGGGACCACCCTCCACAAATCTTTTTAACGTTTTAAAGCCCATCTATCCATTTTTGCTGCCACAACAACTGATGGCTATGAGTTCTGCAACACTAGTAGACAGTGTTAAAGCAGTTGTTTTCTGCTCATTTAAAACGTGCTACCTGGTAATTTCTTTACATTCCAGTTCACATCAGTTCACCTCTATCTCATCTATTAAGCAACATAAAACTACTACTTACATTTTAGGAATTGCATGCTGGTACATATGCTTACAGTCTTCACACTCAGCAAAGAGTCAGAGAGAAAAGTAACCAAGATGAACTGATGGAAAGGACTAGGACCTTTGCCCACAGCATTTAGGATGTCTCTGACGTCGGTACTGGTGATGTGAGAGAACAGCTGTGTTTTGTAGCCGCCTCACAATACCAGCCACATAACCCCAGTGGACTGAAGAAATACAGTAAAAGGGGAACGCAAAATCTCTGAAGGTCTTCTAGGTGTTGATTCAAATGAGTGAACAACAGAAAAACAAAACAAAGCAAAGCAAAACAAAAAAAAAAAAAAAAAAACACCAATTCTCTCTGAAGGCTTTGAATCCCTTCTGCTTCTGCAGGCCCAGTGGAGATAAACTAAAGGTGCTCAGCCCTAAACTCTTTGCCATATTCCCTAGTTTGAAGGAAGGAAGATGCTTATGCAGGTAGCAGTGAGCTGAGAGTGAGGACAGGCTATTAGTCACAAGTAGATGAACATACTGAAGAGTCTGGAGGATGTGTTGGGCAATAATGGTTCTGGATGGAAATTGCACTCGCTGGGAAATCTGTGATCCCTGAGTAATTGTTACAGGGCCTACAAAAACTGGCAGAGGCTAATTGATTAAGATAATATATAGGCGAAAGGTTTCTCTGAATGCTGCCAAGGGAGGATTTGAACAGGCCTTGAATACAATTTGCTAACAGAATCCTTAGTGACTAACACAGCCCTGATACCGATATCAACAGCAGCTAGAATGAGACCATCCTTTACGAAGCCAAATTTGAATCAGATGAAGCCTCATCCAATACCTGAGTGTCTTAATTAGAAAACATGGCATAGATGTGATGTTTGCAGCCAGCAGTGGACAGGAGTTACATCACATTGCTTGGCAGAAACTGGAAGTACCTGCCTGCAGGCACTTGCTATACAAGAGAATTCAGGAAGAAATGAGAGCAGAAGACGAGGAGGACTTTCACACTCGTGGCTAGGCATGCTGCCTGTGGCATGTGTGAAATGAAGCATGCAAGCTGAAGTCACTTTCTAATGAATTAAGAAGTGGTGTCAGGCCCGTCTTCTCACTTTGGCCTGTAAGTGCCATTCAGGCTGCAGGCTGCGAGTTCTCACTGTGTCGGCTGTACCAATTCAGTGTGTGCTCTTCTGTCCTGTTTTTGTCTTGTTGCTTCAGTCTTTTCTCTTGCTTTCTGCACCCCTGTAGCAGCTAGGTTTTATTCAGACTGAAATCTCCATGAAGAAGGCAACACCTTGCTATAGACCACAATACAACAGAGCCTCCAGCTGCAGCAAAGGCTCCAGGAGCTGCTTTGTTATGAATACATTTGTTTGTGTATGTCTCCTTCTCCATTTATAAATAAGCTGTACAATGAGAGAGATTTCCAGATGCAAGAAATTCTCTGAGAGCTTCCTTAATAGAAAAAGCATTCGATGCTTGAAAGAGCATAGTAACAAGTTGGCACTGCATCTAAGCCTTTTATAACAGTTTAATTCACACCCTCTCTCCAAATGTAAATTAATCCAGATTGGGAAATGTTGGAAATCTGAAGCAACGTATGTAATTTGGTACTAGTCTTGGGGTGGGGAAGGAAGCATAATAGAAAATGTCCTTTCTAACCCTTGTGAGAGCATTACGGCACTTTTTTTCTGCCCTTCTAGCCTTGAGGGTAACCATGCCACTAACCCCAAATACTTGAAATGAAGAGTCAGACCCCAAAATTCAATCCTCAGACTTGCTGAAATTTCTTCTAGTGCTTGAAGCTCTACAGTTCCCATCTCCACCTTTTCTTCACAGTCACGAGGGCAGAAATTTTAATGAAACTGAAGTAAGGTGGGACCCATGGAATTATAACTCCACGGCACAGATTTGGGGGAAGAATAAACCTCTATAGATTCTTAATACAAACAATATGATAGAAGAATATAATTCTTGCAAAAAAAGAGCTTCTGTGCATGTATAGGAATAACACACACACACAGACCCAGCCAGGTTTGGAAATGCTTTGTTCATTTTGCAGTCTAGCGTGGCTGCAATTTTTTGAACCAAGTTTTCCCCTGTAGTGATGGCTCTTTAAAAACCAGGCCATATCCCATTAAAATGTTCTGAGGCATACCCTTGCAGAGCACAAAGGCTGGCTTCCTGCAGGCAGTCAGACAGGTGGCAGGGCACTTACACAAAAGCTGTCATTAGCATGAACACTCCTTTTCTGGTCCTGCTAGTGCTTTCTACAGTTAACTCTTTTCTATCCCTTTTCTTGAAAGTACCACTGGATCAGGTGGTACTTTCCTAACCTGAGATTTGCCTGGGAGGCGAGTACATATTGGTATAGATGATGCAAATGAGGTTGAAGGTGTTTGGGTTACTGTAGATTGCTGTTCAAGGAATGCGCAATGTAGCAAATAGGACTGATTCACTCTGCCTGCAAAAGAAGTACATTAATGATGATAAATTTAATTAATCCGTCCTTTTGTTAATGCAACACCATTGCTCATAAACTCACAAAATTGACTTCCACATATCTATGCTCCATGCAGTTCTACCAACATAAAGAAAATGAGTTTTTTAACTCAAAGTTGTCCGTGATTTTGGAGTACTTCGTAAGATCACATATAATTATGCAGTGTTACTATCTGTGGTGTAGGGTGGCCTATTTTACTTTTCTCTGAAGCCTTTACTGGGTGGACTGCTATGTCTGCAAATGTTCACGTCCTTCAGTTCCTGTCTGTCTCTTTGGGTTTCTCGTGGTCAGTAAGACACTACAGATCCACGCACGAGGAAGCAGAAACTTCTGTATCTTTTCCAGCTAAAGGGCAGCACACACAGCACAGTTCCTCTGTCTGAAAACATTAAGTAGTTTTCTACTGTTTTCTTAGTTTACATGAAGCAAGATGACCAGTAAGGGAACTGCAATCTGTCTGAAGCCAGCAGGCAAATCTAAAACAACTCAGCAAGCTTGAAATTCAGAAGATTTACAGCCATTATTCCCAGCATTTTGGCAGTCGCTCTAGCAAATGAGTGATCATATTACTTATTTTTGGGAGAGGCATGGGGCACAAGTTGGAACATATGTGAAGACGTTCCGTTTCATTTAAGAATGTGTTCATTTTAAAAGAAGCTCATTTTGACTCAGGAAGAAACAGCTCTCTGAAAATATTTTGTCTGGTTCCAATCACACATAATTACTGGTTGCCACAGAAATCTTCCTTTTGGGAGTGTTGGAGTTGTTTGTGCCTGAAATCATTTTGTCCATCTCCTGCACTGCTCTGCAGCGCAAAGGCCGTGTCAAATTTATTTCTAAGGCAAGACCTTCTTTGTTCAGGTTCCTCCACTGACCAAATTCAGACATCAGTGAAGCTGATGCGACTGAGCTGACTCATACCAGCACTGATTTTTTTTTTCAAACTATTGCTACAAAGTAAGATCTAGATCAGGTTTATCTCTCTTGTTTGTGCCCAGCATCAACCATCTCTTTCCGTAGTGATTTAATGGGTGGAGAACTTGGTCGCAGCACACTCCTGCATATTCCTACTTATCCTTAGCTCAGTGTTTTCTGACTGCCTTTGAAAGCAGAACCCATAAAAGCAATAAAGAATACAGTAAAACAGTTGTAAGCCCCACCTGGTATAAAAGAGCCAGTCAGCAAGAAAATGTTGAAAACCAAACCACCAACCCCCACACACCAAAGGAAAAAAACAAAACAAAACAAAACAAAAACACTCTGCCTTTCCCTCATGCATCTGGTTCTTACTAGAAACCTCAGGACTCCAGTAACTTCAGCTTTTCTTTTTCTTCATGAATCATGGCCCAATAAATCGCAAAGATGCCTGCAGAAGTCATATTTTGAGGATCAAGGAAAGAGCGAATTTCAGGTCCTTCATACAAACATCTTCCCTTCTTACTGATGGGTGAAAACCCTTAATTAAGGCAGAGATGGGACTTCCTAACAGTAGTTAGAGACACTAAAAAACATCAGCTTCAGCAAAATTCAAAGTTTTGGAAGCCAGGTAACACAGCACTTAGGTCAACATTCAGGCAAACTTTATTTTTCCTTCCTGGGAGCTGGCAGCAGGGATGGGGAGCTGGCGGTATTTACTCAGCTCAGTGTTGCTGTGCCAAATGGTAGCAGGCTGGGTAAACTGTGCTGGCAGGATGTATGGGAGGCCATAATTCACAGCTGGAGCCCAACCCCACAGTGCTCATCCCTACTGTGGGTGGGAACAACGTGTATGTATATATATTCCCTGAGATAACCAGCGCCTGCCTCTCCTCACTGCTGAGCTCTGTATGCTGTCAGCACTGGGACACGGAGACATTTTAGCCACTGTCACTCAGGCAAAGTAGGAAAAACATTCTGTGGGCTTAATAATATATATGGGACCCTATATTGTTATCTGGTGTCTAGCAGGAAAGAGAAAACGTAATTATTATGGAATTGTTTCCATGCAATTGGGTCAGTGTATATGTATAAAGGAAGTGTCAGTGTAAATGCAACGCCCTTTCCCAAAGGGAAGGTGTGCCTGTGCCATACCGGTTATCTACTATCTTCTCTGAAAGATGCTTACTGGAACAGTGAATTATTTCCATTGTAGATACGTGGAGGCACTGCTATAAAGACTGGAGTTCATACTGCTCTATTATGCTCTGTATTTTCTGGTTTCTCAGAGGTTTGAAGTATGCTGAAGTCGACTTTATGGAAACAAGTTGCAATCTTAACCATACGTTATTAAATATTTTCTGCAAAGTAGTGTTTCTAAGAGAGACATATTTTTCAAAGATCTTAGAGGTTCTTTGGGTGCTTGTAGTTACCACTGCGACAACAGCACTACTGAAATGAGCAAAGGGAACTCTGTGATTGCCAGGCCCTGCTCTCTCTCTTGTGCTGGGAGAGGTGTTACTACCACTTGCTGAAATATTGGAAAGGTGAAGTTTCTGCCAGTGTGGTGAGAGAATCCTCAGAAATGATGGCTTCACATTGGTTACAACAAACACCTCAGAAGAAGAAAATGACGAGTGTCTCCTCTTCTCCCTTCCCTCCATTTCCTATCAGGATATACATAACCCTTCCTAAGAAAATTTCTAGCACTCTCTTCCCTTCCAGCCCTATTAAGCCATTAGCATCTTATAAGCTATTAGCACTTAGGGTTTCCCTTTGCTCTCTGGTTCTCTGCTGTTGCAGGCATGCTTCACAGCAAACAGCTCACATATAGTATGTTAGATTCCCCCAACTCTGGATTTCTGTCCTCAGATCTATTTTGGATTCCCTTCAGCATTCTCCACACGCCAAATTACATGACAAGTTGTGGAAGAGGACTGCCAAGGAAGGATTTACTCTTTCCCTCCCAGCACAGGACAGGTTCAGCTCCTAGAGCAGGACTGAGTGGGGTGACTGCAAGGTTCTCCAACTTTCCATTCAATTCTCCCCTTCTCTGCCATCCACACCCCTTCCCAATATCCCACCCATCACCATTCCTTACCCCCACATGATACTGGACGTTACAAGCCATGGAAGGAGTCAGCAGTCAGCATTCCCTAAATAAATCCTGTCCCATTCATGTAACAAGAATATCTTTTCTGGTCTCTAGCATGGCGCCAAGATTCAAGATCTTGATTCTTTCTCCTTTTTGGTACACTGTGGTACATAACAGCCATGCTAGACTACTCAGTCTTGAGCACTGGAATGAGTCAGAGGTGTACATTTCTTAGCAACAGTGAAAGGGATGCTCTGATGCTATGGTGATGTATGGAATTGTATAGGTAGCATGAAAAGAGGATGCTAAGTGCTCAGAGGAAGCCCTTGCTTGCTTTGTCCCCTCTTCTGTGCTGGCAATGGTGGTGACTGTAGGTGTACAAAAACCTCACCATGAGGTGGATTTTATCTCCAACAAAATATCTGGTGAACTGCAAGTAATTGTCTCTACTTTGGCCTGGGGGAGAGAATTGCTTCCTTTTGACACTTAGCCCAGTGCTAAACAGCTGAGAAGCGACTTATTCTGCTCAGGCCCCTTCGCTGAATAGGGAATAGCACCAGAAGAGCTGTCCCGATCTGTGGTACCTAGTCATTTGGAGATATCTAAGGCAATGAAAACCACCTGACTGGGTGCTCATGTGCCACGAAGGGGTGCTCACCTGGAAGGGAAAGTGGGTGGCAATAACATGGAAACTGATGTCGGCAGTAGCTTAGCTGGCTGATCTCTGCAGAAGACAGACCCAGTCAAGTTCTTCCTTCCAGAGGATGAAACGGGTGCCTGAAGGCATCTCAACCTCTAGCTCACTGCTTCTGGGCTGTGTCCAGAGCATCTGTGTTGGGATCTTTACTCTTGCCTAAATGCATTGCTTAGAATGATGTAATATCCCCTTTAAGGTCACTTTTATCTCCCTTCTTATGAAAGAATTCGTTCATTAGCGCTGCTGCTGAGTTCTCCTTGATTTTAGTCAAGAGGCATTCCTCCTGACAGGAGATCCATTATCTTCACTGCTTCTGCTAGATGGATAGTGGATTTGATAGTCACTTAAATGCTGCTGTTTGGACCTACAAACAAATCCAAGGAGCTGAATATCTCACGAGTGCCTTTGCATGGAGGAAAGTGAGAGAGGAACACCGGGTCTCTGCTTCCTGATTCTCAAACTGTGGCAAGACCAACTGCATCTATCCATACATGTATGTGAGATCTTTGCAGAACCTTGCTCTCCCTGTTGGGGCCCTCCTCCTGTGATTTGCAGCAGGTAGGAATGGTATGGGCACTAATTAGGAATGCAACCTGAAATTTTAAAAATCCCTTCAAAAACTTTTGGGAAAAAAAATAAAGTGTATGATTGAAATGTTTCATGAGGTCATTTTTTCATTTATCTTACACTATATTCTAACACTATGATAACTTAAATTGAGACCATAGCTACTTAGAAATGGAAATGTTTTGACCTAAAATTATAAAATCTGGATGCTTTGAAGCTGCCGGAACATTTTTCTGCTTCTCCTGAAACATTTTCATGGAATTCACATAATTTCAGAAAGTGTTTACCTCAAAGAAGCTGTCTTTTCAGAGAAGAGTTCCCCTGATATATTTTCTTTGACCATCTTTAAAGCTTAACGTTATTAAGAAAAAGCATGTAGACTAGTGATTGTGACACTTTCCAGTGTCCAGTGCCAAATTTATTTTTAAAACATCGTATCTCACTCTCAGCAATGGGCTCTAGTTTTGGCCCTGGTGCCACTGTTTCCCTGCTGGTAAGACACAAGTAATGACACTTCCATAAAGTTAAGGAAAGGCTCCCATCTCAGTTACATCCATGCAAAGAGGAAGGAAATCATTTAGGGTGGCTAATAAGGTATCCCAAACTGTAATAGGATAAGATTAGATAATTCAAGAGACCTGTGCTTTCCGTATAACAGAGGATTGCCACAAGCACTGTAAAGAGCAAGTGTGCTCAAACAATCAGATGACTACAGCTGATGGCCTATAATTTTCTTTATTTCTTTTATTCTAGTTTTACAGACTGCATGCTTTCTGCATGGAGACCGTCATCATATTCAAGAAAAATGTTGCAAGGGAAGCAAGCACACAGGTGGGACCATTTAAACTGAGAGGAAATTAGTATCACTGCTCTTGTAAATTATGAAAAAAAAAATATATTGGAGATGGCTTAGATGCTGAGATTCCAAAAGAATTGTATCTGCAGCTATTGAACTGCCTATCCATTTTTAGCACAGCAGAAATATGTAATGTTTCCTCTGTATTAGCTCTATACAACAATCTCTGCATTACCTAATCTTGGGTAGACAAGCAAAACTTAATGATCTGATTCATAAATTGCAGAAATGGTGTTCTCACCGTTTATGGTGTCAATAAATCATTCAGACTGAAATACAGGCTTGTGTTACGTCCATTCCGGTATTACCTTCTGCTGCTTACACCACTGAGAACTCTGTTTGAAAACGAGAGATTGATTGGTCTGAAAGATGATAGGCTGCAAACAGGACATTCAGATGACATTGCCCTTTCTACTGACTTTCACAAAGACTTTACATTTCTTGTAAGCCTGTAAGTATTGTAGAGAATCTTAAACCATGGCTCCAATCTTGCAACCCCAGGCATGCCTAAAAAAATGCATCCTCCGATTAACTTTTGTGGGACTGATATGAGCGTTACTCACATATCATTTAGAGCGACTGCTGGGACCTGGAGTTTTCTGGGATGCTTCCTCAAATACTGGCTTCTTCCATGAAGTCTTTTCACCCACCGTGGGAAGACATTCGCCTCTGTGGTGAGATGTCACCATTAGTGGCACATGACAATTCGGTGACAAAGTGAGACACAGCGGTTTATCTAGCAGCATCACCAAGAGGATCTGGATGGAGAAATGCTGGAGTGTACTCACAACAGAGAGTGGTAGCACAACTGATGAATATAACAATTTTGTGTAAATTTAGAGATGGAATTTAGAAATAAGCTAATAATTCAGGTGGACAGATTTATCTTTATAAAATTTGTTGAGTTTAGCCAGGTTAACACTTACTCCCTGGATCCATAGACCAAATAGGTTTTTGTTTTGTTTGTTTTTTTTTGTTGTCGTTGGTTTTGTTTTGTTTTGTTTTTATTATTATTATTTTTTGCTGCTTACAAAGGCCTGGCTCCATCTTTTTTCCCCACTGCTGCTAATTCACACAAAGGACATTCTGATTCTACTTCATGGTCTCATCCCATGTTCTCATTTCCAGAAGTTTGTATACCCCAGAAATTGCTTTCCAATACGTATTTATCTTCTGTCATCTAGCTGCATGGTCAACTATGGGATTTCCATTGATTTCTCATTGATTTCTCTCCTCACAGACTTCCCATAGTCTATTGGATCTTGTCTGCACGTCTCCCTCCATTACTGACCTGAATGTTTGGAATAGGCCTTACTCCTAAAGCAGTCTAGCTCTGCTTCTTCCTCACAGTGAGTGCTCTGCCTCACATGTATAGAGAGGTCTTACCGAAGCCCCAGAAAGTAAAATTTAAATTCATAATATGAAAAAAAGACTTTTTAGCACTCATATGCGATGCTGATGTAACTGTTGAGTTCGTAAGTTGGAACTAGTCAAAAATTGTCCTTAGAAATAAAAATTGTCACAAAAAAAATAATAAATCTCAGAAATCCTTATTGAATTGTGGTGTGTTCTTGCAGGAAAACATCTATAGAGGGTGAAAAACAAGTACAAGAAACACTGTGGATGAAACAGCCTTAGCATTTACAACCCTTGCCTCCTACGGTAGATTTCATAGCTCTGTGTTGGCCGTGGGGCTTTTAGGACGTTTTATGAGGTTCCACTCACACGGACATGCTACTCCCTGTGGCTGTGCCGTGTGGCAAGGAGATATGAGGCGAGCATTTTCGTTCACCAGCTCCCTATCTTCATTTGCTCTCAATATTTAGCGCAGACTAACCGGTCTGCGAGACGGAGGCATGGATGAGACCCATTTGGCTGAGACTGTGCAAGCGCTGAGGGCTGATTTTGTGAAGCAACGCTGGCGACTCTGCAAGCAGCAGGACGGAGGGAGCACACTGCCCGCTGACTGCACAGCCTGGGGCACCGCTGCCAGGGCTGGGGACACCGAGTATGCCATGGAAGCGTAGCATCACTCAGGTTGGGACAGGCTCGAGGCCGGCCAGCTGGGCGGCAGCCTCCCGAAACAGCACGGCGGGGGCTCCCCTCGCCGCCTCAGGACGCCGCCGCCCGCCTCCTCCTCGCCCAGGCGCGGCCGCCCTCCGCCTCCCTCCGGCCCGCACTTCCCCTGCGCGGCCGCGGCCGGGGGAAGGCGGCTCCCGCCGGGCCCAGCGCGGCGGCGGCGGCGGCGGATGGCGGGGGGGCCGCCCGCTGAGGAGGAGAAGGAGGAGGAGAAGGAGGCAGCGATGGTGGCGGGGGGCCCGGCGCCATGAGGGCGGGCTCCGGCCATGGCCCATGGCAGCGCCGCGGTCATGCTGAAGTGCGTGGTGGTGGGGGACGGCGCGGTGGGCAAGACGTGCCTGCTGATGAGCTACGCCAACGATGCCTTCCCCGAGGAGTACGTGCCCACCGTGTTCGACCACTACGCAGGTGAGGGGGGCGAGGGGAGGGAAGGAGGGAGGGAGGGAGGAGGCAGGGGGTGCCCACACGGATCGCCCCTGCCCTGCCCTGCCCTGCCCTGCCTCGCCTCACCGGCTCCGTTTCTCCCTCCTTGCAGTCAGCGTCACCGTGGGGGGCAAGCAGTACCTGCTGGGGCTCTACGACACCGCCGGACAGGTGAGACACCCAGCCGGGAGTGGGCTCGCGTCCTTTCCCGTTTTTTCTTTTTTATTATGGATATTGTAGGTGATCCGAGCGGGTCCCCTGGCCGAGGCGGTGCGGCAGCCTGCATGGCGAGGGGTGGTGGCGCTGGACGGGCCCCATTGCGCAGCCCCCCCCTCGGCTTTGGAGGAGGAACAAAAAAAGCGCCCCAGAAAAAAGGGCCCGGCCCCGGGGGGTGCAGGAGACCCCCCAAGGAGACCTAGAGTATATATAGAAAAGCAGCATGTTTGTTGTTTTTTTTTTGTGTGAGTTTTTTAAAAAGAAGTTGGGGATTTCTCACATGAAAACTTCTCGGCGTGTGAGCGTGTGGCTGGGTCTCACATGACCTCAGAGCGCTTCCCTGCCGTAACCAGCAGAGACTAAAATAATCCCACCCGGACCCGTGTGTCGCTGAAGCTGTGCCTTCAGACCGAGTGCCTCCCATCCTAGATAAAACAGTTGTTGGTTGGCCAAAGCAGAGCAACTTTTCGGGTCTGCGTGCAGCCCCAAGGGAAGCAGCACTCAGCCAGTCCTTCATGGGTTTGTGAGGCCTGAAAACAGCAATAAACCCCTTTCTAGGAGAATTACAGGAAACAAGCCTCATTTCCAAACAGCTGGTAGCTGAAGGGTGAGATTCTTACCAAAAAGGCTGACTTCACTGCGATCTCACTGAGCCAAGCACAGACCAGTCCCATTTATGCAGGCTAAGTTCATCTGTTATTTCTGTCGTAGCCCTGCTTTTCCGTAGTAAATGGTTTTTCAAAACACAGCTTGTTGTAAAATGCTGCTCAAGTGTGCTACACCACGAGGATCTAGTCAGTGCTCAGGCAAATTAAAGCATCTCGTTAATACCCATCTATTTTTCTATCATGAGCATTGGAAAATATAAAAATAAGCACCTAGCGCTAGCGTGCGTATGCACAGCTTATTTGTGGATGCTGTCTCAAACAGCTTGTGCTGACTTGTTACTATTAATGGGAGCGCGTGTTGTCAACTCTGTGTAACCTTAACTAATGTGGTTTTGTGGTATCCCTCGCTGCCTGAACGTGCTGAGTACCAAACGGGGAGAGCTTTGGCCCCCTCTAAAGCTAGCAGTGTAAACTGGCCAGTTTGCAGCAAACAGCAAGCAAAGGTATTCCTGTTAAGCTAAGAAAAACTTTTCAGTGTTAAATTGTGTATCTAGATTTGCAAAAAGTTGAAGTAAGCTTTTTTTTTTTTTTTTTTTCTTGTCCAAATTGTGAGAAGTTGAAATCCTAAACTCACATTACAGCTTCTGATGTACCCAGGACCAGAACTTGGTGTCCTAACTCAGAGGAGCCTTAGCTCATGTAGTGTTTTAATGAGGCTACCCTTACAAATATGTCTGGTCTTGGCAAAACTCTCCTTTTAGTCAGCCTTACCAGGTGATACTAAAATCTTTACTGTTATCCTCACCCCAGCTCAGCGTATGGGGGGAAGCAGTGGACACCTGGGGCTGCCCACAAAAGCCTCATCCCAACAAGCAGCACGACTCAGGAGATTCTCACGGGGATCCCATGTAAAGACCCTAGACCAGCAATTTTCTTCTTTTTCCTCCTTCGTCAGAGAGGATTTGCTGACAAGCCTTTCTCCTAGAGCCAGGGGATAAAAGAAAGCTTACTTCCAAGTTTAAAGATTTATGTAGTTAACAGCAGAAGAGCCACGAATTGCTGGTGCCTTCTCCATGTTGAGGAAACAGTCTGCTGCATCTGGTACATGCCTGCTGTTTGTACAGACTTTTGTACAGCTCGGATCCATTGCTGCTCAAAGTCAGGGTTTCTGTGCCAGCATACATCGGTGTTTTCATTTCTAATTCTCTCACCCCCAAATAGTTTTACTGTAAAGTACTGGCCTGGTAGTATCATTTTCTCCAGACTTGGCAGTGCACGATTACTGCGTGGCATCTGAGCAGTTCGCTGTCCTCAGAGCGTGCCTGTCCCCAGCCCTGGGCAGAGTGAGTCGGTACAGCCTGCAGGTTTCATCTCCTGGGGCATGGAGCGTGATCAAGGCTTGGACTTCTCGACCACTCCAAATCCATGCGGCAAGCCCGTGGCAGAGCGAGGAATCGAGACCTTTTGGTTTCTAGCTGGTGCGCAGCAGGCTCATCAGCCTGAAATTCTGACTTATCAGCCTGTGGGTGTCTGTAGCTTGCATGGTTATGTATTTAGCAACTTGTGACAGACTTCTGTTTGGCAGAGGGGCTGTAAGCTGTTGAGTTCATGACACCCAGGATGTGTTTCTAGCAAGCTTCTTCACAACATAGGCAAATCACATGTAGTAACTGCACTGAGCACGTAATGCCTCGCGTCTTTGTGCGTTTCCAGGAGGTTGAGAATAAATCCATTAAAGTCCCGTTTTTTCAGGTTATATATAGCAGGGGAAAATGACACAGTTCACAAGCTTCAGTCTACACGCAGACAGACCTTCCCCCCTCTGTGTGCGTGCAGTGCATCCAGGCGCTTTGGCTGAAAATACTGTGGCCGTGGTTCAGCAGAAAATAGCCAGTACAGCTGCTGGGCAGGGGAGGCGCTCGGAGCCTGTTTGGTTTTGCAGCTGTGGAGGCCGGCTCCTGCTCCAGGGAGGCAGATGGGAACTGGTCCCGGTGGTGGCCCTGCCATCCTGGGGAGGACATTCCTCGGGCAATTCCTCCTGGAGGTGGAGCCGCAGCTCCTTTTAGCCTTGCTGCTGGGCACAGCCCTTGGCTTTGGCTGCCTCTTGGCTCATCCCCTCACTCCTCCACCTGCATGCCCAGAGCTGGGAGCAGAAGTACACCAAAGTTTAACCGTGAGGTGCTCGTGATGCTGGTGCTTGGGTGCCTTTGGCTTTTCAATCCCCACTTGCTGGGGGAGAGTAGCTGCGTGCCAGTACAGTTTTTATGGAGCATGGCTGCCAGGTAAAATAAGCCTGGGAAGGGAACCGTGGCTCCATCAGGAGTCTGCTGACTTCGCCCTGTTAGAGCACTTTTGAATTAGGACCAAGTGGTGATCATTTTGATCTTTCGTAATACCAAGCATAATACTGCCAGCTCTCATGGTAGCAAAGCTTTTGGAGAAATGCCTGTAAGCAGTCACAGAGGGGCTGCGTGTCCCCTTGCCATATCCCAAATGACCGGAGTAACCATGAGGACACACAGCGTTTACCTCCAGGGGGTTGTGCTCCACACTGGAGCCTGCTGCTTAAAGTGGCAGTCAGGGCTCATCCTCCTCTCCTTCCCTTTTGATGTGGGGTTTTCATTTGTGGTGTGGTCGCTTTCCTCCAGTACGTGCTGAGCAGGTACCTGTGGAAGCCTTGGGGTCCTGGTGTGTTGTGGAGCTGTCAGAGCTGGGGGCAGGCCAGGAGGAGGCTGGAGCAGAGCAGGGTAAGACACTCGGTGGCTTCTCAGCTGTCAACCAGACAGTAGCTGTGAAACTCACTAAGCACAATATGAGAACAAGCTGCTGCCTGGTTTTGTTGGCTCAGGTTTTGGTGGCTACTCTTGCTGCAGCTGCAGCCACCTTAATTCAGATCCGCTGATATTTTTTGGCCATTGTAACTGAGTTAAAACTGATGTTAAAAGCAATTTTGTATTAAACTTGGTTTAATACTTGGTATTAAACAGGCTGCTGAAGTGTGTAAATCTAACTCAAATGTTAGCAAGATCAGCGCCTGCCTTAAGGCCAGGTGTATAAACAAATAGTTAGAACTGTGGGAAAGAGCGGGATGGGGGCATGGTTGTTAAAAAGGATGGACACACAACTCGCAGCAGTTGCTATAAATAAGAAAGAGCAGTCATCTTCGTAATCCTTGCTGACTGTTTGTCTTGGCTGTGGCAGGTAGTCCTGGTTTAGCAGGTACCACTTCGGTATTCTGAAAGGAGCGGCAGATGCTGGTCATTTTGGCTGCTCTGTTGTGCAACAGGAATCCCCCCCTCGGACCACATACGCCGCAGATACCGCGCGGCCAGAGCGCTGAACGCAAACTGCAGCACGCAAGCACGGTCTCCCGCAACACAAAACCATTGTGGAGTTACAATTGCTACAGTCAGTAGCACGATTTTGGCAATTCCGAGAATTAAACATCAGCCATGAACACTCTGCCCCATGTCTGTCCCCTCACCCTGCACCTCCCTCCTCCCACGTGTTCTCCCTCGCTCCCCTCGCCTTGCTATGGCTGGGCCAGCAGCTGCTGTGGCCGCCTGCGAGCCCGCTCCGGGCCAGCGTGCTGTCCTATGAATGTGCTGTCCTATGAATGTGCTGTCCTATGAATAGCTCGGCCTCAGCCCTTAGGGGTGTTGCCAGCCGTGCAGATTGAATGGCTCTGCAGCAGCAACTGGCTGGATGTAGGTAATTGAAAATAGAAACGCGCCCGGATTCCCCCTCTGAAATTTTAAGATTTCTAGGCAAAAGGAGGAAGTGATGCGCGTGAGCTTACGGTCTCTGTAATGAGAGTTCAGTAGACTTGAGCAAAAATGGGCTTTCCCTTTGAAGAGAAAGGGACTTCTACTTTCAGATTGGCTTTTAAAAATGCTCTTCCAATAATAATAATAATCCCAGTGCCAAGCTTACGTTCCAACACCGTGTTGTGAACTGTGATTCACACCTTGAAAGCGTCACACCTTTCCTAGAAAGACAGGCAGGTATTGCGATCACCAGATGGGGAATTGGGGATGGGAAATACTGCTCTGCATTCCCAAAAGGATTCACTGAATATATGTGGCAAACCCAAGACAGCTGTTCCTTTTTCAGAGCATCCAAAGCCCCACAGCATTTCTGAAGGTTGGGACTAAGTTATCTTAAAAGCAAAAGTAGGGGTTTTGTTTGAAAATGTAAATCCAGAATGTCTTGGCCAAGTGAGCTAACAGCAGGCTGAAATAAAGAGCCCAAAGCAAACCAGGTATGAGAAGTCCTCTGAAACTTCGATTTATGGTAAAAGCACATGTTAATGAAGCGTTGACCTAGGGAGGCTCTTGCTAAGCACTGATTGTGTAGTCAAGTAAAAATGTTTCTCTTTCTGGGTTTAGGCTGTGACAGAGTTGTCTCTGAATTTTGCTTGTTAACGATTTCTTTGAGGTACAGCGCCATGTTCCTATGCTATCCAAACACCATGATCTAAAAAGGCAATCCTGAGCGCAAGCAGTAATTGTTGCTTTTCCAGTATAATGTTACCGCATATCCTCTCACCTCCCAGTTGTAAGTTGGTGTGTATAGTCAGAGTTCTTGACTGAAACGTCTCCTTTGCAAAGAGCTCTTCATGTTTTGGTAAATATGAAAAGTCTCAAAAAAGCACTATTTTCATTTATAGTTTAGCTCCTGAGTCAGCCTCTAATCTACACCTTCAAATAAGCCAGACGTCATCTAGAGTACTGCCTCCGCAGCAAAGACCTTTCTCCCAATCAATTACTTGGCGAGAAACAGTGCAAAAGGACTTAAAACGTCAGCTAGGGCTTGATCCACAGCTCTGTGTCAGCAGGCACCCTACTGCTGAGCTCAGAGTGCTTTGTTCCTGTTCCTTTATTGAGAACACGGACAAAATGAACATAAAACTTAATAGCAATACCAATGTTTTGTCAGTCCCAGGCATTCAAAATGATGAGTCAGCTATTCCTATCCCCGGACCACACTAGGAGGCACCTAAAAACCTAGAAAAGGAAAACAGATTGGGAATTTTTCTTTTGCCCTTTGCTGGAAGTGGTTTTCCTTTGAGTTTTGTGTGTTCAGGTTTTCTCTGTGTCCACAGGGGACTGGAAACACCGCTCATTTAAAAGTGAACAGGATGTTATTTTTCTTCATGTAATCATCGTTCTCTGTGAACCTGGGCTTTAAGAAATAATATAAGACACTGATTCCAAATCTTGGAAGTTTCACTGGGAGTTATAAGAAAAAAAACAAACATAATATTGTTAAAACAGATGCTTTGGGACAGAAATTCAGGACTTTTTTTAACCTCCAAATTAGCACTTACGTTTCTAACAAAACTGTGGCTCCTCTAATTAAAAAAAAAAAAAAAAAAGTGAACTGGGCCAAAGAGAAGGGGAATAACATCTTTTTACTGCTCTGTTCTGCTGCGGTTTTCTAAGCAGTCTGTTGGTTTGGATTGGTGACTGGGTGATCTGTGCTAAGAAAAATGCCTGAATGCTACGTGATGCTTCCAGCACTTGTAAAGGTTGTGTCAGTTGACTCATGCGCTGCTGCTGTCCTCATCCTCTTTTAATCCCCGCTGCATCCATTTTGTGGCACGTGGGCAGGAATTCTTAGCAGTGGTCGGCACTTGCTGGTGTGTGTATCAAAATGCAGATGGCAGTGTTATTCTCCAGAGCAAAGGAGCATCTGTCAGCATCCTAGGTGAGCTTATTGCATTAGATGAATGAAACACAGACCGAATGTGCCTCAGGCAGCTCGTGCTCTAAATCAGATGCAGCCGTGAATGCTGAAAGATCATCTGTAGGGCTCATTGCCCTGGGTTGCCTGATGTCCAGTTGGGATGCAGTGCTGGAGTGAATTACAGCTGGATGTCAGGAGCAACGTGGGTATCAACGTGTATCTTTACCTGGTACCCACAGATAGCCCAGTCATGGGCAGCGAGGTGGCTGTCGTATTCCTCTCCTCATAAGGAGAAACCCTAGGAGGTTTTTCAGCTGCCTTAGCATCTGTGGCAGTGAAACCACTGGGTGTTTTACCACGTTCTTCGATGGCAGCTGTTAGCCCTGACACATCGGGGCTTGACGTAAAATGAGATGCTGAAGGCTCCTAGGAGCACCTTTAATTCCGGGAGCTTTCACCGTGATGTGTTTATGGAGTACACGTGATGGCAAAGGTACTCTGGCAGCTTATGCCCTCTATGCAGCTGTGTGATGAGAATTAATCTTGCAGAGTCAGTGTGATGAAGTCTTAGTCGTCTGTCTTACAAAGCTGTGTTTCTCAGCACTGGACTGAAGAATGTGCTTTTGGGATTTATTTGTGAAAAGTGAAAGGGAGCGGGACCCCTAACTGACCAGTCTTTGTTGCTGTGACACAGATAACTATATTAAACCACCTCTATTCCAAGGCTTGTTTTCTCAGTGAAAACAGACTACTTGACAGTCATTTTCTCCTGTAAAAACATACTGAAAGAATCCATGTTTCCTAACAGCAGGGCTGACCAGATCCTCTGTGCCAGGGTGAATTTAATTGTTTTTCCCTGATTACCCAATGTGAAAGAATGAAAACCCCTGATTGTTCCTGGCCACACTCACCAAAACTGGGGTGAATTCCTTTCACAGAGCAAGTGTGAAACTGGTGTGGGAAGAGTTATGAGTTACTCATAAGGTCAGTGACAGAGCAGGAAACCAGCACAGCACCTCCGAGCCGCGATTTCTGCTGGATAACGAGTGAAAGGGCTTGCCCACAGCAGTCACCCTGCCGCTTCCTAGGAGCTGCATGGTGGCTGAGCAACTGCTCTAGGTGTGTTCGAGTGAAAGTGTGTTCACTGGTAGTGCCTGCAGTCTGCTGAATCCATGTTAAAGATGCTAAAACACTAAGTCTTGCAGAGGAAAATCAGACTTTTACTTTCAGAATACCAGGAAGAGGCTGGCAAGCTGAAGTTACTGTGGTGATGGGGAGCAGTGTTTTGTTGAGACTGTCTAGGCAAATAGTTTAGCATCACCACATGCCAAGATGTAGGATTTGGATGGTACTTAATCCCACATTAAGACTGGGATCAATTTTGATCAATTAAAGGCAATTTTATGTATAATAAAGGGCATATTCCGTCCTTGTCTCAAGGCTCTAAAATCCATCTTAATAGGCTCCATCTTTCAGCTGGTTATTTCTCTACACAGAGAAGCATTTCAGACGTGTAAGCAGCTGCGTAGATCTCAGATACGCCAGAAGGGAAGTTCTGTCAGAAGAAAAATCCTAATTCGCAAACACTGGGCCTTTTCAATGTATAATTCATACGTCCTGTGAACAGCCCTCCTCGCAGGAGCTTAGAGATGGGTTTAGATCGGTTTACTTCATTTTTAGAGTACAATGGGAGAGCATTTAGCCTGTCTTCCTGCAGCCTTTTCTATAAATTAAAAATAGCTGCTGGACCCAAATCAGCCGCTTTCTGTGTTCCCTGTGAGCACAGGCCCGAACAGGCCGACCCTGCCTTTGGGCACGTGGGCCACATCCCCAGAAGCCAGTGAAGGGTCTGGGGGCCTGCAGCCAGGCAATGATCACTGTATTTCACATGTCCCGAGACTAGGGGCAGCTGGAGGTTGTCTGCAGATGTAGGAAATCACAAAATCAAATGTAGTGGTCCGTGGGACAGGGCCTGTGCTGCAGGCCGGGCCCGGCAGCGGTGTCAGGCCGTGCTGCCTCAGGCCAGGCTGCGGCTTGCAAAGGGCTACGGCGCGCACGCACTCTGTGCCAAAATGCTGTAGAGAGCTGGTTTTTAAGGCAGGGAAGCAATTTGTGCTTCGTATAGGGCAGTACAGCCCACTTCCCTCTCTCTCCTCCCCCACCTAGTACGTAGTAGAATCAGAAACCACAGCGTGATTCAGCCCGGCACCTGAAACCTTCCTGCACTGCTTCTGGGCAGGCAGCTGCTCGCTGGGGCTTATGGCAGGGCTGCGGCTCAGCCTCTCATCCCAAATAGTCTGGGGGAGACAGTAGGATCTGCCCGCTGGGGTAGCTGTCAGCTGCTGCTAAGTCCCCGGGGATGTGTTAGACACCACAGTTGTTATGGTTTGCTCGTTACATTTACCAAAATATTACCAGGAGCCTACTGAAATGGAAATTTCTTTACCAGGAGGAAAACTACACACACTGCAACCTTGGATAGGTTTGAAATGCACTCCAAAAATGGTAAAATTAGAGCTCGACAATCTGTATGGACTGTATAATCTTGTATATATTTGTATTTGCAATCATCCTACTACAGAGCAGATTACAACTTGGTCTTACAGCTGGGATTCGGCTCCACAGAAAGCAGCTTGCTACGCTTGTGTGCCTCCCCAAGACCCTGTGAGCAGCGGTTGTCATTGCCCTGTGCTACACGAAGGCTGCATTCCTCTAGCAACTCCGCCTGATGTCTATTTTTGGCTTCCCCTCTAAAAACAGATGGTTGGGAGCGAGAACCTCCCCTTGTGATTGCTGTTGTAAGCTGTGAAAGCAACAGATGGTTGCTAACGCAGAGGCACAAACCCAGAGTTGTCAAGTTCCAGTTTTTCTTCCAGAGACCACTCAGGCTTTATTTTGTTCCCCTCCATCCACCTTATACCTTTTCAGAATATAAAAGAAATAGGCTTCTCCTTTTGTTTAATAAGTTTGTCAGCATTATGTGACTGGAGATGTATACTTTACATTTCTTTCCAAGTCATTAACTTTGTTTCTGCCAAAGTACAAAGTGAGGCCTGAATTCAGACGCCAGCATGACACACCTTGCTCAGAGCCCCAGCCACTGGTGTTAATGAAGTACTGGAATTTGGTTTCTGCTGGTTGTTTAAGGACACCAGCCCACATATTTGCAAGGAAAACAAAATGATCTAGGTTCATGTCTTCTTCACTGCCTGTAACAGGAGACCTTAGAGGTATGCACTTCCCCAAATGTCTTGGTCAAGGTGTGGGACAGTCCTGACTGCAAGAAGGCTTCTCTAATTGTTCTTCATCTCTCCTAGTGGGATACAGAGACCCTGATCCCATTCCAGAGGAGGAGAAAGAGGCCTGTGGTCTCACAGTATAGAGAGAGGGGTGAGGACCTCAGTCTTCCCTGAGCTTGGTCTTCCCTGAGCTTGGTCAGGGAAGAGGGGGATGCCATAAAACAGGGGCTCTAATACTGTGCAATCACAGGTATGCCTGCACCTCGGCATTCAGTTTTCTGATAAACCAAACAAAATCATGCTTATGAGATCATTAGACTTCAGTTTGTCTGAGTTTATTTTTAAAAAATATCCCACTGCACGTAAGCTGTGTACATCAAAAGCTTTTGGAGTGCTTTGCAAAGACTAATGCATTATTAAGCTAGCAAACCCCTTTGGGACACCCTAACAGATGGGAAGATGCAAGTAGGGAGAGAATAATAATTTGCTCAGGGCGACATATTATGTTAGTTGCAGAGTTAGGAATACAGTTTTTGTGTTCTTAACTATGCCTCCCAGCTGATATCCATGGAATTGGGCAAAAGTATTAATTTAAAATCAATTAGACAACTTGAAATACAGCACTGCATTCTGCTTTTGGTTTGAGCAAACCTTTGCAATGAAGACCAATAATACACTGCTGCAGAAATGCAAGGCCATTCTTTAGTCTACGTGCAAAAAGTTCCTCTATTTTTGAGAAGTTAAAGGTCAGGTAAAGAAATAGCCACATTTTGGATGCATTAAGACAAAATCCACCTGAACAACCAAAATACAGTGAGAAACGGTGATTCAGTACTCCAGCACAAGGCAGCAGAAAACCTGAGAGGCAGATAATGAGTTACTCTAGCAGATGGAAAGGACATCTACAGGAGAGACTTTAAGGAGCTGAAGATACAGGCAATGCTAGATTTACCCATAGAAAATCAAAACTAGAGGGAAATGAAAATTTAAAAGTATGGATTTCCTTTCTCCACTCCTAAAAACAAAACAAAACCAACCCGAAACCAGTCCTTCCCAGCTTGCAGCTGAGAAGCCAAGTCACCAGTTCCTCCATCTTGTCTCCTTTCCCGTGTCTCCTCTCTGTTGGCAGCTGTCCTGGGTTACTGCAGAGATACTATTTAAAAGACGGATGCTCCTGTTGCAATTTAGTGTCTTCAAGGGGGTGTCCATAGATCACAGCACCATATAACATTGATTAAGCCAACATACTTGCAACCAATTTGCCTGAAGTCATTACAACTCTTATATTTTCAGCATATTTTTTTCTATCTGTATTTATCTGCCTCAGCAAACAGTGAACATTTTTTGTTTTAAAATCCAGCAAATATTGGAGAATGAGCCATTTCAGCACAGTCTGGAGTTTTTGAGAGCTTAGTGCATATTCTGATCCTTAGTGGCTTCCTTACCCATCTTATTTATATTCTTAAAATATTCCATTTAAATTCTTTAAATATTTTTAATGCCTAAATATATAGGCAGTGCCTCCCCCAACTAGATTGGAAGTTTAATTGCTGTACAGCGCCGTGTGTCCATGCACTCAAATTGGAATTTATGTTGACTGACTAGGCTAATTAGATTTTGCCATTGCATTTAATTTTAGAATAAGCCTCATTTATTTCCCTTACACTAGATTCAGGAAATAAATTATAATTGAAGCCATCAGATTTTTTTCCAGGCTTCTCTAATATGCAGCCTAAATTCATGTGGTACTTCAGGTTCTTTTACCAAGTGCAGCGATATGCCGGAGAAGGCTTTCAGTTTGGATTGTTATTTTCTGGGGATTTGTTGGGGAGCAGAAGGAGCCTTAACACACAGACGGCCCACTAGAGGCTGCTAACATTGAAGCCAGGCTCTATCTTAGGAGGATGCAGGACCAGGATAAAAAATAGACAAGTTTTGGATGCTTTAAAACTGATTGTGTGGGGGGAGATGACATTAGAATTACCTGTCTTACTAAAACAAGCGGTGGTAGGCCATTATGAGTATCAATATGAACACACTTTTCATAGCACAGGTGAGGTTTGAAGGAGAGCCTGACAGCATTGGCTTGTTGCAGGCAGCAGGATTGGTGGGTATAGCCAAATTCTCTGTTAATTTCTGCAAGCGTCAATGCAGTGAAGTCACTGTAGCGAATACCACGTACGCCTGTGGCTGTGGTACGTATCCAATCACACTGTACTTGTCTTCAGTTTAACATCTTAATTACGCAGGCTGAACCCGCAGCTTGCCCAGTGCAGCCGGAGCAGGGTATAAATCCAGAGGCATATAAATAGCAGGGGCAGGACAGATCAGCAATGAGCACTCCTTAAAAAGCACTAAAGTTGCTCACTCACGGATGATCACCGGTGAACGCTTGGGACGTCACGTGTGCTGCCAAGATGTGGCCAAACATCCAAGGATTTGTATCCAGTGGGACTTAAAAATGCTAAACTAAATGTAAAAGTTTTGAAGTAAATCATGCAAAGGTAACTTGGCTTTGGGATTAGCAAATGATGAGTATTTGCCAAGAATAAACCGTCTGTCTGTAATTTGAAATGGATTAACTCACAGATACTTTAATGTCAATGGACTAGCAGGAATTTCCGGCGACAGTAAAATGTTTTCTCCATTGCAATATTTAATGCAGTCAGTATTGTAACACAGGTGAGAGATTTTTACGAAACATGTTGTGTAGTAAAGGCAACTCTTTGGTGGTAGGCATAAATTAGGACTTTGTACTACTTTTTATTTTTTTAGGAAAACCTTTCCAGTAATATCCCGCATATGATTTAGTAGAGCTGAATTGGAGAGCAACTGACGGATCTGTGCGAGTGTTCCTGCACGCAGATTTTGTACTCTAGGGACCGGTCTAATTTGCAGTTGGGAAGCTTCTTTTAGGATTTTGATCTCCACCCTAGAAAACAGAGGGGCAACTCTGAGCAGGCTCTAAGTGAAATGTAAAACACACACACAAACAATTGAATTTGGAATAGTTTTGAGATGCAGTTGTGATTTTTAAAAAAATTTATTTCTGCTTTCTATGATGAATAGCCATAACGGCTCAAAAGACAAGCTTACTAGGTTTTTCTTCTGAAACAGGACAGGACCCCGACACTAGTAGAGAAACAGCAGATCTTCCAAAAGGGCTGTCACAACGCTTCACAGTAGTTTTGGCTACTGGGGTTGTGAAGTGGTGTGTCCGTGTTTACAGTTCAGCATGCTCTGGCTTGCTGACCAAACTGCAGAGTGTATAGGACTGGCAGCAAAGTCTGTATAACCCAAATTGCACCTGAGGACACCAGAGAGTGCTGGCCAGTGGTTGCCTCCTCACTCGCGCAGGATCTCCTCTTGTGCTTGCTCCCACACATCTTTTCTCGTCTCTTCTCCATTTCATGCTAACAGTCCTCTTCCCGTAGCTGCTGACTTCCAGATGAAAAGATGGATCTAGCAGAAGCTGTTCTGAGGAAGAAAGTTCTCACATGTTTTCTAAATTCTACTGACACAACCTTAAAAACCTAAAGTTTAATCAAAGAAGGGCTTTTTTGAGGGTGCAACTATAGGTTAATAACCTGGTAATGTGACAGCTGCCAAGGAAACGAAAATTGGATTTTCTGGCTTGTTTCAAACATGGAGTTGAATTACATTTCTGTCTACATTCAGTGAACAAGTAATTCTGCTATTTGTGCGATTTAATTAAGATGGGGAGCAAAGAGAGAGGCTGCCTAGCCCGCTGATTAACCAGGCACTGGTGTTTATTGCGGAAGAGAAGGCAGAAACCTGTCATCCTTCACCGTCTTGGCAATGACAGGGCTCAGCATTAGTGACATAAGGTAGGAATACCAGGGCATTGATTCACCACTACAGACCAAAAGAATCCTTGCAAAAAGAAGCTGGGGCATATTCCCTCCTGGTCTTAGCTAAAATGTAAGGCAAAACCCCATAAAAAACTGTGTCTGACAGCAGGGACAGTGCTCCTAAGTACCTCTTGCCAGGGTACTGTATGCACTGGCAGTAGGACTGGGGGCTTTAAATGCTGTGGCTCTAAATGACCCAAATAATAATCTTTTCAAAGGGACATGTTCTTCCCAAAGGGCATTAATGTTCCCTTGATAGTGTTCTTGATCTTTAATTCCTGTTCCTTCCCGCTGTTTGCTGAGCTTGCTTACAGAAAGCAGAGTCTGGACAAAGGAGCTCCCTTCTGATCCTTCCTTCCTCTGCCCTGATCATTAGCACAGGACAGTAAAATTTCTTAGCCGGAAAGAAAATTTTAAGGAGGAACTCAAGTATCACTTCTACATACAATCCAAAAGAGCACATTAAGTTAAGTGCATTAAGTAGCCTTAATCTAGCCTAGTTCTGTATAACCTGGGTGGCTCCGTAGCAGTCACAGCTGGTAACTTTTCTTTGGTAAAACAGATGCTAACTTTTGATCTGCAAGTATGTTTGGACCGTAAACATTTTTTTTTCCTTTAAATTAAAACTTTTTAAAGAGCAATCTTCCACATATTCTATTACAGAGGTAAGTTTCTATCGGTTTTAACACTGAGATTAATTTTATATTTACATTCACATATACTTACTCTTATGTGCAGATTTTGTTCTCACAGCCACACTAACTAACCTGGAATAGTTATAAACACTCAGAAAGTTTGCTAAAACAAACTTCCTGAAATAGCAGTACGGTTCCTGAATATACAGTTAATGAAATACAAGCAACAATTTAGGATTGCAGATAACAGAATTTTTCTTTCTCAGGAAGACTATGATCGTCTGAGACCTTTATCTTATCCTATGACCGATGTCTTCCTTATCTGCTTCTCAGTGGTAAACCCTGCTTCATTTCAAAACGTGAAGGAAGAATGGGTACCAGAGTTGAAGGAGTATGCACCTAATGTTCCCTTTTTACTAGTAGGAACACAGGTATATCTGTTTCTGTTCTAGTTTACTTAAATCAATCAGTTTATTGTATGATTTCTTTGGGCTGAAAGTTCACGTCCAACAGGACCTGCACAGCACCTCCTTTTGACTTTGCAGAACAGCACTAACAATTGCCAGAAAAGAGTAGATCTGTGTTGTTCTCTAATAAGGGACTTTCATTTTGTTAAAATCTGTACATTGTAAACAGGGTGGCAAGGTTGGCTGCATCCCTCAGGACAGTAAAAGTCATGGGACTTACTGAATAGAAGTGTCTGTTCATACTAACATAGCACTATTGTCGGAGTAAAGGTTGTTCATCTAATAACGCTCCAATGTTACTTGGAATACTTTGGCCTGCAACCATTGCTCATATCCATTATTTATGGAAGTAAAGGATCTAGGGGAGAATTGAGACAATTTCCTCTTGCTTCTCGTGGGCCATGGACTGGCCTTCAATTATGAAGTGACCAACATGTTGCTATTATATTTGGGTTAATTTTGCTGTCACTGCTAGATAAACTTTTTGGTATTCTAACTGAAGAGCTGAATTAGGGAGTAAATGTGTGGTCCTTCTGGATTAAAAGTAGCTCACAGCTTAAATTTCTAGAGCTTTTGAATCAGTAAGGATCCACAGTCTGAACCATGACGTGACACCTTTTTTTTTTTTTTTTTTAACATGCAATATTCCATTAAATAATTATGCTCTAAAATGAGGATGTCATATAACCTGCTGACTTTTGTTTAGAAAAACTATTCCAACATGACTTCAATCTTTCTTGCTAGATTGATCTTCGTGATGACCCAAAAACTCTGGCAAGACTGAATGATATGAAAGAGAAGCCTTTATCTGTGGAGCAAGGACAGAAATTAGCAAAAGAGGTAAACTGGATACTCCTAAATGAAATCAAGTAGCAAAGAAGCAAAAAAAAATCACATCTATTTTCAATTGACTTTTCTTTCTTTACATTTCTTTTACCAGCCAGCATATGAAACCTTATGACTAGTTACCAGTTAACAATATTTACTTATATTGTTGAATACAGCTTAGATCTGTGGAATAGCACTAGCTTATTAGTAATAGTTCTAAATTTATGTCTAGAAACTCCTTAAAAACTATGTAAGCGTGAATCAGAGATAATTAAAATAAAAAACTCACAGAATGGTTGAGGTTGCAAGGGACCCTTCTTGGAGGTCGTCTTGTCCAAGCCCCATTTTGAAGCAAGATGTTGAAAGCATTTCTAGGAAATTATTTCAGAATGCTATACACTGTTTTAACACACTGCATGGATACTGTTTATCAGGACAGTTCTACAGAGACTTTTTTTGAAACAGAAATTGGTTATATTGTTCTTTCTTTGCTGTTTTAATTACCAAAAATGCCTGAGGACCCCACTGCCAAGACAAAGAGTTTATTTAATATGCTTCCTTTATAAACCAAAGCAGCTTAAATAAATGCCGGATCTTTGGCAAAAACACAAATCTAGTGTCTCCTACAGGAGGAAGCACATTGAGATAAATTTTCGAGATCACAGCCAAACTTCGTGGTGTCACTATAGAAACAAATTTCTGACATGCAGAGATCTGAACAGCTGAAGTAGATTGCTACTGAATTAACTTATTTTCTTGACAGATAGGAGCCTACTGCTATGTGGAGTGTTCAGCTTTAACACAGAAGGGACTGAAGACTGTTTTTGATGAAGCTATTATAGCCATTCTGACTCCAAAGAAACACACGGTGAAGAAGAGAATAGGCTCAAGATGCATAAACTGCTGTTTAATCACGTGAGATACATTTGACAATGGCCAGGCTTACTGTGAAATTCTACTGAATTTAAATGCAACGCATTAAGGTACACGGCGAACTTGTGTGAAAGCTAAAACTATGATTCTGCCTTCTACCACCAGTGAAATCCAGAGGAATAAAATCAAACTCAATGAACTTGTAATAAGAAGCCACCACGTCTGTTACAAATATTTTATTAAGACTGGAAGGTACAATCTCTCAGGGTTACATAGTCTAGAGGAAGCAAAAACTGCACCACGTTGAAACTGCATCTGTGTGATGCTACTGAGTGGAGATGCTTGGCCTGAAATACTCTAACTGAATTTGGATAGTCTTCTGGCTTTGACTACACATATACATATATATCTAAAAAACAAAACAAAACCCAACAAAAAACGTTTGCACAGTCTGTATGGAATCTGCACAAAGAAATACCTTGTCTCTCTTTGCTCCAGTTATCTGCTTTTGTATGTAAGCTGCTTCCGGTTCCAGTGTATCCACAGAGGTGCAATAATCAGACCAGCCACATAGCCAAAGGTAGCTCCGAGGGAACAGGAAATGGGCCATACCTGAGGGGAGAATGCAAGGTAAAAACAGACACTGAGAAGAATGTTTGTGGTTTTTTGTACTTCGTGAGCACAAATTCTCAGTGTAACCTAGGTACTGAAAGACAATGCAGTCTCATTCTGCTTTAAAGCTTGATGTGCTTTCCTAAAAATGCCAAAAGTGTAACAGTCATACGTGCATCTTCATGAACACTAAATGCTGTTGTACAGTTTTTTAATTAATACACATTAAAATGTAACCAGGCTTCTGGCTATTGCAGACGTTAGTTTGATATTCCCAAAACTATGTGAAAAACTTGGAAGTATTTATACCCCGTGAAGTGTTCAGCTACCCTAACTTCCTGTTCTGCTGCACACGTTGGGAAACCTGAAGATTTCTTTGTGACAGTTGGACTCGATTATCTTTGTAGGTCCCTTCCAACTGAAACTGTTCTATTTTAAGTCTGCCTCTTTCAGTCTTTCCTTCCAATTTCTCATGACATTCTGAAACTTTCAGAGGTGTGTCTAAATGAACTGCTCAAATAAGGCCAGAGATTGAGATGAATAGAGGGTTTTTCTTTCGGTCTTGAAGAGTAGGCAAAAGGATGAGTTCCCTTTCTGGCTAGCAAAAGGAAGGGAACATAAATTTGGAAACTGAACATTGCACTCAGTTCAGGAAAAATATCATATTTTATAATATAACATAGAATATAAAACATAAAAATGATGAAGACTCTAGGAGTGTTTTAATTATAAGCTTTATTTGCTAACATAAAAATAAGGAACTGACTCAATACAGCTGACTCACTTTAACAAAGCATCCAGTATTGAAGAGAAGTCATGGACCCCTCGCCCCCTTTTGAATTGGATTTGCACGGAGGAAGGGCCAAAACAAAACTGCAACCGTTTTATCCTCAGATGTAGCATATTTTACCAGTCAACTACGTGCTGCATTTGATGAAGGTCCCAACTAAGCTGGCAATTAAAAATATTTATTGTAGAATAAACTGAATTCCCATCCCTCTTCAAAATTCTCCTTTGCACATTGCAGGGTCAATTTTGCACTTCCTGCTGTACAGTTCTTAAGCGAGTACAGACTGCACTCTCCTATTCTTTATTTTTTAAATTAAGGGGGATTTTATTTTCCCACCTTCTATAGTACTTGAGACTGAGAAATGCACTAGACATTGAAGAATATATCCACATCTCAGTGCCCAGGCTTTTTTCCTACTTCATTTTGACTGGCAATTCATGACTATCAAATGAATTTACTCTTAATGATACTGGTTCCTCCTTTCACTCATTTTCCTAGCTCTAGTTCCTCTTACTTCATTATCACTCGGAGAAATGTATTTATTCATCTCCTTCAATCATCGGAATTTTTACTAGGAATAAGAGTAACTTATTTTGTCCTCTGCTGTTTCATCTTCACATTCCTTAGCATTCGCAGTTTTATATATTATTTGGAGGTCTTAAGGAGTGTAGCAAAGATGACTACAAACAAGGTGCCTTAGGTACTCTTTATTGACCTTGTTTCATTCTTCCATTTCCGGACATTGTCTCTCTGCTACTTGGTTTTGTTGCCAGAATGTTTTGGCTGGTGCCTCTCAAACCAAAGACTTGCTTGTTTCCATTCATTTAACAGTGGCATTGTAGATCTTCTATAAAAAAAACCTTGAGATGCTTTGGCATGGTAAGATATTACATGTATTTAAAACTCACATGACTTTGTGGCCTTGGCTAAACTTATGCTTCAGGTAGATCTTTTCAACTTTTAAATAAAATTTAATCAAGTTATTTCTAGCATTTTGCAGGCTATTACGTGTGTGTAAAGGACAAAGCAAAAAAAAAAAAAAACCACCTCCCTGTGACCCCAGCTGCTCACTCAGTAACATTTGGTGGAAACAGCAATCAAACTTTCTTATCCACTGGTGAAGTCAAATACCACTCTAATAGCTACTAAACTATGGACAGAGGCTTCACAATTCAGTGGTCTTTTTTGCATCAAATTCTCTATCTGTGAGCGATCAATGATCCTTCATTAAATTTTACCTACATTAGGTGAATCTCTAGTTGCCTCTTTGCTTTTCAGAAGTGTAAGTAGATGTCGGACTCTGAATTTGTCATGTTCCTGTAACCGGTAAATCAGTATCCCCGATGACCCATTCACCCTGTATCTTTTGGTATTTTGTGTATAGTGGGCAAATGTTGCTACGATTAAAAGGATCTCTGTTGATTGTTGCAGCTTCTTTTCCTGATTGAACCGTGACGTGGAGCACAGTTTCTCAATAGTTTTTCTGAATGATGTAACTCAATGTTATTGATACCTCCATCTGCCCTCCGAACCATTCGGTTTTTGCTTTGTTTTTTCAAAATCAGTGTTACCTCACAGACATTTCAGGCTGCCTCACTTAACGCGTGACCTCTGAAATCCAACCCTCACCAATGGCAGCCAGCAAAGGTAAGGAAGGGTTAAAGGTGAGAAACTGTACAACACTCCTCACTGACCATGAATGAGAGAGAAAAGAAACGCCACCCTTCTAGTGCAACAGAAGGGCACTAGGTCATCAGGTACATTATTATTATTGTGTCACCTACCTTACGCTGGTCAAATGGCCCAAAATAGTTCTGAAGGCAGACTGATTGGCCTTCTTAAAACTCCCTAAGTACAGGAGTTAAAAGCCTGGATTTAAGAGAATTGCTGTGCTTATGCTATTTTTGCTAACCCTTAAAGCAGGGCAAAAACCAAATGAACAGGTGATGATACCAGCTCTGCACCTTTTGTTCTTGACTGCTGGCCTTTGGACTATTTATAGCCAGATGCACTCAAGGGTGTATCTAAAGAAGCAAATTATCAAAGACAGATTAAGATGCGGCTCTTAAGCTGCACTGAAATAACAGTCCTTCTGGATGCTTTTTGCTCTGTGGCAAATGCAGTGCAATTTGTCTATTTAAGAAAGCGGATTGCTTTCCTTTGCATTAGCTGCTGGCCTCATTCTTCTGAGATCCAATCACTTTCCACTGGACCTTCTAAAATGAATTTGACTCGCACGATCAGTCTGCTTTTGCCCTGTCTTCAATATTTTCTCTTAAACTTGGTTTGGCACCCCTGACTTAAATATCTGTCACTTAGCTAACACCAAGCAGCTGATACCCACCTGCCTTTTTCAACAGTTTCCATTCCGCTTGTTTAATGTACCCAACTTGTAACAGAGCCCTGTCTCCTTCTGAGCACTACTCAGCTCAGTTTCTCCTACTTCATGCCCCTTTTTGCCATGGGGAGGCTGACACACCCTACTCCATCACTGATGTCATGCTTGGGCTGGGGCAGCAGCAGGGGAATAAGATGTTAGGCATCACTGCCTAATTAAATGTTTTTGAGTGGGAAGGAGTTGATCTGGAGGGAAAAATATGGGGAGCGTAGGAGGCAGGACAGAACATTCTTCAGGAAACTGTCCTGAAATACCTTGTGTATCCCAGCAGCTGGGAAGCATCAGCTTACCATCCCCACAGCCTAAGACCAAGACAGTCGGTTTACATATCAAATGCATGTGGAAACAGGCCAGTTTTGACAACCTGTATATGATTACTAGGAAGCTGAACAGTGGCTTGGCAAAAACAAATCCCCACCTACATGCTCAGGAAGCACAAAAATTGAATTTTAAGGCACAGAGCAGAAGCCAATGATTAATAGAAAACAATCCTGACTTCTGCTGTTTCAATTTTCTTTTTCCCTTGTTCTTTTCATCTGGCATCGGTGATGGGACTTAACAAGTTTCTTTAGGCTAGCTAAACAGACACCGCAGAATTGCAAGCTTTCTATTATATGTAAGAATTTATCTTAAGAACAAGGACTCAAAACAGAACTTGCCAGCCTTTCAGAACATAAATGAGACAGTTTCCCCAAGTGCTCTCTAGAACACCTGTGAGCTGACATGCGAATGCTTAGCGCATTGCATGGAAAGCAGAGCATGTTGCAGGATCACAGCAAGGGAGCTCCGCCGTACTACGCACTAATGAAATCAGACTTCTGGCTGCATGACAGTTTTGTCCTCTGTTATGAGTCTGCAACTTGCATCGCATGCAGCAGGAATTTTATTTCATTACATAAACACTGATAATGACATAAAGGCCAGATTCTTACAGACCAGAGCAGTAACACCCCAATGAAGTTTTAATGGACATTGTAAAGTAAGCAGCTGACTGCTGGACATTTAATTACATAAATGCAGTGGGGGCAATCTACTGTTTGGTTTGGGATTTTTGTTTAAGTAAACCAGTCCCATTCTCTAGCTGAGTGCTTTTCTCATAGTCCTAAACTAGGATTTTTTTTTGTAGTGTTGCTACTTCAAAAGATCCGTTTCTGACTGTCAACTGGAAAGCTATGTAAGATTTTTGTTTAATTTAAAAACTGAATAAATGAGCACAAAGACTTTCTCTCTGTTTCTAACATGCCTTAAATTCTAGATTGCTTAACCTGTACTGTTTTAAAAAAATTCAGTACGTACCTTTAATCTGTTTTGGTTGCGTGAGCGTTAACTAGAAGTGTCTTATCACATTGTACAGAATGTGTATGTTGACAAGCACGTGCCGAGGAGAAGAAAAGTGTGAAGTTTTTTTCAGGCTGGTATTTGTAACTAGAAGTTGTTTCTGTGTATTTGTGTTCTAAAATTCTAGCAAGCATAACTGCCTTTGTCCTCACCATTAAGGTTTACATTAAGAAAACACACCTTTAAATAAACAATGAAAACCCCACTAAAGTGGAACACGCTTCTACCTCTGTTTAAAACAAGACAGAATAAGACAAAATAAATCAAACCCAAACAAATCAAAAACAAAAAAAACACCCTACTGGACAGTGTCCTTTCTACTCACATAAAGCAACTTCTTTTACAACAGAACTTTCACAGTAAGTAATAGATGCTAAAGCAAAACCAGGAGTGAAACTCTCAGAGTTGCGTTAAGAATAGCAACATAGTCTGAAAATGTGTAGTTCTGTTTCACCTTACTCAAATAACCACAAAGATCTGTACTCAAGATTCTGCATGGAGTCTTTTTTGGGTTGGAACTGTCCAAGAGGTATCTGGCCAATATTCACAGTCACTGGCTAGCTACAGGGCAGTCAGTCAGCTCATTTGAGTTCTGTCACTTCTATCTTGAGTTCTACCTGTTAAGTTTTAGCCATCTAGTATTAAGTAGGAATGTATACTTCACTGTCACCTAGCGATATAAAAACACTGTAGACAGAGTATGTTTTCAAAGCGACTTTTTATCGTTATCAGCAGTTACTACAGATCAAAGTTAATGCTATGAAAAAAACAGGTGGGCATGTACACAGTGAACTTAAAGATGTTTAAAAAGTCCGGTGTAAAAATACGCAATAAAAACAGGAACATCACTACTTGCAAAATTCGGTTATTGTCAATGCTGAATGAGATGTCTGGAATATTAGTTGTACAGCATATAGCGTGCAGATGAGGTTTTCGTCTTCAATTATACCATCTTGTTCTGCAACTAAATTACCTCAGGCTGTGCAAAGAAAGGATGCGTCACATTGCATCTAGTACCACCTAAATGTTCCCACTCTGTTTCGGTGGTGTTTTGTTTTTGAGGTTCCATTTCTCAGATGATACGCAAAGCTCAGATGGTAATCACGAGTGGTTACTGAAAGCAAACCATCAACCTGTAATAGTCAGTCTGAAAACAAAATGAGAAACTACAGCAAAGGCAGTTGTTTCCTATTTCTTTGCTGGAACTGTCCCAACCAGCCCTAATCCTTACATAACTGCTGGGTAACAGAGGCCTGGAAGCAATCAGAGATGGATGCCCGACTCTTTAAAACTTCTGAACATCATCTAGAATAGCCTTAGGTAAATGATCGTCATTAAGCCTCAAAAAATATTTGTAAAATTTCTTTAAAAATTGACAGTAATCATAAAACACTGGCAAATACTTATTCTACCAGTCTGACATTTGTAATAAGCTGAAACATGTCTTGCAGAGTGAGTCTTGAAAAGTGTGGGTTTTTTTTTGTTGTTTGTTTGCTTTTTTAAATACAGAAATATAACTACTGTAGGGACTTGCATTCCTGTAAGACAACTCTTTACATTTTTACTTTTGCTGAAGATAGGTCTGCAGAATGAAGCCCATAACCAAGGAAGAACCACAGAGTAGGCCTCCCTGACCAACAGTTTTGCACCACAATATTTTTTTCTGAAAACTAGCAGATGGGCAATAGGCATGGCCAAACTAGATATTAAGAGATATAAGTCACTTAAAGAATAACAACAGAATAATGGAAAATGAATCATCAGGACACCAAATGACTTTGAGCAATATATTCTGTAATTCTAACAAATGCTTTACACATTTTTCATTTCCATTCTGAAACACTATTCAGACAACGAATGTCATTTTATTTCCAAACCAATATTCTGTTCCTATTAAGTATTATTTACTTGCAGTTGTCTGTTATATGCTAAAACATGCATTTCACATTATTAGATTTAAATGTAGACAGGCCCGCTAGTCTGAATATCCCCTGTATGCAATATTTTTCACCACATGAACAAGGAAAATAAAGTGAAGATTTTCTGAGAAATCTGTAGTTACCTTGGTTTTGTTGTGTGTCGCAAGAGGTGTGCCTAAAGAACAAATGTTTTCTTTGGTTTGTGAGCATCTAAGGATGAATCATGGTGTAAGGGGATGACTACCATATAATTTTTCAGTTCTTCTGTTAAGATTTAAAAGCCATTTAGATGTAGAGCTCAGTGATACGGTTTAGTGCAGGAATTGTTATTGTTAGGTCAGAGGTTGGACTTGGTGATCTTGGAGGTCTCTTCCAACCTAGATGATTCTGTGATCCTGTGACTGTGGGAATAGATGCCAGTACAAACAGCTGAGGACTGGGAAACTCCAGGAACCCAAAAACCAACCTACAGTTCTGTTGTTCTCCTTAATTGCTCTTTTAAGGCCACAACGCAGCAACCAAGTCGCATCAGAAGAATGGCTGTATGTGTCAGCGTATGTATGTATATATGTATGTATTCTTGTAGTAACAATTTTGCCTTTTCTACAACAGTGTAAATAATGAATTGCCTTTACATTATAAGACAGAGGCAGCTGTGTTTCCATAACACCCTGTTACACCACAAACATTAACCATGACCAACAGAAACATTATATCCAGATTTTGCAACAAGCGGTCTTCAAGGCTTTAATGCCACCCTCTAAAATGATCACAGAACCACAGAATATCCTTAGTTGAAAAGGACCCACAAGGATTGTTGAGTCCAACTGGCTGCACACCAGACCACCCAAAAATGAAGCCAGATGTCTGAGAGCACTGCCCAAAGGCTTCTTGAACTCCAGCAGCTCGGTGCTATGCCCACTGCCCTGGGGAGCCTGTCCCAGTGCCCGACCACCTCTGGGTGCAGACCCTTTCCCTAACCCCCATCCTGACCCTCCCCTGTCCCAGCTCCATGCCGTTCCCTCGGGTCCTGTCGCTGTCCCCAGAGAGCAGAGCTCAGCGCCTGCCCCTCCGCTCCCCTCATGAGGGAGCTGCAGGCCGCCATGAGGCCTCCCCTCAGCCTGCTCTGCTCAGGGCTGAGCAAACCAAGGGACCTCAGCTGCTCCTCACACATCTTCCCCTACAGACCCTTCTCTATTTTTGTAGCCCTATTCTGGACACTTTAATAGCTTTATGTCCTACTTATACCATGGCACCCAGAACTGCACACAGAACTGAAGGTGAGGCCACACCAGCAGAGCAGAGCGGAGCGGGACAATCCCTTCCCTCACCCAGGTGGCAGCCCTGTCCCTGATGCACCCCAGCGCACGGTCAGCCCTCCTGGCTGCCAAGGCACTCTGCTGGCAGAGATTCAAGTTGCTGTAGACCAAAACCCCCAGATCCCTTTCTGTGGGGCTGCTCTCCAGCCTCTCATGCCCCAGTCTGTAGAAAAACAGCCACGTAATAACTAATATCTAAAGCACACTTTCTGTTCTAGAGGAGAACCATTTCCACTATTTTTTTTTCCAGTTTGTGTGCAACAAAGGGTCTACCATACAAAAAAACAAAAACAAAAAGCAGCCAAGCACTAGTGAAACTTGTCCTTATCTCAAAACCCAGTCCTGGGTCCAAACCATTTGAGTCCCTTCTTGAATCTGAGACAGATAAAACCAGAATTGTAATCCTCAAGCTTTCTGGTTTTAGACTAATATAAGAAACAGCTAAAGTCAAAAGCTTGACAGATTAATACTTTGTTTATGCAGATGCCTAGAAGTAATTTAGTTTTGACTGAGTTGTAATTACTTTTGAGCCTACATTACGATCTACACGATTTTTTCAGACCTGGTTTGGGGCTTAATCTGTAGGTGTTCCTGTAAGCATACCGGCTGGATTAGGTTCTACACAAAACACTCCCAACCCATGTCTTTCAGAGGGGCGATTTTTCGTTTTGATTTTTTTCCTCTTTTAATGAACCTCTTTCCGCAACTGACTTAGGTACATAACTATGTTATGTATTTTTTTATGATCAATAAGTCAGTGCTTGGATCAATCACTCAGTAGATAGGCAATCAGCACTATTTTATTCCCAAAGCAAGCAGATTTGCAGCAACAGCATAATCCCTTATTAGGACCATTTTTCTTTTCTCTACTTCAGGCAGAAGGCAACACCTTAAAGAACCTCTTCTTTTTCATTACTAGTGTGAAAGAGTCCACCATGAGCTTCTGTAGTTACCTGACATCAGGTAGCAAGAAGAATACTCTTGCAAAAAGAGGTTTCGTTGCTTGTACCCAGAACTTTGGAGAAATGACAGAAATGTTTCTTGGCTCCAAAGATTTGAGACAGCAATGCAGAGCTACTACATGCAACCCAGAACCTGTGTTATCGCATTCATACTCGGAGGGGACAGACAGACAAAACAGCCATGTTAACCCTTCCAAAAAGTTCAGTGTTTCCACAAAGCTCATTCATACACACGTCAGCTTGGCTGAAGTAGGAAGCAGTGTTCCTGGGCAACTAATGAAAATGTCTGGCCAGGACACTTGTGTTTTTTCCCCCCCACTGTGCCTTGGTGACCAATCCTTAAGAGGTCACCTTCAGGAAAACAAAACAAAACAAAAAAATAAAATAAATCAATAGATGACTGCAGACTTCTGAGCAAATGGATTCTCTAAGAGAGCTACTTTAAAGGATGTTTACTTCTGCCTTCGAGATGTGTTACAGTTTTGGTGCTTCGCTTTGTCAATTTTCTGCAATAATTTAATTTTTAAAACCTTTATATTTTATAAGGAGCTTCTTTCATTTTCCCCTATAGAGCAGATCCTAAAAGAACTAGCACTTAAACCTGTAAGAACTAGCACTTAAACCTGTAATTTTCAAAGACCATTGAAGTGGCAGCCTGCACAAGTGGAGAAGCAAACTTCTCCATTCATCTGAGGTCTTGAATTGCTCAGATGATGATTAAAGTAATGATCAAGCAGTTTAGACTCAAAAATGAATAGTAAGATTTCTTCACCCACTCCATGCTTTTACATCCTACAAGGAGAAGTGGGGATGGGGAAGAAATTAAGGGAACATAATGAAAAGAACACAGCAGTAAAAGCTCTGATCTAGCTACAGAGAAAAAAGCTTTTATGCAGGAGTTGGTAGTCAGAAACTCTCCCCTGATAACTTTGGTATCAAGAGTACATCAGAAATGAGGGTGGAGATGGTAAAAGAAAAGAGAAATACAGACCCACAGTTTTTGCTGCTTCCTGAGTTCCCTGGGAAGCATTCATGCCCAGAAATAGCAACAAGTTATGGTATTTGAGGTTTCTGCAGATGCTTTGCTGTTCTGAGAAGCCAGATAATATCTTTTTAGATGTATAGATTCCAGAGCTTAACTTCAGTCAGTTACATTTGGTTTGTATGACTTTGAAGACTTCTCAAACAGTGAAAGCCACCAGACCATTACCAAACTTCTGCCTCCTACTGTGGAGTGAGAGAGGGAATGGACAAGCAAAGAAATGAACTGTACTTAAAGTGATCTGATTTAAGCTATTAAATGTCTTTGCTTTGTTAATCAGAATCTACTGACTTTCATTAAGTTTTCCTTATACCATCAGTGCATAAAAGTTTTCATACATAGAATATTAGCTTATTAGAGATTTTGTGTGTGTGTGTGTGTGTACACATGCATGTATTTTCTTAAAAGAGATGAGCATTCACACTTGCGGATGGTATTCATTTACCTAAATATGGGAGTCCATCCTACTCTTCAGTCTACTGTTCTGGAAGGTGCTGGGTTTCCTTTTATGTCCTGTGAAATATCCAGCAGTCCCACGCGAGTTTGGATGTATCAGATGGCACTCAATATTACATTTAAGTTACTGAGTATCATCCAAAACTCACGTACATGGAGTCACTCTAATCCCAAATTCTGATCAATTATTATTTTCTGAATTATTATTCATACACAACAGTTTTTACTCCAGAAGATGAAGTTCTATATGAGGAAATGCAACAAGTAGAGTAATTCAGTGAGTTACACCAAGCGAAAAGGAGACAGAGAGCATTTTGGACTTTTTTTTTTGACAGATGTGAACAAAGCAGGGGAATGGACAACATGGTATTATATGCTTGTATAAATGCAAGTTTTCATCAGCAATTGTATGGACTGACTCACAGCACAAACGACAGTGAATGAAGACACAGACAATTTTAACTGCAAGCATGTGAATAAAACAAAACTTGCCAGATGTGACATGCCATTTTAAAATCCTAGCTGAGCAAGAAAAGAAGCACTTGTTTCTCATTGCAAAAAGGTCATTGCAAGAAGAGATGAGGTTGCATTTCAATGAATCCCTTGGTTTTCTGGGTGACATTCAGGAAAGTCCAGCAACAATAAACTAGTTGCCAATACTAGTCAGTCTCTATGTGAGACGGACAGTGAAATAACTTGCAAAAATAAAAGCAAGCTGTTTTAGGGATGAAAACTTTGTTTTGTACTTAGGGTGTTATTCTACTCCTCTAATCTTATATTTGAAATAGAAATGTTAATGTCTCTTTACACTGGTGTACTGAAAGGCTGATGGTATAAAACAGGCTGTTCTCTACTTTTGGAAGACAAACTCCTGTTGCAGCTCTAGGCCACAATGCTTCTACAATATCCGAGAGAAAAGCATTGCCTGCTATACCGACTTCTGAGAGAAACCTTTGAAACTGTCTGCTTAAGAACAGGCCTGCTAGGTGCTACTCAGCTGAGAGTTTATGAGTTTGGTAACCTGAGGAAAGAAAATACCCACTGAGGATCTTCAGGAAGAATTGGTACCACTATCATCATTTAACAGCAATTGCAGATTTTGGTTATATTTAATAGAAACATTTCTCCATGCCAAACAAAACACAAAGATAATAGCACAGATGTGAATTCAGAAAAACGGAATCTGCAATGCCAGTTTCACATTTTTTATTGTGCAACTATGAAGCTAATCCTTGCCTTCCCCTGAAGTCAGAAGGTAAGTTTTCAGTACAGTGCTTTGGCTGCACCATTTCCACAAATCAATCCAAATCTACTTTAAATACATTCTGCTAAGTGCTTTTATGGAAGATAGAGGGGAACTAAAATACACTAGGAGAGCATCTTTCCTTTCCTACCCATAAGCAATAAAAGATACCGGACTAAAGGTAGACAAACCTGGAGCCATCTTCATCATTTCACATTTCTCTTCCTCCTTGTCTAGCTTCTTCATATCAAAACCCTTACAGCTGTGTTTCATGAACAAACTTGCATGCAGCAAACATGCTCATAACTATAACAAAGAATCTCTTAAGAAGGAAGGTCAAAAATTCTGCATTTTATGTCCTCATTCTGTAAGCCCAGATGCTTCTAATGGCATTTTAAATGTTTGGCACAACCCTACAGAAACAGGGTATGAGTAAATCCAGTATACTTGTACAGTTTCCAAGCAATTTTGTGTAGCTTGCAGGACAATTTTGTAGCTTTATATCCAGAAAATAAATATATTTATGATAAGCTGTAGATACTAACCTGCCAAGGTCGATCCCAATCAAGAGGAATAGGAAATGCTCCAAACCAAGCTCCTAGTATACTACATGTTGTAGTAATCTGTAGACTGTTTTCCCAGATGGAGGTAGCTCTGCAAGAGAAGTGTGTTACAAGACTTCAACAGCAGCAAAAGTCACCAGTTCAGAATATTAGATCTGATGTCTCCTAAGATTTTTAAGATTACAAACAAATAGTCAATATATTTGATAAATTGCATGCAAATTTCCCAAAACAGGTATATACAAACTATATGTAAAATGCAAGTTGCATATTTCCACTATAATCACAATCTTTGTATACCACTTATTAAGGATATTTTTCCCTTGAGGTGTTTACTGAAAAAACTAATTTATTTTACCTGAAAACACTCCTATTGAACTTGAAACACCATAATAACAGCAAGTTAAAACATCACAAAAACACCATGTGCATTGCAAGGAAAAACAGAGGTGAAGGGGTAGTATGGGACTGCAAAGTACTCTGTGGCATAGATATGTTGTTTCATGCCTAAGACAATTTGAAATTTAAAAGAGAAGTCCACTATGTTAATATTGCAAAGCAAACTTAGATGAACTGAAAAGAAACACCGCAAAGTAAACGCAGCCTGCATGTTACAGCCCTTAAGTCACACTGCATCCCAGTTCAACTACACTGGCAGCAGGATGTATTTCTTGCATGCTGAAGACTTCCTTTTGCATCACCAATCATGGTGCATAGTGTACCACAGCAGATATTAATGAGTTTGGTCTTGAGTTTATAGCCTCCTACCACTAGGAAAAATTTTGGAAAAGTTGGATTTCTGCTTATTAGATAAGCACTTATTGTCCATTATCAGTTTCCCAAGTGATTGCTTTGTTTTCCTCAAGCCATGAGCATCGGCATTCTTTGCACCAGTTAAGAAAAGAGAAGAGCAGTTCAGAACACCATCGGGCATAGCTCTGAGAGGCAGGAGAACTGAGTTCAGATCCCTGCTCCAGATCTGTAAGAGGAGAGATCTGAATCTTAGGTTTGCTATATCTTGAATTACAAATACAACTTTAGCCAACTGAGGGAAAAAAAAATGGGGGGGGAGGCATTTTTATGGCTAGAGGTCTAGACAGCAGTAAACACCAATCTTCAAAAATAATGTTTAGGTTGCATGACAAGAAAGCTTTAAACCTTTAACCCTTGTTTAGAAGAGTCCAAAATTTCACACCATTTCTGAGTACATGTAACTCACTGCTGCATTTGATATTTGACAGAAATACAAGTGTAGGGCAAACATTTTCCGTTGTTTGCAAACTAAAGGTCATACAGATTACAGTATTTATAATTCAATGCTAACATTTGGGGGCAGAAACAGGCACTATTTCTTCTACATTAACCCTGTCCCTGTGACTTATAATACTAGATTTAAGCATACAACTCTATTTATTTGTTATTAAGAAGTATTATTAAAAAGTATTTAGAAGTCTACACATTGAAATTAGTAAATTATTTCCAGAAGCTGAGTAACTGAGCAGGCAGTTGTGAGCCAGCAGGGAGAGGAGAACATTCACTACAGCCCTGAAGGAGTGAAAGAGCCAGGAGAATATACCGGGACTGACTGAGGTACATTTATACCTCACAAGACATCCTATCTGGTAAATCCACACACATCCTGCTGCACCAGATGGAGGCACCAGACCGAGTTCAAAAGCAAAACAACAGAATTAGCAAGGCGCAGTGCCCGAGTGAAGGACAGCCACTGGCAGTCTGGCAACAACGTGATCATCCCCTCTGCAGCACGGACACCGGCTACCCCAACACAGCATGCTGCGTCCTCCAACATGGTATCACAGCAACCATGTTTTGATTATTCTCTTTTCTGCATGGGATGTCACCTATCAGGATTTTTACAGGTATTCATTTATGCATCACACAAATCCTTCTTTTACCTGAGGAGCAATGGTATAAAAATTTATGAACTTTATGTTTTATAGATTTCTGTATTTTTAGACCACGAATAAATGAGAACTGAAATGATTCTGCAGGCAAGACCAGTGATATTTAAGAAGATAAATTATCACTAGTGGCATAAAGACCTTTTAAAACCTCAAATCATTATTTAATCCCATTAATTATACAAGTTAAGCGCTGTTCTAAATAATGTTTGAGTTAAGAGGTTAGTTAATAAAAGAATTTATTAAGACAGCTCCTGGACAGACAAGATCTAGAATTTCTGCACCGTGGCAGTACTGAAATACAAAGCAGTACAGCACTTTGACGATGCCCACCTTTCCAAAGGACATTCCCAAATCTGTGAGAGTAAGCAGGACAGTATAAGTGATGAGATGAGAGAAATGAGAACTGGACACAGCTGTAAAGCTACTGGTTTATACTGTATTTCTGGACAAGCTCCAAATAGAATCTACTTCCCAACCCAGGTAACATCTTACATCTGTTATGACACCAGAAGTTTCAACACAATTGCTCAGATTAGGGACTTGAAATGAATTGTCTTCAAAAGGAAGAGTAAAAAATAATTTAAAAATTGGCAATTGAAAGCTGATTTCTTCTAGACTTTTATGCGGGAGGCTATTTTAGCCAACAACCACTGAAACACCCTTTAAAGCCTCCTACTTCCATTAGTGTCAATGTGCCTTCCCACAGCTTTTATTTCCCTCTATCCACTCAGAGCAGCACACGACAGCATATGATCAGTGTCATCACACTGCACGTCAGAACAGGGAGTCCAGAGACAGCCGGAGTGGGCCCATCCCTTCTCAAATGGAATATCGGTGAGAAGAAGAGCCCTATGTACAGCCCACTTAAAACTCAAGTCTTGATGATGCAAAATGCACAAGCTTCCTTTTCTCACACTTTCTATGTATACACAGACTCCTCAGGCAAGAGCAAATTGTTCTTTACAAAATTCTAAGAAATTTGAGCTTTTATTTCATTTGGTTCAATCTGTTCAAAAAGCGCACTCAGTTTGAAAACACGAAGCACGTGGAATTTTCTGCCTGAGCTACAACTGTGTTTCATGCATTCCAACAAAGCAACCTCTTCCTCATCCACCAACATCCCCAGCACTGCTAATACAGGCAATAAACCTGCAGTGTCACAGGTCACATCATCCTGAGCTGGCACGTGGCATCTGCCCCCTACAGGTGAGGTGACTTAGACTGATGGACTGATCTTTTGGCTTTCTTAGGAGTGATCACTTGATTAGAAGATTCACAAAATGATCCCCAATCTGTTTACAGCAGATGACACAATTGTACCACAGCTGTTACAATGCAATCGGTTATATACCACAAGTTACTTCAATGTAACATCACGAGTAGGTATCCAGAGCAATAGCTGGCTAATTAATATTAAGTGTAAGCAAGTAATAGATGTTCATACATCAATAAACTTTTTGAGATGCCCTTTTCCATTTTTCTGTGAAGACAAAAGCACAAGCACATCCCAATCTTTTAAATATTGAACAGGCAAATAAAAGTAACAAAAATTAAATGTTAACGATTACTTCAGTCTAAATTGTACTCATTTTTTGTAAACAAGTTCCTCTTTCATTCTACACTGTGTTCTTAATCAGACTTCCCAGCTTGCTGTCTCAGTGCAATTCAGTTCAGTACACTTGTCTTTCAAGGCACACAGCCGTGCTGATCTCACCTGACTGCCCTTTTACTCCGTTCAACCCGTCCCACCTCATTCCAAACTATTAAGTCAGAGGAAACAACCTTGTAGGCGTGATTTATTACAGTCAGCTAACACCTAAGTGCAGGACCTCCCAACTCATTCAAGAGGTCAAATGAAAAGCCAACAGAATTCTTTGTAAAAGACCATTTTGCTTCAATCCATAAAAAAATGCTATAGTATTTCTTTGTAGTCTGTGTTTGTTCAAAGGGCAGTCTAACTAAACAGCGTCATTAAATACGCATTTCATTCTGATAACATCACATGGCTCACTAGTAAGAAACACATACAAAGTGTCACAGCAAAAACGTCAAAGCAAGACAAACCTGTTTCCTATGCAATAATTATACTGCAACAACTTTGGGATCCAGACTAGGCAAGAAACAGACACGCATTCAAAATCTAACCTAGCACAAAGACAGACTGCTGTCAAACATCTGTTGTAGTAATTGAATTCACCTATGATTTCCAGTTGCAAAACTTCCAATAATGACTAAGTAAATCAGCAAGGATTTGTTTTGGCTTGCAAGGTGTCATCTCTATTACTCTATTCACTCCCTCCACTGAAAATCAAAAGCAAGCATAACCAACTTGGATAAGCATTTAAGATAATTTTCAGTAAGCTGAGAACTGAGATAATACAAAAAACTATACATGAAACAATTATAAAAAGTCTATTTTTGACCTTCTCTATGCAAGTTTAAAACAAAAGCAACTCATTAGCTCAGCAGAGTTATACAACTTTTCCTTTTCTTTGGAGGTGAGACTTTGCCCTTATGAACTGTTATACGGGAATGAAGGCTAAGATCTTATTACTAAACTTCAAGCACACGTAGGGCTTCTTTAGGTTTCAGAGTCCCAGCCTTTCAATGTTCCTGTTACTTAATGAGCGAAAAAAGGCAGAAGAGATAGAATATTTCTGAAAATATATGTATATCCTTAATACATGGTAATGATAGAGCTTTTACTAGGTTAAAAAAAAAAAAAAAAGCTTATTTTCCTTTAAACGTACTCTTGAAAAAATAATGCTTGAAAACAGCTTTCTCTGAAATTTGAAAGAGAGCACTGACAAAGACTATGTACTTATGAACATAGTAGATTATATATTATTTTCACAATTACACCCAAGTTAAAAATATTGTTAAAAGTGTGTTTGTTCTGGCTTACTATTCCTACTGTAAACACTGTCTTTATAAAGGTATGATTTTCCCTATGCAGCTCAGTCACAAGACTCCTTTCTCTTTAATGATCATCACACTGGCCAGCAAAATGGTTTTATATCACTAAAATGCTCATTTGAAACTTTACTTCCTTCAAACAAATAAAGCAAGATTTTAGTCTCTGGATATGAGATGTAAAAAGTCAGTTTTCTGGTCACCGATTGAAACCCATAATTTCATTTGAAAACTTTTTTAGCATCTTCAAAACTATTAATTTTGTCAGAAAAGTTTTCATAGGCCCTAAAAAATAAAAGTGAAAAAGCACCCATAATTCAGGAAGCTTCCTTTTTTTTCCTCTTTCTTTTTTAAAAAAATAAAATAATAAATTATGATATCTCATTTATGTTAATTCACTCTATTCTAAATTTTACCAGGGTGGAAATGGAACTTACCCATTTTTACTAAATACCCGTATCCAAGCTTGTATGTTTGGTCCCAGCATACATAAACATTGTAAAGTAGTAAAGGTAGACAGGAGAACTGCAAACAAAAATGTCTCAGTCACTGACCTACGAAGAAGCAATATAACAAAATAAAGTGAGGTAAAGCTACTATTTTTATTTTTTATTTTTTATTTCTTTAAAGAGCTCCAAGACTTAGGAAAAACCCTCTCAGTCAACTTGTGAAAGCATGCATGCTTTCTTAAGCCCCATGTAGAAGAAGTCTTTTCTTCTTACTCTAAAACAGTAACGAAAAATAGAAAAAAAAAAATCTGGTATCTGTTTGTTACCTCAACAAAGACTGCAATGTAGCATCTTACTTTAATGCCTGATACCTGCAACATTTTAAAAAATACATTATATACCTCATACATAACAACAGTTCTGAAGAACGTTTGGATATTTACTTCAATATTCAATTCATTTTTCTATTCTGACATTCTGGAAGCAACCATGAACCCAAACTAGACGATGTCATTGTCAGTCAGTAATTGATCATCTCTCTCAAATATCAGTTAGGTTGCTTCATGTTTCTCCTGTTTTCTTAATTATCATTAAAAATCAAAAATACTAATATCAAAAGGATGAAAGATAAGCAAGATGCATATTTTAGAAGCTTATGGGAGAAATGAAACTTGGAAAATATTTGTACCCGTAAGTATAACAAATATTATAGTAAAAGTGTTTGTTTGTAACTGTCTCTTGAAACATTTCTCCAAATACAGAGAAACTGTAAGAGCTAACTTCTACCCAAAGACAGCCATCCTTCTCCCCCCAGCCAGGAGCTTATCTTTATATATCCAATGTGCCAGCTAACACACAAGAACTTATACCAATATCAGCAAGGAGAACTCCCCCTTAAAGCGTTTAGAGAAAAATAGGGTCTTCTGACTTACTCTATGAGAGGTGCTCCATAAAGAACAATAATCGCATGAAATAGTATGCAAGACATGAAAAAGTATATACAGCATTTTAGAAATCTGGATATCTAAAAAAGAGCAATAAAATATCAGAATAATGTTTCAAAAGAAGAGAGAACATAAGTAACATACCTAGCCAATATCTTATCAACAGCACTGCACACTGCACATTTCTTTAGATATTTAATTTTAGCTACAGCATAGTATGATAACAGCATGGTGCATTTCCACACAGGTTTCCTTATGTTTAATACTTTAAATAATGAATTACAAATGACCACACTCACTCCATCTAAAATGTTTTCACCCACCTTGTAATATTAAGACAAACATACAAAAAATACAACTGGAAATGACAACATAAACAGAGATAGTTTCATCAGATATTTTTACGTGCTTTACATCAGAGCATTACATCCATTCATTAAAAGGCATCTTTTACAGAATGTGAAAAAGTATTTAAAAGCAACAAAGTATTTAACATGAAAAAAGACATGCAAAATCAAACATAATACATAAAGCTATATGAAATAAAACCCACTACGGTTTGAATTTGGCATCTTAAATTCTAAATCCCTTTGAAAAATGCTCACGACTTTTCACAGATCTGCAAAACACCAATAACTGTCCATGAATTTAAACAACAGTTTCTGGGCACTCACTGTATTGGACAGAAGTACAGACACTCGATAAAGAGTTTTGGTTAGGTCTGTTCTGGTCAGGTCACCGATGGAAACCCATAATCTCACTTGAACACTTTTTTGATACTTGTTCCTTACAGTAGGCTGGGATGAAATCTCACCTAGAACACGATGCCCACTTCATTTTCAGATCACAGATGGTTAAAATACTTGTTTTCCATGATGACTTTGTGCATTTTACATCCCTCTCTGTCAGCAGGATATTAAGGCAGAAGTGCTACATACAAAGATGCTGCTTTCTGGGATGTCTGCTTAACTCTTTAAGAGTCACCACCTGAGTGTTTGACTTTGTCCCACCCAGCAGCATGTGGGGAGCGCACAACTCTCGAGCTGCCCTCAAGGGACTGGTTGTGTGCTGCACTGAATTTGCCCTCTTCAAGCCTAATATGTTGGGATTCATACCTTTAATGCTTCTGTTACAGTCTGCAGCTACAAAACAATTTCTCCTAGGTATATACTGCATGCTGATTTAGTTATTCACAGCAATGCGATCACTGCAATACTTTTTCACTTTGCTTTTTAAAGCTTACCAACTTTGTTTAAATTGCTCTTCTCTCTCTTACACCTCAAATCCTACACACTATTTCTCTTCTTTTTGAAACGATTTCAAACCTGTAAGGACACAGGAGAAGAGTGTCTCGTTGTAACGCTGAGGGTCAGGCCTGGACCAGGAGATGACTTCTGGGTCTGTCCCGCTTTGCCCTGGTGTTTCCAGGGACCCACAGCGTGTCGGCAAGAAACGGGCAGGGAATTGCTCACCCAGGGGGCTGCTGGCAGGTAAGGAATGAAGCAAATTCTCCAATATTTTCAGGATATTTAACAACAGGTGCTGCACTCAGCTCATTCGTGGAAAACAAGGATTCACCACCAAAAACCCCAACTCCTTTCTCATCTGATTAGATCAATGAAAAAATTATCTTCCCCTCCGCATCGGCTGGCAGTAACTGAAGCACGAGCTTACCTTGTTAGCCACGGAACTTCTCTTAGGGGGCAGGCTGGGCTTCAGGACCAAGCACAAGCCCACGTTAAGGGTCCCGACACAAAGCGCACAGACACACAGCCAGGCCAGGTGCGTCCCCAGAACCGAGAACCCGTCCATGAAGAAAGCCGGCACGACGGCTGTCAGCGGCACGGCGGCGGCGCGGAGCAGGTTGGCAGCCCACAGCCGCCTGGCCTCGGCATCCCGCATCCTGCGCCCTGCAAGGCAGCGAGCGCCCAGGGCTCAGTGGCGGCCATGTCGCGGCACCGCCCGCCCCACACCCGGCACCCCGCGCCGGGAGCAGCCTCCCCCGGAGCCCTTCCCCGCTCTCCCTCCGGCAGCAGGGTCCCAGCCCCGTCCCTATCCTTATCCCTGACACCGTCGCTTTCCCCCTCGGTCGCTTACCGGGGCCGCCCGGCGACGGGAAGCGGCGGCGAGAGCAGCTCGTCAGCTCCGGGGCGGGCCCGGAAGGCGGCGGGTGTTGTGAGGGGCAGCCATGGTGTGCGAGAAGTGTGAGTCCTCGCTCCCCCCATCCCTCACGGGACGCCCCCCCGGGTGTCTCGGCGCTGTTTTAACCTTTCTCCTTCCTAACGTTTCCTTCCGTAGGTGAGAGGAAGCTCGGCACCGTGATCACTCCCGATACGTGGAAGGACGGGGCGAGAAACACCACAGGTGCTGCGCTCGGCATCAGCGCTCACATCGCTCGGGGCCGGCTCCCTGCCCTAGTAGCCACCTTACAGCCCTAAGGCTAAAACTTTTAGTAGTTTATTAGGTTAACTCCCCACTCCTGGAGTTCCCTTCGCATGCTAATTTAACCCACGGGGGATTTGTTTGCCCTGACTTTTTCAATATGGAATATATCCAGCTTTCCCCCTCGTATACAAGGGTGCTGGGCCTGGTGTCCTGTGCCTCTATGTGCTTTATCTCTGTGACTTCCTCAGCCCTTGTGTAAAAGCTACAAGCTGAGCCTCTCCCCGTATCCTTCAGACTGGGAAATTTACTGGTTTGTGGTTCTGTTCCTTTTGTAGAAAGTGGCGGCCGGAAGCTAAACGAAAACAAGGCGTTGACCTCAAAGAAGGCAAGGTCAGTATTTAAGCCAGACTTCAGCTAAAGCGTCAGTTTTCTGCAGCTGACACCTGGTTTCTGTAAAGCTTGGTAACTTCTCAAAACTCATCCCAAATACTCTTTTGAAAAATTCTTTGTGTGGGTTATGGCATGTTATGATTTGGTAAAAGTTACATCCATGCGTATTTCTTCAGTGCTTTCAGCTGAATCAGAGCTTAGGCAGCTGCGTTGCTCCAGTCTTCCCTCAAACTGCTAGGGTTTGATGTTTATGTTAAGAGAAGAACTGAAAAGGTTTGTTTTCCATGCTAATATTGCCTGTATGATCTCTTGAGCGTTTCTTTTAATGTCTGGGAGAGTTCTGTTATATTATGCAAGGGGGCATTGCTGGAAGATGTTTTAAGTTCAAAATAACCTTGTATATTAGTAAAAAGATACATTTTTGGTTCTGCTTTTAATAATTTGGTCTTCATAATGCAAGAAATCTCTCTTAATGGGGAATGAGGTAGTTTTTTTAGAGTTTGTGTATCCTATTAGAAATGACCTTTGTATATTCCTTTTTTTAATCATATTTTTTGCTGGAGTTTCCATCCATGTCTTCTGGTTTAGACTTTTTAGCATGAGGCAGAGGAAGTACTTTTATTTCAATGTTCATAAAGTACTTTTCCTTATTTCCCAGGTTTGATCCGTATGGGAAGAACAAATTTGCAATATGTCGGATTTGTAAGAGTTCCGTCCATCAGCCAGGGTCTCACTATTGTCAAGGATGTGCCTATAAAAAAGGTGAGTTTCACTAAATACCATATTAACACAGTTTGGTTTGAAATTAGAGAGCATGCAGAACCCTTGAATTTGGCCTTAAAAAGGGAAGGCTGAGATGAGATTTAATTGCTGTCTTTAACTAGTCATAGGAAGCTGTAGAGAAGTTGAAGTCAGAGTTGTCTCTGGGTTGCACAATAATTAAATAAGAGACAATGGACACATATTAAAGTGCAGGATACTCTAATTACATACAGGGAAACTAATTTACACCATGAGGGTGGTCAAATATTGTAATAACAGATATCTGTAGAGCTCAGGGAATCTGTACTGGAAGCATTCAGAGTTTGACTTGAAAGGTCCCATGCAGCCTCATCCAAGTTGGCTGTGTTTTGAGTGGGATGGGGGCTGGACTACAGACTGCTGAAGATCTTTTTCAACATAAGTCATTCTGTAAGTCAACTTCTTTTAAAATATTTCTGGTATCTAAAGCAGTAGAACTGGATAGATGAAAAGTAAGCTTAATCTTGGCAATTGCATTGAAAACTGTCATCTAGCAAGTTTGATTTTTTTCTTGGTATAAAAAGAAAAAAAGGAAATTCATTTGTTTGTTGCAGTTCTTTCTGCCCCCTTCTCCACTATACCTTTCTTGCAATAGCTAAATTCAAAACTTGGAAGTACTGGTTTAAAAAATAGTCCAGTCTTGGTAAAGCAATAGACAAGCTTAACAAAAATAGTATACTTGAAGAGTAAATAGGAAAAATAAACTGGGTTGTAAAAGTAATTAAAAAAGTGTATCTGAAGATAAATTATGCTTATGGATGTCTTTGCTCCTCATTGTATCCTTATTCATTCATTAGCTTAACATAAGCAATTGAGAGCTTCATTTCTCAAAAGGGAGTCTGTGGCCCAATTGTGAATATACTTCATGCATTGAACGTCAAGGTTGGCTTAAGATAAAAATTAAAAAATAAGAATTTAATCATTGTCCCTAGAAAGCAAGACATTGCAGTACATAATATATAAAATCTTTCTGTACTTATGAGTTAATGTATGAATGTGCTGAAATTCTTCATATGCCTAGAAGCTCTCTTTCTCATGTATTCATTAAAAGCCTTCACTATTATAAAAAAATTGTTCAGAAGTTCCCTCAGGAACAAAAAAAATCAATTTCAACCAAGTTTGATGTAGAGCCTTAAGGTTATAAAATTTTACCAGTCATCTGGGTTTGAGTAGATAAGCAAAAGGGCTCAAACTTTTAATTCTCTGAGGGGGGAAAAAAGAACAACATGAACTCAGTCACATTATTAATATTGAAGAACCCTCACAGACAGGGGTTGAACCAGTTGCTAGCTGCAGAGCAGCAGCTAACCAGTAGTAAGTTTTGTTTATGGAATGACGTTAATTGTTCTATAACTGTGCACGGTGTCACTGAATCAGTGGTTTAGCAGTCTGCTGTAGGAACGTTGCCTTTTCTAGTTGCTAGATGCTCACCAGATGGCTGCCTGAATCCCATATGGTAGAACCTTGCTCTTTCTTAAACTTATCATTGTTTTGGGTGGCCTTCAGGATTTTATCTTTGTCTGCTTGTGTATCTTTCCAGGTAGAAACGTCGTAAAAGTCAGAACTTAATCTTCAAGTGCTTTAGGTTCTAGTTCTGACCATTGAATGAGGTTGTGGCATGTTTCTTGAAGCAGGTGCAGTATTACTGCATAGTGCTTCAACTGTTGTGTAGCTCTGAAATTCAGAGATGTAAAGTTAATTACTCCTCAATTTAGACCTGGAGTGAACAGTGGGTGGACTGGATTTTGAACTCCAGAACAAATCTCCTGGCATGTTCCCCACTGTTCTTTTTCCTAGTGGACTCTCAGGTGTGTGTCCAGTCACATGATATCAATATGTTAAAGCCTGTGATTTGGAGAGAGGCAACAGAAATGGTTGTCACAATTTTTTTTTGTCTGCTGATGAACAACAGTCTTGTAAAAGGAGATGTGGTCCTACAGGACAGACTTGGCACCTTTCAGTTTTAGAAAAAGAGGGAAACACTGAGAAACTACCTCCTTTGCCCCTGCCAAACTTGTGTACTTTTTGCTGCTCCTGTCTTCTGTCTTGCCACTCTTTGGTTTTAGGTCAAAGTCTTCTGTGTCAACAGTGGTCATCTTCACTTCAGCTCTCTCGCATTGTTGGTGTCCGTTAGTTCTCTCTTCTGTTACTCTAAATAGTTTAATTCTATGAAATCGTACTTAACTTTCTCAATTGCCTAAAGTTCCCCACCTGTTAAACTTCCATTTAGCAGTCAGTTTGCTGGTGCTTTTATTTCCTTAGCTTAGCTACTTCTCTCAGACTACAGGACTTAGGAAGTTTAATAACACACCATTTTTTAATTGTTTACCAGATAGGAGCCTTTCCTGGCTGCCCTCCAGTATTCGAGCAAATTATGGAGGCTTCAGGTGCTGTTATGAATCATAATGCTCTCAAAATAGAGCTTATTTTTCAAGTGGAAGTATTACACACATGCTGCAAATACTAATTTGTGTTAGAAATCATATTACTGCTTCTGATTTAGCAATATCTGGTGAGGGGGTGCGCATGCAGATTGTCAATGAGCTCTCATTTAACATTTAGTTGAAAATTATCTTTACAAAAACATAGAGGCTATGTTTCTGAAGAAAAAGACTTAATGATTTTTGAATAATTTACACACCTTTTGTGTGCTTATAGGCATCTGCTCAATGTGTGGCAAGAAGGTCTTGGACACGAAGAACTACAAGCAAACCTCTGTCTAATTATATTGATCAGTCTTTTCATGGACTTTAACTAAGGCATCTTTGTACGTTAACCTTTCTCTGAAATCATTTGTGAATATCACCTTCTGGAAGATAATACATTTGCATGGAATGAGAGGAGAGAGAAAGACTGCCTGATTGTTTGTATAGAAATGTACATGATATTTGATTTTTGTTGTTTTAGCACTAATGTTAATTGATACTTAAGTAATGGTTTGCAGCAACTGCTACAGTTCAAAGTGACAGGTTGAAACTATGTTACCATCATAACATCCTTGAGATTAATGCATTGTTCTGTTGCTGCATCTCCAGTCTTTTGCTTGTCTGGTAGTAATGCTTTATAGATGCGTAAATATAAGCTTATTTTACCTCGTGGAAGTAGTATCTTCGTTTAGTTATGCGTATTTATAATTCCTCTCATCCCTATTATGTCCTGTACTTTGAAGTGCTGCTTTTCAGAGTTTGATTCGATTGTTCTGTTGAAACAGTAGGGTTCTTTATATTGCAGATTGTTAAGCTACTAAAATGCAGTGCATTACTCTGCCGGTTCGTGCTTTTGCAATAGGGCTGGTGAGCTATTCTTCTGGCAACCTCTAAGGAGTTCTACATACAGCATTTGGTGGCCCAAGGCAATAAAATAATGAGCATCAATTTCTAATTCTAGGTCTTGGTCTCCTTATTTCCTAAATTAGTCTGGCTTTTACACCCTTGCTTGTAAACTGACTCTTGAATTCTATGATGTAATTGTTTATACACATGTCAAATTTGAAAGATCAAAACTGGCTGCCTTCTCAGCGTTTGTTTGAGATAAGACTTGAAGCAAACAGCTGTGAACATGTGAGGCTGAGTGTGACTCTGCATTTCTTTTGTCCTTCTGTTCATTTCTACATAAGAAAGCAGTTTCTGTTATGAGGAGTAATAACTGTTTACTATGCATGCAGTTTATAGGAAAAGAATATTACTCTAATTCTTGATGGAGTTTTAATTAGACCTATTTAAGTGTTTACTCCTCTTGCCATCCCTTCTTGTCAATCTCTTATGGTTCTGAAACTTTCTTTCAATCATAACAGAAAAACTCAACGGGAATTTCCCTATGAATAGATGTTCTGCTTTAGGTTTCCTTTTGTTCTCTTTTCTAACGCATGACTAATGGAGGCTGAACAACCACTGTTCTTTCTGTATGTTAGTGGGAGAAAATAAAGAAAGAGTACTGGTTGATAAAGTTACTCTCTTTGCTCCTAGCTTGTGCTGTGCTGTGGTTGTGCTGTAAGTAGTCTTCAAAAAGAAGTTGCTTGACGTTTCCTGTCATCCTTAACTATCCATTCGTGAGCATTCAGAAATGTCTTCTCTGAATATATTGACATCCTGCAATTACTAAAATGGTAATCCTTTTGTTTACTGAGGAGCTTTGTCAGGATGATGGAATGATGTGGGTCTCCCAAAAGAAGAGGCATACTGCTACCTTTCATTTCTCAAGTGTCACCTACATGAACAATTCAGCAAAGATTTGGGGATTAGCTGGCAGCCTGCAGCTTTATTTCTGCAAAGTGGTATCTGCTTGGTTCCAAGCAAATCAAGGAATTCTAATGTTACTGCACATCTCTATGGCACATTCTTTGTAGAGATGGAAAAAAAATATCTATAATGGGCTTCAAGTTTTGTAGCAAGTGCTTGTTGGCAGAGTGTATGGTTCCATATCCTTACCTGGCTGCTTGTTTTAGTCCCAAAACAGAGCTCAATAAAGCATAGCAGGCCTAAGAAAGGTCGTTTTTTTTAAGCTGTTCTTGTGCACCTTTATGTCTTAAGCTATGCTATCATAAGAATGAGAAAGAAGGCGTGATGCAAAACTGATGCAAAAAATGGGGCCAAGTTTTCATGTTGGTTGTCTTTGGATTTAGCAAAAAATGCATGTATGTCTGTGTAAATCATCGTGCTTGTTCACTAGTTTAAACGGACAAGGAGCTGTAATTTAGAAGATTGGTACAATTTGAAAAGTATTTTAACCACCTGACAAACAAATCATGAGGTCACCGTGACAGCCAAGTACATACATGGATCACTGTCCTACGTAGCAACACTTTTGTAACACACAGACCCTGGCAACAGTCGCAGAGCACAAATAAAACCATAGGTAATGCAAAGTGTATGTTTTGGAAAAAATCTTTCCTTTGTCGTGATGGAGACAATAATTTGTAGTGAGGGAAGAGTTAACAGAATTCAGTTACTGTCTGCTGGTTTTATTGTAAGGCATTGAAGGAACTGGCTTGAAAGTACTTATTTTCTGATTTTTTTTTCTGTCCTCTACCATTGTAAGGTATTCTTTGTGTAACTGGTATCCCTTATTGCACTGGCAGTATCACATTAAATGTGTGAAGAATATTAGGAGTAACAGTTGCAAACGAAGTAATTCTAACCATCTGAAAACATTAACTGGGGTTTATAGCTGCAAGGCAGTTTTTGATGTAGTAACTAGCATTTAGAAACAATTGCAAACAGTCCCATCTTGATGAAAAGAAATCTAAAAATCACAAATAAAGGGGGGGGGTTAGGATTTCTAAGCTTCTCTGTAAATCTTTGATAGGACTTCCTGTGTTTTTTAGATCATCAATTCTTTTTTTTTTTTCTTTTTCAAGTACATTTTGTTTTATCTCTCTTAATTGAGTTAGAAGATGTTAAGCATTTTTCCAACTTATCCTTCACCTTCAGACTTCTGTAAGACTTGTTTATGGTGATTTCAGGTGGCAGATTGTCTGATATTCTCCAAACTGTTCACCCTTTGTGGATTTATCCCATAAGATTAGTTTTGTCATTCTGTAAAAACACTTTTCTTGTTGTTCTAACATTTTTCAATATCTTTATTTCAAAAGTTCGGCTGTTTGTAATTTGTGAGTGCAGTGTATCAATTCAATGGTTATTGCACAGTGAAATACTGGCACTGAACGAACTCTTGCCTCACTTTGTAACAGATGTAAAAAATATAATCCTTTGTTGACAATTATTTTTGAATAGAGCTTTTATGCTCTTGTATCCCATTTACTGAGCAGCTGCTTTTGTGTGTTATAATGTATCTCAGGTGAAAAAAAAGGAGGTGAACTGGCTTGTTGTTATTTTGTTGTTGTTGTTGTTTTGTTTTTTCCAGGGAGGGTGTTTACAGTGGATACAAACCATGGCTTGCTGTGCTAGTGGTTTGTCCGTGCTTAGGATCTTCCATCTGTACCTCTGAACCCTTTTTAGTCTTGTGAGAGGCCCAGTTCCTGAAGTCTGTGTAAAATTTGTTGATGTAGCAGTCAACTTCAGAAATGCCCATTTTCATCATAAAGTGTTGTTTTAGAGAGCTTCTACTATAAATAAAGAGCACAAGCCCTGTCCTGTGCTTCTGAGCTGCACTACATTTCCAAGCAATTTTGGTAAATTAACTTAAAGTTAACTTCTAAATTTATATACAGCTCCAGTATAATGGAATTGTCATACAAACACATTTTCTGTTGATCTTACAAATTTTTCATTAGCATGTGATTCTTTTCATGCAACATTATGCCTTGAAAAGCAAAAGAAAATCTGTTATGGAAATTTGCCATTTTTGTTTAATGTAGTAAGAAGAGCACATTAATGTTCCCAGATGATCAGCCTGTCCTCCAGTTCACAGGTTATGTAAGAGATTTGTGCTGCCAGATTTAGTTGGATTAGAATTTTTCTCAGTACTACTGAATTCCTATATTCTCCATGCTGTTTCTGCACATTAGAGCTATTAGTGAGCTAAGTACGAACCATGTTTTGATGCAGATTATTGAGAGAAAAAGAGGGAATAGCTATAAAAATGTTATGGGCTTGTAGCAGCCGGTGGGATGAAAATTGAACAGAAACCACTGAAGGGTCCTTGTTGTCTCAGGGTGTCCTCACATTGTTCCCAGCCTTCCCGTTTGATATCCTGTTTTTACTGCATAAGCTAGAGAAAGGACCATCCAGGCTTGTCATTTGGAGGTGCCACTAAAAGGCACTAGGGTTCTTTTAACTTTTATTTGTAATTTTTTCCCCCTTCTTAGGCTTACTGTGTTCCTTATAAGAAGCAGAACAAGAAAGACTTTATGCCTTATATGCAGGGATGGCACTGACCTCTTCGCATTGTGTTTTTCTTGAGAGTGGCCCAGACTTGCACCAATATTAAGCAAAATAAGAGATGTACAGGTTTCAGATTGTAAGTCTGTTCCACCTACGTACTTGTTCTGGTATCCCTTCCTGCAGTCAGCCCATCTCCTCACGCTGCCTCACTCACGCTGCCTCCGTACTGGCTGAGCCTTGCCCTGCCCAGAGTCACTTAGTGCAGGACCCTCTGCCCATCTTATTGTCACAAATTCCGGGGCAGAATGAGTGGTGCCTTTGTATTATCAGTAAACACAAGAGATATGTGCAAAGATTAATAAACAATAGACTGAATTAAGCAGCTGCACGAAGTAACACAATGCACCATGTCACTACATTTTCCTAACAGAGCGATATGGTTCCCAGCCATGGAAAGAGTCCACAGCATGAGAAATGCATTATTCATTGACAGACAGTAAGCCAAGAGAAGGAGCAAACTACATCATCAGAGACAGCAGAACACACTGTAGATAACAAGAAAGCAAATGTAAGATTTCTTTGGGTTAGTATCAGGAAAGAAAAAGGCTTTTTCATGGTGCAAGTGAAATGTATAGAGAGAATTTCAGTACCTCTAAAATTCTTGTGCTAATGTTCGAAGCATGGTATTGAAATTAAGTAAAGATGGTACTTCTGAATGTGCTTGAATATCATTTTTTACCACCACAAGTATATGCAGGTAGCATTTGATTAGCTAAAGGAGTTTTGTTTATTGCTTACATCACAAAGTTTTGTTCCCAGTGCCTTCAGGGGAAGTACAATGACTTCAGTTCGTAGAATTTACCTGTAGTCCCCTGGTACTTTTCCTTGTCTCAGAAGATCTGCTTCAGCAGGGTCCTTGTGCCAGGCACTCTGACCTGCACGGAGCTGGCAAAGTTCAGCTGTATGCGTAGGCACTCTTTACACTGCATCTATGGACAGATAGGTTTAAAAACAAAGAAGCAAACTTGAGCAAGGGAAGTTAAAATTGATCACGGGGACTAGAAGTAATACAGATGGGTGTTAGTGTGAAACCCTCCTAAATCAGGTCTGCCACCACTGGCAGAGTAACGTGGAATTAGGGCGATGGCTCCTTACATTTGATATGGCAAAACTTAGTTTGGGATAGGGCTGCTACACTGAGAATAATATTCTGAGAGTAATGGTGTTTAAAAAACATCCCCATCAGCAGAACTGGATGGACAATCTGATTAGGCATGAGGACAGCCCTTACAAATAAGGGCCAAATCTTTCTTTAGTGAAGATTATAAATGTGCCTTGTTGTGAAGAGCAGTTGGCTTTGAAGTGATTCTCTTCCTCCTGGACTTATGCTTTTATGGAAGAAGCTATCGTCTGAAATTCATCAGAAACTGATTTTTCATCAACTTTTATGGCTGGGGGCTGAGTTTCATTTAGCAAAACTTGCATGAGGTGTACAGGTGTTCGCTGTGTCTGGCTAACACCAGTAGAAGACTTGGGTTCTCTGCTGATAAGGAGTGCTTGCTTCACCCGCTTTAGGACAACAGGAACAGATGTGTTGAAGGGACCTGGAAAAATTGGTTTGAAATGTTGCCAAGAAACTGAAGGAAAAACTTAGGGCAGCCTTTTCCATGTGGGTGTTGCTGGTGAAGATTGCTTTCTTACATGGTTCATGAAGACGAACATTTGTGAAATTGAATGATTTTTTGCCTTGATGCTGTTCATTTGCAGTAAATAGCAAGTATATTTTTCAGGCGCCACTGAAGTGATGGCCAAATAACTACCTAATTAAGCAGGCATTTCCAGACTAGCTCTCAAGTGGTAGAGAAGCTCCAGAAACTACTTCTTTCCTTTCTGTCTCTCTCTTTGCACTGAAAGACACAGACTGAACTTGGCAATGTTCGCAATTCATTAAGGGTGTTTTTCAGAGCAAATCGTAAGAACTTCCTGCAAATGCACTTACTGTGTGCTTGTCTGCCAAATCTTATTGGGAAAACAAACGTTGAGATTTCATTTTTTTTCTGCCTCATCATAGTTATGATGATAAAATATCAGCATTGTTAGCTTTTTCAGCTGATGTGCAAACTCACAGAACTCACAGTTGCCATTTTCTACTGGCTAATGGGTCTCAGCACAGGCATCTTAAACACTGTTACTAGGCCATTTTACAGGGAATCATTGCTGACCATTGATTTTCTTTTATTGGTTTTGCTGACATAAAGGTAAGGATTTTAAGTTTATGCCATTTTCAGGTTGCCATGAATGCTTACTGTTCTGATACATTTACTCCTGTTCACTAGCACATCAGTAACTGGGCCTGCGTGATGAAAGGCATTCACGGCTGTTAAGTAGTTGGCATGTAACCCTGTTATATTGCCTTCTTGTTATTGATTAAAATAATTACATTAATAGAATCACAGAATAGTTTTGATTGGAAGGGACCTTAAAGACCTTAACGGCTGAGGGCACTGGGCCTGTTCAGCCTGGAGAAGAGGAGGCTGAGGGGAGACCTCATCGCAGTCTACAACTTCCTCGTAAGGGGGTGTCGAGAGGCAGGAGACCTTTTCTCCATTAACACCAGCGACAGGACCCGCGGGAACGGGGTTAAGCTGAGGCAGGGGAAGTTTAGGCTTGACATCAGGAGGGGGTTCTTCACAGAGAGAGTGGTTGCACACTGGAACAGGCTCCCCAGGGAAGTGGTCACTGCACCGAGCCTGTCTGAATTTAAGAAGAGATTGGACTGTGCGCTTAGTCACATGGTCTGAACTTTTGGGTAGACCTGTGCGGTGTCAAGAGTTGGACTTGATGATCCTTAAGGGTCCCTTCCAACTCAGGATATTCTATGATTCTATGATTCTATGATAAAGTCCGTCTGATTCCACCCCCCTGCTGTGGGCAGGGACACCTCCCACCAGACCAGGCTGCCCAAAGCCCCATCCAGCCTGGCCTTGAACACCTCCAGGGATGGGGCATCCACAGCTTCTCTGGGCAGCCTGTGCCAGGGCCTCACCGCCCTCACAGTAAAGAATTTCCTCCTAACATCTAATCTAAATCTCCCCTTTTTTAGTTTAAAAATCTTCTCCAGTATAAGTCCATATATACGACAAGGTCATGAGGGTAGTTTGAAGGTGAATATATAGGCTGAGGTTTTGACAAGTGCATCTCTCACATGCTAGCTGTAAAATGAAGTTTTATAAAGACTGCTCTACCATAAAGTGCCATAGGCTCTGGCTTTATTCCTTCCTTTATACTGATAATGAAAAGATAGTGCTCGATTGAGGGAGGAAATGGTAACACTAGCAACAGTAAAAGCACGTGGTGCACAAGTGCACGCTTCTGTCCTTGAGCACTTGATAAGTGCTTATTTTCCATCGCAACAGCAAGCAAGGTAGATAAATGAGAACCCTTTGGTTGATCTGTCCAAGGCTACCAAGGAAGGTGGTCAGGTTGGAGTTAGAACTTTTTTTTTTTTTTAATGTGGAACACGTATATTGATAGGACATAGCTTGTCCCTCTGTTGTAACACTTACTGTATAATTTACTGTCTGACCACGGTGGAATAAGACAAGAGTTCAACACAGGAGCCCTTATAATGGAGTTGGTTAATTCAGAAACCAAATAGAGCACAGTTTTTATGTTTTTTTTTTCCTCTTTTTTTTTTTTTCCTGGAAGACCATTTGAACAGTGTTCCAAACCACTTTGTGTTTATGTGCACTTGTATATACATAAATTTTACCACCAGTACTTAGTATTTTGGGCTATACAGCTAGTTACTAAAGATTTTCTCTTTTTAATTGTTCGACTTTCAGTGTTGGTTAAATTCAGGCAGGGAATGTGGTATTTATGGAACATTTCATACATAAAACAGTATCAGTTTAACTTGCTCTTATTTGGACAACTATGAGTTATAATATATTCTCCCAATTATACCTAAGTTTAAGCATATCCAGGTTGTTGTAAGACAACGTTTTATCAAGAAGATGAGTCAACAGGGATATGGTGCATCAAGGAGTACACAACTCTGTCTGAAAGCACATTTGCATGTGAAAAATGTTACATTTATAAAATGGGTACAACCAAGAACACCGGAGAAAGAACAGGTATTATAATCAAACAATAATAAAATCAATCAATAATAAAGAAAACCCCTAAACATATATAGAAGATAGACTTTTGATTCAAAATCAGATTATCAGTCACATTATGGTACTGCACAGTATGAATAAGGTACAAAACATGGCTTTTTCATGTTAATATATAGAAAATGTCACTTGTTCCTTCTTATTTATAACTGCTGTCTAATTTACTGTTATTGTGGGCTTATTTCCAATAAAGCTTTAATAAAAATTCAGCTTGCCACTAGCAGATAAATAGCAATGCAATACCAGGTGATCTTTTCCCTGTGCATAAGGATCTGGAAAGACTATTTGATCCCAGAGATCTTAAGAAACATTATAGCGTAACCTTATTGTTTTTGCAAAAAGTGGCAAATAGGACTGCTGAACTGGAGTTTCCAGCTACTAATAAATAAATTCCCTTCACAGGAGGAACAAGGTAGCCTGTTTACTGACAATTAAGCATTCTCCATGTAATAAAACATGCTGAAAGTGCACTGCTGATTTACTGTAATGTTATAGACTTTGCATGGTATATCATTATATGATACGTTATGTTATTCAAACCATTGCAAACCTGTCTTTGGAAATTGCTTTAGGATAAGGAAAAGGGTTAAGAATATTTTTGGCATAGAGGTCTGAAAAACACAGCTTCATCCTCGCTTCTTTGGATCCTGCAGAATGCACCATAAATGCTCCGTGTATCTGAAGAGTTGCAATTTAAGGATGTTGAAGCGTTCATGCTGAGAAAAGGGGCAGTTCTGGAAACTAATGGCTCTCTTGCCTCACTATTTCTCCAGTGGTCTGTGACTTCCAAAGGGCAGCTAACCAGACAGCAGTGTCTGTAGCAGTGTGACACTTGCCATACCAGCTGTGAGTTGTAGCTTGCACTCCAATTCTGCCAGCCAGCTGGGATGGAGGACACTGTAAAAGCAGATTCCATGAATCCTGTATCTTCTGCCTGTTCAAAGGGGATACTGGCCATAGAAACCTGTTTTTTCCTCCTCCTTTTTTTTTTTTTTTAATTTTTTAGTTTTATTTCATTTCATTTGTGCATCTTTTGGAAAGTAAACAATAGAATACTTTGAAATAGGACAGAATACTCAAGATTTGGGTTCCAGACCCTTAAAGGTCACCTAGAATGTTATTTCAGTGCAAATCTCACCACAATACCTTATTATCTTTGTAGATGTGTAGTTAAGTTCGTCTTCTGGGGGCTTTGTTAGTAGTTAATTGGGATGAGTAGGTTTGTCTTTAATTTTTTTGGGTGGAAATGAGTAGGTCATTTTAGACTCCAGCTAGCAAAGTGTTACAGTGACATTGTGCTGCCAACAGTGAGAAAACACCTTGTCTGTTTTTTGTTGGGTAGCTATGAATTAAGTACTTGCATACTCTAGCAAGCGTTTTAGAAGACTGCAAGGTGCTAACAAGAAGTGAGAGCAGAGCTGTGAAATCGCTGTTGCTCTCACATGGATTCTCCAAACTTAACGCATATGTACCACATATGGTGATCAGTTTCTGGCAATTGTTTTTCCTGTTAGTACCATTAAACTGTGATTTAGGAACTGTTTCCATTTCATTCTTGACCAGCATCATGAACTCTTCCATGGATTTTGGATCTTCTTGCAAGTGTGCAAGAATGGTGCTCTTGACTGGCCTGCTGCTTGTCAACTCTAAGCATCGCCATGCATATGTGTCCACAAAATGGCTCGTTAGATGTTTGGCCTTATTTTACTATCACAGAATCACAGCATGTTTGAAGTTGGAAGGGACCTCTGGAGGTCGTCTGGTCCAAATGCACCTGCTCAAGCAGGGCCCCCTAGAATTGCTTGCTCAGGAAATATTCTGAAGTCTTTTAAGTCTTTTAAGTATCTTTCTAGTGCATTGTCAGTTCTGCTATCACAATTGTACAACAATCTCCAATGTACTTGTGTTGCAGTTCAGAGTACAGTAGAAATACAGTATGGTCACTGACACATTTTTATTTTTTTTGTCTCTTTGATATGTGGACCTTTTTCCTTTTTCCCTTTCCTTTTCCTTACTGAGGGCGTATGCTGATTATTTGATAGCCTCAGCCTGTTAACAAAATTTCATTTGCAAGAAATCTTTTTGCCTACACAAAAAAAAGGCACCAGTCTGAAAGTTATAGGTATCCCTGACTTGCTTACAAAAGTAATCTGGCAAGCCTCACAGATGACCAGCAGGGTCACCAGCAGCTGCCAGTAAAATAAGTATGCTTGGTGGTTAGATCTTAACTAAGCAGATCACAAAATAATCACCCTTCATACAGGATTTAGCTCCCTGCCAAGTCCCTCACCGCTGAGAAGTCTGGGCAATAGGAAAATATTTGCAGCATGTCTATGAGGCTATTTCAGTTCAGGGTGAGGTGCCAGCTCCTCAATTATGTGCCTCTCACAGGGAGCACCTCCTGCCAATTCTTTCTTGCCTGTAGATGATGGCAAGTGTTTTATATGCAACCTTTCAAGAGGTCTGATTGGGATGCAGGGTTAGAAGAGACAACATTTCCATGGGCTGAAAGACCATTGCTGGAAATACAGCTGGAAATAACTACACAAAATATAGTAAAATTCTATGATGTAAACTCTAATTTCCTACCAAATAAAAATATTTTGACGTCGCTGTCATAGTCTGTTAGTGGTACAAACAAACCACAGACTATCTGTGCTGTTCTTGTCTGTAAGAACACAGCACTACTGCAGTACCAAGATGTAAATCTTAGCTGCAAATCCAACCCTTTGATTCACCACTTACTTCCGAAAATGAGACTTGCCTCCTGCACCTTACCTGTAGCATTCCACAGACCATGTGGTTGTCCATATATAACCAGTTCCCTTGCAGACTTGCTATATGCAACCGCTTTCTTTCTTTTTACGTGTCTGATGTGTACCTGCAAAGTAAAGTGCATAAATGCTGAATGACACGTAGGAGTGATCCTGAAAGAAAAGGTGAAGGCTAAATAAAGCAAGGACTGAGGAGGATTTCTGTGCCAGTTCTATGGGTCTGCCCATGGTCACAGCAGCACTAATCAGGAATAAAAAATAATTCAACTGTAAGAAATATCAGTTACCCTTTTTTAGGATAGTAAAATATAAACATTAGAAATATGAATAAATACGTGTCATGTTGTATAAGTGCTTATGTATGTAGAGAACACATTAGTGTTAGCAAACAGTGTTAGAACACACTAGTGATTAGCAAAAAGAAGAGCCAATATAAAGCAGAGACTACGTTCTGCTGCAAATAGTGACTAGATTATTAATCAATGAAAATCAAACTTTTCTGGAGGGAAATAACAAAAATGTGGAAATGGAAAAGAAGATTAAATCAATTATGCAAGTCAGGAATTTCCATCTGCCAAAGTAAATCACGATTAAAACAGTAATTCAAATGATTAAATCAGTCTACTTTGAGGCACATCGTATATATGTCTGGCTCACAGGCAGGATTTTTGGTGAGGTGGAAAGCAGGCGGTCAGATTTCTGCAATTTCCAAGTGATACAAGCTGCCAAGGATTAGCACGGAGTGTGCACTGGTGCCATAAAAAGAGAAAACTTTAGATAAGCAGTATCTGGTATAGACAACACGTATAGCTGAAGGAAAAAGTTGTTGTTCTACTGCAGAGAAAAAAACAATCAGCTTTATTCAAACGTCATTCTTAACAAATGAAGCTATTGGGAGTTTCAGTTGTGGAAGGATTTCAAGATAGTGAATGTAAAATTAGGATTAAGTTTGTCTGACTGGGTAGAGATATTTCTTTAGCATAGTTTGCATAGCGTTTACCTGAGTAATACTCCTGCTGTAGGCATTCACTGCAGTGGGAATTCTGAATGCCTAGAGCAGTGTAGATTTATCCCTTACTAGGCCATGAGTTTTCTGCTATCTAGCTGTAGAATTAAATATAACTCCATTGCTTTTAGTGCTTATCTAGAATGACCAGCCCTGGACTGCTTTATGGCACAGGTACAACTACTTTCCCATTTCATCCTTCTTTCCAGCTACCCTCCTAAGAAGCTACTGTTTTACATGTTTCTTTATGTATCCTTTATTCTCTTTACTATTATCTTCGGTTTTATTTTCTTTTATTCCACACAACATCCAAGTCTCTGAAAGAAACACATCTTTTCCATAAAACAGCTGAAGATTAATTGACTTGCAAAAGAAGGGTGTTAAGTGGTGTTTATAAAGGGAGAACCTGCCAATATCCTTGGTGATCATCATCTCGTCATGACCTTCATCAGACAACATCACTGAGCATACCTGAAAGGACAGAAATGAGCTTCTAGTGGAAAGCAAATATCTGACATATAGAAAACTGCCCTAGGGGTATTTACAGTTGTACAGCAACAAATGAGCCCTACAGACCAAAAAGCCAAAGAGAAATTTGCTGAATGGGAAAATGGGAAGTGCAGGTGTACATTCCAGCACTTGAAAACAGCTTTGGGAGTGGTGTGTTCTGAGCTGAATAAATCTGAAGTTGACCTATTGTGGTTACTCTGAAGAATGAGTAGGAATAAGAGTTTGCATCCCAACTTGCCCTTTTATCTTTCCATCTGTTCAAGAAAGTGAGGGTTCAAAAAGTGAGAGTTCAAAAGTGAGCGTTGAAAGCTCTGGGTTCAAAACCTATGACTCAGGTACATTTCCAGTCTTGAACAATTCAGCTAGATATGAATGTGGCAGAGATTTCACCAAGTTTGAATTCTGACAAATTTTAATCCCTATCGCAATGTGGTAATTATTTAGGATTAAACTTGATTTTCTTTAACTGTTTTACTAGTCACTAATCAAGACCCATTAACATGTTCTTCTAAATGTGGGGTCTTATATAACACTCATAAGGTCATTTTCCAGTACTCTGACAATGACATAAATTTGTTAGACAGAAAAAATCAAATGAACTGTGGAAAATCCAAGTAGAACCCCAAGTTTACAAGTAGTGAGTGTGCTGATGTGAGGGGACGAGAAAGTAGGCCCCCCTGCGCACTGTAGCAGAAGAGGAACCTCCTCCCAGACTTTGAATTACAACGAAGCAGAATCAAGTTGACACACAAAAGCCATGATCCCTGAATGAAATGAGTCACAGCAAAAGCGCTGGGTATAGGATTATTTTCAGTTTTATAGACAAAAGGCTGCAGCCCAGAAAGAAGTGAGCATTTATTTGAGAGAAAGGAAATTTTCCAGGTTTACAGGAAACTGAGCAGAATAGACATTATTTTATTTTTTGGGGGGGGGTATAGCAATTCTTACATTTTCCATAATTTTCCATAATGTGCCTCTCTTTTGTACGTAATTCCCTCCAGTTATCTGTCATTTTCTTCATTGCAATCCTTAAGTCATTGCTTTAGTGCTGCCTAAAAATCTCATTACCATTTATTAACAAAGCGACAACATTATCATAGCGTTAAACTAACTAAAGAATTGAGCATCTTGCCATGTTAGCCCAGGCAACCTCCATGTGCACAGAGGTAGTAGATACATGTAAACACTTTCAAGACCTCTCTTTGGCTTTAGTAATGAGTTGTCATACATAATTAAAGGAGAAACATCTTAAAAGGTGGCTTTGAATAGGTTCTCAGAATGAAAGATAAACAAAAACGTCCACGTCAATATTTGTTCTTATTTTCATTTCATTAATAACAAATATGTTTGTAACCACTTGCTGATTTTTCTTTGAGTGAAGATAGGTATTTTAGTTGGTCTTTAAATACTGTCACATTTTAACCTATACTGAAATGCTTGCCCTTGACATACAACAGAGGAAGTAATTGGAGGACTTTCTAACCTGCTATTATGTGAATATCCAGAGTTAAAAAGGTAAGACTATCAGTGGTAGAAGAATTTCTAAAGGAATGTGAAGAAGATTTTAAAGCATGCAAATTTAATCTGTAGGAGTAAAGTTCAGATTATATATCATCCCTGTTACTAAAAATGGCAAAAAAAAAATAAAAACCCTGGTCAGCATTTTTTTTTTTTTTTAAATTAAAAAGATTCTTTGTACATGTGTCTGATTTGGCTGACCCTTGAGTTAAAATAGGCCATCACAGCAACAGGGTATCTAATTAAGTAAAAAATTATCACTCAAGAAGTAGGAATACAGTGATCCTCATAAAAACAAAACAAAACAAAACAAACAAACAAAAAAACAGCCAGCACTTGGCCTGCATCCTTTGTATGAGGAATGTCTGTTTTTCCTGACCTTGGGAGGCACATGCTAAAATCTTATTATGGCTGGAGCTGTAAGCTGTATTTCACATACTGCAGGAGACAATGGGTGGAGAAGCTGCAGTTGGCTCACTCCTTTTTATGTCTGGCTCTTCAAAACCCCCTGGGACACAGCTGGATGCCTACCACATGGTGCAGCCTTAACATTAGCTGTGATGCTCAAAATCTGTGTGTTGGACATTCCTGATCAGCACCCTTCTCAATTCTCAAGCTAGACAGGTAAGTTTTAAAGAAGTACAGATATAACAAGGAACTTAAAACAGCCTCCAAAAGGATGAGATAAAATGATACTATCATGGATTAGCTGTTGCAAAGACAGTTCTGGGTAATCAGACAGTTAAGCAAGGTGTAATGGCTACCTCTAGTTAGAGACAGACAGCAGAAGTGCAGAGCGAACAGAGGTGCAGAGTCAGACCTTACACTGCCCTAACATTGTGACTGGCTCAGGACAGGGCTATGGGAGCCTTCCTCCACAGCCCTGCTAGAACAGCCCGTTCTTTGGTTTAGGACCTTCTGACAGGGAAAGGATCTTCTGAAAGGGCAAGGCCCAGCCACCTGCCTCTTGCTTCAGCTGCATGCTGCCTGACACCTGCAGCCCCCATGTACCGGACAAATTGGAACAAGGTAAAATCTGTTCATACCTATTAATCTGAGACAACACCTTTATGTAGAGCAGTGGCTGTTCCGGATCAAACAGTAGATAATAATCTGCAATTTCTCCTTGATTTTGTCATATACAAGAAGCATGACATTCTTAATTCTCATTTTACCCAAGCAATTAACTGAAAATAGTCTATCAACCTCTGGCAGTCATCTCAGGTATGCCATCTCATGGATGGATCTGTAAGGTCTGAAAAAGAGAAATGGTACCCGTTCGGTTCCACAGAAACATCAGAAATTATAGACTCATCAGCATAACTTTGTGACCTGGAGAGGTTTGGCATAAACCACTGAAGAAAGAATACATGTATATGAGTGCCTAGTTAAGACACTGTTAACCCTCTGCCTACAGGCCCCCCACACCAATCTGTCATTAGATGAACCAGTCTAATTTTCTTTAAGAGAATAACTAGCTTGGTAAGGAACAAGGAAATGTAGATGTATGTACAGCAAATAACCACCTCTGTAGCAGTGCAGCAGAAAAATATGTGGAACAAAGTATTTTACAAAATGCATGAGTCAACTAAATAGTGTCATTCTAGGCTGAATGGACTGGGCTGTTGTATTTTAAACAGGGGAAGTAATTATTCTGCTCTATTTCATCATTTTAAGGCTTAGTTGGAAAACTTTGTCCTGATGGCAGATTTAAAAACAACAACAACAAACAAACAAACAAACAAAAAACTATTTAAAGCAAAGCTTAAGGAAGAGTTTGTTCACTTAAAAAAAAAAGAGAAGGTTGTGGGGAGAGATTTTAATAGTTTTCCAGTGCACAAATGGTTCAGCTGTTCTTCATCCTTACAATAGTAAGTTACTATCATTTAGTTAGCATAAATACTACTTATAATGTTTTTACAGAGTTCTGCTTTTATTTGGTGGGTATTCTACAAAAAAAAAAATAAAATTGTTCTAATTCTCCCAAAGTTTCCTTGCAACCTTGCAACCAAAATATTGACTCAAAAACTTGCAAAACAAGAATAGCATTACTCCACAGTGTGGAACTTCCACCAGCTTTCACAATTCTCCATAAAAATCAACCCCCCAAACCTAACCAACGAACCACAAGCACCCTTAGTCCTACAGGAAAAGAGAGGAACCCTTCCCAAGCCCCAGTCAGCTTCCTGGGGCTCTTACCTAGGGTGAAGCATGCTTAGGTAGGCATGCCTATTTAACTTGAATTAGACCACCACATTGAGGCTTCCCATACTGTATTTATGAATACTTTATAAATAAGAACGTAAATAGATGCTTAAGAGAAGAGCAGTTGTAGAGAGAACCTAACAGCCCATCCTGAGAAGAGCAATCCGTCAAGAATTCATGTCTGCCTGTCAAAGTAAGCATGGCCTAACAGGCTTGTTGACCGGGGGGTTTTACCTTATGAATATAGATTATCAGATACTGATTTGTTTTAGAAAAGTTTTCTTGTTTACCTATTACTATTTCAGCTAAATCCCCATTTTAGTGCAGGTTTAGGTCAGAGTTAATCATAGAGAATCATGGAATCATAGAATGGCCTGAGTTGAAAAGGACTTTAAAGATCATCCAGTTTCAACCCCTGCTCTGGACAGGGTTGGCAACCACTAGAGCAGGCTGCCCAGAGCCACATCAGTCTACATGCCCATTATGGATCAGAGTGCACAGGTGGTGCCACAAATTCTTTCCTGTGAAAACTGCTAGCAGTTTTGTTATGAATAGCAACACAGTGTTAGACATCCAAGCATGTAGAGCTAATAAAATATTTATTTTATTTATTTATTTAGACATTTTTATGAGCAGCATATTATGAGGCTGCTGTTGCAATAGTTTCTATGTTGAAGAAATTTGGTACAGCAGATGAGCAGTAGATCATACACAGAATTAAATGGGGCAACCAGTAATCTTCTGTACCAGTGACCGAGCCTTGGAATTTCAAATAGCTATTCATACATGCACAGGCATTCACAGATATAAATGTTTGCTTAAGTGGTATTGCATTTTATACATGAAACAGATTTCCCTCTAGAAAAAATAACCTCATGCATTCTTACACATTTTTGCAGATCTTCTCACATCTTACAGTTACATGTTGCAAATCTTACAGTTTGAGTTATACAGGAATCAAGGCAGACTATAATGCTTTAGTTTAAACAGCAATTTTTTATCCCTTTCCATATTATCTCATGATAAACTTAATTTTTCCAACATGCTACATGTCTTTCTCCCTTTTAGAATTTTTTTTTTGACGGTTTCTGGCATGATGGGAATGCTGATCCTGTTGAAAGTCTTCGGGAAAAGTCACAGCACAGGGAATAAATTATCCAGCATAGTGAGACAGAGGCATTAGCAATACCAAGCATTCAAAAGTGAATCAGACCTCCAAACTATGAAGCTGATTTAAAAATCATAGCATTTCACCACAAGTCATTTTAGGGGGGTGGACATGGCCTTCTTATTTTTGAGGTCTTAGGATTTATGTTTTTCTACCTTTCTCTGTAGTGCTAAAAGCAGTTAACTTACTTCATACTTTATTTTATTTTATTTTATTTTATTTTATTTTATTTTATTTTATTTTATTTTATTTTATTTATTTTTTTAAGATGTAAGCTGAGAGTTTCACCTAACTCTGGAAAGTTAAGTCGAGATTGCATGTCATGAAATTCATGCAATTGTGAACAGCACTGAGCTCCTACCTTCTCACCAATTCAATAAAGACCCAGAAAGGGCAAAACCATCTGTTTTTTATATTAGATTTTTACTTTCTGGAATAAATCCTGGAATGAATGTAACTGATACGCAGCTCCAGCTCAGCTTCCACTGAAATAAATGAAACAGTTTCTGGTCATTTCAATTAGAGCTGGAGCAGAACTTCACGAGCAATGCTCTTTTTCACATCTCTGTGCTCAGAAAACAATTCAGGACTTTGTGACAGTTTGCTAACCCACTTTAAATATGGAGAACCTAATGGAAAAATGAATTTTGATGTCAGATCAAGCTAGGCACATAAACATGCCTCAATCTAACTTCGTTTCAGGTCAATAGGAACTTTCCATTAACTTCACTGGGCATTGAACCAAGCCAGATAAATCAAAGCCTAGGCATAAGTTTAAAATCTGGATGGAATCTAAATAAAACTGACAGCCTAGAGTGAGACCCTGGGTAATAAGCTTAATACATTGCCAAACCAAAATTCAGAGGGCATGTGCACAGTGTTATAAATAAACCCAGGCAAAGTGCATCAAAGGGTGGGGGAAATTGTTTTGTCTTTGAAAGCATAGGTGAGTAGATTTTAAAAAAGCAGCAAGTAAAACCTAGATTAAATTAGCAAACATATTTTTAGGCTATTTAATGTGTAAAAAGTTCTAGGGGTATCTTTTGACCAGGTTATTGCTGCAAGAAGTAATTTTCCATAAGTCCTATGGATGGATGTGATATTTGCATATCTGACTGCCATCTGTGTGAACACATTCAATCAAAAGTGACTCAGACCAGGATTTTTGTAGTGTTGGTAATAGATGCGTTAAATCAGGGTCTGTGAATGCTCTTCACAAATGACATTTATTAAGACTGGATTCTGTTAATGACACTGCAGAGTGCTGCATTTGGCAAGCAGTAAAGATGAAATGTAGCAGTCCTACACTGGCAGTTTGTCTGCTTTGTCCTGCTGTCACTCAGAAACGTCACTCACAGCTTTCCTCATTTCAGCCCTGACATGCTTTTGTGGTTTCTGTGTGTTTAGTTTCGAAGAGTTCCTGGTGGTGATTATTGTAATGCCATATGTTTCCAGAGCAGGCGAGGTCTGAGTAACACTGAATTGTTAATCGCATTCCTTGCCTCCAACACATCTCTGATTCCATCCAGAATACCCTCTAGCATGGCTTTGCTTCACTCCCCTCCGCTGAGACTTCTCTTGTTGCACTCTCAAAAGCCCGATGGCCTGTGGCCTCGCTTCATTTCCAAATTCCTTTCCCTTTCTACTGCTTCTGATGTGGCCCCTTACCCTTTCACTGCAATGTTCTCCCCATGAGGCTTAGTCAGCTGACGCTGCCAGGGAAATCAGTCCTCCCATTTAGCTTTTGGGTGTTCTCCTTTGTGAGACTCCTATTTGAAGTCTCTGGTTTCTTTTCTTTCAGCCTTTACAGACTTGGTTATGACACCACTACTCGCTTGCATAGATTCAGCTGCCATCGTCCTTCTTAGATGGAGGTCCCTTCCAGCCACCCCAGGAGCAAACATGGTTTCGTGGTTTCACAGGAACTGGGGGATGCAGGAGTCCTCCACAGAGCCCCCAGTTTAACCCTCCTAGCCCACCAAGACCGGATGGAAATTCTGTAGATCATTCCTAGCACACGTTTATCTCACCCATTACTGACAGAAGCTTTTGGGGGCTTCTTTCAGGACTCTTGTACTAGAACACTCACCCGGCAGAAATCTCCCATGTTGAAAATGAAACCACTTAAAACTGATCCAACTCAAAGCCGAAAGGAAAAACAGTTATTAAATATCCTCTTATCCTCACTTCTCTTTAGAAAATGTATCATTTGCCTAGCTCAATTTTTCCCTTTTTTTGAAATCTGTTCTTTCAGACTTGCCTTACAGGTCATGTTGTTTAAACTTGTCACTTTGGTGGCTTCTCCTGTGTGCTACCTAGCTTGCCTGCAATTTTCTTGAAGAGCGATACACAAATAGGACATAGGGATGCAACTGAGGCCTCATCTTTGCAGAATACAGCAGATTAATCAGCTCTAGTCTTACATAAGATATTTATTTTAATGCATCCCGGACTGGTATTTTTCTCTTTTTATAACAGAAGCATAATGCCTTGGAATTAGGTTGCCTCAGAGGTCAAGATGATCAAAGCTGACAAAATATCAGGGTTTGCATGCATGATCATCAGCAGAAGCACAGCTGTCATAAATTAGACCACGCCAATTTTCTGGTCCATTAGGTATTTATTAATTGAGTAAGCAGATACAAGCAAAGCAGCACTGGGCGGCTGGGGAGTCTCCGCTCCACCACGGCACGCAACTTCCCCTTTCCAGTGTTGCTGTTTTATAGCATTGAAGTTCCGGCATGTCGAGACTTGTTGACCTGTCGAGACCTGTTGACTTGTCGGGACCTGTCGCCTTGTCGACTTGTCGAGACTTGTTCTGAGGCTGCGCAGTCTGTTGTTGGGGGTCGTTATTCTTCCTCCAGTGATCACGCGTTGTGCTTGTGTTCAGGTGGGGGCAAAACAAGATGTCTTGCGGTGGATGGGTGGTATCTTACAGAATCTTTGTTTTAACAAGGATGTTTACCCAACCCCCCTTCCCCATTTGTCCCCATGTTACAATGCCGTGAGTTGTGAAACCTTATCTCCTCAGTAGATTCTTTAAATTCTCAAGGACAATGAACAAACCCCTACTAATTTATCACAACAGTGTTCACTGATGTTACGTTATTCAGTGTTCCAGTTATTCTGCTGATCATTTGCAGCTCTAGTTAACACTGCTGTCTTCTCCCCTCTGTTCTTGGGTTGCCTTGCCTCCTCTGTTGGCTAGCCTGCCTCTTGGTTTGCCTCTCTTCTTGGCTTGCATATCCACTTAGCATTGAACTGGCCAGGGCTGTGGGTGGAGAGGCTTTGTTGGTTGCTATATCCAAATGTAGGTGATGACACAGGGGGAAAGCGAGAGCAAGAAGGCTGTTGGGAATAAGAGTTGGCACCTAGCTCATGTGGCATGGGGATCCGTTATAAAAGCAATGAATAATGTTTCACTAACAGATGGATAGTCAACCTGCAAGCATGGGATGCTTCAAGAAAGTGCAGAAGGCAACGTGTTGCCATAAATGCCATCACTGCTAGCATGCCAAAAGAGAAGGAGGTAAAACTCAGTGCTCACCAAACAGTCCTTAACCCTCCAAAGGCTGTATGTGAAACTTTGGTGAGGTCTAGAACATGAACAAATTACCATGGAGTAGCAAACCACGCTGTAGCAGTCCAGAAGCAGCATGGTAGCTCTTTGCATTAACCCTATGGCAAGTACCAGGTTTGGTGGTAGCTTAACATTTTTGGACAGTTGAAACACCTCTGCACAGCACTAGTTAAATGTGCTGCATAGCAATATTAGATATCAGCCCATGGGTTTTATCTTTTGGTAGGCTCCCTGGCTTTGAGTGAGTAAAGAGAGCCTCAGCTAGAGCCACCCTTGCTGTTCCTGCTGGTGCTGCCTATGCACAGCCCGTGCAGAGCTGGGGCTGGGCTGGGGCCATGTAGCCAGCAGAGCTACGCCGATTAGCATCACCCGAGGGAACAGCTGCAGGCATTTCCATGTGCCTTTCCACAGTCCTCACAACCCTCTGTGCTGGCCTTTTGGCCTCTCACAAGTGCTAAAAGATGTTCACAAGCCACAACAAGCAGCTCCTTTTTGCTGTTGGTTCTGTTGGTACAATCCCACGTTTGATTTAAGTGTGAGGACCTTCACAGCACGGCTCTTTCACTATGGCGAGGCTTTCTCTCTCCACTTGCAGCTCGCTTGTTCCAATCATCCCTTTTCAGCTAAAAATACCTGCTGTCAGCCCTTGTGCCATTGCAGGATCAGAATGCCCTTTTTGTATGATGCCTCAGCCAGCTGGAATCTCCTTGTGGATTTTGAGTCTCTGGCTTTTATCACATTTCACTTTCTTCCTTTCTCCAAAGATTTTTTTTTTTCCCTTTCCCAAGGCTGTTTCTGCTATTCCTTCATTGTTCTCTGGGAGAGCTGGGAGTTGCAGTTAGTATTGCAACTGTTTGTTTGGGCCTACAAGGGTTAATGAAGGTTTTGCAGTGACTCATGAGAGCTCAGACTGTGATTCATCTAAACTCTACCGAAAATTCTTTCCAGAGCCAGGTCTCCCAGCCTGAGATGTGTTGTCCTCAGCTCTCACATGATGGATGCTATGCTTTGTGATCTGATTCGTTCTCTCAGCAGAATCCTTGAGCCTTTTAGCTTGAACTGCTTTCAAAGTAATAAGATACAATTTACCTTTGTTTTAACGTAGTTCTTCATGCATTATTGCTATCATTTCAGCGTATTCCTACTTATTTCTTCCTGCAATTTATCCTCCAGATTACTACTCCCCTTCCTGTCTTGCCTAGCAATGTCTTACACTTAGAATATAAAGTTCTCCTGTGACTCATATTCCAGGCAAAATGCCATTCATCCTAATAGAGTGAAACAGAGTATATATTCCTCCTATTAATTTAGCCAAATCTGTTTTGTGTTCAGATCATTTTCTGTACTTTCAAATAAATCTTATTTGTTCCTAACATCTTCTCAGTATCTCACCACACTTCACAGTTTAATAGACTAGACCTTATAGTTTCACTGTGAAGCATGTAATATTACGATTTTTTTTTTCCAAACGGCAAATTCAGATGTAGGTAGTTTATGAAATTTGTCAGCGGTCGTTAACTGGTAAATGAGCTGTGATCTGAATCAAGATCTCATTACTCCTTATTCTGAGCTTAACTCCTACTTCATTTTACATAAGCATAGTTTTGTAGTTCAGCATGTATATAAAACTCACCATTTTGGAGCTGAAGTTTTTGGCATGATTTGTATAACATTATAAGTTTGGTTTTATTACGGAAAAAAAAGAAAAAAAAAAAAAGAGGTAGTTGGGAAAAGCAGTTCTGACATCCAGGGCCATTTTATCACTCTATAACAGTTCTGCCTTGCAGGCTGAAAATTATGATGTGTTCTGATTTTGTTTTTGTAAGCTGGTTGCCAAGTCTAAAGGATGGACATCCTCTTCACAGGCTGCTCATACACCAGCCTATCAGTTCATCTGTTTTGAGCCTGAACTTTGCATCGTGAGCAGTAGCTGGTTATCTCAGCCAAGCCTGATAGCTTTTGGAGAATGAGGATGCTTCATATTGGGAGTTATGTGGTTGAGCTGTGTATTACATACTATCCAGGCATATCTAGTGGATGTGCTGCTATTTTTCCTTTTCTCCAGTTAAAAAGGGTTAAGCTATAGGGCTAACTATAAATAAAACTATTTATTTGATGTTTTGTTTGCTAATGTGGAAATTGTGCTTACTGAGCACTGCAGCAGTATCATTTAGTTTGCCCATTCCTGACTTTGGGCTTGAATTGATGCTATGTAGGTGGTTTTGTTAGGACACCTGGAAACTGAAGTTGGCCTTTTGAAGCTAATCAGTCTTTGGCAGATGATCTACAATTACAACGCTCAGAAATGAGACTGTGAAGGAGTGCTTAAGGCAAGACAACTCAAAGTCTGGGCAACAGGTTGTATTTGGCCCACAAAGGCCACTCATTCCCAGATGGCATGAGTTGTAGTCATGTGTTAGCAGCAACTTCGGTCTTCAGATGCCATCACTGCACAGTTAGTGGCAAGGACCACTCACATAATCATGGGAAATGAGGATACATGAATGTCCTGTCAGCAATCTGAGGCTTCACTGTGGGTTTTGAGACAAGCGAATGCCCATCCTGCAGATACCAGTAAGCCAAGGCACCAGCTTTCCCACTGCCACATCACACAGCTCTGTTCACCTGGGCTTCCCTGGGTGGTGGAGTCACCACAACGAGCTGCTCAGGTGGATGTGACTTCAGCCTGGAGGTGGCTGAAAGAAGAACTGCAGTCCTTATTCCCTTTAGATCCCTAGTGAATGGGGTAAAGGACTTATTTTCAGGAATATTTAACCCATCTTTGCAAAATGTAGCTGTGTCAAAGGAAGATTGAAAATGACCCCATCCTAGGAACCTAATCTGCCCAAGTACTGTAAGCTTGGAGTATTGGACTCAGAGGGCACATGGAGCAATGCTAATCTGCAGAGGAACTGCACGGGAGATTACAGATTTAGGTTTGTTTCAGAATCAAAGCAAAGCAAATTGCTCACATTTTTCACTACAAAACATTTTCAATTTTTTAATGGTAATTGTGAGTCTTATTTAAGCCTTCTCAGTGCCTCAGCACTGACTTTGGTGGAGATTAATCACACAACTGTCAAATAGGCTTCTTCCCTTTTGATTTAGAAGTACATTTATGGAGAGCATTAGCCCTCTTGGCTACAGAATCACATCAGAAGCAAGTAGCTAGTGCCAAGCAGACAACCCACCTTATTCAATCCCAAGTCTTTTCCAATATCACCTTCTCAGGACAGATCTTCTAGCTTCCATCTGCTGTATGGGTCTGCATTCTTTCTTCTTACATCTGTAACTTATGTTTTATTATATTTTCTGCTTGTGTCCAGTTTACCATGCCATCCAGACTGCTATGTATTATTGTCCTTTCCTCATTCTTCACAGCTGTTGTAATCTTTTGTTGAGTCTTTAAGCATCAGCATCAGTTAGGCACAGGTGTAATGTTGTTTTTCTCTCAGTATCTTTGTCTGTCCAGTGCACTCTCCCACTGTAGCTTCTGTATGGGACTTTGTTGAGGCAGCATAGTTCTGGTAATTACAAGATATAACAGCAACAGAGATACAGTGCTTTCTGTGTGCTCAGTCCCCTTTATGGTGGGCTACATCACATCATTTCTGTTGCGTATGGACCGGGCCTTGCTTTTTGTAAGCCAGCTTAAGAAATATCTGCAAGAGATATCTGTAGTCTTGCAGACCGGTCTTCTAAAAGTAAATTGATTTATTTACATACATTCTGCTGCCACAAAGGACACTGAGGCATAGAACTGTGCAGAAATCACAGTCCAGTTCCCAGGGAACAATTATACATCAAGAACAGATCCAAGGAAGCTTCTGAAAGACCTCAGTCAGAAGGACCTACGAAATTGTACTCACTTCACTGAGAAAATAGACTCTGTGCAGCTGCATTAACATGTACAAGATGTTCCTTATGATAACTATTCAGATAGCATGGCCAGGATCCAGCACCTGTACTGACAAATAACTCCATCAACTGAGACCTTCCCCAGAAACCTAGAAAAAGGTAAATGCACCCTCTTGCATGTCCTTGGCAGGCATAAATTCCTCCTTCCACAGAAATCTAACTGCATACAAACAGGCAGACCTGTACTGGAAAAGGAGAAAAGCATCAATAACTTGAAACAAAGGAGTATCAGAATAGCAATGCTAATGAGGTGTCAAATATTCCTTCTCTCTCTTTCCTTTCCTGCTGGTAGCTTAATGACAGTCTTCCTGCAAACTATCAACATGATTATCTCACAGATAATAGTTTCATAGGAACTCCCTCGTGGAATACCTCTATTCCCAAATACTGCTCTAAAGCAGTATGTGGTAGACACTGCATTTCTGATTTAAAATTACTCTAAATTTGTTTCTTACTCATTAGTCACAGAGTTTGGTCACATATACTGACACCAGTAAGACTATCAGACGAGCAAATATGATATTTTCTACTCTAGAAAGTACTAAATCTAAGAAAATGAAGATTTTTAGAACATTTGTTATTATATAAGCCTGTATAATTTGCAACCTTTTGTATTTTTTAGCACTGTAATTGTAGTTAACTTATAAAATAGGTCAGCTAGTATTTATCTATCTAACATGAACATCCAATTTTTTGAATTAGAAACAACTCTGGGGGAAGTTTGGCTTCATAAACTGAAGCTTAAGCCAATCTGTATGTGCTAGGCACCAGGCAAAGACCAAGGCTAGGAGTCTGACTATTTACTTGCCGCAAGGCTCTTGAAGGTTCCTTTGAAACACTTTGCACCAGCCACTTTCAGAGAAAAGGTTTTGGACCAAATGGATCTGGATCTGCCCATGCAGGTAATATCCACATATTGAAACTTCAGTGCTGAATTACTGTCTGCTCCGTAGGCTATAGCACCAAATCACCTCTGAGTTTACTTGAATTATTGTCGTCTTGCGTAGAATTGTTCCTGTCGTTTCCTAGACGATGAGATATTTTAACAGTAGAAATTGAAATAATTCACAGAACGAGACATGGACCCAATGGAGCCTATATTGCCTTTAAATTGAACATTTTTGCTTCTTTAGTCCGCTTTTTGATATGTGTGGTGCCTTGGCACCACCTAGTGTTAAAAAAATAGATAAACTCTAGACCACCGAGCACAACAGCACTACAAAAAGGTTTCAGCTGCAATAAAAGCTAGTGGTGTTGGGAATCATTACCTAATTAATTTCATGCACTTAAGTTTTTCCAGTTAGAGAATACAAATGTAGCAGAGCAGGATATTCAAAAGCATTTTGATGCTTGCAGCTTCCAGTCCCTTCTCTCTCTCGTGATGTTACACTGAACTAACTGATCAGTTCAGAAGGACATTTCTATATCCGTTAGAGGCAAATGTAGAATACTTTTCAGGGAAATAAGTTGGGGGTGTTAAATGAATCTGCAGGCACAGCTTGAGTGGAGAAAATAATTTTCTGCTGTTGTTCCAGTTTAATGTCAGATTCCGACCCATTCCATAACTGCAGTCCTTTGCATCCCAAATTTAGCTGATGATTATCAGCCTTTCTAGGTAATGATGTTGACCTTCCAGTTCTTGCATGAATCCCTCTAGAAACAGAACCATAACTACATATATATGTGCTGTATAATGATATAAGCTACTCTTCACAAATCTATTAGCAGAGCTTTTCTGTCAGCATTTTGTATTTTATGAATTTTGCTACCAAAACATTTGTTTTAATAAAATCAGTAAAAGTTATTTAGTTTTAGTGTAGAGTGCTATGGCTTCTAAGCAAGCTGAGGCAGCATAGCCTCTGATTTCTGATATGTTGAGACCATGACTTGCAGCAGCTGACTGAAAAGATCTGTGTGAAATGTAGAGTGTGGTTAGCCAAGTGTGAAAAGGAAAAAAAATGCTGTGATAGCAAATTGCACTTCCTTCTACGTGCTTTGAGAAATGTAGTCAGGCAAAAAAAAAATAATTACATCCCATTGTTGGTTTATGCCAGGCCAAATGAAAGTCAGGGAGAGGTGATATCATTTTTTAACCGATAGCTTTGTCTTGTTCTTGTGACTCCATGAATGTGACCCAGCTGCTGGTTATTGAGGTATTGCCAGGAATGGCAGGGAAAAGACAATTTGCTACAGATAACTGGAGATAGAGGCAGAGGATGTGTGGAAGACAGAGAACAGAGAGGATATTCAGCATTTAAATTAAACTGTGTGGATTGTCAGACATCATGAGTTTGGCTATGCATGGAACAGATTATAAGCGCTGTTCTGGAAAAGTAATCAGCTGGACTAGAGAGCCCGAGCCATCATTAAGGAAATAACTATGATTGCCTTTCTATGGCTCTTTGAGAGGTAGACATCTGGTCCTACGTTGTCCTTTATGCTCCTCGCTAGTCAATGGAGACACCACTTTCAGAACGTGATATACTCCATGTATCTAAAACATTTATTTTGGAGAGGGATAATGCAGAACTCGGTAGGTAGTCCTTCCTCTCCTGGACTGCAGAGGCCTAAAAGGCAAGCTTTGAGATGACTCCAGGTTTAGTTCAGTGAGGTGGGGTGAATCCTGTGCTAATTCAGAGGCAGAAGCGAGGTGAGGAGAAGACACCTGAAGAAAAATAAGCAATTAGTAGCACGAACACCCTTCTGCTGTTCTTTATTCAGCATACTTAGGGTAAAGGTAATAGGCATGACAGTCTTGAGGCTGAAGTCCTGTAAGTGTATAAAATGATCTGCATGCTCATGATAGCTCTGTTCCCCACTGCCCTCTGCCCATGGACTCCTTTTACAGTTGTTTCAGCCCATTTGTTGCTATATTAAATAATTTGATGAATGTAAGACTATACTCATGAAACAGGTGGCAGGATCAAGCCTTTCTCTGGGGATTGATACCACCTGGGTTTTGGTGCAAAATAATTGACGGCACCTTTTTCAGCTATGTCTGGGCTGGTGGTGGCTGGTAGATATAGGCCCTGAGGCTCTCTTTCCTCACAGCTGTCACAACACAACGTGATCCACCCTAGTCTGTACTTCAGAGTGAGCTCAAAATCCTCATGCAGTGCTTTCTGTAGAGAAAAACCTGGGGTTACACGGGTCATAAGCTGAGTATGAGTCAAGTTCTGTGACAGGATTGCAAAACAGACAAATGATGTTCTGGGAAGTGTTAATAATAGAGCCATACATAAGCCAAAGAAGGTCATTTTTCTGGTCTGCTTGGCACTGGATTGTTCTTCCACAGCTGGAAAAGAGAGTCCTGTTTTGGGTACTGTGTTTTGAAAGGGATGAAAAGCTAGACGATGGGAAGAAAAGCAGTAGAAATGACAGGCAGTTCAGAAAACCTAAGCGCCAAGAAAGGAAAGAAGGAAGTTAGGCTAAAAAAAAAAAAAAAGAGGGAACTGAGAGAAGAAGAGAGAGAGCAATCTAACAATTGCTCTCTATCAATCTAACGTTGCTATACAATGCTAAGTATGTTTTCAGTTGTTATGAAGTTGAAGTCGATTCAATTGCTGTCTATGTCCAGTACGGGTAAGACATTAAGAAGCAATTATCTGAATTTTGTAACGAAAGATTTAGCCTAATCACTAGGAAAAAAATATCTAGTTAGAAGGGCAATGAACTAGTGTGAGGGGTTGCTAGTTGCTGTCATTGTGCAATCATTTTCACTGGAAGCTGTCATGAAATAAGCATCTGTCAGGAATAGCTTGATACACTTCATTTTACGTTGGTACTAGGGAGTGGACTGAATGATACCAAGAAATTGCTTCCAGTTATAGATCTCTAAGTCTCATTAATGCTGTCAAATTTCGGGAAAAAAACTGTATTTACTTTACACAGATGATGTGACAGATATGTGACCTTTCCCATCAATTTAACAATATGTCTACCTCTTTCCTTTTTTTTTTTTTTTTTTTTTTTTTAACCTAGAGCTTGCATTCCTTGGCTGCCTCGGGATGCACAAATTGCAGTGGAGGCTGGAACCTCCTTGTGCCTGACCACCAATCTGCAATACCTGCCTTGGACAAGGACCGTGCTGCCTTACTCTATGCATTTCTCACTTCATTTCTCGCTTCCATCTTGGACCACTGCACTTTTTCTCAACAGAACAAAGGTAATCCAAGCTAATACAAGAGGGGTGTACCTGTGCTCTGTATTGTATCATACATAGAGCATATTTCGTCTCCCTTTACAGATTCCACTTCATTTTCAGCTACAACTTAAGGTGTTTATTTTGCCATAACAAGTGCCGTAAGGCTTGGACTTTGTAAATGTAAGGACATATCTATTTAGTTGTGCTAGGCTGACTGTCTTATACCTTAGGTCTCATTCAGTTGGCTTTGGTGTTAACAGCGGTTTAAACAATACTAATACATAAGTATAGGATGCAGAATCCATTTAAGATGCTGATGGGAGCTAGCTCCATGACGCTACAACTACACCTTGACCAAAACTCATACTTCATGCCCCATCTGAGCATATTTGTGATTGTAAATGGATGTGCCCTTTGAGGATTCTGCTCTTCTGTCTCTTTTCCTAAGTTGGTGAGATCAATTTAGTTGCTTGCCTCAAACAGGAAGGTCTCGTGGGTAACTGTTTTCAAAGGTGAGCTCTTGAGTTTAAGCCTTCCCCTTTGTTCCCAAAATCCTATAAGACTTCCAGAGTTGGTGGAAAACATCTGGTCTGTTCTAGAAAGATTTATCAACAGAAGATAGCTTTTGTCACTATTGATTTGCATATATTTGTATACACATTTGATGTTAGCCAGCAAAACCTAGCCTTTCTGTCACCTGAATAAAATTATCCTCCCCAAAGAAAACAATCCTCATTTAAATTCAGCCCCTGGCAAAAAAAAACAACCAGGATATGCTCTCATGACACTAGTGTGAGCCAATATGAAACAATACAGGTTCTGTGGGGAAAAGACTTCTGGTAGAGATGTGGCCTGAGGCTTTCTCTGAAAGGAAGGATCAAAAGGGGAGGCTGTCGCTTTTTCTTCTGTGGGAGAGGGACTTCTTTAAGGGTCATTTTTAACATCATGTTAGTTCATCTTCTGTGTGTTTAGTATCCTTATGTGTATGTCTGGAGTGTCATAACAGGCAAAGTACAGAAATCAAATAACAGGAGGATTGTAGAAGGAGGTCAGACTGTAGCTCTATTTAAATCACTGCTTGTTTGCAATCCTAACTAAATTCTCAAGGGTTATTTTCACTTTGTTTTGAACTCTCTCTGAATATTTACAAGTATGCCTGATGTTCAAGCTGATTAACTGTCCTCATTGTTACAATGTGAAGCTTCAAATCCAGAACTTCTGAATACCAGAAATAATTCCATTTTGAGGAATGCCTGAAAATGGGTTTGGACTCCCAGGTTTAGCTCTGCACTACAGATTTTCCTCATTTAATTGACTATATTTTGCCAATTTTCTGCAAAGTAGTTTTGATCTTCTGTGTCTATGCACTTACCTCCTTCAACTAAGAAGAGTAAACATACTTTCCTGGAATTTATCTCCCTCTTAGAATAGGACTGAATGATTCAAAAACATAAATGAACTAGAATGCTTGCTGTAGGATGGCTCAGAGGAAGATGAAGAAGTTATTCCTGAGCCTTTTGCAAACCTTTATTGCTCCCAAGAACTGAAGGTTACTCAGAGAACGATCATTCTCTTATTTCTGAGTTTGAAAACAACATACTGCCGTTTTTCCTTGTGCTTCCACTTGTGTCCCATACAGCACATGGCAGTAGATAGTAGAGATGGAAAAAGAGGGAAAAGTGGTGGAATATCGCTGGGAGGAAGAGGGAGCCCACAGATCTTCCATTAGCAATGCCGATCAGACTCTGTATGTACTATAAAGGGTACCAAAACAGGTGGGACCCCGTGACCTTTATCCTTCAGAGCACTGATGGCAAAGTACAAGGTTTTGATTTTAACTTTCACATATGTTGGATTTCTAATTTTGCTGAGTTGCGAGTATGCATGCTGAAAGGTTACATACTCACCCTCTGCTCCTCCCTGAGGGTATGGCTAAAAGGAGGTTTAAGATGAGTCACTCCAAAGCTCTTATTATTGCACAGGCATTGATCAATGTCTGTAAAGAGCCAGTAAAAAATACATGTATTGAAATTATTTAAAAGTTGTATCATATATATTTTTAAAGTACAGACCAATACAGGATGTAAGGTCCTGTGAAAGACACGTTCGTCACTGAATTATGCCATGTAGGGACCACAGGGGCAGGAGTGTACACTTTATTGAAGCAAGTGCTTAAGAAGCTCTCCAGCTGCCTAGATGTATGAAAGATAATAACTATCTTTTCCTCTTTGATGCAAAAACAGAAGAGGAAAAAAGGTTTCTGATAGTGACTATCATTTGGTAAGAGGAAGAGGCAGTGGAGCTGTAAGAACGAAACATGTCATAGGCTCCCATTCAATTGTTATACACATCCTGCTACAGAGATCGTGCCTCCAACACAGAATATAGATGTCAGAATCCAGTATTAAATACTCTTACCTCATTTCCTAAGGTGTTCATAATTGTCAGTCATCCTGCAGATTTTACAACTGATACTAAAACGAGAACAATTTATTGCCATATTGTGTCTTGAAGGTGTCTACACTCTATAAGTAATGACCTTGTCAGATAACAGCTGAACAAAGGAAGAAAATGTAGTGGTTGAGTATGTAGTTCTTCCAGCCCTGCTGTATGATATTTTAAAGAGTTAGCTGTAATATTCAATAAACCAAATAAACAGGCTTCCAAATTGGCAGGAGGGATAAACAGTAGAAGAACTAGAAGTACATCTGGTAAAATACTTTCTTCTCTTTTTAGCTGTCATCTGCAAGGAATGTTCCCAGGACAATAAACTCAGAATCCAGTTGGGAAAACAATAATTGTTTTCCACTCCTGTCATCAGGAAACTGAAGGCAGAACAAAGTGCTTAACTTGTGTTATCACAGTGACGGATGTCTGCAGCATTCCCACCACCCCTCATGCCCCCAGATTGTTTGGAAGCGTCTGCATTCAGTGAGTTTAAGGCTTTAGGGATATGCATATGCAGTACACAAGCAGCCTGAATGTTCATGAGTGAAAGAATAAATATGGAAGTATTACAAAGGGTTGATTTCTCTGTATAGCTGCATGTTACCTGCTGTCCACTCTACTTCAAGTTGTACACTCAGAGATTATAGCTGGCAAACATTATGTATGACCAAGAGAATTGTCTTCAAAGTTCAGGAGTAACTTTCCAATTTTAAATGTTATTAACAGGTCAGATTCTGGCATTTCCATCAAACTTTTCAAGGAAACAGAAAGTCCTGCCTGAGCGTCCACAGATGAATCACTAATAGCTGTAGTCTTTTCCAGTCCCTTGGGATAAGAGCTACTCGGTCTGGAAATACAAAGCCATTCCTTTGTTTCTCCAAAGAAGAAACTGTTTTCTACTAAGTCAAAAGGAGTTTTGCTATTGTTTTGAATAAAGACAGTAATTCTTCTCAGCAAGGAGTGACATTGGTAGGAGGCATTGTTTCTCCCAGCAGTCCCAGCACAGGACAAAGCCTGCCTTGCTGGTGTCATGCTCTTGAGGGTTACAAGGGTTACAAGGTTTCCTCCTGGCACTATTCTGTGTGGCTAGATCTGGATGGAAGCTCTTGTAGCTCTCAGGTTGGCCACAAATGCAAGAATTAGAGAGGCTGCTGGTCATCCTGCATGAAACCTTCTCTGTCCTTTTGCCTTGAGCATTAGGTTTATGGAAGATCTACAAGAAGTTCCTGCTGCTGCTTCAGAGGTAAAGAAGTTCCTGTGTGGTGAATTTTTTATCTATTACACTATAACATCCTGCCATGTTTTCTATACAGAGGAAAAAAGCCTCCTCTGAAGGCATCCCATAGCTTGTTGTACACAGGCCAAGCAGCTATTTTTATTTTTTTTCATCTTCATGACCACACTGAGCACCATGCCCACTGGCATGGAACATCCCAGTAAAGAAATGAGGACAATGCAATCCTGCATTGCTGCTTGTGTCTCCTAAGTAATCCTGTTCAGTCACATACTATTTCTAGTGTCTGCTCAGTAGCATGATATGCGTTACCTCAGTCTCTGTCTCCTGTGTGTGCCTTCTATCAGCTTTGCAAGACTTCATGAACAATTAATGGGAAAAATGTAAAGGACAGAGAGGCAACTGATGAGCACTAGCTCCTGAATAAGACCCAGTCCCTGAAATCTGTGCAGAATCAACAGCTTTTCTAAAATTGATTGCTTGCATATACAGATGTAGGAGATGGTGAACGCTACAGACTCTATGAATTTCCACAGCCATCCGGTTTAGGTGCAGCTTTGAATGTTAAATATTAGGTGATTCAGTTGCCTAATCAGAAGCATCTCACATCTTATATTGTGACCAGCCTTCAGTTGCTGCTGAAAAAGGGCTTAGATCTTCTGTAAGTCCTTATCATACCTGTCTGCCCAAAGTAGATCCCTTAACAACCTAGGGCATCTAAACAGCATAGATACCTAGTCCAGGTCTGTCCTGATTCCTCCCAAGATGTCTGCCTAGCTGGGAAAAAGGGATTCATTTGAAGTTCAAAGGTTGTATTTTCTGAGTAGAATAAAAGGGTTTCCTTTGTCTTAGTTAGATGGATCATTAGGAGAACAAGCAGCCCTTCATGTTTTGGCACATGAAAGGAAACCCAGAAGGTCACGAGCTCTCACATGCAACCAAAAACTGTTCATAGTGTATCTATAATCGGTATGTAAGCCGTGGTGAAGAGTGCCAGTCTTGATGTCACCTGACTGCTTTCATGCAATCAAAGGCAGTGGAGTCCTTTGATTAAGGATTTATGAGATTTCAGACGCATCGAAGACTGTCTTTATTTAAATGTGAGTAGGCTCTTGTGAGAATTGAAGCCATTATGTGATGAGAAGAATGTACTGGGTTTTGTGGTGGTTTTACCTTGCTGGGTAGCTGAACTCCACCACAACTGCTCTCTCACTTCCCCTCCTCCTCAGAAAAGCTGGAGGATACTGGAAAGAAAAAAAAAAGGCTCGTCGGTTGAGATAAGGATAATTTAATTAAAGGTCAAAGGAAGAGGGAAACAACAAGCAAAGGCTGTGCAGAAGCACAGAGAGAGAAAAAAAATTGTTCTCTACTTCCCATCAATATCAATGAGTGATGTTCAGCCATGCCCCAGGAAGTAGATATGCGTAATGGTTGTTTGGGAAAGACGTCTTCATAACAAGAAGCCCCCCTTTCCTTCCCCTTTCCCACCTTTTATTGCTGAGTGTGACACCACATGTATGGATATCACTTTGGTCAGCTTAGCTCAGCTGCCTGGTGATGTTCCCTCCCCACATCTTGCCCACCCCCAGCCTACTGGCTTTTGGGGGACATTGGAGGGAGTCTTGATGCTGTGCCAGTGTTGTGGAGCAATAGACAAAACTTCAGCATGATACCAATGCTGTTCTAGCTACGAGTGCAGAACACAACGCTATATCGACTGCTGCAGGGAAAGGTAACTCCATCCCGGCAAGACCCAGTGAGTTACATGACTTGCAAATCTCAATGAAGTTTTCTACATCTACAAATTTCTTTCCAGAAATTATTTAAATACACTTCATGCCATGTGACTCAAACAATTCCATGAAAGAAGTGGAGCTAAATAAAATAAAAGTAACCCAGAACTTTCATCATTGCTCTACAAACACATAATCTTAGCGTGTATTTTATGATAGTGGGATGATGTGGATTTCCTAAATGTAAATCCTGGAATGACATATTGTCACACTTACTTGTGTAATGGCAAAGAAAAATTATGCATTCTAAAAGATAAAGAGCCCTGAAAGATATAGCAACAACAGCGATGACAAAACCTTATGATCCGGTGTGTTTGCCTCATGAATTTTGAATACTTGTCATTAGCAGTACCGAAACAAAGCGTTGGCTTTTAGATTAGCAGGCTCTTCAGGTTCTTACGGCTGCTCAAGCACAGCATACTCGGTGTCTTGTCCCACTGGTCTACCCTGGAAACCTCAGTTTTACTGGTAGCCCCAGGTCAAACTTCAGCAGTAGCGAACCAGGTGTGAGAGCAATCCTCTCCTACTCTGCACTCTAACTTCTGTGAAGCAACAGGGTATTTCCCCACTTTCCCCTATGCCGAAAGTGGGTCTGGAAAGGTAAGTCATTGCAAGATCTGCTCGCTTAGCCATCCAGTCTAATATAAAAGCAGATTCAGGGAAAGTATTGTATTGTATCTTAGAAGAGGGTGAATGCAATGCCGTGCCCTCATGGGCATGCCCCATGGGTGGCTTTTGGCATTTTGGCAAAAACAACTAGGCTTCAATGATCTTTGACAGTCCTCTTTGATCTTGTTAAAGGGGCAACCACCCTTCAGTCTTCAGTTTTAACTTGACAGTTCCTGCTTTCACTTTGGAGTCGCTCCTCCACAGGCACTAGTCATCTTTATGATAACATCTAGGTATGTGACATCATGGGCTAGATCTGAAGAGAAAATCTGCCGTCTGGGAATCAGACTTTTCCTTGAAACCAGTGCCTCTCCAGGGATGCCTCTTTCCTTGTGGGATCTCCCGCAGAAGGAACTTCCCTTCATGCCACAAGACTCAACCAAAACACACACCCTCTGGCATGGCTGATGCACATAAACGTCAGTTTTCTTTGCAGACTTCCAAATGCCAACCTTTTGCCCTCAGCAACATCCTGGATGTTTCCTTTCTTAGCTGGAGGCTACAGCTGAATTAAGTGTCCTGGCTGCTTTGGCTGTCACCATGCAGGCTGCTGGTGAGGCATCCTAGTGTACTGGAGCTCTCGGCAGTAGCACCACGTCTGTGACGAGCCTAGAAGGTGATCTGGGCCCACAAAGCAGCTTGGACTCTGCGTGTTCACAGATGAATCAGCATGCTCAGGAATTACAGCACAGACTTGACTGGCTAGAGCTGCTGCACATGCAGCAGTCATTTGCAGGAGTGTTTTTTGTGTCTTTGCGGTTTTTGTTTGTTTGTTTGTTTTTAAAGGCCAGCTCGCAAGGCTCCCTGTCTTGGTTCTCTGCTGTATGTACTAGAAAAATTGAACACTGAGAGGACTGAAAGCCCAATCCGTTCTTTTGTAACCTCTGCTGTGCTTTCTGTCAAGGCTTATGCGTCCTGTGTGACACAGGGCAGATGTTTTTCTTGCTGGGCTCCGTCATGCTTGACAAACCCTGTGATGGGAACACCTAAATGCGGTACCCACTTGTACTTTCTCTAACACCTCCCCTCAGAGCTCCCAGTGAGGCCTCGTTTCCTTCCTCCTGCCTTGGTGGGCTGAGAATATTCCACCTCAGCTCGCCTCATGGGAGTCAAAAGCAAAGGATTAGACAAGAGGCAGCATGCCTTTGACGATGTAGATGTATCCAGGAAGACCTAATTCTGCCACCTTCACTTCTCTCGAAATATACTCAGTGAGTCACTTAGCTGACCTTCACACCCTTATTCACTGATTCATACAGCAACGTACAGAGGGAAGATGACAGAAGCAGCAAGTCTGGAATATGTTTACTTCTTGTGACTCAAGTCACGCATGCTAAATCAAACTAGCAGGGTTCTCTAACACAGATTTTGGATCTGCAAAGTAATTTTGTATGTAAACAAATTATGGAACACCTTCCTCACGATCAGCCTTTTTCAATATATGTATGCATTTTTTCTCTCTCAAAAAGCACCTTCTCTCCTGCAGGAAAAGAGATAGAGGGATCCTCCTAGCTTAGGCCTCAAGAGAGAAGAGACAGTGAAAAATTTCAGGAGCTACTGAAGGAGTGGAGGAGCAGAAGGAATGAGGAGAGAGCAGGTCATGGAGAGCAGGACAATAGGGAGGGGATTTGGATATTGAGGCGGAATTGTTTATGTCAGAAGCATAGCCCTGCAAACTCAGAGCTTTGCTCTGTTCCTGTTTTAATAAGTATAAAAGAATAACTTTGCTGAAATAATGGGATGAATTTCAAGGAGGTGAGAAGTAGGTCTCTAGTCTTCTTCTTTTATGAGGTCTTCCTAATTTATCCATAGCTTGCCTCTAGATCCTTAACTCTCAAAAGTGGAGCTTCTTCTACATGACCATAAAGGCCAGATGCTCAGAGGGCAAATGTATTTGCTCATCTGTGCATGCAAAGCTACCTCAGTGGTCGTTCTTATCCCAGGACTGAGAACTTTTAGTTTATTGTTTGGACAGACAAGGAGAGGAGGGACGGAGCACACACTGACTCAGCACATTGCACAAAAGGATTGAGCAAACCATAGGAGGTGAGCTTTAGGTGTGAGCAACAGCAGCATGCTTGAAATGTTGCCACCAAGTCATTCTCAAGGATCTGTACATCTAAAAAAGAAATATGATATTTATATGTCAGTTCAGCAGACATCATTAGTTCAAATGGCTTTTCTTTTTGGAAAATGAAAGGGAAATGACTAAGACAACGTAAACAGTTATCAAAACCATTGACTTTATTGCAAACATATACAGTGGGCTTCTGAGAGACTATTTCATACCATGTGATTCTGAGTCCTGAAAAGTGTTAGAACACTGAAAACCTGACTGGCATTTGACTGTAAGGGAGCTGTAACAGTAAGACAAACTCATTTGAAGAAATATTAAAAGTGCCAGGATAATAAATGTACTTATAATGCTCTCTGGTCTCTTGCAAAGCCCTCTATTCTTCCCTGCTGATTTTTCCTCTAAATGGGGATTCTTTGCCAATGAAAACAGAAAAAGATTTTCACATTCTCAAATGTCTTAGCTTTTGGCATTTGGAGTAAAACCAGCTACTTTTGAAAAATAAAACTTTTTTTTTTTTTAATGGAAAACTTATGTTCCTTAAGAGTCTAGAAGCTATAAAAAGAGGCTTTCTTGAAATCATTGCAATTTTTAAAAACAATAATGCAATTCATGTGTTTTCTAAAGCAAATTTAATTAGTTTTTAGTAATTATCTCTCAAAAAGGGTAAGTATTTCCAGCAAGCCCACATATAATACCAGAATTTGCAATTGTTTTTCAGTGTCTTTATTGTGGCACATTGATGAGATCAGTCAATAAAAGCTGAAGAACATTTCAGAGGTGGAAAAAGTTGGTGTGACAGAATGAATGACACAAGGGAATGCTGCAGCCGTAGTGTCAGTCCTGTGACAGTGCGATGTACTGCTCTGTCAGGAGAAGAGTGCAATTACTACGCAAAAATAATAAATCTTTTCAGACTTTCCAAATTTAGGAATAAAGGTGTCAGAAGTGTTCAAATTACAGATGCGTTCCATGGAAAATCTTTACCTCACAAAAGTATAAAGAGAAGTGTTTGAAACTTAGGAGAGAATAATTTGTAGGTCATTTAGGCCTCCCTGACTCTGCTTCTTTTGCATGTGGACATGCTTCCTGTTCCTCATGTGACAGAGGACGCCCCAAGAACATAGACTCTCTCTCTCTCTCTCTGCCTCTTCAAGTCTTCATTTATTCATAAGCCCTGCAGCCAGAAAGAATTAGCTGTCATCTTGTCTCACTCAGCCATAATATAGGCAGCTGGGTTTTGCAAATCAAGCCCACCACTTCTAGTAGAAGGATACCCCATCTGGGTTCCGAAATGGCAAATGCTGTGGGCCCACAAACTGTCCGTCTCCACTTTCCCTGCAGCCCAAGAGCTCTGCCCTGGCAGAAGAAGGCAGCTTACCTGTGAGGAGTAAGCTACTTGCAAAGCATAGGAGAGCTGGATGGATTCTCTTGCAGTTCCTCTTACTGAAGGAAAGGTCCACTTTTGAGTGGCAGAATTTCCCCAAGTCACACGCACGAACCAGGAATGAAATGTATGTTATTGGACAAGAGCAGACTCTTAGAAATTCCAGGAGAGGAAAAACTCCTTTTCAAACTTTTAGATTTTCACCATGGTCACTGCAGTTACAGAAGTCACAGCAGCAACCTGAGTACTTTCTGACAGAGAACCTCAAATCACTCAGCAGTGCTAAATTAATAGAAAAGAAAAATATTTTTAAAATCTTTTTCTTTTCTCACTTCATCATGAAGCACTGTTCAGTCATATTACGGAAAGCCCTCTGAGCAGAGTATGAATAAGCCAAATTTTAGGCCCAAGGAAGGGGAAGAATGTTAAGAGCGAGGGGATCTGTGGATGATCCCTCAGAGTATGGACAGATGTATTGTTGCAACAGTCGGTATCAATGCCCACTGCAACAGCACCGTGATTCTATGGTGTGTGAAAGGAAGATCAAGAAAGTAAAATAGACTTATAATGTATTTAAATTTGAAGGGAAAGTGAAAAAAAGAATAAAAATCGGTGGCCTTTATTCACAGTGCAATGAATTTCTGCAGAAGTTTGAAAAACACCCTTAATTATCCATGTAATTCCAGAGCATGCTAAAAAAGAGATTTGACCATCTATCTTTGTAACTATTCTGAAAAGACAGCTGAAAGACTGCTAGGAATGAATATCTTGCTGGCAATGAGAGAGCTGCCCTGCTGGCTATGCATTAAAGCAGAAATTTTGTTTTCATTTGAACTGAAATACCTCGACAACTCCAGAACAGTCGGCAGTGGTCTCCGGTTTTACTTCTGCGAAAAGGAGGACAAAACCTGGTCCTGAATGACTGACTTTATTGCTTTCTGCTCTGCATGCAGAGGAATCATAAAGAGAAGGATTTACATGACATTATTTGAGCACATTGGTAACGAGACAAATCTGTTCTAACACATACTGTAGGGATAAAAGGGAAAAGAATAGAATGATACCAATCTTACAGCAAGAAGTTATATAAAAATCCACATTACTGATATTAGGAAAAACAATTTCTGATTCAATAATTTCTTGTCCTGAGACAAGAAGCTACATAATCATGAGGAAAAAAAAAAAAACAAAAAACAAAAAACAAAAACCAGAAGTAGGCATTCCAGCAACAAGGAGGAATTACAGAGATTTGGGAACACAACTGAATAGCTGTGAAAGTTCATATCTAAACTAATTATCTTGACAGTATCTATCACAAGTGCACTGCAAGAATCAAGACGACAACAACAACAAAAAAAAGAAACACTCACAGTGTCAAAACGCATTATTTGTGGCTGTTGAAAAACTGAAATCTCTGCTGTGACACTACCTGTTAAGTTTTAGCATTTTGTGCCTTTAAATCAGAATGGGAAACTAATGAAACCCATCCAGAAACTCAGCTAACAATCTTCCAGCAACTCACCACCAAAGTTTTTAAAAAAATAAAAAATTGAAGGCAGAGTTAAACAAACCGAAACACTGACAAAACCAAATGGATTCCCAGTAATATGAAAAAGAAAGCCAAAGTAATATTCCAGATGGAGATTATTTGGAGTTATAGCACTGAACTGTATAAAGCTAAAGGAATTGTAATAAAGAATGAAAATGAAGCTTTGGCTATTAAATGGAGGGGATAGGAAACTGCACCACTGAGAGATGGGTGTGTTAGGCAGCAATGAGAAATGGGATACTCTTTGCAAGAGATTAGTTCCCGAGCTGACAATTCTGCAAAAGCAAAACAAAGCCAGCAACTCTTCCTAAATATCTCATCATCTGTAGTGGGTTATGAAAGCTGACTTGTGCATGCACTAATATTTGACATCAGGGAACACAGAACAGGTAAAATAAATCCCTCTGTCGTTCTCTTGCTCTGCAGGCTGGCCAGCAGAGCTGCGTTGAAGTACTGACTCTGGGAGCCTTCTGCTGTGCTAGTGAAAGCTCAAAGAGGACTGCATTGCCCAGGGAGATGGGCGCTGCAGCATCATTGCACTGGAGCCCAAGTCCCTGCAAGCCTGGTGATGGTATCCAGTGAACATTTACCAAATTCCTCTTCACTTTTAAAGATGATGGGATAAAGGATAAGGAAGGTATCTGGGGTGAGAGAGAGAGTTAGAAAGGGGCTGCCCAGTGTCATCAGAAGTAACCATAGCCAAGGGTTCAGGTACTTAGTGGCGCTTCTGAAGTTCTGCACCCCGGCTGGCCAGGCAGACAGCTCAGGTCAGCTGGACACAGAAGCTGGGAGAAGGATCCCAGGCACTGATCTGCTGTGCTTGAGGGCACCAGGACACCCGAATCTTTCTTAAAGCTGCAAAAGCTCATTGTGAATGTGTTTTATTTCAATGGGATATTAAGCTGCAGATGACATTTACACTTAGAGGCTTCTGTACAGCTTGGTTTCCAGTTTGATCTCACCTCTCCTTATCAGAGACCATGCCCAACCCCATGTACTCCAGCTGGATCTTCCACTGCATTCTCAGACAGCCTATGGCCAAGTTAAATATTGAACTGGGGGACTGGCAAAATCTTCTTCCTGCTAAGGACTGAAAGCCTTCGGAACACTTTTAGCAGGTCAGAACTTGACATATACCTTAATATTATCCAACAATAACCAGAAAAATAAATAAACTCTTTGTTAGCAAGCAGTCTGAAATAAAAGCACAAGTCACATTGAGGCTTGAAGTCCCACTTCCCTCTCCCTTGTGGTTTCCCTTGCCCTGAACTCTGAAATCTGGGTGTCTGCTATTTCTGCACCAGCCTCCATTTCTTTGGCCCATTGCTGTTGTTGGCTGCTTCTCCCTCAGTCTATACACCCACGTTTCACTCTCTCTGCCCATCCACCTGGTTTTCACTCTCACAAGAGACAGCAGAATAGATCAAAGTCCTTCTGACAGAAATGAGTCCAGGTCAAAGGTTTAGCAGTTGGACCTGCTAAATATCATTGAGGAGTTTATATGCAAAACACCAATTATATGTGGTAAAAATGTGAACTCAGATGTCACTGACTCTTCAGAAGTCACTGAGATCCTTGTATTGATATGTTCTGGTTTAACTCCTAGGAGAAGGGAATATTTATATTTAAAGCCTTCTGTTTCTATATTGTTTCTTAAGTTATATTTATTGCTTGACAGTGAAAAATTGATCTACACCTGTTATATCTAAGTCTCTTAACAAGTTTGAAATATAGCAGAGCGGAACATCTATTTGACATTTAAAAGAATGAGACAGTTGTGTACTGTGCTTAACAGTGACGCTGTCAATCAGCTCTTTTTTATGTATCATAGGCGGCGCTCACAAACTGTGTGAAATGTTTTCTAGACACAATAGGAATGCAGTCCTGACCTTTAAAGAAAGAGTAAAGTCTGTGCAGTTTGCTTGCATATTTGGTACGTTTATCTGCTAAGACATATTTAGCACAGTCCTAAAATTGAGACTCTTATCAGAGCTAATGTAGAGTGTGAAGTAAAAATCAGTACAAATGTCCCTAAATTAAACTGCATCAGACTTTTTTATCCCTAGTTTCTGTGACATGTTCCAAGTGGGTGGCAGTCAGACGTGATTATAAGTCACTCTTTTCTGTTCTCTAACTTGAGCACTACCCAAGATAGATGGTGGGCACCTCCAAAATAGCTTATCCACTCACTCAAAGACTTTAGGAAGACCTTAGATTCACTGTCACTCTGTAAGACTTACCTGGCAAAATCCAAAAACTGTCTTCTCATATCAGTTTAAACTCTGTCATTTTTCACTCCTTTGCAATTTGAGAAGACTTTGGCAGCAGCAGACTGGAATTATCTTTTGCAGACTCAGGAAGATGGTACTAGACTGTGTTATTCTCAAATCACATTAGTGGTTTTTTTTTTTTTTTCAGCAGGAACAACACTAGAAACTTTTTAAAAATGAAAGTTATTGTCATTCATGGGGGGACATTCCTATTCCTGCTGAGTGGATTTTAGACACTTTTTATTGCATCAAATTCTTATATCTCTCATTAACTCACAGAGTTCTATTAATATTGTCCTAAGGACAGCGTATTGCACTCTTGATCTGCAAAAGGCATAGATGAGGTAAGTTCCCAACTTGCAGTTTCCTCTTGCACAGTTTACAGGATCCTGTGAAATGGTCCAGCAAATTCAGGCTGAAGTAATAACACAACAGTTAAAGAAGGTGTTGGGTACACACAAACCGAACACTGGGCTGTATTGACTGCACAGAGACAAAAGGCCCATTAGGAAGGACGGTTAAAAACATATTTTTATTTCAAACAACGATCCTAAACCTGGTGAAATGTGTGCAGATGCTTAACATTTTGCTTTGTGAGTGGCTCTATTTAAATCAATGGGGCTCTTCACAGCATGTAAAACTTGACACATACATAAGTCTTTTCAGGATCAGGGCCAAACATTTTTTTTTTTTTTCTGAGGAGTGTGACTTGCTTGGAGACATTCCAGAGGAAAAAAAACAACATGTGGGGCTTTCTATAAAATTGTTGGCACCATTCTGCTTATTAAACAGACATGAATTCACTCAAGTAAGATAAGGTCTAGACATTTATATCAAGTATGTGAAAGCTTGTACCTATTTTTAAGTCAAAATAAAATAGCAATAATACATCTGGATTTGTAGATTGCATTAATTTCTTGATACATATTTATTTAACTTAGAGTTTTAGAATGTTACTTCTCTTACGTATTTTACTATCTTACCTATAGTTCTGTTACCAGGCAAAATTTGCTCTGATGGCTAATAAGGTGCAAAAACTTTCAATCAGACTTCATGGAAAACAGTTTTATTATTTACTTTATGACCTTAGATGTGGCAAAAAGTAAATCTTTTTGTCTTACTGCAAGCTAATTCAGCACTAAGTATACGAGACTGATTTTTTTTGTCAATTTGTGGCTTGCATATTGAAGAGCAATACATTCAGTTCAGGAACAGAGTCTAATTTTAGATCAGTATTGAAGGTGCTATGAAAATGAGAATGCTGGGAGTGTCAGTAGGACTTTTCAAGAGCAATCCCAGTATAGTTATTGAAGTACAATGATTGTAAGATGAGAGAAATCACAGAACAGACTTTACTGGTCTCAGTGGAACCTGTCATACACCTGAAATTATCCATCCTCCAGTTGTTATCATGGACATGGCCTCAAACTGTTTCAGATAAACACCCCAACATTATAGCTCTTCAAGAAAACAGAAAGAGTCATTTGCCTGCTTGGTGCTGGACCGCGTGGTGGTAGATGGTGCCAGCACCCTAAATAAGCAGCCTGGGGAAACACGTGGAACATCTGGCGACAGCAGCTACTTTTAATCACACAGGCCACAGGTCACATTGTACCACAGTGCCCAAAATGAGTGTCACATTTAGCAAAGCACGTTTACTTGGCCACAAGATGTCCTGAGGTCAGACTTAAAAGCTTCTGCAGATGTAGACAGGAACCCGACATGATTTTCACGAGTCCCTAAGTGCTCATTTCCCATTGGTTTCTCACTAGGACCTTCTGTGTATTATTACTTTAAAAAGACTTCAGAAATATGGCATTAGCTGTCTGGAGGCACGCTGCCTTGCTTCAGCCTGCAGAAATTCAAAAGCTGCCCGTTGGGTAACTTCTTCATCTATGGGTACTTTAGGGCAGCTCTCCTCTCATGCCTGTGCCAAGATCCGCTCAGGGCTCCTCGTCTGGGAATGCGGGAGACCTGGGTGAGTTGACAGGGAGTATTGCCACATGAATCAGCTGCATTTTTGTTAATAGAATTGCATAGAAAGTTTTGAAGAGTTTTTAATCTCCTGGGGCGTGGGAACCTCTATGGATTTTTCAACAGAGATTGCTTCCCATATATATAGGGAAAATAATAGCTTTTTCACTATTTTTGTGAACCTTTGCATTTGGGGATACCTCCCCTCGCCTCCCTGGTACTCTCCAGCACCCAGACTGGCCATGCCAGAAGGCATCAGACCCCTTCTCTAAGCTTACTTTACCGAGCAACTTCCACATTCCTATTTTTAAAAGTTGCACATTTTGAAGATTAGGGAACACATGGTCTTTGCAAGATAATCTCCAGTTCCTTCCCCATTCCACACAGTCACACTGCTCGGTGCCAATTTTATTGCATGGCATTGCTGAAAGGTCTGTTATAGAAATATATATAATCTGTATTATGACTTCCCTGAAAAAAAAGATTGGATGAGGAAGGAATGTTCCCGAGGAAGTGGACTGCATTTTCGAGATCTAAGAGTATTCAGAGCTAGAAGTAATGAGTACAGAGCAATGCCCTCAGAAATGCTATGCAGCGTATGCGAGGATCAGCAACGTGGCACTAGATGGCACTGTAGTAATCTTCACTCAAAAAGCCTATGCCAGACCCAAGGAAAGATGGATTCAGGTCCAGTTCTGAATGGGCAGCTGGGATTTAACGTCTAAATTTTACCTGGGTGGCTTTGGGGGATTCTGATGCATATGAGACGTAGCAGTCCTTCTGAGGATGCTAATACATAGCCTTCAGCAGGTTGATAAGTGATAGAATAGATACAATGAAGAAGAGATGAAAAGCTGGCTGAATATTTTCATTTCACGAGGTGAGATTATAAAGGCATCTGAGAAGCTGTTACGTTCTGTTAAATCCAAGGGAAGGATATTCAGATGCAGAGCGAAGCCCAGTACATCTAAAACTGTCTCACTCAAAAGAACACCCAACGTTTTGTGTGTCATCTAGGCAGTTGGAGAGTTCAATGTCTGCAGGCATAAGCTGGGTGTTTGTAACTGCAGTGTTTTGTGCCTACCCAGGAAGACTTGATTTAGTGGGGCAAAGTCAACTAGATCTTGGGACTAGCCTCGTGGGCTGCATCTTCTTGTCTCACTGAGTTAAATGCTGACTATTGACAACTTCTTTAGAAGTTTCACGCAGCCGTTAGCTAACATCAAAAATTAATACACATCTTGTTCCTAAGACAATGGTCTGTTGGCTCCAACAAGTACAGCAATAAGCTGTTTTCAGAGCCAGCTTTTAGAACTTACAGTCTTTTTGGTAGCAATTGAGTGGTCCTGAGGTGTGTGTTATCAAATGCATATAGGAGAAAATAGAGCCTGTTGAAAAAAATGTCCGTTCTTGTAAACTGAACTGATTTAAAGTAAATTCAGGAGATTGCTGTGATATAAATGACATGGTCTATCCCAGGTTTGAATTCTAAAATGTTGTAGAACCAGATTTATAAATCTTGTAAGTCTTTTTAAGAAAACATCTAAGTGCAGAATATTCAGTACAACAGCAATGCAAGTTATTTTTATAATGTCATAATACTTTTTCTATTATATATTTCTTTAAGTTACATTTTGCCTTCTGTTATGCTCCAGGTTCAAATCCTCAAAGGGTAATTAGTATCTATTTCACTGGAATCAGTGGGAGTTAGTTATCTCAGCTACTCTGACATTTATGTTTTAAGGAGAGATCAGCATGAATGTTTAAGTTTCTTCAAGTAAATCTTATTATAGTCATATAGCTACTTACAACTTAGGGATATTTCCAGCTAAAAGGCCATCTACTTGCCAGCTAAAAATAAAAAAGAAAAATCTAATAGTGCATTCCTTTACTACAAGAATGGTCGTTATCCTTGTAAATAGCCCAACTGAAGTAGGATTGCTTAGAAAACTGAGCATTGGAATCAGTATTATTATTTGACCACATGATTTGCTGTCACCCAGGCAATATGTTTAGGTTAACCCAAATGGGTATTCAACACAAGGACGGTGGAGAAGAGGGGTCGTAAGAGTCAGGGCATAAAAATCTAGTAGGCACCATTGCTTCAGACAATGCCAACATATAAACTGCATAGTTTAATAAGAAAGTAAATGCCCCTTGTGCTGGAATTGGACTATTTGTCCATGCAAGGCTAAAGCTGTGGTAAAGGCAAGAGACACATGATGTCCAAAAACACTTCAAACTGTCTCTTTTAGTCATAAGCCACTGCTCTTTGAAACAATTCCTGTGTGGTTCTGAGCACATCCTGAGAAAATGTTTTAGTTGTCCTACTTCTTCTAATGTGCACTCTAATAAGGGCTCCTTTAATCTGTGCTTTAAATCTCCTTTAATCTGGTCATTGTTTTACACTTTGAGATGTACCCCTGAGGCCTCCTCTTGCCTCAGAAGAGGCTTGAAAACAACCATAACTTGCTGCTTGCTTTTTCAGACATGTCTGTGTCTACATTCCTGGAGTCGATGTTGGTCCTGATAGACATGTCCTAAAAGCAGGCTCTATCCTAGGTGCAAAAATAGTCTGTGCAGCTGGCAGCGAAGCACGACACTCACCGAAATGCTCTCTGGTGAAGTGAAGGTCTGATGAGACGTGGTTAGTAGTTCGGCCCATTGTGCAACCTGAGTGACTTAACCAAAGGCAATCCCATTTCAAGTCCACAAGAGCAGCTAGAGAAAGTTCTGAAAAAGCTTCCCAAACAGTGCGGTATGGCTGTGGGAAACAGCAGCAACACGCCATAGCTGCCTGCTAGCCCTCCAACAGCACGGGGCGATACACAAGGGGTGGAACGGGGCCTTGCCTTTCCTTGAGCAAGCACAGCCGCAGCAGAGGTCCATCAATTGCTGTGCAGGCTTGGGAAGAGCTACGTGCTTGGTCAGTGCTAATGACATGGCCAAACCAGTGGGTGTGTGTACGTGGGTGTGTGACGTGGGGGATCAGGAAGTTTGTCTTACCTAATCCTATACCTGAAGGCCAGGTGTCCTGCCTAGTCACCTGGGCTTCCTTTGTGTCAGTGATGAGGTAGGGTAATACATCCTCTTCTAACCTAGGAGTTAAAGCCTAGGAAAAGAAAACCAGTTTAGGAAATGAATAGCTACCACTTAGCTGAACATGTGGTAAGTCTCCATGTGCACTTAAAAATAAGTCATCAATAAACAGTACATGTAAAACATTTTACTTCCCTTCTAGGTTTGAAATCCACAACTAATACTTTCTCAACTTCTTTGATTTATTTATTTATTTATTTATTTTTGTCTGGAGCCTCTGTCGTGTGAGGAGAGGCTGAGAGGGGTGAGGCTGCTCAGCCTGGAGAAGGAGAGTCTCAGAGGGGATCTTCACGGTCTGTACAAATACTTGGTGAGAGGGAATGAAGGAGGCAGGCTTTTCTCAGGGCTGTCCAGTGACAGATTGCCCAGAGAGGCTGTGCAGTCTCCATCCTTGGAGATACCCAAGCTTGTAATGTCCAACCTGTAGTAAATCCAGACAGCCCTTGCAGAGAAATAGGTATTAATTTTAATATTAATCTAGTTGATCCTAACATAAATGACACTGAATTTGCATGATCTGTATGTTTATTAATGTTCCATCCCTTTTGCTCTCATTTGTCTTTAATTTTCATTTCTACAGCTCTTCTCAATTATGGCTTTAGTTGTATTTCCCAGTTCATATTTTTCCTTCAACACACACACACACAAATCCCAAAGACATGAACAAATACACTATATTTTTTGTTTCTTGATGGAGATTTAAACAAACAAACAAACAAAACAAAACAAAAAAACACAAAAGACATTCTCTCTTTTTTTACTACCTTCATGTTTTTGATTACTTATTTATATTTATCTATGTACACATGCACAGACACAGGATCATTTAATTTAAATCATTCAGGTGTTTTGACATTGTATGAACCTTTTCAATGTTTTTTCATTCTTTATGTATAGCTGTCAGCAGTAGCCACTAACACTGAACATTAATAATTACAATCAGATTTTAATGTAAGAAATTGAGATCCTCAGCCTTACATCACTGACTGTCGGTGCTCTGAAACCACAGACCAAGTTCAAAACTTCTTTGCTATAAGTCTATGAGTCTCTACATGGACTGAAGGCACCAACCATAAGGTTGCCCAGCTCCTGGCAGGTTCTGCTACAGCAGGAGTATGGCCTGTGCAGATGCCAGGGGACTGCTTGGCTGCTTCAACTTATACTAAGATCATGCGGACAGTCAGGTGCCCCCAAGACCTGGGGAACAAACAGAAGTTTTAATGCAACTATACAGGTCTCAGACCTAAATTTCAAAAAACTTCGGCCATGCCTCTTGAGTCTTTAATTGTTTGCACCTAAATTTCACTCTAAAACTCACAAAGATGTGCAAAAATGCAACCCTGTTCGTTCTGGTGTTAGATCTGCACTACCTGAAGCATTTTAAAAACTGCATCACTCCTAGAGTGGCAGAGACACCCCACGCAGATGTGCACAGAGGTCTATTCTGAGGACACAGGAGGCACAACAGGTAGCTGAGATGCACATCCTTTTGCTTGTCCTCTTTCCAACAGGCGGTGACATCTGCAGATGAAAAGTGCTATAGAAAAAAAAAATAAAAATGGGCTTCCACGTTGAATCTTGCAAAGCATGGAGGGGAATCTTGTAGTACAGAGTACGATCACAGGGACTGAGTTCTGAAATGCAAACCTGGAGCACATTGGAGTGGCATTAACTGGGTTTCAGCCCAACCTTTTCCTACTGCTGCTGCTGTAGCCTGGAAAACTATGCAAATGCATTGCTGCTAAAGAAAAGGAGGAAAAACTAAACAAGTCCAGACAACAGAAGAGCCAGCTCACATTTGTATTCTGCCACAGTGGAAGAAACCTGACCGTTCGGATGAAACAGGCACAAACGAAGGGCTCACGGGGAGTATAGCTGGTTGAGTAGGAATGGCTCTAATCTCCCAACAGTGCCACAAATACCCTTTGAGAAAATGAATTCTGGAACACTTCACATTTTTAACTGTTATTCGTTTTCCATGGAATAGTACCGTGCCTCAGGCCACTCCAATAACATTCCTGGCTTGCCCTGCTGTAACGATCTGTAAAAACCCATCCAGTCAGATGATTTGGGTTTTAATATCAAGTTGCTTTGGAGAACATTCGTGGTTGGAGGTGCATAATAATATGTTTTATTATTGCCATAAAAAAAAAAATCTAGAAGAGAAGTGGTTTGCCTTTGCCCATTGGGGAGGTCTGGTTTGTTATTACATTCAGTGCAATGATAATTAATGACTCCTCAACCAGCACTAAAAAAGTGTTCCCTGGCTAAAATTTTCAAAAGTAATTAATGATTTGGGGTTTCTTTGCTTTCATGTGTTTGGTTGGAAATACCTTAAAAAGGGACCTGGTTTGCAGAAAAGCTAAGCACTGGCTTTCCAAAATTGTCTACCTCATGCTCAAAACCTTCAGCCCATGTCATTTTAAGGTCACGGTGGATGCTGTTTACTGGTAACAAAAATAAAAGTATGTCAATTCGCAAGTTAGTAATAGAGCCCCGGAGTAGATTTACAGATCACAAATAAATACATTTCAAAGGAAAATATTCTCAAATGATGCCTTCCTCGCACTTGCAAGAGGAGAATTCGAGACTCTGGGGATGAATGGAAGCTGCTTAATGAACAGCATGTAAGCAAAAGAGGGTAGACTGGGGACCGGTTCTAGCAGTTGTTTTGTATTGCTTATTAAAAGAAAGATCAAGACCACATCCTGCAGTCTTGGGTCATGCTTGGACATGTCAGAGTACTTTCGAATGTCACTGTATGGGCTGTGCCTGCCTGAAGCTGTCCTGGAGCCTGACTGTCCTGTGCCCAGCAGGAGGAATCACCATTCACTCCTGTGCGAAGGGGAGGACTGCAACTGAATCAGAAGGCCGATGTTTCAGCTGTGGTGCCAATGCTCATTCAAGGTATGCAATAATGGAGAAAGGAGCATCACCGATGTCCTTATTTCATCCACCCAAATGACTCAGCTTCAGAACAATTCAGAAAGGCTTCGAGCTCTTTCCCCAGCTCAGCTGCACTGGTGCAGGCAGGAGAAAGCAAAGAGCTGAAGGAGAAAGCAAGTAACTACTTCCAAGCTCTTCCTCTGCCAGTGTTTTATTTCATTCCCTGCTGCTTCCACTCATGTTCAGTTAGTCCAGATGAAAAACCTGCTTTGGATCTACGTCTCCCAGGCTTGGCCCCACACAGTTCAGCAGCCTTTCCTTTTCTTTGGGGGGCAGTCCTCAGGCAGGGCAGGTGTGCTGGCTGTTCAGGTCAACATGGCAAAAAGCTTTCTTCTGATACCTGAGGTTCTCATATTTAAGTGCAAGTTTGCTTTCTGTTCATTTGGGCAAGGTGCAACTTTTGGTCTTGTAAATTTAGCAGGTATGCTTGCAAGCTGCGGGGCAGCCATGCTGCAGCAGATTTTTTGTGGAGGCAACAGCCAGAGGTCTGTGAGGGCAAAGCAGGCTAGCACTGGCTCAAGATGCTCAGCTGCACGAAGCCAGCTGACCTGATGGGATTATTTGTGTTGAATTTGACACCAGGCAAGGCTCTGCACTTGCTGGAGCTTGCTCCGCCTTCCCCAGAAGGTGTCCACTTTTGTTTTGTAGGTCCCTCTTCCCAGATCCCATGGTTTACGTAGCACATGTTCATCATCCGTTTTGCTTCAAGGTATCCTTTCCTGACGGGATTTATCCACAGATGCGAAGATTTCCTCAACAGGACAATGAAAGTGGTTATTTGTTTTCTCCAGCTATATTTCCTTGATGATAGCTTACATTTTCCATCATCGATTCTTCTCCTCCTCCTGGCTGAAGGAAAGAGGGGTGTTTGTCTGAGGAGAAAAGGCCTGGAAGACGGGAGGGAGTATCAAATGACCACACTTCGATGACTGCCCTGACTTCCATGGGCAGACCTTGGGCTGTGTATTACTGGGGGCTAGAAGAAGGACTTATTCACCCCAGCCTCGGAAAGCCCCACCACTATAGCTGCGCCACGATTCTCACAGACACACTGCCTTCTGGACACAGAGTAGAGATGTTGGGTCTGCAGAGAAGCCTGCTACATCAGCTGAAATTGAAAGGGTACTGTTGTGCTTTGCTGAACTCGTTTTACCCCTCCTGATGCACTAACTGAGGTTTAGTATGTGATTGATGAGCTGCTAAGAGCGAGGGGAAAATGTGTGCCTTGCCTAACTTCATGTCCCGTCATGAAGCACTGTTTGGAATAGAAAAAAAAAAAAAAGTTTGATTTAAGCTTGCATTTGCTTTCTCAGAATTGCTCTAGGGTGGAGACAGGATAAACCCTGGAGAAGGGAGTGGGCGAAGGAGCTCGGGGCCAGAGCTGCAGAGCTTGCAAGGGTCAGGCAATTCCTCACGCAGAGCCGCGATGGATCAGGAGCCCGCCGAGAGGCAAGGAGCAGGGTGAGGTGGGCTGGGGCAACACACCCCGTGTGGCAGCTCAGGGCTGCTTCGGCCACCACGGCGGCTCACAGCCCTGCCATGGGCAGCGTCAGCCGGGAGCAGCAGGCCGGGGGCGCCGTGCAGGGCATGCCCAGCAGCCCGGCATTGTTGGCAGAGCACGCGGCTGCTGGCGGCAAGCCCGGGAAATAAACATCGAAAGATGAAAGCGGGCCAACGTGGGAGGCAGCGGCCTGCTCGGTTTCCAGCCTCTGATCACCTTCTTCCAAGCCCTGCCTCCCCACCGCGTCCCCTCGTCCTCCCACAATGAATGGATCGCTGCCCTCCTGCAGGAAAACGAACTGCTTGCTGGAAAGGGGGATTGCCCAGATGTCTCCCCGGAGAGCTGCTTTGCATTGAAGGGCGTGTGCACATCCTGAGAAAGGATGTGATCTGATTTCTTTTAATAGAGACATTGTACGCCCATAGTCTAGAGCATCCACAGTTGTCCATGGCTTTCTCATATCCTTCTCAGAGCCTTGCTGACACAGCTTTGTAAAACATCCATACGAACGCATAGGTCCAAGAAAACCACGGCAGGTAGCATCATGTGCTGAGGTCTCCGTGTTGGCCCCTTGCACCACTGCTTCCTCCCAGAATCGAAGCAGATCCCCCAGCTCTCAGTGCCAGGCTGGGTACGTGGTGGATGAAGCCCGAGGAAGATAACCACAGTATCTGTCCTGGGCTCTAGCTATGGCTGAGTCGGATGCAGATCTGAGTTACAATAATGCTGTTCCTATGGGCAAGTCGAGCTTATTGTAGTTGTAAGGGTGGAGTTCAGGTGGTCTGGCAGGAGAGAGAAGATCCAAGCCTGTATCCTAGTGCCACAGTAAGTGCATGAATTTATAAAGGCAGGTGGTGACATCAAGAAGATGCCTGGAGATTGGGACTGGTGGTACAGAGAATGGAAAGAGGACAAGAAAGTGGTAAAACGGTCTGGGAGGTCATAGAGAGAGACACGGTTCTACTGGAATAAAACTGCCAAGTCTTACACAGCACACAGAAATCAAATTACCCTTCCAAAAGATCTTGAACAGCTTTTTATTGACATGACTTTTTCCCTTCAAGTGGCCATGGCTTTTATGATTCCTTTCTGGATGTACTAAAACTATTTTTTAGGGAAATTAACATACTATCCCCAGACTTTGGAGATCTTTGTATTTGAAGATAAATATTAGTACAATATTTGAAATATTGTACTAATAGAGAAATTGCATACTTTTAGGAATGCTGCATCTATGTCTGACTCCACTTCACAGACATCCTAAAAAAGGGAAGATCAGCTGTGCTGGGTCTCAGAGTCCTCTTTTTTTTTTTTTTTCCAAATTAAATAAAAAAGCCTCCCAAGCCTAATGAGTCATGTTATTTTGCACACGAGTGAATTCTTCTCTATCACTCAAGCTGATGAATGGCAAGAAAGAATTATTTGGATTGCCAGTTATTTGTTCAAAAATTTATATATATTTATTAACACTGCGGTGCTATTGTCCCCCACATCCAATACAAACACACCTCAGATCTCATTCTAACATGGCAATGACTTTTCAGCTGATAGATAGGGATACTCCTGTTTACCCTTCCTGATTTTTAAAAGACATTGGAGATGGAGAACCCTGAAAAATAAATAAATGTGCAGGAATACAAAAACTAACATTGTGAATATGAAAAAGCGAAAGTAAAGTGTTCCTGATAAAAGCATAATTACTTGGATTCTAAACTAAGAGAGAGACAGAGAACTTTGACTTCAGTGCGTTGGCACCTGAGAAAGGAGCTGATGGAGGCACAGTGAGCAAAGTGACAACAGATAAGGGGGTTCTCACACGATTCCCCTGCATGCCCCCACAGTGGGTCTTTGACAGTGGACTGAACCATTTACTAACTGGTTTGGAAACACTACAGCATATTAGTTTAGACCGTGTTACTCTGGGATGTTATATCTTGGTTTGATTGTTACTTTTCTGAGAAATACAGTGAGGGAGTTTGTTGCATGTATCAAGCAGATGCTTTATATATCAGCAGAGTGTAATGTGCTGTTGAATAGAGGACTAACAATTTACATTTCCTTCTGAGATGTGTAAATAATTATATAGACGACAATGTACAAACTAATCAGGCACTTCCTTTCACCCACTGAAGTTAGTCAATACGATTTAATGAATGGTTACAAGATAAGACCTTGATCCTGCAAACACTTTGTCAAGTGAAAAACTCTGTGTGAACTGCACCCACTGGCCAACTCAGGTGGATCCAGTTGCTCATGCTAGTGATAGGACTAGAGGCAATGGCCTCAAGTTGTGCCTGAAGAGGTCTGGGTTAGAAATGAGAAGAAATTTCTTCTCAGAAAGAGCAGTCAGGCGTTGGAATGGGTTGCCCAGGGAGGTGGTGGGGTCACCGCCCCTGAGGGTGTTCAAGGCAAGGTTGGACGTGATGCTTGGGGACATGGTTTAGCGGGTGATAGTGGTGGTAGGGGGATGGTTGGACCAGGTGGTGTTGGAGGTCTCTTCCAACCTTAATGCTTCTGTGATTCTATGTGAATAATAGCTTCTATGATCATGTAAAGGATATGTTATACAAATATGGAGCATACGTCTGTGCCTTGTTAGTTGGCAAGGCCCTGCCTCTTGAAAATTAGGAAGGGTCTCAACTTCAACAGCCTCTTCTTCCTTAGCATCAGTACATGTTTGTCTCTTTCCCCTACCCAGCCACTGATTCCCATGAAACCTAGTGGAAATGTCACATCTCTGATACTTTACTTCTTTGTCAAAAGCAGTTGAAATTCTCATTGAAAAGTTATCAGTGGGCAGTCAGCGGGCACGAGTGGGACAGAAGTGGAGTTGCGTTAGTGCATAATCATATCAGGTGTCACTAGCCCTCAAAAAGATAGAAGAAACAAGATTCTTTAATATAAAAATCATAGAGGTGTCTAAGAAACTCAAGCTTCTCCTTGGTCCTTGCCATGATGACAGTAAGAGATATAAAAAGAGATAAATGCCAATATACCTGCCTCCTTCCTGCACTTCTTGGCACAGGACTATATGATTACCACTAACCTCTCTACCAGCGACAGGTAACTCTTAGATTTCTGCCTCTCCACTCCCTGTTCTTTGTCCCTAGCCCTTGTCCACAGCCGCCTCTCCAAGTACAGGGTAGCTAAAAGCTGGGCAGTGCAAAGTCACACTGTGTCTGTGAAAGCACACTTTCTCTGCTCTTTTTGCTGCTGCTGCTGGGAACTACCTGATACTCCTATCAATTAAAGAAGCTTTTTGCTTTAAGGCTCATGAAGGAAGTAATGTACTTGATTTTATTTGAGAGCTGCAAAGTCAGGAAGGAATTCCCTGTTCCTCCAGTTGTTGCTTGGCAAGAGATGAAGAATGCTAAAGCTTCTGGGAGCGCCAGTGAAAGCTAGCTGAAGGGCAGCCAGCCATCCTAGCTTGAAAGATCAGAAGGGACAATCTCAATAATATGTAATACAGACCACAGGGGTGCCAGAGTTTACTGTTGTTTATACTACAGCATAGCATTTTGGAAAACAGTCCTGATTTTAGTGGTGGGGAATCATCACACAATGCTATGTGTGCTGTCCCAAGCTGTTGAAAAGAAAGAGCTTGGGTTTTGGTCTGAATTTAATGTGGTTAAACTTCCAGATTATCATTCTCGTTACATCTTTACGTGATAGATACTGAAAAGCCTTCACTACCAAAGTCTGCTCCTGCATATTTACCTGCAGACTGCAATCAAGCCACCTCATGACCTCTCCTTTGGTTAAGCAAATTGCTCAAGCTCCTGGTATCTCACAGTATGAGGGATGTGTTCCAATCTCTACTCATCTCTGTGCGTCCTCTCTAATGTGTCTTAGTCCTTACCTCAGTCCAGTGATTATTCTTTACTCTCCTGTTTGAAAAATTCATTGATTCAGGTTCGCGTTGGATGCAGTGATTTAAACAGAGGATGAGGCAAATATAAGTCATACAAAATACAAAGTGAGGCTGCCATGTAGGTGATGCAACCATGCAATACTACTGCCAGGCAGCAGGAGGAATACAATAGGTCCTGCAAAGCCATGAATTCCTAATTATTCAAAGTACAACATAAAGGGTTTTTTTTTTTTGGAACTAACTTGTTCTCTTTTTTCACTTCAATCTTTTTTTTTTTTTTTTCTTTTTCAAAGGAATGAGGAGAATGTACATATGTGTTTGCCTCAGTGATGGTGTACAGTCTGTGTACAAAGGCATATAGACATGATTGATGTCAACATGTTTCCCTGTTTCTAGCCAAGCTGGCAGCACCAGCTTATTCTGAAAGAGAGGAAATTGATTTCCACCCATTTACAGAAAATCTAGTTTATTAACAGTGGATCAGACAAAAAGAACTGTTTCTCATAGCTTGCTAGAACATGCAGGGAAGGAAACAGCCATGATTTGGCTACTGGCAGCTCCGCAGCTGCATGGCCAGACCCGCACCACCCACGTCACAGCGTGCGGCAAGCAGCACTGGCACGGGGCAGGGAAGTTACAGCCCTCCTGGGTGAATCAGTGACCGGCTTATCTGCGAACTCAGAATAAAAGCACAACCTTCTGGTGTGTAATAACGAGCTGCATAAGAACTGGGGAAATGCTTACAAAACCTTACTGTGTATCTACTCTTCAAAGTGAGCTAGACTGCCCTAGCCATGGCACGCCAGATCTGTGCTGGTTAATTTACTCTGTTCATCGTCTAGAGCTACTTGAGATGTGTTTTCATTACCCCCCAGTCAGATGAAAACAAGTTACCACGTGAACAACTTGTAGTATGACCGACATTATAGAAAGAAAGAGCTCAATACCTGTATTTTGCATGCTGTGTCTCAGGTGAGTCTTTTGCCTACCTGTCCTGCAAAATGCCTTTCCCTTGGCAGTGCCAAAGGCCATGCCAAAACTCTGCAGCTCAAACACATTTATTTCTTGTAGATTTGTGTGAGATTATTTTTACTTTCTAAAAAGCTTGATCCCACAGTCATTATACCATAGGAACTTCAAGGCTGCTGTTTACTTTTGACTATTTTTTCTCCTCAAATCTAACACAGCAGTGAGAGACTGCTTTAACTTGTAGATGAACAATTTATATTTGGGAGAACTTTGAACTCTCCCTGCTGCTGTCATTGACAGGTAACGTGAGATGTCTAGCTTGAGAACTAACAGAAATGGTTATTACTGAAGGGAGAGTAATTGCACGGAAATCTTCGCATTTGAATCCCCTGTGGGAGCCAGTGCCATAATTTGATGGACAAACTCTCAGACAGAATAAAGACCCATAATTGATCCTCAATAACAGGAAGGATTTTTATTGTAAAACGTCTGTGCGGGTAAGAAATCACAGAAGAAGTTAAGTTAGTCGCAACAGAAATCCCTTGATGATAAACGCTTTTCAAGACTTTGCACAGACACAAAAAATTCATTCAAATACATTCAAAAAATTAAAAGGCCTGATCCTTTATTCTCTTGACTCTCTAAATTCTGAAACACATGTAAGTCTAAGTTTAATTTACATCTGCAAATTTGATCAGTTAGTGCTTAGTGCTAAACAATGCTTTTGTGGAAAAAAAAAAATGTATATTTCTATGAATACTGCAGATATTTTGGAATTTCTAATATAAATAACCAAAGCAGCATAAAACAAGACTTGGAACTTTGGATTAAGAAATTGTCTTCTCTTTTAAAGCAGCACCCTATTCTCTTTCTTTTCCTTCATCCCACCATCACATTCCCCAAATGAAACATAGGGTAATAAGAACGAAGCAGTGCATTATTTCTCTCTATTCAGTTGCTGGTTATTTGCCTGAGCAGCAAGCCATAATGGAAGGTGTTTTTATTAAATGAAGAAAACTGTTGATCTTAGGTTGCCAAATCACTGTATTTTCTTTTCAGCTTCTGTGGTGGAGCAGTGGTGCAGGCCATGGGAAATAACAATGGGAATGACAGTCCCTGTGGAAAGGAGACCGTGATGTTCTGCTCTCAGATTCAGTCTGGGTAATTATTCCATCACTGCTGTCCTCAGAAAGCAACAGAGAGCCTGCTCCAAAGTGCTTTCAAAGTCAAGGCAAGGGAGGAAGGTTGACAGAGAGAGGTAGCACATTCTCTTAAACCAAGTAACACAGCGGAAGGAAAAAAAAAATCCAACAAGCTTTCAGCAAGACAAAATCCAACAAACTTTCTGCAAGGAAGAGGCAGAGTGCTTCCCTGTGTGGATGCTCTGCAGAGACTGCCTCATCTGTCAAGATTTCCTCTGAATAACTATTTTTTATTTTGTACTTTTGGAAGGGAGAAAGGTAAGTAAGATGAGCTGCTAACTTTCCTTTCTGTTTAGGCACAGACCTCAAAAGCTGGAGCAGGCCTTCTGCCGTCAGTAGGTTTGGTGGAGAGGGTAGGTAAAATCCTGCATATTTTGTACCATTTTGGTTACAATTCTAGGTGCGAATGACAATTCATAAAGCTGAAATTGTGTTTTTGAGTGTATTAAAATTGAAAAGAATCATAGAACAATTAAAGTTGTAAAGGTCCTCAGAAGGTCATCTGGTGCAACCCTGTCCTATAATGGTGGATTTATTTGACAAGCTAAATAGGCTATAGCTATGCTACTTACACTGTACTGTGTGGTGCAAGCTCTTTAGACAAATCATATTGTGTAGGAGCAGCTTCATACCTATCCTCTTCTGTCTGCCACCTAAAAAGCAGCTGTGTGTGGCAATGGTTAGTTAACAGGGAGATTTAAAGTCATTATGCTAGTCTTGCACTTTTTCACTTACTGAGGATAAGATAAGCTTTCCTTCCTTTCTTTTTTCCCTTTTCCCTTTCTGCTATTTACCCAAATGTTGATATATAATGTATGAAAACACATTGCGTATATCCTTGCCTGCTGTACTGTTAAATGAGTTCTTTTGGGTTGTGCTGGGAATCAGGGATCCCTGATTCCCTGTCCTGTAACTCTGTAACCCCTGGACCACATAAATTGTTGCAGAATCAGATTTAAGAAAACAAAAACAAAAACAATATATTTATTTGGTCATAAGAGTCTATTAAAAAAGCATAACCAAAGAAAATCCTAACAACTTAAAAAATGTCAGTGGCAGCAATGAAGCCCACTTTCAGATGTTGTCGCCTAAATACCGGTCTTCTGAAACTTTACAAGCTTTGGTTTCACCAGCTTTCTGAATGACTGCCACCTAAGCCATTCTGAGTAATGAACAATGCAGATATCTTGATAAAATAGGATATAAGGGAAGAAATTAAAATGCCCCCAAGAGTACCACACATAGGTGCACAAAATGTAGGCAACTTTATTTACCAAAGCTGAATAGAGGCTGTCAGCTAATATTTGCTATTCTGCTAGGTCTCCATCAGTTCACTGCAATTGCATGGAGTTTTGTAGTTAATCTCTGTACTTGATTATGTTGGTTTTCTTTTTTTTTTTTTTTTTTTTTTTTTCTTGGAGGGGTTAATCCAGGTAGAAATTAAGGAACATCCTGAAAGATGCCCTGGCTGTGGAAACAAAAGGCAGGAATTAGGAAGGAGGTTGTTCGGACAAGCATGTTTGCGCAAGTAGAGCTGAGAGATGCTGGATTTTAAGAAAAAGTAGTAATTACTGGATTGAAGACCTTAATTCCTGTTGACAAACTGAAGAGGTCTGATGCTGTGTGGATGGGGTTCGTATTAAATGGGGCTCCTTCCAGGCCATGTGGAATGTCTGCAGAGCAGCAATGGTTTGTAAGGTGCCAGGCACTGCTCCCCTCTGTGAGAAGTTTCAAGCTTTTCCTCCACTTTATTATTTCTGTCTCGGAATGTAAAACTTTACACGTGCACTAAAACTTGAATATATTTAATAGGATTGAGGTGTAAGCGATATATTGACGAAAATCTGGTTACAGGGATGTAGCATCTTTGTGGACATAGGACTAACTGCTCTTGTTCTAGCTGAAACCGTGGCTTAATCCTGACAAAACCAGCAACATCAAGAGGTTTGGGTCTATGAATAAGAAGAGATGCAGCACATTTGGGGCTTTAGGGTCTGTGCTTAACCAGACTTAGTAGTTCTGAGCAGCCCACAGCCAGCAGTGAGCTCGCTCCTTGTCACAGGGCAGACGTGAGGGAAAGGAGGGACAAAACGACTCAAAAGGAGTCAAAAGGAGTCAAAACGAGTCAAAAGGACTCAAAACATCGACACCGCGGCTCCAACAGCGCTCAGTGCGCCTCAGCCGGCGCCACAGCGCCCTCACGGCCGGCCCGAGCCCGCCCGAGCGCGGCCGAAGCCGCCCGAAGCCGCCCGAGCCCGGCCGAGGCCCCTCGCGCGCCGCTTCCGCCTCCAGCCCCGCCCCGCGCCCCTCGCCCGAACCCAAAATGGCCGCCGGCGCGGCCCCCTTCCCAGCCTGGGCATCGCGCCCGACTCCAAGATGGTGGGCGGCGGAGGCCCCGTCGCAGCCACCCTAGCGGCTCAGCCCGGGCGCCGCTCCCTGATAGGCCGCGCCACGCCCCGCCCCTTGCTTCCCGCCGCTCCCATTGGCCACACCGCCAGCCAGCGCTGCTCTGATTGGCTGCCGAGGCGTCGCTCCCGCTCTGCCCGCAGCGGAGCTATTTTCCAGGCGGCGGCGGCGGCGGGGGAGGGGAGGGGAGCGGAGGAGCGGAGCGGAGGGGCCCGGCCCGGCCCGGCCCCGCGGAGCGCCCGGCGGCTGCGGGACATGGCGGGGGCACGGCGCGGGGCTCAGCACCGCGGTACGTGGGGACCGGACGGGGACCGGGGACACGGATGGGATCGGGGATGGGAGCGGGGACGGGGCGGCCGCCCCGGGGAGCCGCCGCTGCTGGGAGCCGTCGGGGGGCGCAGCGCGGGGCGGTGCTGCGGGAACGGCCCCGTGCTGTGGGTCCCTGCGGCTGTCACCCGGGGCTTTGGGCACGGCCAGGCCGTCCCGCGGGCACCCCGCTCCCTGCACGGGGGTGCAGCCCCTGGCCGTGCCGTGCCAGCCCCGCGGTGAGGAACGCGGTGCTTCTCGCCCCGTACGGGCTGTGTGGCTCCCTGTAAACGCACGGCTTTCCCCTCGGAAATTACAGCAGCTTCAGGGTTGTTCGTGGTGGGGGTGCTGTGCTGGATTCCTACAAGAAGGTGTTTTTAGGGTAAACGTAGTCCAAGGGAGCTGCTTGCACGGGGGTGCCATGAATGGAAAGGGCTACCTGAGGTTGCGTTGTCACAACCTTATGTAAAACTGAATTTGTACGGAAAAAGGCCGGCTCTCGTAGTAATGGACCTGTCTCCTCCAGAAGGCAGCGAGCTGAGCGTGTGCGTTGGGTGTCAAGTTGAGAGGGAAAACCCGGAGAGTTTCCTTGTGGCTTTAAACTGGTGTGCAGGAGGCTGCACGCTGCTTATCACGGCTATCCGAATATTCACATGCGTCGGGTACATCTGGGTGTTCTGTTTGAGATAAGAGTTCTTAACCATAAAATCTCTCGTGTGGTTATTTTGTTTAAACTTCAGTCTCTTAGAGGCCAGCGATTGCGTTTCAGGGTGCTTTCTTTATAATGTTATTAATATCGCATTAGGTAGGGCCCAGTTGCTGGACCCTTTAGCATGGACTTGTTTAGAGAATCGGTGTCGTAATGTGGCTTCCTGGAAGTGCTTTTGTTTTTGTTAAGGAATTACGGACTGAAGGTGTGATTCCTACCTTCCTTTCACGTAAACCCTTCAGCGAGGGATGCTGCTCCAAGATCACTCTTACCAAAGAACCTTTTTAGTCCCTTTCCTCCCCGCAAAGTGTGTTTGTGCACGGCCGAGGCAGCATCCAGAGGAATCTGGAGGCTGGCTCACATCTCAGATCGCCCAGGTTTGTGCTGTTAGAGGCCTCCTGCTGAAGCTGTTGGGCTGTGCTCAGCCCTGGGTATAACCCCGTTACCTTATCAGATGCAGACTTTGGAGGTTGCGGTTGTGAGATACTGGCAGGAGGTAAGTAGCCACAGCGAACTGCTGAAAGGAGGCAGGTCTCCAAGTTAATAGCTGCTAATTCGTTCGGTTATTAACCTGCAAACTAGGATGCTCAGGTGGACTTGATGTTAAAGCAAGAATCTTAGCAGTGGGGTCTGTGTAAGGACAGATTGATTCTCTCTGCTCTTTTTGTACATTAATAACTGCAGCAGAATAAATTAAATATCCTTTTAGGATGTGTTCTGAGTCAGTCTGAAGCAAACTGTAAAAAAAGAGTAAACAGGATGAGTTTGAGACCTGGTGGACTGAGCTGCTGAGATCTGTGCTGATTTTCCAGTTTGTCTAAATGTCTCGTGTCTACCCCAGTTTCAGAATTGCGTTAGCAATTAGTACAGTGAACTAGTAAATTCGGACAGCTGGGAGCATGCAGTAGCTTGACATGACTTCATCTGTATGAGAGCCCTGGAAAAATGGCTGCTTTAGTCCTTGGGGGAATAGCTAGAATTTCTCTCCTCTTACCCTGGTAATGGTGGCAGGTACATCCAAGAAAGAGAGAGCAGATGGAAGGGATTAGGAATCAACTGTGTTCAATTACAAATTAAAAAAAAAAATAATCTCTGCACCATGTGAAACCTGTCACTGTGTGACAAGGTTCCTGATAGATGGCTGTTCATCATGTTAGATGTGGCAGGTCACGTTTCCCTGGTGGGCAAATAATCCGAGGTGGTATGATGTGCATTTTTCTGGCCTCATTCACGGTGTTTGAAGCTAAGCAAAGGATGTATTTTAGTCTCATCAAAGGACAGTGATGATTTTTGTTACTAGTCGTAAACCACCTCGTCCTGTGACAGCATGTTGCTAAATAGCTTGTTTTTTGGTAGAGACAAGATTCAGACGACTCCATGCAACTTCCACGCAGCAGGTATACAATTCTTAAGGCTTAGTTAAAGTGGTGGCTTCATTTATTGGTACAGATAGCAAAAACAAACCTAAAAACTCAAAGGGGTACCTTTTTCTTTGCTAAACTATGCATGTCTGACCTGGTGGAACGAGGGAAAGAACTTCAGATGCTAGGGTTTCACCGTGAACTCCTAAAATACTGATTCCTGGAGCAGGCTGGATAGTGAGCTACTCCTTGAGTAGCTATCAAAATAGCTCCTGTACTTGCCTCTGTTTCCCCAGGAGCTCCCTAGTGCCTTCAGCCTGAAGGGGAAGTTAGCACTTAGCATTTATGCTGTGGTATTTGTGCCCCGAGGCTTCACCAAGGCCACGGTGCCGGGTCGGGCTGGGCGCTATCTGGGTGTGCTGCGCCTCTCCTCCGTGCAGCCGTGCCCTGCGCCATGTGGCAGTGCCTGCGAGCTCCTCAAGGTGCCCGCCTCGGTCAGAAAAAGGCTCCCATCGATGGTGTTGGGATCCCAGGGATTTATCAGCTTCCCTGATGATGCTAACCTGTGCTTGGCACCAAGATGCAGTCGCTCTGTGCTATTCAAAGTGCCCTGAAACGGTGTGTTTTTCTGTGGTTTAGCTGCTGGGCAGCTTATTTTAATCTTTGAGCTATATCTAGTTTAAAAATTGTATTTAAAGTTTAGCAAATGTATGCTATACCTTCTGGAGCCCTTATACTTTGTCAGCTCTATAAATTAACTCTGACACGCTGAATATTTTTCACCAGCTAACGTAGCTGTTAGTTAAGTTAAATAAAGGAGAAAAGCCCACATGCTCTCTCCATGCATACAGCTGGACATCTCTCTTAAATTTTTCAACAAAAATGAAATTTTGATTGCTTTTTAAAGCTTCATGAATACACTAATTGGTGAATCATCTAATGTGCAGTTTAGTTTCAGGAAATATGTAATGGCTCACTAACTTCACGGTTACAAGATTATGCAGACCTTCTGAAAATCTCAGTAAGAAAATGTGTGCAGTGGTGGTGGCGGCTGATATTTTTGGCTGTGAGCGAGGTTGGCTAAAACTCAGTGTAGTTCTGCATCGTCTGCACTAGTTTAGATGGTAGAAAGCCCTTTGAAGAATTATCTGGAAGGAAGAAAGGGTGATTTTTACAGGTTTATCTGCTCGTGGGGCCTTAGCCAGGTTTTGTTAGAGATTCACAGTGAGGAACTTCTCCTGGATCTGTACCTAGTCCTGGATAACGTGGTAGCTTGTGAAACCTTGCTTGCACTTTGGCACAGCTGTGGTTGGTGAGTTCTTCAGCCTTCACGTTGGACAGCTGCAAAAGGCTCGAAGCCTGTCTGAAAGGCTGGGGCGAGGAGGGCAGATGGAGGCTGCCCGGAGAGGTAGCGCTTCTCGAGGGCGCTGGAGCATCTTCTGCGCACAGCCAGATGAGGTGTGTTCATAGAGTCATATGGACTACATGGTTAGCACATAGTCAGGTAACTATAGCATATGGTCAGCACGTAGTCAGGTAACACCCTGATGTGTTCCCCCCTGAGGTGCTCAAACCGAAAGCCTTCTCGCACGAAAGCTTGGGTCTCCACAGGAGGCGCTGAGGAATCGAGCACTTCAGCGAGCTGCTTCCTTCCTCTGCTGCGCAAAGAGGAAAGGTAAATTTGTGCTGCATCAGGTTTCTTTGGTAGTTTTACTAACGCACGCTCTCATCTGTCCCAGATGCCTGAAACACTCTTAGCATGTTGTTGTAGCGCAGGACCAGGCGTTGCAAGCCCTGATTTCACACGGGAGGAAGCTCTGGCTGTGTTGGGAAGTGCTTCACAAGTTTGTTTCTGAAAAGCGCATGATAAAAACGCAAAGTGTACCTACAGAGGTGGAATTTAAAAGGTCACGTAAAAAATATAGGTACCTTGGGAGCGATATAGAATAGGTTTCCTGCAGTGCTAAATCAGATGACGATTTTTGTTCCTGCTCAGCAGGGTTCTGGTAGTAATTCGTTGGTCGGTGTGGCACCCGCTGAAATCCTTCGGGCCTCAGCACTGGAGGGCGGCCTGTCCTGTTAGCCCTACATGTGAGGGACGCCAGGGCCGGGCACATGGCACCTTTTGAGCTTCTCTCAGCCAAAGGAACCCCAGAAGGGCTGTGGCTGAAAGAATTAGTCTCTGTGGGGACTACAATAAAACTGCTGGGGATCATCTCCTACAACATTTGTCCTTCAGCGGCAGAGATGGAGGGCGCAGAGGCCGCCTGCGCTGGTTTGAGGTGATTTTTGTTGTGAAACTTGGCCAGCTATGGACGACAGTGTTCATTAGGGCAGACCTGCAAGTCCCCTGCTTCTGGCAAAGAGCTTCAGCACCAGACGTCCCTCGCCAAGACTCCTCCAGCTTTTGGCGTGTCGAACCCTATCTGCTTTTCTATCTGCGCACCCTCCCCGCCTCCCCTGGGGCCTTGGTTTTGCCGCGGGGCCCGCGAGGCAGTTTGATTTACGGACTGACTTGCTCATGGAAAAAGTACCCTGCTGCTCAGCTTTGTTTTTGGAGAGCTTTTAAATTTGACTGGCCTCTGTGGAGAAGGAAGTATTTTAATTGTTCCAGTCGTGCAGTCAGAGGGCTCTCGTGGATGAGGCGGCCGAGCAGGAGGCTGCAGGCTGGAGCTGAGGCTTTGGCCGGTAGCTTCGGGTGAGCTGTTAATGCTGCCTGGTCACTGTCCTGTTAGCTTAGTTCCTTAATTTTCACCGCTCTGACGGGGAATGGTGAATTACATACATCTTTTTAACATGTTAAGCCTCACTTGGATGGGAGAGGAATTCAATTAAATACACAAATAGCATCTAAAATTGGTGTGCAGTTTAATTACTTCAGATGTGCTGCATAAGTAGTAAAAAAAAAAAAAAAAGCAATTTTGTGAAGACATATTTTTCATTTCAAATGTGCTCAGGAAGTCAAAATCTATTGTGCCTTACAGTAGTCCTCACTTCTGTTTCATTGGTTTTACTGCTCGGAAGGGGAAGGTGTTCATGTATTTTAAAGCCACCAAACAGTTTCTCCTTTTTTTTTTTTTTTTTATTCAGCTGGTCCATTTACCCCGTGTAGGCAGGATGGCTGGGATGAAGCTGTGATCAGGAGAGTGATGCTGCCACCACCACCCTCTTCCCCCCGCCGGGCTGTCCCTGCGAGTTCTCACCAGTTGCTTCTACCCATTGGGCCACTTGATGCTCCTTAAAGCTTCAGCAGCAAGCATGAGCTCCTCTAATTTTTGCTCTCTTATTATTTATTTATTTTAATTGCAAGCCAAGGCCTTAATACTGATTGCAATAGTTCTAGGTAGATTTGGGTATAAAATGGATTTTAAACTAAAGGATCAGGTCAGCACTGTCTCTACAAGTGTACGTGGCGTATCTGCTGAAGTTCCTCCTAATTACCGTCCTTACGGTCTGGATGCTGCCTTTAGCCAGGCAAGGAGTTTGACAGCAGGACCTCTGGTTCTTACGGTTTTGAGATAAATTACATATCATAATTTAGACTGATGATTAGATTAAAAATACTGTTAATATTGTCTTGGAGAATTTTAAGGTAATACCTCATGGTTTGAAAGGATGTAGAGCTCAGTGATATGGTTTAGTGGAGGACTTGTTAGTGTTAGGTCAGAGGTTAGACTCAATGATCTTGAGGTCTCTTCCAACCTAGAAATTCTGTGATTCCGTGATGTCAGGGATGTGACAGAAACATTCTACCTGCTCTTGTGTTTCTTGCTGGGCACGTGTTGGCCTGGTAAGTCTGCTTGTTAGTGCTTGCTGCCGTTGTTAGTTCATGGCATGGCTTGGCTGTCAACAAACCCCTGTCTTGAGTAAAAGCTGCCTTACATCTCTAGAAACCGTCTGGGGTTATAACGTTGTGCTTGTTGGTTTCTGTTGATGTTTTAGTCATCTCGAGAATGTTTGAAGTAGGCTTTTGGAGAAAATCTGAATTTACTTTGGAAATCTAACGTAGTGTGCGTTGCTAAAATTGGGTAGAAGTAGACTCTGATTCTGTCTGGCTTGGGGATGGAAAATAAATTTGTGTGTGTGTATATATATTGTTATATACATATATTATTGTTCTTTATAATAAATATAATCTGGCACCTAGTCTTCCAATATGACAATTTCAAAATAATTCATGTCTTTTGGTCTTCTGTGGTGTTCTCATGATTCAATTAACACTTTCTAAAGTTCCTTACTTACATCTACAAGGCGGCGTATATCCCACAGGTATTTTTATGTCCATTGAATTGTACTCTAGCATCTCTATTTGTTTGAATAAGCACAAGGATTCTTTGGGCTTGGCCTGATCTACTGTTTCTCTTTTCTGAAAGTAAAAGGAGGATCTGGGAATCTCAGCATTATCAAAGTGCTGACATGGCTGTGCTGTCAGCAGGGAGAAGACTGCTTTGCCTCGTGAGTCTGGATTGACCAGTGTCAGTTCTCCTCTGCAGATGGTTTGGGTCTGTTGGGCTCTCAAATTTCATGGGGTCTGGAGCATCTGCTTAGAGGATTTGAGCATTGTGGTCAGTAGGGCTGTCAGGCCTACATGCATGTGATGAGGTGGTTTTGTTCCCTCAAATTCCTTTGGGTGTGAAGCAACGGTTAAAGAATTTTTAGTGTTTTGGTCAGGAGTGTGACTAAAATTCAAAACTACCAAGTAATTGCACTCACCTGCTGCTCAAAGTTGGTTATGCAGATGAACGATGAGCACTGCAACGAGAGCAAGTTTTTTTTCTTTGGACTTGCTGCTTTGGCAGAACAGATACGGGCTGCTTGGAGCCACGAGCAGAATAAGCAAGAGGTTAGGGGCCTTGAGGTCCACGCTGGTACAGTAGTTTGGCTGAAAAAGTTGTCACCTTGTATTTTAGATGAATGTTTGGACATGGTATGGCATGTGGTTCTGGAGAAAGCATTTTTTTTTCTACTGTCAGCTGTGAAAAGGTAAGGAGTTCAGGCAAAACTGTCTTTCTGTTGATTAAATTTGTCTCTGGGGCTAGGTCTGGAAGCTAGTTTCTAGAGGCTACCTGTGTAGCCCAAAAGCCTGAAGTCTCCCTTGTTTTGTGCTTTGTTTGGTTCGTCCATCCCCAGATCTGTTGATCACTGTTGTACTTTTTTCTTTTCTGCTGAGAGCTGTTTTTTATTTTATTGTGACTAGTTTTAATCGTGGCTCTAAGAATGGAAAAATTTCTTCTTGACTCTCTGCATTTAACTGATATTGGGAAATCTTCGCTGGTAGTGAGCTCCAGAGGAACTTTACAGCCCTGTTTTCAACAATACAGCTGGCTTATTTGGGGAGAAAATATATTCTTGCTGAGTGTCACAGATGACACCAGATAAGCTGGCGATTTGCTGTTGTACCTCTTCTGTGTATGGTTTGTAAGAAATAAATGCCTTTGGTCTTAGTCCTAAAAGTTCTTGCTTATAGGCTTCAAAGTTACGGTATGGGATCACGTTTTGTTTCGCTTATGCAAATAATTGCCTTGTTTTTCTGGGTAGCAGTAGAAACAAAGAAGCAAAAGATCCACATAGCCCGTGAATTAATTCTAGGATGTTTTTAAAACTTCAGTCGAATAGGGGAGATGAATCAATTTTGCACCAGGCTCAGCTAATTGTCTTAATGCTGGCGAAGTTACTGTGGCATACCAGCAGTATATCTGTGCATAGTTCAGGACTATGTCACCCCTGTGTTTGCTTTAAAGCCTGTAATAAGTGGAAAGAATCTCGATTTGCCAGTTCCATAATTGACAGAGGCAGGTATAATTTCACATGAGTTTCTTAATGGGACATCTGCGATGACATTTTCTGTTTTCCCAGGAAATACAGGCACTAAAATCTTTTTTTTTTTTTTTCTCAGAATCCCAGATAACAGCAAGTAAGTGAACCTGAAAATTGTGGAGGAAAGATGGTTATGACGTAAGGAATTAACATGCTGTTCGGCTGTATCTCACAATTTGTTCATTTCTATGAAATTTCAGAAAATTATATTCCATGTTGTGCTCTATTTGACAAATGTTTGATGCAGCAAAGATCTACAACGAAGTAGTTTTGCCCTTGCTGTGCAGTACGAACCCAGAAAGAGGTTATTTGTGGTCAGGGTACACGTTCAGTTTTTTTCCTGTAAACTCCCTGCTCCTATCTCATTTTGTGAGATCTCACAAATGTTGGGCTTAGTTCGTTCTGTTACTCACAGACTTGCTTTTCTTGGTGCTGTGAAGTTATAGCTTTAATGCCAAAAAATCTACTTTGCAATTTAATTTTGGCTGACTTGATGAGGGTCAGTAATTATAGTTACTGCTTCCAGCAAGTTGAGTTTTTCCAGCAGTCTTTCTATGAAGAATGTGGCTGTGGATTAATGGAACAAAAAATTGAGTCAAAACCTGTTTTTTCTGCCAAAGTCAAACATAAGAGTAGGTGCTAGTAAGGCTTTCAAAACTGTTACCTAGTTAATTTGCAGATCTACGGTGAGCTGGTGCTCCAGGAAGTGTAAAACTGATTTAATTTAGTGAGAAAGTTATTAGGGTACAGCTCTGTTTTTTAAAACAAAACTCACAGCAATTTTGTGGAAGTTTTTAAACTCTTTGAGACCGATTGCTGTTGAAGCACTTTCAGAGCTTGCTGCCTCCGTGCTTCCTGCCAAGAGCGAGGCTGTCATCTGGAAAGCATGGGACTCTGTCTTTTTTCAAGCTCTTCTGAACTGGGAGAGGACGGTAGGTTGGGGATTGTTGGTGTCAGAATATGCTGATGACACAGGTTACTCACCGAACAGGATTCCTCCTGTTCTGCCGTGGTAATTCACACACGGGGCTGAGCATCGTGGAGGGGCTGAGCGGGCAGCATCCTGACCGCTGAGTAGTGTACAAAAGCACTCCACTGATGCCTGGCATGGAAGATCCTTTATTTCTGCAGTTTTGTTAATCTTGGTGAGATTTCCTAGTGCTCAGTGCTCGCTCGTTACAAAACACTTGGTACTGGTGTAAGGGATGATGTGGAGGGACCCTCACGGGTCCCTTACAGCAGGGATTATAGGGGTGTTACAGATGTTTAATGGAAGTGATTGTACCTCAAAGTCTGAGACGTGGGGAGACTTTGGTGTGATCCCTTAGAGGTTATTGCTAACAGAGAAATCTGTTAAAAGAAGGCTCTGATCCCAAACAACCAAGCCTGTATCCCCAGGAACAGTTTTCCAGGCTAAGGTGTGTTGTGAATGGCTTATGAACCTCTCCCAGAAGGTACTTAGGGATAAATCCCTGGCTCAGAGGGCTCATACTCAAATCCTGGGACGAGTAGCTGGGCGTGGATAGTTAAATGTAATCTCTCACTGCCTCCATGCAGGAGCCAGCCCTGGGGGTCAAATAAATGTATGCAGAAGACTGCTCGTCAAATGGGTTTGCAAAAAAACAGCAAAACCAGCAAACCAGCCCAACGATATTTGGACGAGGGTCTGACCATGGACCAGATGTAGCTATATTCAGCAGGATCCTGGGTTAGGCTGGCTGCAAGTAGTGCTCTTCTCTCTTTCCATCATGCTTCAGCTGGCTGAAATCGTCCCTAGCGGAAGGTCGAGCAGTGCTATGTGAGGTAAGCAGGCAGGGGCTGTGGCTGGTCCTGTCTTCGTTTCGGTATGCTCTGAAGTTCAGTGGGATGCCCAGCGCTGCCTGGCAGAGGGGCAGGAGAGTGAAGAAGAAGCTCTGAGTGAAGAAGGAGAGTGAAGAACCTCTTTGGGCATTGCCTTTTCTTGCTGCTGCATCGGGGGCTAATGTCACCGGATCGTTTGTCCCTATAAGCAGACAACCAGCGGAGTGTTCAGAGGGGAAGACAACTGCTTTCTGTGTGTCTGCTGGATCGTCCCGTTGTGTCTGACCGAGCCTGATGCTGGTGGTTACAGGTAAAGGAAGGTAACAGCGCCTGGGTGCTCGCCTCCAGCCTGCGGCCCCGCTGGCCGGCTGGGGCAGCCGTGGCTCTGCATGGCTGACGTGCTCGGTTTCGTGGCACAGCTGTGATCTCCCGCAGCACAGCGTGTTGCTAGGTGAGCGAGGACGGGAGCTCCTACGTGAGTCATCGGTCCCACTGGTGTGCTTCCTCCAGCTCCCGTTTCCATAGATAATAGGAAGCCTTGGACAGTTTTTTTTAAGAGGTGCTGCGTTCGGTTGTTTATAACGTTGCTGAGCTGTAATCTTTTGGACTGAAACGCCCGATGCCTTTTCTTTGCCTTGGGTTTAAGTTTGTTTAAAGCGTTCAGCCAAAATTCTTCGTCTGTTTTCAGAAACCGAAGGAGAATAATTGTGCCTTTTTTATGGCGATCTCTTTGAAATATCGTAGCGCACCTCTGAACTGGAACATGTACTTGAAATTTGTCAGCGGGTGACCTCTGGCAGAGAGGTAATGTTTTAATTTTATATGAAGATCTGCCAAAACTGAGCCAATTCTCCTTTTGAAAATTTTTGCTCTGGACATGCCAGTGTTTCTCTGCGGAATTCCTCGGAGACTGCCTGCAGTCTGCGTGCTCAGCAGGATTTGCCTTTCAAGTGCCCCCGTGGACCTCAGCGAGCTGTGCAGAGCCTGGGAGCCAGAGCTGTAAGGAAGGAGTGGGTCCCCCGAGCTCAGTGAGGGGTGGGGATGTGGTAATGCCACAGAGCAGGGAGGAAAATCTCCTTGGGACAGACCTGGCACACGGCAGCTCCAGAATCAGGCCTTGTTCCTCCTCCTTTTTTCTCTCGTCAGCTGCCCAGGACCTGCAGACCCCAGCTGGTGCCCTACGATGGTTTCATCCAGGGTGGGGCACGGATCCCAGCACGTGGTGCAGCTGAGCACAGCAAGGATGTTGCTCCTCTTGCTGATGAGCATCTGGGGCTCGTAGCGAGGGCGCTCAATCACTTCCTAAGACTGGGGTGAACACATTTGGTTGCTGACAGTCATCCGAAAAAGCTCCGTCCTGATTCATTACAGATCTTACAGATCTCAGATAAAATCTGGGAAGGCTACTGAGACGATGAACCTAAAGGTTTTTTCCTTCAGGGATTTCAAATTGGACCACGTTCGGCTGTACTTCTGCAAGGATGTCAGAAGATACTCCTCACAGAGTCCACGCTTACTAAATTTAAAATGTGAGGAGGTGGGTTTTTTTGTTTTTGTTTTTAAATGGGTGAAATGTTACTTTTTGGGACATTTTTTCCTGGAATAGCTTCAGCTTTGAAAGGCTATTTTTGGTAGCTGCCCACGCCGAAAAATTCAGACCAAATGGGTAAGCTGTGGTAAGCCTGTGAACATGGTCTGATAATAGGAAGGAGTAGGTGATGGTTTAAAACAAAAAAGGACACATTTCAAAGATGTATCCCTCTTGTTGGAAACAAGGCTGTAAGCCCATTGAGGAGGCTGAATTCCTCTGGTGCTTTTGAGGTGGCTGGTTCATCCTTTAAGATGGCATTGCTTGTGGATAACGTATAGGATAAAGTAGCTTTTTTTTTTTTTTTTTTTTTTTTTTTTTTTCAGTTCTTCAGACCCTTCAACTTTAATGGCCTGGGAGGAGTTCAAGCTGTGGCAAATCACAGGCCTTCCAGGAAAACTTCTTCCTTTTCCTCCGCAAATGAGGAGGGATAATTTGGCAGTTGTCATTCTTGTGATCACCCTGCTTGCTTTCCACCAGGATTTCCTGGCCCCTCTGTGATGGTGGCTAAATGTAGAAACTGTCACATGTTTTCTCACTGTATCGTTAGGAGATTTGTGTTTTCTAATTCAAGAACCAAATTCCTCTCATCATGGAGGATGCTTAAGGAGCGTAGCTTCCTGAAATAATTTATTGAACAGGTTTTGCTTGTTTTCTTGGAAAAGCTTATGCAGGGTGTTCGGTGTTTTAAGTAACATTGAGCTGCCCTTTTGCAAAAACAGAGAGGAGAAATAGTTTTGTATTTTAATGGTAAGAGTTGCATGGCTCTTGGATCGTCTAAAATGTACAGTATTTTGTTAGGGAAGTCTTAGTTTTTAAGGCTTCACGTTATCTTTTTGGTACACAGTTGTAGCTTTGATTGTAGCTTTGACATATAGCTTTTGATTGTAGCTTTGATTGTAGCTTTTGACATGCGGGGCGGTAGTTTATCTTCTCCACTCGGTGTGGTGAAATAGCGTCACTCATTCACGTTGTGGTTTTTTGTTGTTTGTCTTTTGGCAATGCTTGCTCTGTCAAGTTCATCATCTGGGAATCACTGTTTGGTTTAGGTTTGCTCGGTTTTATGCGGTGCTGCAAGCTTTCTGCATGAAATGCTTGCTCTTAAATCATTCATACAAGTGAACCTCTGCTTTTATAAGCCTGATTAAGGGGAAAAAAGGTTAAGTTTTATTACTCCTGTGCAGTTGGTAGGGCTGTTGCAAAGATTCACTTTCCTAGTCTGTTCGTTTGCATCTTGGAGTTCCTGCAGCCTCTACCTTAACACTTACCCTTATCAACCCTGAGACCATAGATACTTGTTTACCTGCCGATACTGAATGAGCTGTTAAATGTGGTGGGGATTGGACTGGCATTGCAGGTTAGCGAGTTGGCCTTTTGCAGTTAAGCATCTCTTATGAATTAATGGAAGGGCACAGCAGTGAGCCGGTGGGTTCCTGGCCTATGACTAGGTCTTGGAGCAACAACATGAGTGATCCTCGGTGAAAACTCCAGGCGACTTCTGGATTAGATAGATGACATCAAAAAGTAGAGCACTTCCATCTTATCTTCAGAAGAAGGTAGGAGCTAATCAAACACACACGTACCTCTTTCTTAGAAAGCTCTCACCATGCGGGAAGAGATGGCACGCTCAGTTAACACACGCCGGTGCTTCTTTGCCAGAATACGTGCTTCATTCAAATTGTTCTGATGTAACTGATTGTGTTATGTAAGGCCAAGGAGAAAGGCATAGCCACACCTTGACAAGAGTTATCACCTCTTTGTCATCTTGTTATGACAAATCCAGCTGCTTAAAGATAACCTAGTAACATAATATTTAAGTTAATGCTGCAGTTCCAATGGATTGATGCTTTTAAGAGAGACCTGGCTTTCTTACCAGTGACTGTTCAGCCTCTGATGCGTACTCTGTGCATAGTGATAGCCTTATGTTTTGGCAACAGCAGGAATTAGGTTTTCTGCTTGAAGCTTTTATGGTACACCCTGGTATTTGGCCATACTCGTACTTTGAATTGTGAGCATCCAGTGCCTGTTCTGCATGGCACAAGAAAAGAGTAACATTCTCATTTATTTTTTATTTAATTTATTGACACAGAAGTCATCTTACTCTTGAGTGCAAACTCATTAAAGTTGTCTGTGTAAAGGCCCAGATCACAAAAGGAGAGCAAGCACTGCAAAGAGCTGCATTCTTTGCTGTGCTGTCACTGAGAAACATTTTGTTGTTGTTAGAGCAGTAACTTGAAACTTAGTGCTTTGTGATCTCTTTGCATTGGGCCTTTTTCTTTTAAAGATTGCTAAAGGGTCTTTTAATTACCACTCTTTCACATCACTATCAGTTAAAGGAAGAATGCTTTTATAGGTCAATTAAAAACAGAGGGGCTTGCTCCCTGTCTGTTAGGGTGAGTTTGTCCTAGTAGCACCCATGTTTCATGGCCATCAAGAGGTTCCACTACAACCTCTTGTTTTCACCAACTGCAGAATTCTGCAGTGACACTTCTTGACTGAAACATCTTTCATACAAAGACTACATCCAATTACTGGCACTTCCAAATCTCTAGTTATTTAGGTTATGGAAATATTCACCCTACTGTACATGGTTGGAATTCTTGACTAGCTAAAGTAAAACTATTCAAATGTGAAACTGAAGCACTTAAATTAGTTCTGACTTCAAATATTTATTCTTAAAATATCTTGAGCAAATAATGAAAATCTTTGGTGTTCATGCAATGTATGTATAGGTCATGTATACACGCGCTTATGTATGTGTATATATAATTAGATACTTGTTGGGTCAGTAATGTAAAACTCTGGTAAAGCTAACTGATACATTTTTTCCCTTATTTGTAAGAAAAATCTCTTAAACTCAGGGGCTGAACCTGTAAGGATAATGCTTCAACTCTTTTTCTTTTTTTTTGCTTAAATTATAAAAACATGAAAATATTAAGGGCAGCATTCAGTGAATTAGAAGCTTTCTGCAAATCACGATATCATACATGACGAAAATCAAAGCGTGTTCAAAGTGTCTTTCCACACTTCTGGAAGTCCCGCTTGAAGTTGTTCATGCAGTCCGCTTTCAGCTAGCATCCAGAATGTTTGGTTTTTAAACTTTTTTTTTCCTTCTTAAAGATGCACTGCAATTTGCTTTGTGCTGAGAACTGCCATCGCATGCTTCAGATGTCCAACACACAGAACATCCAGGAGTCTTGGTTTTGATTTCTTCTGGTGTCTGAGCCTGTAATTTCAAGGTTGCCATAATACACTTAAGCTAGCTCTCGTTGGCGACTGAAAACCTAAATTTAAGCTCCGTGCCAACGTCGTGCTAGTGTTGGTGTTGCAGTTGCTGTGCTGCGGCAAGGTGGGGTGGGCAGAGCTCCCCGTACCCAGCCACAAAGCAGGGGCTCCTGTCGGCTCCGTTCAGCTGGCGACTTGCAGGGAGCGTGGTTCTGATAGCTCTGGCTGGCTGTGGCCTAGGATGAAGTTGCCTGGGGATCAAAGTGAAGGCATGAAACAGGCTAGAGCTGCTGGCGGCCTTCCAGCCGCTGCTCTTCCTTTGCAGGGTTTGTATTCTTTTACCTTCCCCTGCCCGGCCTGGGAAGCCAGGTGCTTGCTGCCAATTAGTCTTGTCAAGACAGCCCAGAGCTTCTCCTGACAAGCCTGACTGCTGACAGCAGCTGTGGGGTAGTCCTGAGCAGGATTTTAACTCCTAGCTTGCCACGTGTCTGCAGGTTAAAGCCACAGGTTTCCTTCTGCGCTTACCCAGACACGCTTCTATTTGATGAAAGCATGCTTTATACGGGAACTGATTGGAGAGAACTGGTGGCGCAAGAATTTACTCCTGAACTTCTCCCCCAAGAGAAGGCAGGGTGGGAGCTGGATCATTTTGAAGGTCACTTTGCAGATTGTGGATGCTATCAGAGCTGCCCATCCTTGGCCACCTTTCTGCTTGACGCACGGCTCGGCTGTGGCTAGATAAGAGACCGGCCTGGTCCAGTGCCTTGCTGGAAATTTAATTTCTTCAGTATCACAGTGGCACAACGGACCGACTTACTGGCTGTATGTTAATACAGCTGTACCATAAATTGCAGCTAAATTTTCATATTTCTTAAACCCATCAAGCCATTCATGCTGCTGCCTTTGCAGCTCATTTTTAGTTGATCTCTTCTGAGTTTTCTTGTTGTCTTTTACACTGTGTGTGACCTTGCTACTATCTAGTGCTTTGTTCCATTAATGTTAGCAGTGAACAAAAAATGCAGATGCTACCTGTAAAGCCTCGGTGGGTATGGGCTTCTTGCAGCACAAATGGCAAATATGTGAACTGAACAACTCATCGTGAGAGAGGTGTTTTGTTTTTTAAGTGCATGTAGCAGCATTCAGTTTTCAGTATAACACTGACTTTCGTCTTAGGAAACAATAGGCCCTGATTTCTCAGGAATTGCAAAGCCATCACTCTCTTCACTTAATGTTTGCGGAAACCTTTGAACTTTTTGGTCCATTTCACTGAAATTTGAAAGGAGGGCAGGTTTCCTAATAAGCCTTCCAAATTACACAAATATCAATACTGTTTTTCCTACGTAGTCACCGTTGTAGGTGCATCACTAGAGAAAGACAAATCCAACTTTTAAATCAATTTGTGATGCAGCAGCCAGCTAGTTACTATTAGGCAGTATGGTCTCTTACAGGGTCAGCTAGAAAGGGCACATGGGAGGTAGCTGGGTGCATGAAGAGCTGCGTAAAGGAGATGGTTATTGGGGGGGTGGTAAAGGTACTGTGATGAGAGACATTAGGCAGGCTGCTGGGGTCTTGAAAAATGTAGGACATTGAGAGAAATAAGAAATAAGACTGAAAGAGTATAAATGGACCCCAGAACAGAGGAGCTATCTGCAAGATAGCTGATTTGCAATGAAAATGCTCTATTTACAAAATACATTAACTTGGCTGTTTCTGCTGAGCTAGTCAGGGATGTGTGCTATGAGACTGACCCATCTTTTCAACTTCGCTTCCCATTTCCTTGGCTTTAGAGAGGCACAGCTATTAAGATAGGCTTTTCCTCAACTCGTAATGCCCTGGAACTACATCCAAATAAGCATCAGATGATGATTGATATCAGTTTGAGACCTGTTTGCATTTTAGAACTTGACAGAGGAGAGCATGCTTTGTTAGCATTCATTAAGTGGGAACAAATTTTGCCCTGCTGGGGAAGAGGTCCGTAACCTTTTCTAAGAAAGCTCCTAATGGCTTTTGCAGAGGTCATCAGAGGGCTGCTGTGCTTAGCTTGAACACTGCCTGGAACAATTCTGCCCACGTTTTGAAAACAAACCACCAATTATACATACGTGTGTGTGTGTTCAGGAATACTTCTACGTAGCAGTAGAGAAAGCATTATTTCAGTGAGTCACCTGGAGTTCCCTTCTCTAGCAGGTACCTTCCTTTACCAACTTACTGCTTTTTCCATTTCCTTTGCAACCGATAAGGTGACGTTATGCTCAGTTGCCTACTTACGGTGTGTGGAGGTCATTTAAAGGAAACTGCTTCCTTTTAATGTTGCTTGTCTGGATTTTTGGTATGGTGAGTGGCCATCAGGTTACTGCTGAAGTGATTTGAGGGTGTCTTTACTTGGAGCTGTGGGTATTCTCAGTAGATCAGTGCAGCACTACTTCTTCCTTAACACCTGAAGCTTCTGCTTGCAGTGCCTAGTTCTGTGATCCTCGTATAATTACTTTGCTCATCAGAGTTGTATTATTATCTGCTAGGCTTGTATAAGTACAGGAAAAAGTACTTCGGAAACAAGCCTCTGTCTATTTTGGTGCAGTGTTGTTCACATGCTGTTCTTCCATTCATGCTTTTCTCTTTTAGGAATTTTGGATCTCATGAAGAGAAGGGAAGTGGATGGCAGCTGTACAGTGTTTTATAATCTAACACGTGAACACATGCAGTCCTGACACTGTCTTTTTGAACCCCAAAGCCTAACAAGGGGATACAAGGACTTATCCCTCCCACCATTGAAAAAATCTCAAAGCAGGATTTCTGAACTGAAGTTACCACGTGTGTAGCTGCTTGGAAAGAAAGTGGCAGAACATCAGCTATGCAAGCTGAGAGTGCTTTTTGCTCATTGTGAACCTGCACCAAGGAGAGGGAGGATATTACTGCTTGCTTTCAGGTTGAAACAATGGCAAATACCATAATTTTTCTTTCACTTGACACTGCCAACTTAAGTCCTTGAAAGTTGTAGCTTTCAATGTGCTTTAGGGGGCTGCATCAAGCCGACTTCGTGTTTTGTGTTCCAAATAAAGCTGGTCAGTGGCTGAACTTTCAACCTGAGTGTTCAGAGAAGTAGCTCACATACAGTCCTCATCTTTGCAAGCAGAGGCCCATGTCTGATGAAGATACAGGCTTCAGGTGAAACTTCTTTTCAAAGTACCTATCATCTAGTGGGGGCAGAATGAACCAGAGCAGCTGTGGAAGGAAGCAGACTTGCCCTGGCTGTTACTTCCCCTCTCCTCATCCGCACTTCCCTTGCATTAACATGAATGTTTATAAAGAAGTCAAAAAAAAATAATAAAAAAATGGCATCAATGATTGAGACTTTTTTCTGATAATTAGTTTTAGTCTGGATCAGTTCCCTGAGCTGGCTGACTGAGCAGCTGCACGGTGTACAGCCCGTGTCCTGTACCGGCACGTGTGGCCAGGAGGGGGCTGCTGCCATTTCTTCTGGTTGCAGTGCTGCCTTGGTGTGGTGTTGGAATTGTAGCTTGATATCCTTTACCTTTTTGGGTGTAGTGGCTGTCTCTGGTCTGGGAATTTGGACCTTCAGATCATTCTCCCAACACCACTGAGCTTTGAACTAACCAGAGCCTGCAGCTAACTTATTCCTTCTTTTTTTAAGAAACGTTCCTAGGATTTCAGCAGCAATTCATTATTTCTGAAATGTGCATTGGAAGGGAGGAAACTGCTTCGTGATCCTTAGCATTGCCTTTTCTCCCTTCCTCAAGTGGGTTCCTTCAGATGGTAGGAGCTGGCCAGCCCTCCTCATTTTGGCCGAGTAAGGCTGGGGAGTGCTGCTGTGAGCAGCCCTGTCCCTGCGGCCGGGGGAGCATAGCCCATAGCAGGTGCTGGGCAGTATGAGAATAGGGCACTAACCACCTCAGCAAGCGTGCCGTGGTGCAGGAGGGCAACGTCTTCTTTAATGGGGTCTCCCATCCTTGTGGGGTGAATTTTGACTCGTAGGAGTTGTCTGTCTCTGTTCTTTGTCTCTGTCTTTCAATGTGTTGAAACTGTTATAAGGTGAAAATAGCAAACCAGAGAATTTTGTAGGCTCTTGTTTTTGAAATAAGCACCTTTTTAAGGTGTCCTACATCATATTGCGTTATGACTTCTGTGAAGATGGTACATTTTTAGGAGTTACTTAGAATGTAACTTACTGTATCATCTATTTTTCAAATGAAGTACCGCTGTGAGATTGAGACAAGCACATTGCCTCTAGGACACAGCCCAGCTGGCACGCAGGGTGGCCCAGCTCTAGCTGGATGCTGCGACACTTCTGGGAAGAACAGCCCGAGTTTTCACGGTAACCTGTTGGTATGAGGCACTTAAGTGCTATTAAACTAATGGCTTGCCTACCTTTTTTTTTAGTTTCATCATTTATCCACTCGAAATAGTTGGATACAGTGCTCCTACAAACTTCCTGGCTTTGGATGTGTCTCTGAACTGGTTGCAAGAGGGGATATAGTGTCACTGCATCTGTAATCCCTTCTGAGTGCTTACTACCCGTTATTTTTAAGATAACTTAAGCCAGTTTAAGGGAGACAAATTATTTTCAGTTGGAAGGGGATTGTTGTGGAAATGTTAGTATAACTTTTTCTGAGAAAATTTACAAAGTGATGAATTCACTTTGTGGATTTTGATGGGATTAGGTTTATTTTTTGTTCAGGCTAAAATAACCTTTTCCAAAGATAACTTTTCTCAGGCAGTGCTCCTTTGGAAAACCAGGATGGCTTTAGGGCCAGTTCAGAAATAATTTGTATTTTGTCGACCTTAGCGCTGCCACAAGAAACCCGTGAAACCGCGAGCCTGTTGCGTGTTGATTTAAACCAGTTTGAAATTACTAGATGGAATACCAAATACCTTCAGAATGACTCAAGTTGCATTCTAACACGATTGAGAGGTTTAACCGAGACAGTCACCCAAATTCAGGAAGCTGTTTTCCATTAGCAAAGGATGGCTCCTGAAGCAACCAGTGCCTCGTGCAGGCGGCGCCTGGAGCAGGCCGCTCCGGCTGGCACCGAGCGATGGCAGCGGCACAAGGGCTTAAACTAGGAACCGTACGTACAGCATGAAACTTCAAGATCAGCTTCCCTGTACTTTTAAGGTTTTTAACGAGTTAAGAGGTCAGTGTGCGTCCCCCCGTGCCACGGGTGCTCAGTAAAATGGCTTTGCTTGGAATGTGGGTATGCCCTGCTAGGCCTGGCTGACGCCACGATTTAGCTAAGGCTTTGCTGAGAACTGTACGGCCCGTATTGTAGGGCCTTAATTCTGTTTGCTCTTTTAAGGCCTTGCTCTGAATCAGCTGTACTAGTTTGTAGTGGCTGAGCTATTGTAGACTTGCTGAAAAAATACAGGGGGTGGGAGGGGAATGTGTATGAATGTCATTGTTGTGAAAAGAACTTCACCTTTGGCTTAATCTTAGCTTTGTACTAGTAACTCTGCTCTCTGGAAAGCTTATTTTTATGGATTTTTTTTTTTTTTTTTTGACAGGACTCACCAGCCTAATTTCAAAAGTGTTTAATCAATTTTAGTGCTTCCATAGGTGAATGGAAGCTTGGTATGTTTGGTACTGTTCTGACATTACTCTGAAGTTTCTGCCGAGGAGCGTTAACTTCTGATATCCATGGAGTAATGATCAAGCCTGTAGTTTTTATTTCAGTAAATATGTCATGTTCAAGTATGCTAATACTTAAATGCAGAATGGAGAGAAGAATAACTCGTCAGTGTGTTGTTAACTCTTCCTGCTGTCCTAGGCTTGGTTCTGGTGTGCAGAAGCAAACCATTCTCTCTGTCCTGTTCCTGCTAGACTTGACAGTGGCACGAGCATACTGTGCTAAAATCCTCTAATGCCTCTTGGATTTCTGAAAAACAATACGATCATTATTTTAGGGAAGCGCTGACCTACTCTTTTACTAAAGAACTTGCCTTGCATTCCACGTACTTTCCCCTTTTTAGAATCACGGTTCGTATTCCTCTTGCTTCACAATCACGTAACATCCTTGTGGCAAGTATAGCAGTTGCTTACCTGGAAAAGTAATATTAGAAAAGTGTATTTTTAGCTGCCTTTTGATGTGATGTAGCAGCTGGAAACAAGGAGGGGAGGCAGTATGCGGGGATCTGACAGCACTGCCAGCCACAACGTAGGAACCACTGCTTTGGACTTGAAACCAAAATGTGGGGAAACCATTTTTACAGGCCTGAGTGCAGTGATCCAGATGTTATGACTTTGTTTTTATTTCTTAAGCTTTGTTTGAGGGTCCTCCCCAGGCTTCTATCTGACAAATGTGGTTAATGGATGGAAAAAGTTCTGTGAAGCCTTTTATTGGCACTTATATACATATTTATGCTTTATTATAAGCAGGCAGTTCATGCACACATGGAAGGCATAATTAGTGAAATGTCCCTTTAATACATTGACAGATTGTAAGTATCAAGTTGAAAAGTTACTCAAACAACTAACAAAAATACTGTTTTTTCTTTTTGTAGTAATCATGTCCACAACTGAGAGAAGGCATCTAGCAAGTTCATGTTGAGGTATATTCTCAAGTCAAGACACAGCAGTGGCTCATGCTTTTCTGGGTAAGAATGCTCTTGACTATGACAAAGTAATCGACTTTAAATTTAACTTTCAAAAAATAGTTTGTTAAGCCAATATGGTGGGGATTTTGTGGATGGATGGATTTTTTTGTTTGTTTGTTTGTTTGTTTTGGGAAGTTGTGGGCAGGTATAAAGGACTTCCAACCCATCCAATAGCCTAAAGGCATTTTAGACTAACAGTGCAAAGGAAGAGCAATAGTGAGCAATAGTGAATAATGTATGACTGGTCAGAAGAGCAATTCTGAGTCATTGTCACAAACATATGTATAGTTTGTAGCCTTCTTTCCCAAGGGAAGGGAGATTATATATTGTCTCTTCATTTTTGCTTCCCAAAACTTTAAATTTTGTTGGCTGGCTTCAGCTGAATTATGACAACGGGTTAGTAGGTGTCACAAAGATAAATTTATATATCTTGGTGGCTTGAAAGAAGAAGAAATGGAGAATGTGAGAGAAAAGTGGGTAGAACTTAACCTTATATATATGGTGTTGACAGGCAGACACATCAAACGTATGCTGCTTCTGCGTAAGTGTGGATAATCTGAGAGACTCCACAAGCAGCTCTGATTATTGTGATGGCATGATAGGTGCTTGTATAGTTTCTACAAATCTGTACATGGTCTGGTGCTCTTAAAACTCCCCCAGTCCTCCAGCTTGGTCCAGACCACTCCAGAAAAAAATAATGTAGCAGTTTGTTAAATCAGGAGGACGTTCCTCACTCATGTGCTTACACACTTTCACTTTTAACATATGCACAGAACTCTGTAGAGTCTGCTACATGTAAGACTTCCTGTCTTAGCTAGTTTTTCTCTATCTAAAAGTTACTTGAAAAAGTGTCTTCCTTCTTAACAACTGCTTGGGTTTTATTCAGATTATCATCAGCACTGTGTTCTAGGTAACTTGCACCAGCAATCTACAGAGGCTGTTAACATCTTTTTTTTTTTCTTTTTTCCTTCCATCCACCTCCCTGAGTCCATGCTAAGTTCTTAAGGTTTTATTTTATGTAATTAGGTGTAGATACCTAGCTTACTGGTTTTGCTGAAGTATTTGAGGAAGGAATGGGGGAAAAATCTTTTTTATTCCTATAGCAGTTAGGAAGAATTTCAAGTCATCTGTTCGTAATTCTCATGTAAGCCATACCTCTGACTTATCCTCAGTGCCAGTGGATTCTGCTACAGTCATAGGCTTACAGCTGTGCTTCTATCTTAAGGGGCTTCTAGGCTGCATTGCTAGACTATTGCTTCCTTGTCTATCATCCGCGTTATTTCACAAGACCCAGTGGGTTTGATCTCTGTTTTAGATTCCTGTCTAGCTGGGGGGGGAAAAAAAACACAGCAGCAACAGAGGAATGTTACTTCAAAATAATGTATATCCATACAAGTGAGCAGTTTCCATTAAGAGTTAAATATGATGACATGTTTTAGTTCTTTTAAGTTCAGCACTTCTCTCAGAACTTAATTAGATCTAATTTAGTTTGGCATCGCCTGACTTCTCAGTACAGAATTAACCTGTTTCTGTGTCCTAGGGCAGTCCTGTGATTTTGGCAGTCCTGTTCCAGTTATCAGACTATGTTTCTGAAGAAGCAGTTGCAGAACACACACTGCTAATGTGTTTATCTCTTTACTGTATCTCCATGATTCACTATCACTGTTTTTACTGCAGAGCTGCTTTCTTTTTAAGTGCTCTTACTAAAGATTGAAGAGTTTCTTGTGCTCTTTTATGACTTGAGTAATAAAGCCAGATGTTTTTTAGATGTATGTATGCATAGATGTCTGTCTGGCTGTTACTAATGTATTAGAGGCTTTATAATTCTAAAGTTTTGCTGATACCTTATTGCTTCCCTTTTTTTTGTGTGAATGCTGAACACTCCAAATTTCAATTTTTGTGCAATTTCATCTTGTCTTTTGTAACTGTTCTCATAGTTGGGAGTCACCAAAATTGTTCTTTGTCAGGATTTGTTTTATTACTACCTACTGGAAGCTTATCAAGCAGTCATAAGTTAAATGTGACACCTAAAATGAAGAATTTGAGATCGTATTTCCTGTCTGTCAAGTGCAATTATGCAGCTCTACCTAAATTTTTAATCATCTGATGAAAGTACAGAGGGGGCTGTAAATCAAATGTTTGTAATTTCCAAAACATTTTCTTCTAGGTAATTTTTCTAAGTCTCAGAATGGTGTGATGCCTGCCAGTGCTACGTATCTGTGCAAGTGTGAGGGCACTTCAGCTGTAGTGTGTTCAGTCTGTAACTTAATTGATAACTGAAGGTGTGCTCTCATTTTTTAAACTGTTCTATTACAATATTTTTTCTTCTTTTGAATTTAGATAACATAATCCATGGATAAAGTGGGAAAGATGTGGAACAATTTCAAATACAGGTGCCAGAATCTCTTCAGTCATGAAGGTGGAAGCCAAAATGAAAATGTGGTTGTGAACACCAGTAGTTGCTCATCTGCTAAAGACAAAGCTATCCAGATAACTGGTGTGGCCCAACAGCAACCCAGCAGCCCTTTGAGAGAAAACATTGCTTTGCAACTAGGTTTAAGTCCTTCCAAGAATTCGGCAAGGCGGAACCAAAACTGTGTCACAGAAATTCCTCAGATTGTTGAAATAAGCATTGAGAAAGAGAACGACTCATGTATCACCACGGGAGCGAGGCTTGCTCGCAGGGACTCTTACTCTCGGCATGCTCCTTGGGGTGGGAAGAAGAAACATTCCTGCTCTACCAAAACCCAGAGCTCCTTGGATACGGAAAAGAGATTTGGTAGAACGCGAAGCGGTTTGCAGAGGCGGGAGAGAAGGTATGGGGTGAGTTCTGTCCATGATATGGATGCAGTATCGAACAGGACAGTAGGCAGCCGTTCCCTGCGACAGCGTCTCCAGGACACTGTTGGGCTGTGCTTTCCCATGCGAACTTACAGCAAGCAGTCCAAACCTCTCTTTTCTAACAAAAGAAAGATCCACCTCTCTGAACTGATGCTTGAGAAATGCCCTTTTCCTGCAGGCTCCGATCTGGCTCAGAAGTGGCACCTGATCAAACAGCACACAGCTCCTGTGAGTCCACACTCAACCTTTTTTGATACGTTTGATCCTTCCTTGGTCTCCACGGAAGACGAAGAAGATCGGCTGCGGGAGAGACGCAGGCTCAGTATCGAAGAAGGGGTGGATCCCCCTCCCAACGCCCAAATACACACTTTTGAAGCTACAGCACAGGTTAATCCATTGTATAAACTGGGACCAAAGCTAGCCCCTGGTATGACTGAGCTGACCGGGGACAAAAATCTAACCCCTCCAGGAAACTGCGACTCTGAGGAGGACACGACAACGCTCTGCCTGCAGTCACGCAGGCAGAAGCAGCGTCAGATGTCCGGAGAGAGCCACGGCCACATCAGCAGGCAGGGGGCTTGGAAGGTGCACACTCAGATCGACTACATCCATTGCCTTGTGCCAGACTTGCTGCAGATCACAGGTAACCCCTGCTACTGGGGCGTGATGGACCGCTACGAGGCAGAAGCACTTCTGGAGGGTAAACCCGAAGGCACTTTTTTGCTCAGGGATTCTGCGCAAGAGGACTACCTCTTCTCTGTGAGCTTCCGTCGCTATAACCGATCGCTACACGCACGCATCGAGCAGTGGAATCACAACTTCAGTTTTGATGCCCACGACCCCTGTGTGTTTCACTCCTCCACTGTCACAGGGCTTCTGGAACACTACAAAGACCCTAGCTCTTGCATGTTCTTTGAACCGTTGCTTACCGTGTCCCTGAACAGGACCTTCCCCTTTAGTCTGCAGTATATCTGCCGGGCAGTAATCTGCAGGTGCACTACGTACGATGGAATCGATGACCTTCCTCTACCTTCAATGTTGCAAGACTTTCTAAAGGAGTATCACTATAAGCAAAAAGTCAGGGTGCGATGGCTGGAGCGGGAACCTATAAAAGCAAAGTAAACGGAAATCAGAATCCCCAATAAGCTTACAGAATATGCTTTCTTGTATGTTACAGTTTAACTGCAGCGAACGCACCAACAACGTCTAGCTTTTTTGCAATATCCTATTTAAGCTGAGTGTTAGTATCCTGTCAGATGCTGCCTGCTGTTAATCAAACTAAGTTGTGATGCCTCTTGGAAACAATAAGCAGACACAATTCTGCACGTTTTTCATTAAGGCCTAATGAAAATATTTTTGCTAATTCCTGAATATTTTGTTTTTATAGCTGTAGTAATTGGATGAAGAAACTATGAGGCATTTTCCGTGGGGCATTCATGTGATGCTAATAAAGAAAGACTTTATTGGAGGAGCATTTTTGCTAATATTTGAAGTATTTTTTTAAAATACCTTCTTGAAAACTTTTCACTTCTCAAAGTACTAATTTAGCTCGCGGATAATTTTGCAGATAGTAGTGAATAAGAGTATTTTCTTTTAATCAAGAGCAGTTCACTAGAAGCAGGGATGGCCTGCAGTCCATTAAGAGTTAACGGTCTTTTGATGCTAGCAGATGAATCATGCTTTTCTCAGTGTATAGGGTTTCCTAATCGTTAAGACTTGAATATGCCTGCTCAGTACTGTAATTCTATTTTAAACACTTGGAGATTTAAGTGGCATTGTTAGCAAAAGTAATACTGTCTTGGACAGTTAAATACCTTCCAGCGTGAATTATTGATTCGATGGCAGGGCACAGAATTAGATTACTGCCATGAAACAACAGTTTGTGTGTTTTTCTAAAGCAGAATTTGGTGGCCTGACCACTCGTCATTTACAATGGAAGGTAATAGTGAAGAGAAGCAATGTTTTTTATTTAAAGTGTCTGATATTTTTATGGAGAAAATTACGAGTGGTTGAATTATTATAATCAGAATACAAAATCTGACATATCTGAAATAAATGTCAGGTTTCAAAGGTACTGTTACACTTTATTTGTAAATATCTTTCCATTTGCGCTTTTTTAAATGTTTTAAAGTAATATGCACTGATAATAGTTTCAACAGATTACTTGGAAACAAAATTCTAAGTTCTGTTTGCTTATTTAATTGGAGATGGAACTGAAAATAGTTCCGTCTTAGACATTTTTGCACTAAAATTTTGTTGGAATGCCCTGTCCCGTTTCATGTTTTGTACCAATTACGAGTGCTCCCTAGTTTCTTTACCAGCTGCTACAGTACGTTATTACTTACTTCTCTATGGCAGTGACCTGTGCGAGGTAGGGAACATCTTGGCTGCAAGTACAATAAACGTTATTCTTGTATGCTACACTAACCCTTCTATTGATGTATTTTTCTGCTTGCTGTGCCTTGTTCTGGCTTTTTGTGCTAATAAAGTACAGTATGTTCAGTGTTATACTTGTATATCTGCTCTGTTTTTATATATTCACGTAACCTGTAGCAGTTAACTGAGTTTTTAATAGGCTTTTCTTAGTCCTTAGTGTAGGTAATATTGGCCAGCACGCCATGCTCCTGCCTGGGTTTTGTTACGTTGCTTATCAGAAACCCGACGGTGTACACCATTGAATGTTTCTGTAGTCACAGCGAAGTAATGAACTTGTCCGCAGGCATAGAGCATTTTAAAGTTTTTTGTAAAGGATAAATGTTAAGCAAAAAAAATATTCTAAAACATTATTGATCCCCTGTAATAGTTGCTGAATGTGTTTTAGCTTGTTATATAGCTAACTGCTAAGCTTAATATTTTGATACTCCCCACTGAGCAAGGAATGGTTATTCCTCTAAATTGACAGTACAGCAGTGGCATTTGTTCACTTTTAGACTATTGTAATAAATAGATGTACACACAAACTGGCCAAATGTCCTGTTTTTACCAAAGAATACTGTCAATTTACGTTGGGGTATTTTGTAGTGGAAATCAGAGTGGAGAGGCGCAATTTCTGTTCTATCAAATATTTATCCTAAACTATGATAAACCAAAGTATTTGACAACTTCATCGGAACTTATGTAGTGTATACATTTATGTTGGTGGAGCTTAAAACTTTTACGTCAACAGTGTCGTCATTTTTTTCCTGAATACACAATGCACCTAAAGAAGAATGACTTAAATAATTTTGTAATGACTGGAACAGCACTACATAGAAGCTTATACTGAAAGGGGTTCATCTGAAGCACCCAGGAAGCACTTTAAGACGTGTTTATATGCTTGTGGAAAATCTGTGATCCCGTTATGCATTCTTTGTAGTAGATGATCTTTCCTGTGTTAAAACTTCAACTGTTAAAATGAAGCTTTGTTTAAAGTATATAAATACTGAGTTTATGTACGTATGTGTACAAATGTGCTGATGGTCACTTCAGTTTTTGGAATTGTGTGTGTCATTGGATATGCAACTCCTGGTTTAAAACCTGCGTAGAAAGAGGAAAAGAGTCACCAGCATGAAATTGCACCCAAGTGTACCTTCACCGTGTCATTCTCACTGTTCCCTTGATCGGATCGGAATTCCAGATGAGTTTACTTTAAAAATCTTGCTTTTAATATTAGTATCATTCAGTCAACCTGCAACCAAGTTCTGTCCCAGTGTGGGGGCCTGGTTTCTGTTTACACCTGTTGCAGTTGCTTGTCATAAACTAGCTGATGCGATTCTAGTTATAACATTATCAACGTGGTCAGGAATACACATTCATTCATTTTTTTTTATCATGTAGTGAATCTTTAGAAAAATACTGATAATAAAAACTAATCTCAAAGTTGGCTTTCATTTGTGTAAATGGTCTTCACAGAGAGGATTTATTGCTCCCTCGAGACAGACACGCAGACGCACACAAATGAGAACAATGATATATATCTCTACAACAGTTTTAAAGCTTTGCTTCACTGAAATATACAGAATAACTTGCTAGTGTGCTTATGCTAAAAATTACATAAGCAGACTTTAACAAATATAACTGACTTAAGTTGCAGATTATTTTTCTAATCAATTATTTCATTTATTTTCAGATCTAAAGTCAATGAAACGTTGGTATGTTGAGAATGCAAATACTTGGCACCTCTGCTCAAGGACTCTGTTCTAACATTCTGGTTTTGGGTAGAAAATCTTACAAAATCCTTTTAAAAAGATGGGCACAAGCACCCAGTTTTCTTACAGAGAGATTCAATGTAATGATTCCAATCTGATCTGCTTACGTGACAGATAAGTGTTTGGTACTCAATGATATAAAGTGTTCTTGGAGGTGGTTCTTTTTGCTGTAGAAAGAGCTATAAGGTAGAGCGTACTCGGTGGGCTAACCATCTTTAAAAAGAACAAGGTGGTGGTGCTATGTGGGAGTTTGGATCTTTGAATACTAGCACAACTTGGTGGTTTTGTTACGTGTAAATGCACCCATCATAATACTTCAGGAACTCTGCAGCAGTTCTACTTTACCAAGAGAAGGAAGTTGTAATAATTGTAATTTCCATATAATGTTACCCTACACTGGAAAATTGTGTAAATAGAATAGTATGGCTATGGCAATGACAATGTGTGTGGAGGGTTTTACTCTAACTAGATCATTGTAGAAGACCATTAAACTATATATTTTTTAAAAAATAGGGCATTAAATTAAATCTTTTTAGGATTTTTTTTCATGTACCCATGGAATTGGACAAATGTAGTCCATTGACTGTATCTGAGGGTCTTTTGTTATAGTTTTTGAATCAGTTTTGCAGACAACTCTTCTGGAAGTACTCTTAAGGATAAGGACAGGTCCAAATAATTTGCTTGTCAGAATTAAACTTCTCTTAAGCAATAAAGACATCTTTTGTGTATGTACTTAAAATTTTGTGTGTATTTGAAGACTTCTAAGTTAGACTGTCACTTTGTGAGTAAGATGCATACGGTCTGTGAAAGACCCGTGTGTGTATCTGCGTAACCCCCTCCTGTGCTAGACTTCATCCTGACAGTCAGTCGCTCGCATCGCCAAGTCTGCATTCAAGGTTCTGCACGATTTGGAAGCAAGCAAACGTTCTGCTTTTCTTTGATACAAACCCAGTTTGCTTTAGTCTCCACGTGCAAGCCAGGCTTCTACAAAATACTTGCAGAGTGCTTTAAAGCCTGTATCTGCTGTAAAATTGCTTGCAGGGCTGGAGGTGTAAAGTTAGAAGGTGCTGAGTGCCATACAGAGTGGTTCTGCAGGGAGCATGCTGCTTTTTCTCAACTGAATTTTCTGTAATTATTTCTAAAATAGCTATTTATCTCATTTTTTAAAACAAATCATATTTAAAATGATGAAAATACTTTTGATTTCTGTTCTTCTGAAGTATGGCTGTGGAATGATATGTGCTAACTCTTGGTCTTCAAAAACCTGCATAGCCCCTGGATATGTATGTGTGCAGTGATGGGCTTTTTAGAAGCTACCTGAAGCACATCAATATCCTGAGCATTAATATATTGTTTTTTTAAATAACTCTCTCTTACTTTGTGCCTGACTTGCATATATTGTAATGAAAGAACTACTTTCTTTGCACTTTCACTTGTAATTATATATTATAACCTACAAGCTTGGTGTGTTTTGCTGCTGTTGCCACCCTTCCATAAGCAGTTGTCTCCTGCCTGTGACCGAAGGAGATTTTTTTGTTCTTAATTGCTTTTTTGAAAAATATTTTTAGGCAGAAATGAGATCAGTTGGCTTTTAAAGTGTTAATTCTTACAGAGCATGTTATGACACCAAGTGTTTTCCCTTTCACAAGTGACATACAAAGAATCACGTAACTCGGCCGTTGGTTGCGTCTACCAAATGCAGTTGACTTCAGATATCTGAATTTTATGCATTTTTTTTTCCTTTTTCATTAAAAATGCTACTAGCAAGAACTTAGAAAAAAAAAAAATAGCTTGATATCTTCACAGTAAGATACTTAAAGCAAATGTTTTGCTATGAGGTAATGATCTCTGGAAGATTCTTTTTTAAGATTCCCCTCTTGCTATGAATTAAATCAACATTCTTTTTTTTTTTTTTTCCCAAAAAAGCTTCTTGATGACTTTAACCTTATATTTAGGGAATGAAAATAAATCTGTTCTTTCACTTAATTTGCTTGCACGTTGCCATACTGATTCGATAGTATCTGTTTTAAGAAGCAAAATTTAAATCTGTTATTTCAATGAAGCATTGCCATTTTTCTTGTTTCTGTACACTATTCCATTTTCAAATACTGTACATAAGTGGGACATTAACCTGATGAAGTCTCTCTAAATTCATCGTTATCCAGGTAACTATTGTGTATCTGCTCTTTAAGCTGGTTTGATGTGCACTTTGTAAATATGCATTAAAACTTCAGCTGTTATCAGATTTCTTAGGGCCAACACAATGTATTTATGAGCTGAAGCTTATGGTGCTCGACCATTCTTTTTCCTGTCTTCAGCAGAAAGAAAAAAAATACATAATTGTGCGTGTGTGATGTAGGTCAGGTTACAGATTTGCTTGTTAAGCACACAGCTACACTGACAAGCAGAAACATATCTGAACTTGCTTGTCTGGAGAAAAGCAAGCTCTGATTTCTCAGCAGGATTTCTAACTTGGTGGCACGTTGGCAAAGAGGAAGCAGAATGAGGTTTTGTTCTTTGAGGAGCTGTTAAATTGAGCATTGTGTGTGCTTCCTGTGCGATAAGGTATATTTTTAGAGTCCTGAGAATTTTAATAGCTTTTGAAAGATAGAAGAGTACTTTGCTGCTTTATCACTCCTTGCTTTCATATTGTAGTTTTGCAAAAAAGCACGATGAGAGATTTATTAAGAACAAGTATGTGTAGTCACTAACTGTTTAAGCATTACTTTGTAATATCTTTATGGAGATAGCAAATTCTTACATGATTATATTTAAACTGTTTTGGGAGAATGAATAATGACACTGTGGGCACAAATTAATTCAGATTGCACTATAAACTTTCTTACCAGAAGCCTTCATTCTTACAAAACTATGCGATCCCCGCACGGAAATCTGTAGCTTCGGTGATGCAGTCGTTGGTGGGCGTCCAAAAACGCGGCACCCAGACGGTCCCTGGACCTTTTCCCGACATTCCAGTTGCAGGGGCCCTGGCAGGCCCGCGGGGCACTCGAGGAGTTGGCTCGAGAGCGTGCCAGGCATTGCCCGGCCGCCCTGTGCCAGCGGTGCCACTCGCCCCACGCCAGCGCCTCGTGTGACGGTGCTCTTCTAGGCCCTGCTGGCTTTGGTGGCTTTTATCCCACTGCAACTTAAATGTTTCTCCATCCTGCCCAGCTTGTCTTTATGAACCGGTTGCCGAACTGTCTTGCATCTTAATAGTGAGAAAATAATGTGATTTATGGCTACCCAACCAGTGTATGAAGTAATAGATGGCTCTGTCTTAATAAACGGGGTATAAACTACCGTATTGGTTTCCTTCTATGTTTGTTTGGGAGCAAGAAGCTGTGGTTTTAAAGAAATCCTTTTAAATCTATGCTGTGAATAGATATTTCTACAAATATTTAGTTGCTGTACAGTCAAAGGGATAAGTAGTTGTTAGATTGAAATAATCAGTAACTCATGTTTATATCAGTCTGTTTCTGTTGCATCTGAAATAAATGAGCGAAGAGATTGAGAGACCAATAATTATCCTCTTTAGAAGTTTTATCCCAGCAAGATCTTAATTTAGTGAGCTTTCTCTCACATCTCAGTGTCTGTGTCGTTGTTGTGTCCCCCCCCCCAGTTACGGGTGGTGTATACGTGATTTTGGGATGCACACGTGTGCGTTCAACCCTAGCTAGCACAAACTAAGCTGTTTTCCTGCAAAACGGGGGAGGTTCTCCTTTGGGCCTGATGGTGAAAACCGAGCAAAATCCTCCTTGTGAGGAGTTGTAAATGGGCACACGGGCAATGTGATGTTCTCTGAAAGTATTATCGTTTTTTTTCTGTGCAACTTTTTCAGCTTTCTCAAGTTTTTATTGTATTTTTCTAGCAAGTTGCTCCTGAAAATACATCTTTTCTAGGCTCTTCTACCTATGTCAGCTGATCATCACTAATGAACTCATAGAAAACAAAACAGCTGAAAACGCAGTTTTGTTTTTGGGCTTTTAAGTAGAGGTTGTCTTTGTGGTTTTAGCTTCACTGAAACATGCGGAAGGTTAATTGCCTTAACCTCTGCTGAAATAAATCCACTGCTGATTAATAAATGAAAGTTACAGAGATTAACTTACCTCTTGTAATGGCATGTTTAAAACATGAGGCTATGATTCTGTTAGACTTATTGCAGAGATCATTATTCTTAATACTAATGATTATTTGAACACTCAAAATATTTAAGTTCTGTACTGAAAATTTATTAAAACATTTCAAAAGGGGTTGAAACACCAGGTAATGTGAAGGTAAGATTTCTGTAATCAGTTCTGTGCATCATTTGCCCTAGAGGAGGGAGTCCACCTCAGAAAGCTGTTCATGTTGTGGCTGTGCAGTGTACAAGAGGTCTGTAAGTACGGAGAATAGGATATAGAGACATACAGTAAATATTGGAGGGGTCCTAGAATGAACATGGCTACGTGCATTAGTTGTGTGGAAGCGAATGTGTACCTATATGGGATGTTTCTGGGGCTTCCAGTTGTCCACATTTACTTGGACACCCAAATCTGCACGATTCCTGATGCAGCGTTACTGCCACTGAACCCAGAGGACCGGGACAAATGAGTTCATAAAAAAAAGGGTTTGTGGTATTGCTTCATGTCTGAAGCAGCTGGCGATGTGAAAAGCGTTAAAATGACTCCACATCTGAGCTTCCCAGAAGTTAATGGGATAGGCGTGGGTGAAACAGTGCTGACAAGACCTGTTTGTGATTGTTCTCACTTTGCTGTCCCACCAGATGTCCCATGAAATCTGGGAAGTCAAGGTTAAAAACCTGCAGTAGGACTTCTGTAGTCTCTTCTTAACTGAAGTGAATAGTAAGTACTATATATAGGTTCTCTAATCTTCAGAATAGTTTTACTTGTAGCTCTCATCTCTTACGTTAGATGGAATATGTAAATTCATCTCATTTGCAAGAGTGGGAGACAGATCTTTGTAAGGTCACAAAGGGCTGCCAAGGGTCAGACTTCCTAGATGTGGGGTAAGTGGGACATGTTGCTGCTCGCTGTCTCAGGTTTCCCTTTAACAGAGGAAGAATGATAGTGATACTTGATCCATTTGTGAAAGACTTGGAGCTCCAGCGATGAGCAGCATAATAGAACTGATCTGTGCAATTTGGGAGTCTCTGACACCCTTCCTTCACTGAGCGGTAGGCCTGAGGTAGATGTGTGGGTACTCAGTATTTGATTGAATGTTTCTGATCAAGTGGTAGCTGACTGCTATGGGCTTGATATACGTGATATACAGGTATGTAGGGTTCTGTGTGCCTTATGCCCTTTATTTCTTAACCTAGCCCTTTGTCAAATGAGAGTTTGTTTTTTTCCCATGTGAAGCGTTGTTTTCTCCTTGCAAGCTTTGTTGTTGAGACACTATATTTGACTTCTCGCTTCTGTCATTTTTATTTTTTGTATCCAATCTGATAAAGCTGATAACCTGCAAGCTGTGTGCGAGGAGAATTTCCTGGCATGAGCCAATGAATTGCTGAGATTGTTATCATTCTGTACTACTGAAGCACGCCGTTTTATTTATACACCGTTTGTCTTCAGTTTCATTATGTGCCAAGAAGAAAAAAGCCAGACTTCTCCTTCAAACGATTGCTTGTATAACCACACTATGGACATGCTTGTGCCTGATCCCGAAGCCAAGTCCTTCTGCCCTAGCAGTATTTGTAAAGGTTCTCTCCTTCCCTGCTCCCCTGGCTGGCATACGTGCTGTGTGCTCTTGGTTGGAGGATGCCTTCACCCTTTCTTCTTCTAACTGTCCAGTTGAGCTGGTGTTATCAAACTTGTGTTTTAGCTAAAAATTTGCTTTCTCATCCCTGCGGGCATGGCTTTGCACTATGGCTGTGGTTTGAGCTATTCTTAATGGCACAGCCATCTTTGACCATCAAATGAATCTTGCCAGTGTTTGTAAATGGTGTTTGTAATTAATAAATTTAAAAAAAAAAAAAAAATCAAGTAAAAGCATATGGGAAGCATTCTATGACTGGAGATTTTAAGCCAAGAGCTTCTAAGAAGCATCCACAGTTTCAGTTTTTTTGCCTTTTCTTCCCGAAGACTTTAGCTTCATCTTGATTCCATGCTTCATGGTGTCAATCCTTACGCCTGGTCACCTCAGCTAGTTTATTTTACTTTGGAGGCAAAAGGAAAGGGTACTGGTAAATAATTCCAGCACAAGCTTCGAAAGAACCATTTCCAAGACTGGTATCTGTTTCACTTTAAGATCTCCTGAATTTCTCAAGTGTCTGGTATCTCTCCCATGAATTTAAGACTGGCACCAGCTCCAGAGATACAGTTGCCCAGAAAAGTTAAGTAGTGCCCTGAAACACCACTTGGCTGCTGCTCTTGGTAGATGCCTTGGAAGTCACTTTCCAGCAGGTCATCACTTACTGCACTACATACTTAGTAGACATTGGTGCCCTCCAGAGCTTGCCCTAGATCCTAATTTTGCTGCAACAGGTTTTGTCTAACTAAGCAATTTGCCAATCAGTAACACTGATCGAGCAGATAGTGATTGACATTACATTTCAGATCTGCTCACAGATCTTCAGCCACCATCTCCACTCAAAGCCCCCTTCGTTGTGCTCAGTCTATGAGTTGTATGGTTCTCATTGTAAAATCATGGCTTCGCTTTTCTGTGGTGAGATATCATAATTAACAGTAGTAATGAATGCCACAGTGTGCAAAACCAAGTAATTGGATTATCCACTTGAAGTTTAGTCATCACTTTTCCCCAGGGACATATTCCTCCCATTTTGTTTTGGCATGCTGTCTAGTGTTTTAGTGTGATAAAAATTTGTGTATAGCCATGTTTGCTTCTCAAACGCTGATTCTTACCTTCATCATGTGATGACTGGAAACCTTCAGGATTTAGAAACATTCCCTTTCGTTCTCTTTTCCTTTCCCTCTGTATGTTACTTTAAAATCTATTTCCTTAGGGGATATTTAAACTGGTTTAGACATCTGTGAAGATCAGATCTTTGAGGCCATGGCAGGCCTCCTGATGGCTGCCAAATAAATGAAAAGAGTGAGCAATATACACCCTTACAGCTGACCCACCCTGTACTGTCTCCATCTTGACAAAATTAGTTTTTGCTTTTCCTTTACTTTTCTATCTGGGCAGAGGTGAGTTTCTTTGTGCTAATTACTGTTCTTTTTTGTTTGTTAGTAAAACTGTAGTTGTTTTTACCCGAATCCTCACATTGTATCTTGGATATTGAGGAACCTTTGGTTTTCTGTTTGATCACTGTGACACTGGCTGGGAGATCCTTTGACAGCAGCTGCCTAGGGCTCTGCAATTTTATCTAAAGGCTGTGGTAACAAAGAGCTGGTTGGGACACCATCTATAATGAAAATCAGAGGATGGAAATATCAAATGTGGTTAAAATGCCACCACCAAAGCTGGAAAACTCAGATGTGACCAAGTGAGGAAAGCATGTATCTGAACTGTGGTTGTACCTTTACCAAGGAGAGTACTATTGTGGAGGTTGCTGGGTACAACGTGGTTTCAGCAGAACAGTACACTTCTCACTGCTCTTCTAAGGGCTGCAAAATACACATTAGACACATCATTTGTGCAGCTCTAAGGGGTAGCGAGGCCATCTACCATGTGAATAGTCAGTAGAAATGGACATTGCTCCTGGCAAAACCTTGCTTCTGTGACCTGCTCTGAAAATACATTCAATCAGAGTGACCTCAATGAGGAGGCAATACATGCACTGCACCTGCTCCAGATGCATGGTGAGCAAAGCGCATGCTGCTGGGCATGTAAATGGTCACAGGAATAGTGAAGGCATCTGTGTGATGGTTCAGCGGTGGGTATAAATGGCAAGGTGGGAGCTTCTTGTAAACAGTGTGATATTCTGGAAGTGCCAACCACATCTGGGTCTGCATGTCGCCTGCCGCTTTCTGTAGGGTATCTTCTAGCTCTAGAAATATGGAATTTGCAGCTGTGGGTTTTAATTATTTCTGTGTATTGTAACAACTTAATTGGTTCTTTCTACAGTAATTAAATGCTGTTGTTTGAGGTAAGAAACTAGTATGAGTTTACAATGGGAAACTAGGAGGGATCTTTGAGAGGGTGTTCTGGTTTATTCTGGGAATTTGAGTAGCTAGACTCAGAAACAGTGGTCTGCCTTATGCAGCACTGCCTGTCTGAGGCTGTAGAGTGTTCACTGGTTACCTCCTGGGGTGCACCCAGCAGCCCCCGTTCCCTAATCATCTAGCCTGTAAAATTATTGCACCTTTCAACCTGTGAATTTGTACATTGTTTGCATAGATGTCATGATGTGGGCAACGTGACCACAGATGGTGCATGCTCACCTCCTTCCTCAAAATGTCCCACAGAACAGAAGTACTGTTCCCGGCCCCTCCTGTGTGGTCACACAGTCTCACTGGAACACAGTTGTGCTTTGTCTCCTGTTAGCATTAAGTCACTCATCCAAATAAGAAATTTATTGTTTTGCATTTGCTGGAGGAAAGCCTGAGCCTCCATTATTCTTTGCTCACCACATTTGGCTTGGAACCCAGGAATATTTGATGGCCTGTCACATTGCCTTGTGTTCATCCTCTGTAATATTATCACATCGCTGACTGACTCAGCTACCTCTTTGCCTTCAGCAAATCAATCGGGATTGGGCGCAGGTGTTACCCGTTTCTCTCAGGTCTTTCATAGGCTTTTATAGTTGAACAAATGATACATGGCAGTCATACCGGAGCATGTTTGTCAATAACAGTCATACTTGGTCACAGCAAAAACCTCATGCTCAACTGATACTGTTATTGTATTGAGATGGCCAAAGGTTTGGTCTGTTGTCTTCCAGCAAATGGAGAGTGGGGAATCATAGGACATCCTGAGTTGGGAGAGACCTACAAAGGTCATCAAGTTCAACGCCTGGCTCCACACAGAACCACCCAAAAATTAAACCCTATGTCTGAGAGTGTTATCCAAACCCTTCTTGAGCTCCATCAGGCTGTGTGTGTGACCACTTCCCTGGGCAGCCTGTCCCAGTACCCGAGCACCCTCTGGGTGCAGACCCTTTCCCTAACCCCCAGCCTGACCCTCCCCTGTCCCAGCTCCATGCCGTTCCCTCGGGTCCTGTCGCTGTCCCCAGAGAGCAGAGCTCAGCGCCTGCCCCTCCGCTCCCCTCGTGAGGGAGCTGCAGGCCGCCATCAGGCCTCCCCTCGGCCTGCTCTGCTCAGGGCTGAACAAACCAAGGGGCCTCAGCTGCTCCTCACGCGTCTTCCCCTCCAGACCCCTCCATCTTTGTAGCCCTCTTCTGGACACTTTCTAACAGTTCTATGTCCTTTGATAGTGTGGAGCCCCGAACTGCACACAGTACTCAAGGTGAGGCCGCGCCAGTGCAGAGCAGAGCAGGACAATCCCTTCCCTTGCCCAGCTAGTAATGCCGTGCCTGATGTTTTAGGTACTTGTGATTTGTGTAAGTGCCTCCCTCAGAACATACCCCAAGGAGTTTTGATCGAGATCCCAGCAATTGCTTGTGTGACAGAAAGGCCTGTTGGCCTCATAAAGATGATTACCACAGGTCACGAAGACATTCACCATGGCAGCTCACCCACATGCTATCCTGTGAACGAGGCCTTGCATGTCTCTTGTCTGTGCTTTATGTGTATAATTATGACTAAAAATGTAGATGTATTTAAAAATGAACTTTTTTGAAGATGCTGTGGAGACAGACAGTGTAAGTAATTCACTCATTTATTTTTTTCATATCGTGATCTGCTGAAATTTAAACTGGCTAGACTTGCTGTTCTGGTGGTGATGCTTGCTGGGATTTGTTTTACATCTGTTTAGTTAAGCTCTACATAGAATTTACTTTGCCTAAAAACGTTAAATGGATACATAAGAGAAAATTTTCCGATACTGTGTTTTTAAACTATAAATTAGCAGCTGTTACATTAGTGCTTTGCACTGTAAATTGCGACATACCCACATTTGTAATGAGACTTCTCATTTGTGATGAAATTTACTGTTTCTAAATCCTATTTATCATGTGAAACAATAATATCTCTTAATGGCAACACTTGAAAAGTTTAATCTGTAAAGAAACATATTAAAACTAATGTATCACAGTGACTTGCATAGTAAAATACAAAGGAAAAAAATGAATTAACCAAATCATTTTTATTATCACAGTTACTAGAGATAACAGTCTAAATATTTGCCGTCTTTATGTTGAAATTTTGAGATCTGCGATAATGAAGGAAGTCAGACTGATCTAACCTTGATTGCTTCTACATACACAAACCCCCACGACTGTGGTTTTTTTTTCAGACTTCACAGTTTTAAGTTTTATTTTTATTTTTACAGCAATTTGCATTATTTTCAAATTTTAAAGTCTCTCCTGAAGCCAGCAAGACCTGAAAATACTGAATTCATCACATAAAAATTATATTTATCTTCAGTCTTGATAACTTGAAGGGCAGAACCTGGGTGGTTTACCTAAAATATACTTTATACTTTAAGATACGCTGAGTGATTTGATGCAGAGGAGAAAGATTTCTACTAGGTGTGGAAATAAGCAGAGATGTAATGCTGTTGTAGGAATGCTGTTGTCCCTGTTATGGTGGCTAAATGAGCTATGAGCTCAATGCTGAGAAAAGTGCTTTTTTTTTCTTTTTTTCCCTCCCCTCAGAACCCAGAGAGAATTCAAATCCCCACAAGCCCAAACGACTTTGAGAAATCCAAACAGAAACAGGGGACTGCTAAATGAGTGCAGAGCGTATTGCTCCATCAAAATCAATCTGTTGCCAAAATGTTCAGAGACTCACTGTAAAACCTCCTGTGACTACCTCGGAATAGCATTTCTCAAAGTTTCAAATTTTGTTTACCTGTTTTGTGTTACTCCAACAAAACAAAACCAGATCCTGAAATAATTTAATGGGGTAAAAGGTCCAGCTCAGTAGCTGGTGTACCTAGCCAGGTTTTTAAGCTAGTAGAAATAGTAGTAAGCCTTCCAAATGAGATCTTTTTTACATAGAGCAACCTGGAGAGCATGATAGAGGCACAACTGTTATTTCAAACTATTCCTCCCTGCCCTATCTCAGTTTGACCAACTATTTAGAAATGCTAAAACCCAAAGTGTAGGTGCAGTTGCCAACTGGACAAGAAACACCTAAGCTTAGCAGGCCCAAGCACGTTGTGTCAGATTGTTTCTTAAGCCTCTCACTTGATGCCTCTTCTTGGTTGATGACTCTGTCCAGTCCACGAGGTAGGTACAGGACATTTTTCTCAGCAGTGTGCCTGCTGGAAGGCCTCTGAGTGGAAAACCTGCACTGAAGCTTTCGTGCCAGCCCCCTCCAAGGAGTTATCCAGATGCATGTCTGGAAAGGAGCCAGGTACGAGACTGCTTCACTTTGCTTCTCTTTGTTTTAGGAATTTGAAGCCACAGCTGCTGTCAAAGGTTCTCTTGGTTCCATTTGAGAATTTACCTCAACAGATGTTTTGCTCACATACTTTAATTTCCCCAGCTATTTTGTTCTTTAGAAAGTTATAGTTCTATCAGTGAGTTTTGTTCTCTCCTTAACTGAGAAAGGAGGGGGCAGGTGACTCTGGGTTTTGCTAGATGGTGCGCTGGTGTATGACTACATCAGTGGTCCAAAGCTTGCCCTGAGAGCAAGGGCCTGAAAGTTGTCTCTGTAATGCATATATCTCATGGCTGATGGATCTTCTTGTGCTGGTCATATTTTTAGTATCAGAGGTGAAAATTTTCAGAAAACATCATTTCCCTTTCAGTTGAACATGTACAGCTGTTGCAAACACTGCTGCATGCTGGCATCAAAAAAATACCACATTTTTCTTCTACAGTTTGAACGGGAAATAAGTGTGGTTTCTGAGATCCTACTTTGAAGTGGCAGTTGTTTATAGATGACTGAATTTAATAACTGTAATTGTACGTGCAGTCCTACTCCAGCTGTGCACTGGGCACCATGAGTCACTGTCCAAAAACATCCCTTAGTTTCAAACCCTTCTTAAAAGAGACCACCCTCCAACACCCCTGAATGTCCTCTGCTCCATTATTGGGAATTCCCCTTCTGTTAAGCAGCCATGCTGTGGCTGTTTCGGATGGATTTTCTGGTGTTTGCTGTCCTATGTTGCTTGCTCACAGGCAAGAGCAGGGGAGAGGAGAGCGGGATGTCCCCAAGGAGCTTTGGCTTGGCCAGTGATGGGCATGGGCATTGCTCTCAGCCGAGCAGATACCCAAGCCATGCAATGGCTGTTGTCACCCCAGACCTTCTCCTGAGGGCATGCAGGGGTCAGGGAGTGCCCACGGTGCTCCTGGCTCTCTGCTCAGCCCTGCTCATGTCTGGGGCCACGTGTGCTGGTGCAGAGTTGCACTTCTCTGCTGTCACTCCAGCATTTTTCCATGCAGGTTAATGCGCTATAAACACCAAACTAGAAATTTGTCTGCTTTGTCAGGAGAAACCACAGTTTAAACATCCCTGTATTATATTGTTATAAGTTACAGCAGGTTTTGTAAATTCCTTTCCATCAAGTCAAGTCAGTTTATTAAGCAGCCAAGTATTGCCTGGTGTAGCTGTAAAAATAAAGAAACTGAGGCAGAAAAATAGAGTTTACCTCATGTTGCCAGGTGGCCAGTAAGAAACCTAGGGAAAAATGTTACCCAGCGCCAGCTCTCTTCCCAGTAGCTTTTGGCATCCTGTAAATAAATTTTAAGTACTTAAATATTTTAAAAGTTCCTTTAAAATAATTATAATAAACGCCTTATTATTTCATTCATTTCCTGCCCACAGATTATATTTACATATTACATATAGTTGGAAGGTATTATTAGAGATCCCTCTTCTGGCACCTGAGTCATAGCACCTTTAACGTGCCACCATAAATAGACATGTTTGACTGAAGCTGCTTGTGAAGTGATGCTGCAGCCTGTGCATCGAAAGCTCTCCTACTGATAGCTAGGGCAGACCTCAAAGTCAGACTCCTTTTCTACAGCAAAACCCCATTTACCTCATTCCTGGCAGATGTTTACACACTCTTGGGAAGTGAGCCTGACCCTCAGTCTGTTGCTGGCCTCATCAGGTGGGAGGAAGATCACCTTCAAGTCAAAATATCCATGATACGCCCTCTAAGTGAAGTGTGGTGGGGCCCAGGGATCCATCGTTGTGGTGCCAACATGACTGCCCACCCTGCCTGCCTGTCCCTGCCAACTGACTGCGCTTGTGGAGGTGCTCAGCTGCAAAGCATCAGGTCTGTGCAAACCAGCTGGCCAAAGGCAGAAGTCGGGCACTTCACTCTGATTTTCTTACATGCTAAGGCATGGGAGTAGGAGGGAAAACTTTTTTGAAAGTATCTCAAGCTGTCAAGTCAGCTAATGTACTCCGGTTTGCTACTATTTGTACTAATACCTATTTGAGTTTGCAAGTACAGGACCTCGTCCAAGAAATGCCAAATCTCTCTTGCCTGATTTAGGAGTATGGTCCAGGTGCTGTGTGGATTATCTGATGCTTTGGGAGGTTCTTGATTACTTGTGTGGGAATTGTTACCTGCTCAGTAAGCCTCGCTTTCCCTGAGGATCAGACTTACGCAAAGTTGCCATGCAGCCTTGAACTGTGTGTGGAGTAAGACTTTCCAGAAGAGTTACAATATCCTCTGTAGAAGCAGAATATATGCACCGTGGTGTGTGCATTGGATTCCCAGCTGGCTCATAAGCCTGAGTGGATTTACTGCATGATGGTTCCAACCCCTGCTGTACATACAGAAGCATACATGGACAATCCTTGTACATCTGGACAGAAGTTCTGAGTATGAAAAAGAAAATCTTTTTCCTAGGGGATCCTGAGTCTATCTGGCCCATAAACACACCCTTGCATCTGCTCTGGTTAAAAGTCAGTCCTGGTTGATGTGAAATTCTATAGCTCGTCAGATCTGACCCAGCTGTCGGGACTGCACAGAAATGTTTGCTGTGGACTCCAAGAGATCAGCAGCAGTCCTGGAAGGTTGTTGAACTTGGGTTCTGTCTTTTGACAGAAAGCCATCTGAATATCATGCAGAACAGGATGTGGTTTCTCAAGCAGAATAGTCACATTCCTGCAGGAGACGACGGGCAGAGGGAATTTTAATTTTAGTTATTGAACGTGGAATCACTTATGTGCTTATGCAACTCTTAAATCAAAAGGGAATGAGAGCATGGTCATTCTGTGCAATCCTCTGTGGAAGCACGGTAAAGCTAAAGCTGTTCTTCAAACAGCCACGTGGGGAGGTGTATGTGACCCAGAAGAATTAAGTGCTGGGGAGACCTTTTGCTCAGGACTGGCTTGACCTCATGCCATCGTCTCCCCAAATTGCATCTGGGAAACCACAGGACTTCTGTACCATCAGAACAGTCTTTGCTGAGCCTCAAATGATTTATTCTAGTAGATTATCAATCTATACAATGAATGATATAATAAAATTCTGTCTAGCAAAAACTGCTGCCAGCATGTAAAAATATCTACTAAATCCTCATCCCATTAAAACCATCTTGTTAAAGTTGCCTGCTGCAAACAGAAAGATGTTTCACCGAATGCTTGGCTATGTGATTTTCCTCCTCAGATTTCTGTAAGAGCACATGTTTCACAAAGCATATCAAAGTTGTCTCATGGGCAAAAACATGTAAATAACAAACATGTCACTTTCTTAAAATCTGCTGAAAAATGTCTAGCCACATTGCCTTAACCATGTAGACAGTTTTCAGAGGTAGAAAACGAAAAAAGGGTTTTGCAGTCTCCCCAGGCCTGGGGCTAGGACAGGTCTTAACTGTGATCATAGCTCTTCAGTTGACCATTGGAAATCTATCAACAGTGCTTTCTATGCCTCAGTCTTCCTCTGCATTTGTAAGAATGACAGAGTAAAGCATCTGGGTTCTGCTAATGAAAAACATAACACAAGGTCCACATATTGGACCTAAGGTTGACTCCTTAGTTCTGGCCTTTCCTGCTTTTGTGAAACACAAACTTGGTTCGTGCTCCTGGGAAGGCTTCACTGCAGCACTTTAGGGTGTGAAGTTTCTCCCTCTCACTGGCTCCTCATCTAGCCCCTTCTCCTTATTGAAACAAATACCTGGAAAGAGAACTTTCCTATTCCTTGCCTTTATTCTCTGCTTGGTTGCTTAGGGTAAATTGTTAACCAAGTAGGAATATTGCAAAGCAAAAATGTTTGTGAAGTGTCTTTTGCAGACGGCATGGAGTCCTGGCCTTCTGCAGGAGGAATGGCTCTGCTCTCCCACAGGAACAGCAGCTGCTGAGCCTGCCTGCTCAGTGCCTGGCTTTCACCAAGTGCTGCACCTCCAGTATGTTTATGCATCAGGGGATTGAAGTTGCTGATGCTTTGGGGATGAGAAAAGGGAACAGTGGATGTATCCTGGAGACAGGGCTTGAGGTATGTTAACTTTTCCTTTGATTCCTCCTTCGTAGCTACTCCTGACTTTTTTTTTTTTGGTTAAAGGGATGGTAATCTTTTTCCCAGAAGCAGTTAAGGAACTGAACCTGTCCTCTAGCATGACGCTAATGTGCCAGCTCTCTGTACAAGCAAAATGACTTCTAAGGTCCCACAGGAAGGACCCTATGGTCTGCTGGACTATGGAAAAGACACCCTTCTGTGAAAGGTGCGATTGTTTCATCTTGTGGCTGCTTCATGTTTCTTGCAGGTATCTTTTTGTTTGCCTTGAAACCATTGCCCGGGGCTGCAGTTCCCTGGGGGCGGTGATGAAGGAACAGCGTGGTCTAGATAAAGTCTATTTAACACACCTATTCAGATGGAGGTGAATTGTCTTTGTCCTTTTTCCAGGAGCCAAGACTGAAGAACTAGTGAAATGCTCCAATGTTACCAAATGGTCGAGTACTTTCATTGTAAATCCTCAAATCCTCTTAACCCCTGTTTGTATGAGATGAATGGGGGCCTTGCAAGCATACCTTCTCATAGACCAGCAGTCAGTTCAGACTATAGATATAGTTTAAGTACTGATATTTTCCTTCTACACGCAAGAGCATTTATCTGCCGCTCCTCAAATTGTATTTCCATGATACAGGAAGAGGTGTCTGAATAATGAACTACTGCAGTCACAACTGCATCACTTTGAACAGATGCTGTTGTCTGTGCTTTTAAAGAGGATGGCCTTGGTTTTGTAGCAATGTCAGTGAGATGCTGAGTGCAAGGCTTTCAGTGAATGAAATTTTGCAGAATTAGGGACTATGTTTGTGCTTCCTCCAGGAAGTCTTGCTATACTGCATGCAATCCCCATTTACAGAGTTTTACTGAGGTTGCACATTCAAGCCTTCAAAATTAGGAGGTGCCACCAATTAAATTTTCTGCCTGACATTAATTCTCCCAGCTGTGTACATAAGTATTACAAGTGTCTTGACTTATGTGGTCACAGCTTGTTTCCTGCAGCGGCCCCTTGCCTGTTTGCTGCTCATGATGCTGAGGTCGAACCTGGGCTGTGTAACGAAGAAACCTCTCTCTCTTTTGGTGTCTTCTCTGCCAGCTGTTCCTCTTGACAAGGCATCGGGCCGTGTCTCTTTCTTGCTCCCAAGCTCCTTGGTCTTTAATTGTCCCTCTTGATATGATGGGTCTGTGTCCTTCCTCCTCCACAGCTCCGATCAAGCCATGTTCCTGCAGCTGTGCAGGAGGTAAGGGTCTTCTTGCCCACAGCAGACATAACAGATAACTGCTGTTTTCAAATGCCTTTACTCAGCCCTTGCCTGCAGTTTTAACTTGTTCCGCAATCTGGCCAAATGTGGGTAGATTTTAACATGGATAGACACATTTCTGCCACAAAGGCCTCCTCTCTGCCAGATTTCAAAATTTCCCTTCTGAAGCTAGAGATCCTCATATAAAAGGTTGTCTGGATTTATTTAACGTGTGCCAAGCAATATATTTTCCCATAATAATATTCCTGGAAATGGCTGAGCTGTTTTGGCTAAAGCAGATGCTGAACTGTTTGGAATCCAATTCTTAGTGCTAAAGATTTGGCAAAGCCCGGGAATGTGCCATTCTCTGTTGTAGACACCGGGAAAAGCTGAGCACCATAACAGTCAGGAGGGGAGGCAGCACTGCCTGTCAGAAAACCAACTCCAACCACAAACGTCACTTTTAAGAAACTGTCAGCTCATAGCAAGCAGGAACATCCCTGCATGCGTGCACCTTGTGCAGTTGTTAACTTCATCTTAAATAGTGAAGACGGCAACCCACGAGCATCAGTTCTCTTCCAGCTGCCTTGAATTGCTCAAATCTACCCTTTATCTTTCTGTTGAAGTCTTACAGGGCTGTGGGGTGGGTAAGAAGGCTCCTTCCCACTTCTCTCCTCTCTGCTCTGGCTCCTTTCTTCATTTTGAGGACTGGAGGTACAGTTTCATACAGTGCCTGTTTTCCTTCTTAGTTGTATACAGAGCTTTAGTACATAAACAGACTGTGAACTGCTCTGACACCCTTTGCCAAACTGGCTTCTCTGGTCAAAAAAAAAGTACTGTTATTTTGGGAGCAGAGATGAAGTTCCCATCTCTCGAATTTCTTGATATTTCCCTTTAAAAGGGAAATGAATAAATAAGTAAAGTAAGAAACAAAAACAGTCACACTCTTAAAAATAAATAAATAAATAAATATAATCATGTGTGCTTACTGACCTCAGCCCTCAAGCTGGATTATTGTGCCTTTTCCAAGCTTGTTCTTTGCAAGTCCTTTCCAGAACGTCACTTGTTCAGCAGCTTTCTCAAACGACACTGGTACCAGAGCATGGGCCCAACATTTTTATTAACTGCAGACCTGTGAGTGTTTCTTTTTATGTACACAGAGTTTGCATGATGTGGCTTTGGGCACAGGGTACTTCAGCCTCGGTGTGGTTCTAATAATAGTCTATGAAGGCAATTGCAGAAGTTGCTTACCTTCCTCCAGGGAACAGGAGATGTCTTTGTGATTTCCTACCCCTAGATACACAACCTGCTTATAGGCTTGACTGCATAGTGAATGCAGTGTGAGATTCATCCTTGCTTATACTCTTTTTTTTTTCCTTTCTCTTTTTCTTTTTTTCTCTATGTTCTGCTTTGCCTGCTTGGTTGTTTTCTGTTCTCTTCAAGGCTAGTGATTTCAGTGTATATTCTGCCCATGGCAAGTCATTGTTCATAACAAAAGTAAGGTAACAGGCACAAGCAACTGCTGTGCTAGGTAGTCCAAATTTACCCTGCCACTGCCTTGGTAGGAAAAAGAGGACATTTCAGAAGAGCAGAGCTGTTTCCTGCCTCTGGGCTTCCTGTGCATGAGGACTGCTCAGACAAGCCCCTTGACCCTGAGCTGTCTCTGTGACTTCAACAACTCCAACAGATAACAGTGAGTGCAAAAACCATGGAACAGTTTGTGTTGATGCATTGTTCCCCTTTCTACAGAGAGAAAAATTAAACTGCAGAATGACTAAGTGCCTTTTCAAAGGCCACATAATGAATCAGTGAATGAACAACAAACCCCAGCAGCTCCAGGCCCCCCTTCTCTCTGCAGAACAATGCCTCTTTCCCTGTACCAAGATGTATGCGTAGTATACGTTGCATACAAAATTATGTATTCCAAAAGAAATTTGAATATTAATATTTATATTGTAATGATTCCACTGTCCTCTGTGCTCTGTAAATAGCAGCAACACAACAACGTGAATTATTCTTCTTATGCAAAACCCTGCCCAGTGAAATAGCTCGTCAATGCAAAATAAAATTGCTGCACAAAAGTTTGACAGCTACATTCATTATATATGTCAGTCAACGAATCCTAAAGGCTTTATTGTCACTGTACAATGTCTGAACAATCTGCTAGCCCAATATGCCACAAAGTTATTTTCTCACTACTTCTTTCATTTAAAAAATAGCCACCAATAACTTTTGTTCAAGCAGCTCGAGAAAACTGCATGAACAGCAAAGAAATCTTAGTTTTTTCTTGAGTGTCTGTTGGCTGGAGGCTTTCCAGTCTTTACTTACAGTGTGGCGCTAAGACAACACAGCACTTGCAGCGGATGGGATCTGATCAGAAACCCAGAGCATGCAAATCAAATTACTGCAGGAAACCCAAAGCAGGCTGAGGCTAAATGGCGGCATGGTGAGCTAGGAATGAGTCACGGTAAGGAGAAGTGAATGTAGCTACACTCAACACTCTTCCTCTGATGCTAGCAGGTGTCAGATATTCGTTCTTCATTGCCTCCAGCCTCTCCCAGCCCAAGGTTGGGAGGGGTGGTTGGGTCTGGGGCTCCGTGCCGGTATAAGCGCGCCGCGGCCGCCAGAGGGAGTGCGGCGGCGCTGCCAGCCCGGCCCCGCGGCACCTCCCGCGGCTGCCCGGCCCCGCCGCCACCCCTTCGCCGGCTCCGCTCCGCTCCGGACCCGCGTCCTGAGCGCATCTCCGCTGCCTTCTCTTGGGGTGCGCTGCAGGCTTTTCATCTGCTGGCCTGGAGGTGTGCGAGCGGAGCTGAGATGCTCTGTGAAGGCACACCCATAAAGGCGATGTTGCAACAGGAGCGTTGATCACAACAACTAGTATTTCCACTGGAAATAACGTGGTGAAAAGTTTCCGCTTTCCCATTTCTTCAAGAATTGTGTCGTTAATTCAGGTGCTGAGAGAGCTGCGCTGCTCGTGTTGACATCTCGGAGGTGTGTTGCTTGCTGCTGCAGAATGGTCATGTGTTTGATCCCAGGCAAAATTAAACATGCTTTTCTAATCTGCAACCCCCACAAGTAACTTTGTGGTGCGCAGGAGTTAAATACACAGGCCAGCATTTTCCACAGTGTTGAAGGTGTCTGTAGTTTTTCCTCCATACAGAGTTGCCCTGTTTTTGAGGTCCTGCACAAAACCCTTCTATTTATGTTTTTAATAACTAGCACTGGTGTGGCAGTGGAATAGAAACTTTTCAGCACGATAGCTTTGCGGTGAGCACCAAACATTGTGCAACAGGCTGCCTGTTACCTGTAACTACACTAAGAGCCAACACAACGACCACCTTTCATTTCAGCTTTTCAAAGCTGAAATCAACCAAGCGTAATTAGGTGATGCTGATAGGACACAAGAGGCTTTCTGTGAGCAGAATGGGCTGTGTTCTCCTTGCTATTCCACCTCTGCCCAAAGACAGGCTTTGTAGCAAGTAGGTGCAACGATAAAGAGACTTCAGATGCTCTTCCTCCTGTGGTAGGACTGGGAGCTCCAGTTACTGTGCTTGGTGCTGTATGGACAAAAGAACCCTACCTAAGACTGAAGCCCCAGCTGTGAGCATTGCTCCTCAGTGTGTTCATTCTGACCCTGAAGTAAGCCCTCCTGGAGGAACCAGGGATGTACCAAAATGAGCAGTGAGGGGCAGGGATCTGGCTCCTCTGCTTCTGTGCATGCCAGGGTAGCAGCGACTCGCTGGGGATGAAGCTACCCGTGCACTGTGCATCGCTGTCTTGCTTCACTGCCTGGTGGGAAAGCATCATGCCTCCCTCTGCCCGGGTGATTGCTCCCATCCTGCACCCACATCCTTCACATGCAAGTGCTTAACAGAAAATATGTCCCGATGCCCAGAGTGCTCCTGCCAGCCAGGAGCTGTTTCCCATTGTTGCTCGCTTTCAGTTGTCGTGTGGAACCGCTGTGGTATTTTCTCAGTGCTTAATGTGACCTAATTGTGCACTTCCACTGTCTGGGAGGATAAGCTCCTCTGGTGTGACAGCCGTTGTAAAATTGGTGGCGTTCTGGAGCCTTGCCGGCATTTGCAGCTGGGCACAAGGCACAAGTTCCTTGATTTTGCTGCATCAGCCCAGCAAAACATTGCATGACTGTGTGTGCAGCCAACTGCTTTGCATTATGCCTGGTAATGGGTTGTCAATTTTCAAAAGAGATGTAACCTCCAGCTGCCTAATTTGCTCTAGAAAAAAAAAAAAAAAAAGAAGAAGAAGAAGAAAATCTCCATTTTTATTTGGCACATTTGGTTTGAAGCAGATGGAAGTAATGGATTGATATAGAGGACAGGAAAACAAGAGGAGGAAAAGTGCAATGTTGGGGGGGGGGGGACGGGACTGTTTGATGCTGGGCTGCCACTGCTGGCTTTCTCTAACAACCAACTCATTGAGACTCACCCCTTGGAGCAGGGCCAAGTGTTTCCCTCAGGTGCCAATCAATGCTCCTGCTGCCACATGCTGCAATACTGGGGAGGGGAAGGTGCAGAACACTCACTAACAAAGGTGGTTTGGGGAGGGGAGCAGCAGCCAGCCCATCCATGTCCTCTGCAGGCGGAGGTGGCCAAGGCCATTGGCCTTGTGGGGTCACCTCCAGCCTGGCCTTGCTGGGCCTTCCTCATCCCCCCTGCGGCTTGCAGCTTGGGATCCTCTCTGTTGTGCCTCCTACTTCCTCCCTGGGGACAGAGCAGTGAGTATCCACATCATTCTGCCTTCCTGAGCCACTGGTGTGGGTGCTGGCACCCAGCAGACCTGGTCCTCCAGGCAGGCTGGCGCTGGGTCTCTGCCCCCTGCGTTGGACCACATGTGTGCTGCCCCAGTGGCAGCTGGCATCTTACGAAATACAAATCAGCAGAGGTATTTTTTTTTTTTTTATGTTAACAACTTGTGCAACTGTCCTGGGAAGGGTTGGAAATCAGCCCTAGGACAGGCTGCAGCAGCCTTTGGTCAAAAGTGCTTCTGCTGTCTTTAATTATGTATGTGCACCAGGACACAAATACATTGTGTTCGTTCTCCAGCAGCAAGAAACTGCAAATAATCTTACAAATTGCATGTGCAGACTAGCACGTTGAGTAGGTTTGGTGGCAAGTTCCAAGACACAAAATCCAAGGAAATATCAGAAATAAGGCTGATGCTTATCCTGTTGTCTGATCAGGTGATGCAGCCTTCTCTCGTGGGGTCATAGACCTGCTTCCCACCCACTGCCTCTCATTGTGACAGGTGCTGCTTGGGGGTCAAGGCTGTGGGACCACCACTGATAGGACACTGATTTTGGCAGCTGCACAGTGTTGGGAGCTTTTCTCCCTGATGCAGATTTTGGAGGGGCTGCCAAATAGCTCAGGGAAGCCAAACTTACTAGGCAGCGCTGGTAGTTCAGTGTACGAAAGATCACGTTGCACAAAAAACAGGACTCCCTCTTGGTCTCTCAACCATCTGTCATGAGAGGTGCTGGGAGGAGTGGTCCCTATGTGGAGGGGAACCTGAGAAGGATCTTGCAGAGGTCAGAGACCACGTCCTCAGGAAATGAATGGTGTGGCTGCTCCCTGCACGGCTTGGGGATGTTGTCAGACCACTGGAATGCATCATGCCCCAGGCTTGTTTGCTCAGAGCATGGTGCACTGAATCATTGACACATCCTTGGGACTGTTACACTCATCTGCAATTTAATCTACTGGGTTGCAGAAGAGCTTAGAGGTTTACACAGATTTTGAAGTCCTGTTGTGTCCAGCATCGTATAAAAAAAGATCTAATCTCCACACCAAACTAACTCTGTTTAAACAAGCTGCTATTATACTGCATCAAAGGATATTTTAAGATATTCATCAGTCTTGAGCTGGAATATGTTGTTCATTTTAAAAGGTGTTTGAGTGCTGGCGACGTTAATGGTTCAATCTGGTCATTTTGCAGTGCTCAAACCACAGAAGTCTTAGCAAGTGCAAGTTTAGAGCGTTTCTGAGATCTGCTACAGTAAGAATAGGACTCTGAAGGTCACAGCTGGAGAGAGGGAGGCCCCAGAGGGATTTTTCCACCAGCGGGAGTGACCTCTCCTCTCTACCAGCTGCCAGCCCTGCTAATCCCTTGCTCTTCAGGGAAACTAGATGAGCAAGGAAAGCTAATTGCCAGGTAAGGTCATAAAGTATTTAATTCCCAGCTGAACCAAGAGAAACCAACTCCAAACACACAGTGGTAGAGTCAGAAGCTTCAAAGCCAAAAAAGTATGTTTCATAATGGAGCTACCAAATGGAGGAGAAGAAGGGTTTAAAATAGAGATTAGTCCATGTCATATCTTTGTAGCTGGATGCGTGCCTATAGCTGTGGTTCTGAATTGCTTCTCAAGCTGGAAGGCATGTAGATGGGAAATCTTGCAAAATATCAGATCTCGTAGGATTTCTGCCATTTGAAATTAGTCATGTTGCAAGACTTTGGCGCTGTCAAGACTTGGTCCTATTTTAAAGTGAAGACACATTTCTAAAATGAACCTAACCATTAGTTTGAATTGGGTCTTTACGCAGTACCTCTGCCAGCTGCTGCAGAAATGCCTGTTAGTGCAGCTTCAAATAACAAGTAAAGAGTAGTATTTAGAAAGTGCAAAACCAGCACGTTTCCCCAGTACTGAGCCACAGCCCAGGCTCTCCAGGCACCGCTTGTGCTTGCAGGACCTCTGCACATCTCCAGCGTGGAGCAAGTACCTCTTACACGAGATGAGCTATGGTCAACACAGGCTGTCCTAATGTCTAACTCCTTTGGAAACTCCTATTTCCTCAAAGTTCTCTTTGAGGCTATTTATGCTGCTTTCAGTTAAAATGAAGATATTTAAAGGAGTGCTTTGGTAGCCTGGTGATTTTTTTCTAATACTTTTGTGTGAAGGCTCGGTGGGTGGCTTGATGTACTTCATACGATGTCCAAGTAAAATTTAATGAACTTGAAGATCATGAAGTTGAGCACTCAAGTGTTAGGGAATATAGGGATGAAAAGAATCAGATTAAATTATGTCCTGCATAAACTCAGTGCCACGTGCTGTGCATTATAGGGTAGTCTGTGGCTGTGCCCTACAGAGAGAGGAGCTGTGCAGCATGTTCGTGTAGCTGGACTTCAGAGGCTCTGGCCCTGCACTTTGAGCTAAGGGCCTGTTGGATATGTGTGAAGTGTAATTATTTTTTGTCAGATTCATGGCCTGATCAGGTTTGGGAGAGTTTGTGGGGACGCCAGAAAGTACATTCCTCACTGTGGTAGCCTCTACCAGGTTGCAGTGCTGAGACTTAGTACTTTGGAGGCAATAGAACTTTTCAACAAAACAGGTGAGATAGGGGACTTCTTCAACCTGGGCAAAACATTACATTTTGGAACCTCATTTTGGTGATTGCTGAGGTCTCAGCAGATTGTAAAGAGATATCTAAGGGCTTCAGATGTGGTTTAAGAAAGTTGTCTGTGTCTTGGTGAAGATATGAAGAGCTGAACATAGGAGAATGTCATGAGACCCATCGGGCAGTTTGTGATAATAGATGGCTCCATCACCATCTGTAGTAATTCTTTGATATAATCAACTAGTTGAAAGCTTAACTTATAATCTCTCTCACATTAATAATTTAGTTATTTAGAGCTCAGAGAGCAAAATACCATGTGTGCTTAGGGGTGCAGATCTGGTGGTTGCTGCCTGCTCACAACAATATGCTAAGTTTTGGGGGGACTTCAGCTTTTTGTATGTGCTATGGCTTCGACTACAATTAATTTGGTTCAGAAAATCAGTCCTGCTCAAGAGATCTTTACACACAGACTTAAATTTTCATGGATGTTTTCAGGGCTTACCAGTTAACCGTTTATATTAAACCTGTGTTCCATTCCATTCTTCAAAATATTTTAACGTGTACTTACTAGTAGTAGTAGAATGAAATTCAGAGTTTAGCTGAACATGGACACAAGTTTGGTTTTGTATTCTAATTTTGAGTATTACAGCTTCTTGGGCCTTTCTGAAGTAGGTGTTGTATACAAAATGATCGTGTTCCATATAATCTATTTCTGTAGGAAAAGAGACATATTTTCCTACCTATTATGGAGCGTTCTGATGCAGAGGACAGTTTATTTCTAGCTGTATTTTTTCTAGCCCTTTTTTTAGTGCCGTCAGTCTTGTCCTGTGTTATTAGGACAGTAGTTTTCAACACCGCCCACTCTTAGTTGTAAAGCAGTGAGATCATTTAATTTTTCATTTTGTGGGAAGGTTTGCAATTTCATTTCTTTTTCTTGATGCAGGATGGAAAAAAACAAAAAGTTTCATAAAGCTTGCTGATCTAATGATACGTAGTGGATTTTACTGTATTTCACAGAATGTTTTTTAAATGTTTTCAAGATAGAAAAAGGATTGTTCCATTGCAGAAAGGCTGAAATGGAGCATTTAAATCTTACTAAAATTCTCTGCTATCAAGTTATAGAATGATTTTTTCCTCAAAGGTGTCATGTACCTTTCAGCCGATTAGCATTTTCCAGTAATTTGCAACAACTTTAGTTGGTTACCCTACAATCTTCTTTTGAAACAAACCTGCAGGACCTCACAAACAACAAACTGCAAATATTCTGTCTTCATCTGCCATTTTCCTCTCTGTATGAGTGTTTCAGCTGCTCTGTGCCTGTGTCCAAATGAGGCCTTTTCAACATGTTCTGAAGCAGGTGATCTCCTTCCGTCCTTCCTCCAGCTTAATGGGCCTCGCATGAAATCCTCCTCACGCTTATTTTGTGCCAGGTGGGTAGAACACATCTGTCTTTCAACAAGCAGTTATGTTTATAGACATAATGCCTTCTGGAACTGGAAATTTAGGATAACGGAATCAGGAGCCTTCATTAAGTAATGCATAGTACAGCAGCACAGTTCTTGTAAGCACATCACCCCCAAATGCTGCTATGAAAGTGCTCAGGGATAACTTAGAGCATGCTCTCAGTGTTTGGACAATTTAACTACAGATTCCCAGCAGGGATAAAACTGTATTTCTGTGCTCTGACCTTATCTTTGAATTATTTTATGTACATTCTTTCCCTTACCCTGGTATGTGTGCATATGTTTTAATAGTGAGAGAGAAAGAGACCAGAAATAAGCTCTCTAAAGAAAAAGTGGAATTGAAACCAATGAAAACTGAGCATGTCTCCAGTGGCAGATTTTTTTCCCTGTGCCTCCTTTTTGAGTATTTCTGTCCTTTCCCATTCTTTTCACACTGAAGTTGAGGAGGACTTGGCATTAGCAGAAGTGTGTTTGCATCTAGTATGAGGGTGTTCCTTTAAAATTAGAGATCTAGGTCTTCTAGGAAGACCTATTTTTGATGTCTTTGCACGGGCTGTACTGAAACACCCCAACACAATATTCTCACTATAGAGCAAACCAAAAGTTGTATTGTGGGTGCATGCCTAATGTTTCTTCTTTACAGAGTGTGTCATACCAAATAAGTGTCTATGTCAGAGGTCTTAGTCCTAACTCCTACCTACATCTGTAGGTTCTACATGGGGCAAGTAGGGTTCCCAATTCCTCTCAAAAGAGCCACTCAGATAGGGGAAAGCAGTCTTTCTAGCTCTGTAACCTTAACAAAGATTGCAGTATTCCTTCAGAGGAAAATATGCATGACATCTGGAAGCAATTATTCCTTTAAAAATCACTTCTGTGAGTCAACATTGAAAATGCACTCAGTGCTGAAAATGAAAACTAATAAACACTGAAATTTCCAGTTATCCCACAGTCTGAATGACCCACGTTGGAACAAAGTCATTTCTAGAAAGCCTGAGCAGGATGGGCACAAAGCCGGTCTTGGATCCTGAAGCTGTCCAAGCTGTGCTGAAACAAAGAAATAAGGTTTGTATGAAATCAGATAGGGAGCTTTTTTTTCTCTTATATTACAGAAATGGGGTTGGGGGGTTGCAAGGAACCAGGTCACAATGACAGACCTTGCCCATCAAGAAACTGAGCACAGCATTTATGGATTTAGAGACAATTTGTATTTTTCAGTGATATGACACATGGTGATCTGGCCCTTTTAAAACAGTGTAATGTAGGATCGCCATGGGGCTGGAAAACCTACAATGAAAAACTAGTGTGGCTGGGGTCTCCTAGGCTAGCAAGAGAGCACAGATACCCTGGAAGTGTACTGTGCTCTGCTGGGTTTCACTGGCAGAGTGGGTCTCAGGACACTCCTGGAGAGGTCAAATGTTGAAGCAGATCCTGTTTTTTTTAGATCTCACCAGGTGTTGCCTTCAACTTTTACCCAGTAATATGGGCTGGATGGCTGGGAGCTGGTTTCTCCTCCTTTAGCAGCATTAAGGTGTGCTCCAATATAGTGATTCCTAGACTATCTTATTTAATAGCCAGGCAAGACTATGGATCCTTACCAGGCTGCTACTAGCCTGGTTTCCTAAGGACATATAAGTTGGTCTGGTTGCACAGTGAGTCTGTCGATACCTAAAAGTTGAAATCAAAGGCTTCAAGTGACCCGTTTCCCACCTCAGTGTGGGTCAGGGCAAGAGCCCTGATGCTGCTGTGTCAAGCTGTACAACAGATGGTCAAACGCCTTCTCCTGTGTTACATAAGATGGAAATAATATTTATGATCATTTAGGAAACTCAAGGGTCATGAAGATCTCCGAGTACCTGCTGCTCTCCAGAAGGACTAGGTGGTAGTGCTGATGAACATATTTGTGCTGATAAACATTGTGCCCAATTTGCATGCCAGCTGGATCAGCTACTTACTTGCTATTCTTCCTGCAACCATAATTTTTATCATAAATATTTTCCAGACGTACATCAGTAGCTCATATCGCTTGGCTGGCAAGTCTAAGACAAGTCTGTTTTAGTAAGCCAGACGGTTTGTACAAAACAAGCTGACTCTGTACCCTAGAAAGTGGTCATTTCCTGCTTCTGAGTCTCCAATCTCTTTCTCAGTACCTACGGTACATCTGCATGCAAATTATGGCAAGAATGCTAGAACTCTACAGGCATTAATGGAGGAAATGGTATTTTGCTAGCTTGCAAGTCTTATCAGCATTATAGCTCTTTTTTTTTTTTTTTTTTTTTTTTTTTTTCCTGTGAAATACTGTTTTTAAAACAACTTCAGGTTTGGTGGGTGTAGGAGGAATGGGTTTGGACCTCAGCTCTTGACCTTGAAGCTGCTGTTTACAACAGCAGTAAAATGTGGCGTCACTCTGCTGGGCTTTTGTACAGAGAGGGTCTGGCCCTGGTGAGCAGTGCCTGTTATTACAGAGCTGTGACTCGTGCAGGCAAGGAGGGCAAAAGGCACTGTGGGGTATGGCACTGGTGATAAAGAAAAATCTCTCACAAGATTCTGGAAAGAGCATATGGTAGCTTGTGATGAGAGCAGGAGGCACAGCTGGTTGTTTTTTCTTTTGAGTTCTCCTGAATTTTCTGTCTCTTTGGGGGTCGCTCCATGGTGGTCCTGTGCTATGGCTGGTGTGGGGCACCCTGAAGGGCTGTGGGGAGAGAGTCTGGAGCAGTCCCCAGTCTGTGGTGCTGTGTGGGCAACAGGTAATTTAATTTCAGCCTTGCTAAGCGCTTCATTCACTAGCATATCAGAGACCCAAACTCACAACTTAGTGTTTTTTTTGTTTGTTTGTTTGTTTTTTTTTCCAGTGTTTTCTTGTTACTCGTATACTTGTAAAGGCGTGCTGAGAAGTCCCCTAAAGGACAGACAGTCTGCTGACATGGATGCAGAGCACGGCCCTTGCTCTCACTGCCTTGCCATCAACAGGATGCAAGTCCAAAGGGCTCTGAGACTGCATTTTGACTGCAGGAGGTCCCAAATCCAAGCTCCCCACCTGCTGCTGAGAGGACATAGAAGAGGATACAGTGGTAAGTACCTGCCTTTTTACCTTGACTTTTTGAAGCCTGGTCCGAGCTTCTTTCTGCAATCCTGCTGCTGGTTTTGATGCCCAAACAGGGGGCTAGGCTCTCCTGGAAACACCGGCAGTCTACTGCGCTGCTGCATGGGTTGGCTGGGAAGTGGTACCTTAGAAAAGCTCTGCCTCAGTGCAGCAGGAGATCTTTCCTCTGCCGTTTGCTGTTTCAGTTTCACAGAGGTCATCACTTACATCACTTTCACATACACTCTACTCTGGGCAGATAAGAGGTGATAAAGGAACTTATTTTATTTTCGTGCCTTGACCTGAGTGATTCACTCAAATGATCTGACGGTGCCCAGAAGACTTGATTAAATAGCTATGATTGGTTAAACAGCAACAACGGCTCTGGCTCTACACTTTGGGGATGCTTCTTTGCACTTTTTAAATCCTGGCCCTGCTGATAGCTGGAGTGTTATCTAAATGCTCTTTCATGGGGGTTTGCCAAAGTGCAAAAGAACCCATCTGAGAAATGCGGTGCTTGGGTCATTTTTTTAAGATTATGGGTGCAGTGAAGAAACAGCTTGTCCAGTTCTAAATATACTGTCCTTGACAGACGTGAAATAAGTCCACTGATTAAAATAGCTGCCTAGTTCCCAGTTTGAGATCTTACTGTATAACATCAGTGCTTGGCTGCCCTTCTGGTAAACTTGGAGAAGAACCGATTTCCATTTTGCTCCTTTTGAAATGAAAGACGTTTGAGGATTGTCATTCAGGAGGAATGTACCGATTCTAAGAACTTCTAAACAAGGCTCACTTCATAATGAATGGCAGTGGGAGCCCAGATTTATGGTAAGATTATTTGGTTAAACGTAGCCTGAAGCAATGAAAAATGAGCAGCCTAAAAAAGAATTTTGTTGAATATCTTGGCAGTTAAATCAAGTGGCCTGATTTATGAGAAACACTGAGTTATCTTTCTGCAAGCAGATTTGTGAGAGTGCTTTTAAATCCTTGCCCTTTGGAGGGGCAGCTCTTGGTGAGACATAAGGTGTGCCTGCTCCTTCTGAAACATGATGGGACGTGCCTCCCTCTGGCTTTAAATGGCTAGGTGGAATGCTTGGTGGACTGCCAGCTGCCTGAGAGGGATGCTGGTGCTTTCCTGCCCTCGGGCCTTCCTCAGCTGGTGGATGTGGAGGGAGCAAGACCTGGCTGCAGCAGCATGGAGCCCCGCTGAAGGGACAGGTGATGAACTGCAGAGGGGTAGAGATGTTTGAGATCCGAGGGGAAACCAAGAGGCATTTTGGTGCCTTTGGTTTGGCATGTGTTGCCAGAGGGACAGCCCACCCCACTGTGGTTGGTGGAGTGGCTCCTTCTCCAGGTGCTCCCCATAAACACACACACACACGGTTGGTGTAGCCTGGAACCAGTGGCTGGAGTTAGAGGTGGTAAGTCCCAGCCAATGTACGTACAGGTCATGGATGAAACCATGGCTTCATTGCAGGCTCTCAGGCTTTTGCTGTGGGTGTCAGTGGAATCCCCATTTTTCCTGTGATTATTTCTGCAGGTGTGTATGCACTGGCATCTGTGTAAACGTGAATCCGAGAGCCACGCTTTTCATTGGCAAAGCATCCCCTACGTGCCAGTCCCTCTTAAATTTTCCATTCGTCTATCTGAACAGGTCTTATATTGTGTATGTCTCCAGGAGTCTTATTTTTGCCCACGTGAAGCTAACTGCCTATAATAAAGTCGTGATAATTGTTTGACTAAAGTAAGAGCCAAGATTTCAAAATAAGAAACCCAAAACCAAATCCACAGCTATTTTTTTTGAGTTCTAAAAAAAAATCATATTTCCTTTTTAAATGAATCTCTCACGACTTAATAGGAACTTGCTGTTCTGCAAGACACTGAGGGCTTTTTTCAGCACATGCTAATCCTCGAGTCAATGGAAGACCTAAGCAAGCATTTAAAGGTAAGCATGCGCTCACACACTTACTGAACTGGGACAGAGCACCCAGTGTTTTCCTGAATTGTGTCCCGTGTTTCAAAGGAGGCACCTTTGTTTTGCCAAATGGTTCATTTATATATTGCAATGTGCTGAATGCTCAGGATAATCCCATTTGGAGAGAAAGCTACACTTGGGAAAAGCTATTTTCAGTAGCTCTGTTTTCTCTAACCCCATTTTCCTAATTATGATCAGCTAATGCTGACAGACCGGTTCACAGAAATTAAACCCCATTATATACTACAACCAAGTCAATGAGGCCTGGAGTCGGACCCCACTTTAACATAAGTAAAATAAAGATCCCCTGTGGCTTTTAATTCCTTTTTATTTAGTTACTTAATTGAACCTGCACTGCTCTTCCTTTGTAATTGATTACCACACAGAAAAGGTAATGAAACAGAAAACTTTATTTTCCCTCCAGTGATTTTTATGGTTATCATGGAAGTGTTTTTACTGCTTCATTTTGGGACATAAAAATTCTCAGTACAGGCAAAGGGAAATCAATGTTAGTTAATTGAAGGCATTTACATGGTTGGAAGATTAAAAGCTGTTTGTTGCTTTTTGTTGTTGTTGGTAACTCAACTTTGATTTTTCAGAACAGGAATTAATCTGGCATTTGATTGTCCCTTTCTTTTTTCAAAACTGAAAAGTTTGAGGACCTGGTCCAAAACCCACTAAAGCCAAATTGGAATCGTTCCATCTAATTCAGTGGCTTTGGATCATGTTTTAGAAGCACATATTCATGACATATTTATATATGTATACACACACAGATGCCTATCTTCTATATGTGAAGTTTGTCAGTACTGGGATTAATCTCTGAGGAAGATAAGGAAGGATTTTTTTCCCCCTGGATTTAAGGAAAATATAACGTTAATTTCTCAATCCTATTATTTCCTTTAAATCTCATTTCTCTCATGCTTCTAATTTAATGTGTCGAGTTTCTCTTCATTTTGTACATGCTCTCCCTTTTCATTTTCTTCCTTTTTATTTGTTGTCTGTCTTGGCTCCCTTCTGCATGGCAAGGGTCTCCCAGGCTCAATTCACCCAGCAACCAGCAATGCCCACAGCCTCCCCACGCCTTGTGAAGTTATGGATATTTATTTATGATGCACGGTGCTGGCTGAGTGTTAAACAACTCAAGTCTGAAAATCTTAATGAGTTGCCAACTTTCCCCACCCCTTGCCTTTGTGCATACAGCTTTTTGCCTTGAAGCAATTTTAATAAAGACTCTGTAACAACATGGTGTTGGCATAGCATGAGCAACATTATTCCATCTGTTTCTAGGGAAAATGTAAAAACATGTGTTAGTATAACATTGAGGTTCCAATTTTCAACAGTTAAAAATCAGGCAACACTGAAGTTACAGGCTGCTTTTCAAAGCTATTTAGTGATTTTCATTGCCTTTGTTTTTTGGGAAGCCAAGTTCAGAAGCCTTTAAAAAAGTCTCATATTCAAAGAGCTTTAAGTACCCATCCTTGGAAACTAAGGCTCTGTTAGCTATTTTGGTTCGGGCAGCCAAAATCCTTGCTTTCTGTTGATAGTGTTGCAGAGCTGATATTTTAAAGAGTATTCAGTCTCTCACTGTAGAGATGAATGAGGGCTGTAAAATGGTATTTGCAAACATTCATCTCGATTTTATGAGAATTAACCTTCCATTAGGCAGAGGGCTTGAGCATGCTGATTTTAGTATTTTGCCAAGCTTAGATAGATATTTTAAAAAAGGAGCTTTAAAGGGAATATTCATTTGTGTATGTGTGTGTGTTATGATGATATACTGGGCATACTTTTGACTAAACATCACGTTTTAAACAGTGATGATAGAATATCCTGTCAGTTCCATGGTGTTGATTTGTGCCAAAAATCTAATTTTATGAGTTATATAGGTACTGTCAGGAAACAAAGTGATGTAGCATGTGGCTTCCTGGCATTTGTACCTAGTGAGAACAGCTTTTACTGTCAGTGCTGCAAACTCAAACCAATGTTCACAGGGAGGTACTCATCAGCACAGGGCAGCGTTACTGCACAAGGTGTAGAGCAAAAGTGGTATTGTACAAATCAAGTGATTGTAGAGCAAACTGTGAACAGGGACCTGATGCTACAAACAAGGAAGAACTGGTTGGAGATATCAAAGTTGGAGGAAGCCTTGGCTGCTGTGATCATAGGATAGTGGAGTTCAGGATCTTAAAAGATGGGAGAAAGGCAAAAAGTAGGACCACAATCCTGGATTTCAGGAGAGCAGATTTCAACCTCTTCAGGGATCTGCTTGGAAGATTCCCATGGTTTATGGCCTTGGATAGAAGAGGGATCCAGGAGAGCTGGCTCCTCAAGTCCATCCCAAAAAGCAGAAAATCAAGTGTGGGTGGCAGGAGGCCTGTATGGATGTGCAAACAGTGCTGAGGTGCATTCAGATGGAAGCAAGTGAGGTGGAAGCAGGGGGAGGTCACCCAGGAGTACTGTAGAGATGATATCTGAACTTGCAGAAATGAGGTTTCAGAAAGCTGAGGCCTAATTGAATCTGGTGAGAGATGTGCAGAGCAACAAGAAAGGCTTCTGCAGGCATAGGAACAGCAAAAGGATGAGAAGGGAAAGCATGGGCCCACTGCTGAATGGGGCAGGGGAACTGGTGACAAATGACATGGAAAAGGCAATGGTACTTAGTGCCTTCCCTCCTTAGTCTGTACTGCTAAAATTACCCTCCAGGTGTCCCAAGCCTCTGAGGCCAGAGGGAAGATCTAAGCCAAGGAAGAAGGACGAAGGGAAAATCATGCTTCACCATCTAGAAGGAGATGAACAGGAGGGTTGGACCAGGTGACCTCCAGAGGTCTCTTCCAACCAAACAGTTCTGCAGCTCTGATCTTCTAGTTTCCTAATGATCACTTCACAGAGCAGACACCATACAACAGGTGAGTCACCACACATCATGGCTCTTAACTTTTAGCTGTAAAGTAGAGAGTTCAGAACAAAAGGAGTCTGAAGGATTTTTTTTTGTTGTTGTTATTGTTGTTTGTGTTTTTTTTTAAAGCTTTTCAGAAAATACTTGTGAAGAACAAATGCGTATTAAAAAATGGAAGGTCAATTTGTGAATGATCCATTAACCAATCTTATACTAAATGTATTGGAATTATCATTAATGCTTTAAGCAACTCTTCTGCTTACTTTGCATGAGTGTGTACCAGCATGACTGTACACCAGCCTTTGGTTTGATTCTTCTGTCACCAGCAGGCATCAGTCGAATTCATGACTGACACTTATAAAAGTATTTGGAGCTCTCCTTAAGAGTTAAATAGCTCAAGGCTTCTTGCAGGTTGATCTTTGAGATGTTCATGTATTGAGTTCCCCCTAAAAAAAACCAAACAAACACACCTGTTTAATATGTTACATAAGAGTAGTGGAGAAATACATTTCTTTATTTAAAAAACAACTGATATGTATGCTAGGTATGGATACCAGACTCTACTTTATGTGATAACGTTTACTTGTGGTTATTCTACTTGATGCATGCAATAAATTCAATATACATGGTACTGCTTACCCCAAACCTATAGGTAGCGTATGGTTCAGAGGTGGTTTTGATGGTGCTGGTGGCAGCAAGATGTGTATGGTTTTTTTGGTCTATTTTCTTTCTGTCTGGACATTAGGAAAATTTACTTTGGATGCCATAGTAGGCTGTAGTTAGATGCAGGAAAACAATTTTACAATGGTTGCTGTGCTATCTGATGTGGTCAATTGCAAATAAATCCAAACACATGCTGAGAAGCAGCCTCTGTTCCTCCTCACCCTTTTGCATATATGGCTCCAGTTGTGCTCCCCAACACGGAGTGCGTGAGCCTTTCACCCCCCTGTGAGCAGTCCAGCATCCCCAGCAGCTGTGGACTGCCCTTGAGACCAGCAGAGATCCTGCTCGCCAGCCCTTGGCAGTGGTTCCCTGCGAGGGGGACCTGGGGGGACCATTCACATCCCCTGACCGCCAGAGCTTACTGCTCACAAATTCATGCATTTTTTTTCATGAGGTGTGACTCATCAGAGTCATCAAGCTGCGACCTCGTAAAAGTGGCTTTTGTAGAGCGATAGAAACCACAAGATCCCATTACAAGCCATTTTGTTTTCAGTGACTAATGGAAGGTCAGCAGTAATCAGACGAGAGGAAATTCTTAACTCTTTCTCAGATTCCCTTTTTCCTCTTTAGTAAAAGCAAAGCTCACCAATAAATGAAATTCATCTCAGGTGGGTATTCTTTGTACACAATGCACCAGTGCCTGGTTACTTGACATAAGATTGCCAAATGTCTGTCCATTTTTTTTTTTTTTCTTCCTGCAAAAACTGTTTGCTGCTTGTAAATACATTTCAGCTACTTCAAAGTTCTTAAAACAACTTTTTTTTTTTTTCTTTTTTTTCATTCACATTTGTGATTTTATGGATCATATAAGTGAACATGGTAAGGAGGAAAGTGTCAAGGTTTCAGGCCAGATTCCTGGAGCAGATGAGCAGACCTTCAAGGCCAGACAACAGAGCAAGCCGATGAAGTCAGTGTAGCCTGGCTCTTCAGTCAAAATTGCAGCATTGGGACTCAGGAGGTCTCACTCGTTAATTTAATTGCACATAACTAGCTAAATGAAGAGGGTAAAAGGGCAAACAGACACAGAAACACATTTGCAAGCTTACAAAAAAGTTGGGTTGCATGTGCTGTTGGACCTGTTAATGTAAGTGATTCAATGTAGACTGACTTTCGGACCTATGCAGAGATCTCATAAAATTAATGTGCATGGTATGCTGAAAAATGTAGGCACATGGGACTCATGAGCAAGGGCTGGGAACCGAGCTTACGGCTGACAGAAGGGGCAGTGCATGAACTGGGAGGCAGGCTATGGAGCAGCATATACGCTTTAATCGTAGAATTATTTTTAATGTCTGTTACGGGTCACTTTGACCTGGGATGAGGTGGTAGATTAAATATAGATGCAAGACTCTGTGGTGTAATGGGCTCAGCATTGTGCTTAATATTGAGGGAGGACTATTGCTGGGGCCAGAGACCTACCCAGCCAACGCTTCGCTAAGTGACCTTGAAGTCAACATGAACGTATGTGATATAATGCAAGCAATTACGTGTCAGATTTTTCTGCCTCTCTTCCCATATTGCTTCCTCCATATTGTTAGATCTATTTTCAGCTCACTGCAGGCCTAGGGGATAGTAGCAGATGACTCATGGACTGGACACCAGTGGCAACGCGTTTACCCCGTGTCTGTTGGCTGAGTGCTACTGACTGAAATCGCTGGCTCTACCTCAGTTTGCAGCAGCAAAGTGTCTGGTCTTGCTCGGATCTACTTGAGAAATGGCACTTACTGTTCTTATCCACATTCTCACCTTATGAAATCTCTGAGTGCGTGCCAAAGTATCTCATGGCTTACCTCCCCCACAAGGGTGGACAGATTTAGGGAAGCTCTAAACAGCACAGGTAAGTGGAGTGATTTTTTTTTTTTTTTTTTGAGTTCCTTATTTGTCTCTGTAAAGAAAACTTCTAAAAATGGCTTGTAATTGCAGGTGAGGAGATGACACTTAGCAACAAATGAGCATCTGTGCAATTCCTCCCAGCCACAGTCCAGGGGAGTTCAGGAAGCTGTGTATAACCACAGGGACATTTTTTCCCCAGCTTAAGTAGCTGGTGCCATTATAGGACTTATTTTCTGAAATTTGGCCCAAAGTGGTGCTAAAATATATCCCCATGGCAGGGACAAAGAGAAGAGAAGCTTTTAAGACAGACATCTCAGTAGAAAACCTTACAGGCAGTGAACTAGGAGAACCTCATCATGTAGGGTGAGACATGGACTTCTCAGTGGACACTTGGTATTGTGCCTGGCCTCTGGGTCATAAGGAGGTGTCTTCACCAGGCAGTGTTGTCCCAGGCCTGAGAACCAGCTTCCCCTTCCAAGTCTGGTGCTGCAGCCAGCTGAGGTCACCAATCTGTTGAGGTCTTGCAGGTACTGGGGGAAAACTGTGCTACTTCTAGCAGTGCTTTGTATGGATGCCTACTTGGGACTGTATAACAGCAAAGCTGTGCCATCTCCAAGGATACACAATAATGAAACTCAGGGGCTTCTTCTCAGGTGGCTGCATCTTTAAATGAGCAAAGCTAAATAAAAAGAGCATTATCAGAAGGCCTGAGTCTTTTGGAGTTACGGGTCAGTCATGTTGCTCAGCATCTATGTACCTATCACATTCTCTATTTGATGAAACTAAAGCAAAGATGATTAAAACCAAGGAAATGAGCCAAAGTGACCCCTTGCTGGATAAATTGAACATAGTGACAGATTAGAGGCAACAGCAGGCTATCCTGACTAGAGCAATATACAGTTGATGGATCTGATGCAATACACAAATGCTTCTTTCTTATGGATTTTACTGGAGTTCAGACATTTCCTGCCCCTGACAAGCAATGAGAAGAGATTTTTCAGGTTTCTTCTTATAAAATTTTTCATAATGGCATCTTCTGTATGGTCTTCGGTAGCAGCAAGATAGGTATCTCTTAGAAGCCCTAGAGACAAGCATAAGAACATTTCGATAAAATGATGACTGACTCCATTCCCTTCTCCGTATGCTTTTTTTGATCCACTTAATGACCCTCATTTAATGACTTCCTTTCTGCAGTACCAGGGGATCACTGACTGGGCATTCCTTAGTAGTTTGGGTCTAGCGGCTATTTGGCTAAAGATGAATGGAGTTATGCTTTCATTGGCTTGCTTCTGTTGTTTTGCTTTCCACTGCCTGGGAACTTTGTGAAAGAAAATCATCAAAGTAAATAGTCTGTCCAATACTGCAGTGATGAGTCCTGAGGAGAAAAGTAGGCTGCATCATTTTTAGTACAGAACAAAACCCCTTAATCCGGGGACACCCAAAGATATGCCAAGCTGTGCTAGAGGTAGAATTCATCCGTTCAAATCCAAGAGTAAAAAGGGGCTTTACATTTCTGTGAAACAGAGCTTAGATACTGCACTCAGCTTTCTGCCTGGCTTTAGGAGTAACTGCTCACAAAGTCAGTGAAATGTATTGTGCAGTGAACCCTATATTCAAGGATGTATTCAAAATCCTAGCACAAATATTGAGTATTTGAAGACCTAAAGTAATTGACATCCTGTCACAGAGAATGTGATTTGGATCTTTTTCTGGGACATCGATTTACAGGCTTCAGCTTTGAACATCAATAAAAGTGACCTTAAAATGGTCTCACAATGATGGAAGAATATTTGTTGGAATAAAGTGTATATATAAAGTGTAGATATAACATGCATAGCAGCTGAATGGAAGATAATCAGATGAAAATATTGATGTGGAGATCAAATAAAAATCTAGCATCTTGCATAATCAACTTATATGAATCACAGAATCACAGAATCACAGAATTTCTAGGTTGGAAGAGACCTCAAGATCATCGAGTCCAACCTCTAACCTAACACTAACAGTCCCCACTAAACCATATCCCTAAGCTCTACATCTAAACGTCTTTTGAAGACTTCCAGGGATGGTGACTCCACCACCTCCCTGGGCAGCCCGTTCCAGTGCCTCACAACCCTTTCAGTAAAGAAATTCTTCCTAACATCTAACCTAAAACTCCCCTGGCGTAACTTTAGCCCATTCCCCCTCGTCCTGTCACCAGGCACATGGGAGAACAGGCCAACCCCCACCTCTCTACAGCCTCCTTTAATGTACTTATACAGAGCAATAAGGTCACCCCTGAGCCTCCTCTTCTCTAGGCTGAACAAGCCCAGCTCTTTCAGCCGCTCCTCATAGGACTTGCTCTCCAGGCCCCTCACCAGCTTCGTCGCCCTTCTTTGGACCCGCTCAAGCACCTCGATGTCCTTCTTGTAGCGAGGGGCCCAAAACTGAACACAGTACTCGAGGTGCGGCCTCACCAGAGCCGAGTACAGGGGGACGATCACCTCCCTAGCCCTGCTGGTCACAGTGTTTCTGATACAAGCCAGGATGCCGTTGGCCTTCTTGGCCACCTGAGCACACTGCTGGCTCATATTCAGCCGACTGTCCACCATCACTCCCAGGTCCTTCTCTTTCATTCTATTGAATGAAACACAATAACCCAGAGACTACTCTAAACAATTATTTCCTAAAATCCTACCTTGCTTTGACCTTTTCAAACTCGCCATTAAAATAAAAATGTGGAAAGGAAACTCATTAGGATTCTGAATATTAGTTTTTACTTTGACCTTACAGCTCATGCAGGAAAATTGTAAGTGACTCTAAGGAATACTTAATAAAATACATCAGAAGTCCAGAGTGAATATAGCTGTGAGATATAGTATTGCACAAGCTGCTTTTAGATTGGCACTAATCAGTTGCTACCTGCCAGGATGGTTGATAGGATCTTAAGCAAATGCCTGAGGGCTCATCACTTCTTACTGAGGTGAAAGCAAGCCCATGGTCCCTGCTATTAAACTGATAAAGCAGCTCCCTGAGTCCATTATGGCTTTGCTTTACAGCTCTGGCATTTGAGAAGGTCTACCTGAATAACTCTTCCACCACCGCGCAAACCCGGGGACCAAATGTTTGTGGCTTGGTACCCTGTTGGGTGTTTGTCTGGGCTGAAGAGGCAAGGCTGGTGAGCTGATGTGTGTCACCATGCTTGGGGCCATTTTCCTAGACATAAGCACCAGGCATAGGTGAACCAAAGCTGTCCTAAGATATTCAAGAAGTAAAACCATTGAAGACTGCAGGTGTGCTCTGTCCATCTGTGGCTTGGCAGAACATAAAACTCACCACCACCTGAGGTTGACACAGTATAGGTGCTCTTGGAAGAACAGGCACATATGAGATCACTTTGGCTTTCCCTTCAAACACCTGTCATACACAATGCACAGCAAACTGGACAGATCCTTTTTGTTCTTGTGAAGTGCAAAAGGAGAACAGACACAGAGATGTACATGAGAAAGATATTTTTCATTCTAGATGAGCAAGTGGTAGACAGAAAAGAACTATAAAGTTATGGATATGATAAATTTATGCTCTCCTCCTCTTTTTAAAAATGTGAATGATATACTTCAGCTGCAGAAATTTCAGCAGTGGTTGGGTATGGGGTATTAGCTGCATACCTCTGCACTGAATCCCACTACTTCTGTTGCATCAGACAAACTGAGAGTTTATTTTCTCTTTTTGCAGAGAAGGACCATGGTTTGCTCTCTTGCTTTTACTTAACTGGCCAACAGGTGAATCCTGAGTGAACAGGTCAGCTCAGGAACAAGAAGGATCTAAAGAGATCAATGTAACAGTAAGTTTCAACATTCACAAAAGTTCTTTTTCTTACTCTGTGAAAGCAGCACGTGCACATTCTCAGTGCTGCAGGTTACTGAAAGCCCCATTTTGTAACCTGGGCTTCAGGCTGTGCCCCTCCAGCCACAAACAGGTACATCTCTTGGAGATAATGCAAATTTTCAATTGCTTATGGGAACAAGGCAGATTTTTTTCCCTGCCCTTCACTTTACGTGGTGTGTAAAATTTGGCCCTAAGAGTTACAGTAGAGTGCAATTGGTTTAGCAATATATGGGGACGTGAACCCTGATGTAAGTCATTTAAACAGGTGCCATGTCATATTAATTGCAAACAAAGGGCTTGCTGCACCACCTATCTGGTTGCATTAGTCAAAGTTAATGAATTATTTATTTATTAAGAGATGTCCTCCGGCATCTTCACATTCTGCTGGAAATTTTTCAGATGGCAGTTCAGGCCCTGCAGCTCAGCAGAAGCATACAGTTAGCTATGAAGTGTGCCATCAGCATCATCAGCGGCAGCAGGAAGCACAGGGGAAGGGTACTGGAACAAGTTTCCTGTACTGTATTTTTCCAACCCTTATAATAATTGCCCTCTGTGTTGGCCTGTGTTGCTCTGATTTCTGTGCCCTTCCCCTTTCATCTCCCCAGCAGCACCTGAGACTTCGCTTCCCTCCAGTTAACATAAGTGGTCTTATTTCCTTTGAGTCTTACCCATGGTCACCTGTATACAATATGCATTATTCCTTTGATTTGCTGTATGCTGCTTTTACATTTCTGCTAAGTTAACTTATTCATGATGTTAACATTAAGCAAGTGCTTAAATCTTGAGCTTTAGACTATGTCCAGTGGAAGTGAAGAGAGATAGATTGCAGATTATTCTTTAACACCTATCATCATCCTTTCCAGGGTTTATTTGCCATTATTACCAAAATTGGCATATCTATCCCATTACGTGGCTCTTTATAAAGCCTCTGCTCTTTGTTGTTTACATTTGCTTTCTTCAGCATTTAGCAGGTTCCTTGACACCTCCTGCTCTCTTCTGTCCTGTGCTGCCTCCTGTGTCCCCAGGACCTAAGGCAGAGCCCTCCTCCCCTGAAGGGCCTCTCCATGCTTGCTGCTGAGGTGAAGCATGGTTGAGGCCTCACCTCGAGTACTGTGTACAGTTTTGGGTGTCACTTTCATATAAGTGATATATATGATCACTTTCATATAAGTGATCATAACAGCCAAGTCACTTGTCTCTACTGGGATTTACCCTCAGAAGAAAAGGTTGCAGCCTGATGAGCTATGCCATGACTGCTCGCCACTTAGTTTCTTCACAGAAGTTGGACGTGGCAGCATCTTGCTGTCATGATTGCTGCACAGACCAGCTAGGAAATTAAGTGTTTCATTATGATAATTTCGATACTTGCACTGATTTCCCATGGACTCATAATTGAAGACATCACAAAAGAAAACAAACCTCCCCCAAACAATTGTGTGTGTCTAAATCACCTACATATGTTTCTTGTTCCTTGCTATGCATGGGTTTCTTTTTAATATAGCTCTTGGCACGACAGAAACCATGCTGGTGACATTACTGGTATTGTTGGCCTGGAATGTTTTTAATAACACCAAGCTTGTTGGTACAGAGCGTGAATTAGTTGTCAGTTCTTGAGAAGTCAAAATTTAATGGCTGATCAAAAGTTTAAAATATGATTTGTATTAGCGACGGTTTTCCATATAAATTCTTTCTTATGACCATTAGGCAAGAAGCCAAAAGCTGACAGCATGGCAGCTCTGCTCAGCAGTCACAGTTTGGAGCGCAGCTCCAGGCTTCTATTCCTGACTGAATTTCTCATGTTTTTCAGAATTTTTGATTTTTTTTTTTTTCCTTTTGGCAGGAAAAACTGAAAATAAGTTTAGGCCAACCTGAAATAAATCTTTCCCCCATTCTACTTTTCCAGGACAGCTGTCAAGCTGACAGATCAGTTACTGCACAGCTCTCTCTATTATGCTCTGTATAAACCCCCAGTTCCTACCAAACTGTTCTCCATCACCCTGCCTTCTTTCATAGCCATTACTAAATGGGCATGAAAGCAAAGTACTTCTTGCAGGTACCTCTACACTAAGTGTACTTTTACCTGTGAAACTATAGAAGTAGCAAGAATAAACCAAAGTAGAAATTCTTACTGAGTTCAGCTCCAAATATATTGTTTTAACAGGTGACTCTGCCCTTCCTGTTGGTGTTGAGATTATCAGCCTGCGAGTATTGTTCCTTCTTTCTTCTGACTTGTACGTACCTCTTTGGACGATGTAGTGTGCAAACCCATTGTTCATACTCCACTGAAGTGCTGTTAATCTAAGAGTTAGGAAATTGCTAGTTCAGAGGTAGGGGAGGAGAAAGAGATTTACTGTGGGAAAAAGCACCAGAAGCCCACTGGTGGAGGGGAGCTGAGGACAGTGATGCATCAGCACCCCAGGGTCAGAACTTTCCTTCTGCAGCTGTGTGTGTTTGTGAATAAATATGTTAATCCGGTATTAATGATGCCAAAACCTTCTTGTCCTAGTGGCTGGCAAAGGAGCCTGACCTATTGCTCCCGTAAGCTCCCATCTGTGTGCTGAACTCCTCCACAAATCCCCAGAAGTATCTGTTCTAAGGCATGTGCCAGGGCTGGTTTACCCTTCATGGCCAACAGTCTCTTTCCAGAGCAAATTCCTTTCTCCTTTTCCCGGCTGCATATTTCTCTGAGATCATTTCTTTACCTACGCTGTTGTCTGGAATTTGCCTTCAAGATAATCCTGTCAGTTAATGTTTGCACCACGTTTGAAAAGCCTGAAGTGCCACAATTCATTATGATTTCTTTTGTTTTCTTCCCGATACTCTTTCCAAGTCCAGATCGCAGGCACACAAATATCCCTCTGTATCCTCTTGTCTTGAATCTCAACAATTGATCCCTGTTCTCAGTCCCTGTCTGTTTAACTCCTGTACTGCTGGATGTACAGCGTGGAACGGGTCAGAGTTACAACCAGTGTCACGATTACAGTATAAAGTAATTAACAGTGTTTATGTCTGCTTGTAAAAGTTGGTGTATGCCTAGTGCATTTCTGCAGTGTGTGTAGGTAGAATCAAGAGGTTATCCTTGCTTCCTAGGGTGTCTTTTCTTTCCTTCTGTCTGCCCGTTGGCTGCAGACCTCTCAGGATCTTCTCTGTTTCTTCACCAGAGTATCAGAGGATGTGGGAACTTGCTGAACACAGATGAAATCTGGGGAGATGAATTTGTGCTATAAACTTCTATTGAGTGCATGCGAACTATTAGAGGAGGGTTTTGGCTGTGTGGTTTCTTTTTCTTCCCCCCTCCCAAATACTCGCATTTCGGGGAAATTTCTGTGGGAAGTTTTAGTCTTTAAATACAAAGGCCACCACAGTAACACATATCAGGTCTGTGCTCCAGAGCATGTGGTTCAGAGTTGCTCATGCAAGGATGTTATGGGGAAAATCTCAAACAACAGCTTCTGCTTTGGAAACAGACCAACAGTTTTGCTCAAAATATTCACAAATCTTCAGGCTGGACAGAGTCATCGAGGTCGATTCAGAAAAAGTGGTTACAGCTTGGCAAAAGGAATACAATGAAAGGAGGGCAGAGTGCAGGAGTGCTGAGTACCAGGGTCTATGATATGAAAGAAACTGGTTACAGCAGTGCTTATTCTGGAGTGCACATAAAAATACAGCTAGGGCAGAAAGGCAAAGAAAGAAAAAAAATCTCTCCAAACAACCTTTTCTGTGGTAGTCTTGTTTCCTGAGGGACAGACCTCTTTCTGACTCCGATGAGTTCAAGTAAACTGCTCTTGTGGTATCAGAGGTGGTATTTTTAGTGGGCACAAATGAGCATGGTTGCAGTGGAAATAGCAGCTGCCCAAATTTTCTTTTCTGAATTCATTGCAGCTGGCTTTGGTGACACTCCATGTTAAGTGGGAAGAGCCAGTGGAGCATGGCATGGCATTACTTGTTTTCCTCATCTCTTAATTTTCCAGGCTGATAAACATGGTAGGGGAAATGCACACACACAATTAATATTAAAGTTTGCGGTTGGAATGACTTAGCTACAGAATTTCCCTGCAACCACGAGGGCTCAGTTCACCCAGAAAATCCCAAGGCAGCCTCCGCATTGGTCTTTGCATCAGCACAGGCCCTCTATGAGAAATATTTCCCTTTGGCTCTGGTGTGCCCTGGGCTGATCCACTTCCAAAATTTCAGTCAAATGTGTGTTCACCAGCATGGCTCTCAGCTGCCTGGGCCCCAACCAACACCAGTAAGGCTTGTATGTGTACACCTCGAGGTACTCTTGTTGTGGCCAACAGCCTGCTCATGCTCTGCCTTTAGTTTTCTTCCACACTGAACCTTTCTTTTGTCCGTCCATCGCGTCTTCTTTCCAAGCTATCAGAAATCTACTCCTCACTTTCCCCTCCTTGTTCCTCTTATAGATCCTGCTTATACTCGCTTTGCTCCCCCACAGAGAAAGGCAACCCAGGAAAACAGGCTCTTGAAGCTGTGAGAATTGCAACTGGAGTTTTCATCCAGGCTATGATCTTACAAGGTTTCAGAGAATAAAGGATGATTTAAAATGGGATGCTTGGATAGATCAAGACTTGCATAATGGATGTCTTTGACTTTATTTCAGGTAGTTTACTCTGCTCTCAGGTTCTACTTTTCCATTCCCCAGCACTCCTACTTCTGACTTTATTCTCAGACTTTCCTGTCTCATCCGTGCTGTTTGCTTGCTGAGGTGCTTTGGCTGGGGAGAGGACCTGTTTTTACTAGCACCCACTGGACAAGTTGTTTTTTTCCAGGAGATTTGCCAGCTGCGGCTGAAATCTCCTGAGCAAAAGAAAAACCTGTCAAAATCAATAAGCACAGCTGCCTTAGCTTGTCCCCAGACTCTCCTGCACATGCTGCACTTCAGCAAAATTTCTTGTTGAAGCAGAGATTCAGCCTCCCTGTGTTTCCATCCTGTGCAGGCCCCGTCCTGAGCTCAGGGCACCAGCCCAGGCCCTCCTGAGCGAGCTGCCCTGCTCCGCCTGCTCACACCTGTGGGACTGCAGCAGCTCAGAGGTTCCAACTTCTGCTTTAACTTTGAGCTAATTGCTGGTGGAGGACAAAAGCTCACCACAGGTCTTTTGTTTGGCTCAGCAACCTTTCTTCCTCCTAATTGAAGTCTTGAACCTGAAGCGGCTCCAGCAGACAGGAGAGTGTAGAAGCTGCAAGAAAACACAGCGTGCACCCCGAAAGAAAAGGAAAAACAGATCAGACTGTTCTTAAAATTAAAAGACTGACCAAAACATCTCGATGAGACATGAAGACACTAATGAGTCACACCCCAGGATGGGCTAAAGAGTAATACAAAAAGGCTTCTTGTTTCAGTCCCCAGCTGGGGCCAGACAGTTGACTCTTCACTACCAGCTGGTCTATTTTCCCTCTTCAGCGGGTTACTAGCTGCCATTTAGGATGAAATAATTCCTTTTGGAGAAAGACGTGTGAAAAGAAACAGAGAACCCCACTCCCCATATTCATCCAACCAACAAGAATAGCATTCAGCAGATTCTGGTATCATGAAACCAGCTAGCCTTTGCTTCAAACTCTGTCTGATTATTTTGAAAATGAATCAAGCAGCACCCTTGAGGTTTTTTTCTTCCATTTCCACTAGACATTAGCAAATAAACTGTTCTGCTATGAGAAACAGCTAGCTTTTCACAACTGACTTTCTGTCTTTTGCAAACAGGTTTTTGCAACATCTTTTTGAGAAGACGGTCTTATGTTATTTATGATAAGCAGTTTACCAGGGCAGCTCCAGTTTAAATCAAATTCTAGCAAAAATGTCCAGCTTCTGTGACCTGAATCCAGTGCTGCCACGGGTGGATATGCTTTAGCCAAGGCAGAAGATTGGGAATCAGGAGCAAAATGTGCCAAAAGATGAGGACAGGGCAGAGTTCTGGCATCCTCCGTTGTGGTTTTCTTCATTGCAAGGGGTGCCAGGATGAACTCATTTATTCCTAGTGCAATTGTGACTGCGCTTGTGTTTGTGTGTGTTTGCATGTAATAAAGCTAGGGAAAATTCCTTTTGTTTCTGAATTAAGCCCCAAATTAACATCCAGGACATACCTGGAAGGTCTACTTATGAGTGTTTCCAGGAATGCTGTAGCCAAAACTGCTGATCCTGACCCCGAAGATGAGGCCTCGTATCTTCTGTCTCTTAAGATCTGGGCCTCCAGAAGGCAGTGACTGAACCTCGTGAGGCAGCTGAGAGGACCACAGCTGAGCAGCAGGAGCTGTGTAGGTACTGCTGGGACAAGGCAAGGCAGGGCGAGGGTCCTGAGGCTGCCCCAGAGCTGACCAGGGACCATGAGCCCCATGTGAGCACCCACCACAGCCCCACCTTGGGAACCAGAGGGGAACAAGGAGGAACACAAGGGCATGAGGCCTGGGGAATGAGGACCTACTTGCTTCCTGGGTACCTGAAAAACTCTCTGAGATGCTGGCAGCAAAGCAAAAGATGCCTCCTTTGACTGTTCTGCTCTGGAGCAGAAGTAGGCAGCGCCTACAGGTATGCAGCAGAAGTAGGACAAGCACAAATGCATGTAGTCACGTCATGGGCAGAGTTAAAGCAGTCAGGGTGAGCACTTTTGTCCAGCAGCCTTGGGGAAAGATGTGAGCAGCAGCAGCAATGCCTCTGCTGGAGCTGCGGCTTCCATCAGCGAGCACACGGGTGTTTTGCTGTGAACTCTCTTGCAAACGTGCAAGTGGTTCCAGACCCACAAAGCTTTTGTGGTAGGCCGTAGCCTATTTGTCACTTTCATTAATATGCTCGGCAACGAGTTCAGCGCACCTGCAAGATAAATGAGATGTCCCCTTCCATCACCCAGCGTTACGGGAAGCAGTTTCGCTGATACAATGCAGGGAATGGAAACTTGGCTGGCTGCGGGTCCGACGGCCCAGACTAGAGTCAGATCAGCAGCGCTGTGACTGGCATGTTATTGTGCGGTGTTAGGGGAGATGAATGATGGCTATGTTTGGGCAAATCGTTTCCATAGTTTGAGAGAGAAAAGCAGCTCAATGTTGATCCGGATTTAGTAATCCCAAAGTTCTCTGTGGGTTCAGCTGGAAGGCACATCAACTTGATGTGCATTGGATTTTGGTGAGCATCTGCTTGAAAAGCAGTGTTTTATGATCATCCTAACCCTCTGGGCTCACCTAATAAAGCAGCTCATAAGTAATTTGTAAGTTTTGGGGAGGTTTCAGTCACTCTTTTCTAGCTCATATATATATATTTTAAAATTGCAGTATAATTACATGCACACCAATAGTCCGAGAGACTTCTTGAATGCCATTAGGAGAAGCATCATACCCAAACATCGCCAATGTTAGCTGAAACTTCAGAAGCCTGAGCCAAGCTAAGAGACACAATTTTTCCTTCCTTCCTCCTTCTATTTTTCACCCTTTTCCTCATAACTGCATCTAAAAATACTGTGCCCTGCTTGCCTCATTTGCTAACTAAAACATGTATACCTGCTTGTTAAGCTGTAATTTTAGCTTCACTTTGATTGATAGCTTAAGTAGGGAAGGTTTGAATTTTCATCTTGTGCAGACACATTCAAATTATGTGGCAAGTCTGTCGGATGCATTGCTTTTGTAGTCATCATGCAGACTGGAGCTTCCCAAATGACTGAAAAAAAAAAAAAGTTTAAATGAATTTAATAAATTTTAGTTTATTTTTTATTTTTGTTATTTTTTTTCTCCTGTTTTAGCTAGTTCTCTAAGAAGGTCAGTAAAGTGCTCGGTGTTTTGGAGTTGTGGCTGCATACCTTCTGAGTGAAGTGCAGCCAAAGCTGCAGCTGCAGCTCCCTTCCTGTCCGCGTTGCTCAGCGGGCCGGTGGGAGCCGAGGGCGCAGGCTGCCGGGGCTGCCAGGCAGGACGGCTCCTGCTCCCTTGTTGCTGCTGGCCTGGGGCCAGGGTAAGACCAAGTGAGGGAGATGCTTGAGTGGTGTGGCTAGAAAAACGCTGCTTTTAGTTGGGACCCTTAAAAACCATCATTATCAGAGTGTTTGCTCCAATTGCACACTCTGGAGCATCATGTTAAATTTGTACCTACCTGTGTGAACTACTGCCCAGTGTGGGCTGGCATACCAGGCATAGAAAACACCTGTCTGGCTTCTGATGCTTCCAGTGAAACGCTAATACTTCTGTCACTGCTGGTGTGCCTCCTCCGGTGGAAGTGGCAGGGATGGGTTTTTGGAGCAGAGTACTTTGAGTTGAATTCAGCCTGGATGGGCTGGGGTCTGTTGTGGTGTGAAGTCCTCCTTTGTATGAAGGCTAGGAAAAAGCAGGGAGGAAAAGACAAAAGCCAAGTGGTCCAGACTGAGCTTGAAGCCACTGTTCCCTTACAGGTACTTCTGAAAAATTGATGCAGAGCAACTCTGTCAGGATAAAAACGACCCTTCTGGGACAGGTAGACGCCCTATAGGTATCTATGGCTAGCAGCAAATTCTTACAGAAGGTATACATCCTTCTGATTGTCAGAGGCTTTAACCTCAGCATCCAGACCATCGTGGTCCAGCAAGCAATGGCCCTACCCTTTATCAACATATTTCATCTCCTGAAATCAACATAAACTTTTTGCAAACCACAGCATTTTGTGGCAATGAGTACCAGGACTAACTCCATTCCCCTAGTCAAGTAGTTGCACATCTAGTCATTCATTGCAAGGAAAATTATTTTCTTTGGCTTTTTTAGACTTGCAGCCAGAAATTGTTACTAGGCACTCTGCGTTTTTGCTGGCGAGATTATTATTATTTTTGTTAATTGGTGTTGTTAACTCGGCTTCTGTATTGGAGGCAGACTTCCACCCAGCTCTGCTGATGAGAAATCTCAATACACTTGAGATAAAATTAGCTGGGAGATTGTAACCTTTCGTTAGCAATGTGGGTAGTAATATCCTCAGATGGTAAAACCAGATTTGGAAGAGAACATCTGCCCAAGCCTCATCGTGTGAAAACCATTTTAAAATGAAGTAAGTTTTGAATGACTGTCACTGAACTGAGGCAGGGGAGCCTGAGGGAGTATCTCTGTGTTAGCAAAGACTAATTTGTTGCATCTTGGTTTGGGTTTGGTTGGGTTCTGTCATCTTTAGATGTGCTTTTGCTTTCTGTGAGTATGCTTCAGTCTCTCTGGGTACACAGTTGATGTCCCCTTGTGGGCATCTTTAGATTCAAAAGTCACGCAAGTATTAAATCCTGATAATAAGTGGGTGAAATCACAAGTCAGTTCATTTCCCTGCCTCCTTTTCTTTGTAATCAGAAGATGAAGTCATTCCAGAAAATGCAGAGGAGGCTCTGCTATCCATGGCATACCATGCCTACAGTAAGCACACGTTTTAAATCACAGTTCTAGAGCTTATTTATACAGCCAAATGTCATGTGTTTAAAAATAATGAGTTTATTCAGAAAGAAACATTTCCCCCAAAGTGATTAATTAATGGAAGGAGACTCATTCTCAGTGTAACAGCCAGCGAAAATTATTCCAGGCGTTCTCTTGAAGTCGATTACCTGTTGGAAAATCTGTTCATGCCACCAAGCCGATCCAAGTTCAACAGCTAGAAATAATGAAGCAATGATATATAGCACAAAACGGTAAGTTTTTCATAATTGCTTCTGCATTTCATTGTAATGCGTCAATCGGATTCAAAGACAGCAAACTGGTTTTTGAACTTTAAAGTTAAAAATAACAGAGTTATTTATTTTATGAGGCAAACGGTGGCCTTTCTGGCTACTGATGCGGAGATGTCATTTTTCTTATGTCCATAAAAAGATCTGAGACCCAGTAGTGTCAAGATGGTTTTAATAGTAAAATTGTTTAATTTTTCCTAATGCATATGTGAAATCGGGAAAAAGCAAGTGATGGTGACGTTGGTAAAAGCACACGTATGACTTGAGACTCACTCAATGTCATAGTTGCCGACTCTTCAGCACCTTACCTCAGATCATATTTAGCGTGAAAGAAAATGGCTATGCCATTGAGCACTATCACAAAATTGCAATTGCTGCTGTTCAAGGTGTTTGCTGGAGCTGCAAAGCCCAGGCAGACACACACGGATGCTCTGGTCAGCCACAAAAGCCTCCTCAGTGCTCCTCGCCTGGTATTTCAGCTCGTACATGGGTGCAGGCTTGGCAGTGGGCTGCTTTGCTTCGCTGTGACTGCAGCTCAGTATCCCTCCCAGTGCTGCTCGGTCTTTGCTCCCTACTTGTGGAGTTTCATAATGGAGATACAAAAACACATTTCACAGTGAAACTTGGCAAAGTGACAGCCAAGAAATCATTTTTCCCTAGTAATTTTAAATGTATCGGCTCAGTGTCTGTTCAGATATTCTAAGAAATGGAGGATGGGGGAATAACGCAGTTTAAGAAGCTTGATGTCTCAGGTTGGTTCTGATGGGGAGATGTCGTTTGTCTTTTCTTCATAAAAAGGTCTGAAATCCAATAATTTCAAAATATTAATGAAAAGCTACATAAGCACCAAATGGATATATGGCTAGCTCTGGGATTGCTCTTTTCCAGTGGATTCATAGCATGTCTTGTCTAGTAAAAAATAAAGTAAAATAAATCTAATTGTAGGTATTTATGCAGTTGAAGGACCAGAAAGGTTCCAGCGGAGTTACTCTCATCTCTGAAGTAAATTAAATGCACTTTGTAACACTTTCTAATTACATATTTACTCAAGGAACTGTTCTGATCTTCAGGGTAAGTGCTCTAAGATTTATAGGAATGTTTATCCTTTTTTCTTTTTTTTCCCCTTTTGTTTACACAAGTACCAAATTTATGATGCCAGATTTATGAGGAAATTCAAAACTATGCTTGACCACGCATTATCAGCTCATTGGCCTGGTGTGCCTTTCCACTTGAAAAGGTAAAATCCATGTCAGCCACATAGGAACTTGCAGTTGCTTGGGAGCGGTTTCTTTGGCCTGTAGCATAAGGTTATTTGAAAGACATTTCAAATATGAAATGTTGTTTAATTGTTGTTCAAATATACCTACATAATTTCCTTTGAAGGACAGACATCTTGCAGTTGTATAACATCAAGTAGACTCTCCCTAACTAAGTGTGTTTGTGTGGCCAGGAAAATGAGGTGAAAAGGTGCCAAATGTGGTTTGGAAAAGTAAGAAGCAGGAGCTCCTGGGACCCGGGCTGTTGGTGGGGTAGTGCAGGGAGAAGATGGAAGCTGAGGAGCTTGTACATATTTCACATCTTCAGAGGACCAAAATCCTCAGTTCTAGGGGAAGTACAGAATAATTTCTTTCTCTTCCATGGATCTACTCCTATTTCATGCATTTTCTAAGATCAGAATGCAGCCCTGTGTGACAAAGAGGTTTGTTTTGAGATATTTTTAACTTGTGTGAAAAATGTGTCATTTTTTGTTTTCTGGTTGTGCCTGCAAAACTGGAAGATCCTACTGATTCACACCGCGGTGAGGCACAGCAGCATTTGTTTGTATTCTGAGGAGGGGGAAGTGAAACAATCACACATTCAAGGGAAAACATGCTTAATGTATCCACACATATTAATTTGCCACCAGTAGAGATCCTTAGCAACAAAATGGATCATTACTCATGCAAAGATGATGACTGAAAACCGTAAAATGCATGTTCTCTGCAGCAAGCATCAAATGAGACAATGGCATGCAGATTTCTGTCATTTATGGTGCTCCACTTTATTGTTTTCTAGCCTTGTACCTGGTGAGAAAGAAAAGACCCAAGAGATGGCAAAGAGCTCCCTCCATTTCATCTGCCCATTTTTTTTGGTATTGTTTGAAAGAAAACTTCTCAGGCAGATGTTATTTGTTTGCAGCCATGCCATTCTTAAAATACACCAACAAATATACAATGAAGACCAGCAGTGGAAAACAGACTAGAGCATGCACTTGAACATACAAAGTATTATTTTTAACTGCTTTTCCAAAAGGACTGTGATTTTAATAATAATCTGCTTTGTTGAAGCATCTCTCAGATGAGGACTTCAAATTGTGGTAGACAAATTGTCTCAACATGTCTGTGGAATAGGTAAGTACTATTAATCCCATTTTACAGAGGGAGAAATCTGAACATCAGAGAGCTGAGAGCACTGTTTTCCAGCTTTGGTGTTACAAAATGACTGTCAGAGTTAACAGTATTGTATTAAATTTCTCCCCTTAAGTCCAATTTAGTCTTCTGCCTTTCCAGCAGAAGGTTTGTTATAACTTCAGCTTTTCCAGTCACAGGCTGTAAAGTGGGCAAAGGCAGGGATGGGTGGGAGAGATGGCCAGTCATTCCTGAAATGAACAATGTGCCTCGGAAGTTAATTATAAGCTCCTCAGTTAAACATGTCATAAAAATGTCAGGCTGGATGTAGACTGCTTTCTTAAAGTTCTTCAACCTGAAACTGGTTAACCTACCACAGAGCATGGGCAAATTCCCCCAAAACTTATGGCCCTAATAATAGTAGCATTTCTTTCTCTCTCTCTTTTTTATTTTTTATTTTTAAAATCACATGCATGCAAGGTATTGATTACTGGGAACATGTAGTCATCAGCATTACTTCACCCAGTGTCCCTGACAGATACTTCAAGTATATGAGTGGCTTAATGAGAAAGTCAAGTTCATGATGAAAAGAGAAACTTAAAAACATGGCAGTCTATGAAGGGTAAAAGTCTAAAAGAAATTTCCAGTTCTCAGAATAAATGCTGTTCTTGTTGGAAGGGTATATACTGAGGTAGGCTTGCTCAGTGGGTTGGAGATGCACTTTGATATTTCATAAGTACTCTGTTGCTTGAAAAAGATTTTTAAAAATGTTGTTCTGGATACCTTAGGCTCTGATAGTGCCTATCAGGCTAAAACCAGCTTGTTCTTTGCCATACTTATGCCAGCTTCCCCTGGCTGAACTCAGAGCTGCACTCCATGCTGCCAGTGGTCCAAGCCTCTGCCAGTGAGAGGAGCACAGAGGCTGCCAGCGCATCCCCAAAATGCTGGAGTGGGCAGGGACTTGCACTGTGAGCATCCTCAGCAATACTGCTTTAATGAGGGGCAGAACTGGGGACAAAGAGAAGAGCCCTTTTCTCTCCCCACCTCTGTTGCTCATTCCTCATTTAACATATGCATGAAAATTTGGGAACAGTTCCTCTTTGGAGTCAGGTTTTACTTGCCTGAGAATTAGTTAATCCTTGTATAAAATCAGCTATATTAATAGTTATTGTCCTTGCCCACACTTCACTCGTCTGTAGATGTGAACAGGGAAGCTGAGCAGCAGGACACAGTAGTTTTGAGTGTTCATTCTCCAATATTTGGTGCCTAAAAATGAAAGTCAACGTGTCACAATTTAGTGGGAGGTGTTGCCTTGTCTTCAGATGTTGTCAAAGAAGCTCCTAAGGAGACAAATGAAAGAATAATTTTATTTTGAATGTGTAATCCCTTTTATGACTAATTTAAGTCTCTTTAGCACTTTTTTTTTTTTTTTTTTGAGCTATGTAGTTCATTCCAAAGTATGCTAATGCAAAGGCACCAAAAACATGAAGGTGAGCCATTAGCTCATTAATACTAGTAGCAGAAAATAAAAGAATTAGCAAACTCCATGATGGGCAGTCACATCCAAAACAAATGCGATCTCAGTGGAATTAGATGTGCTGCTAACAACAAAAACCTGTGATAATACAACCTTTTAAAACTATATATTTCATAAATGGAAAAAACGAACCAACGAGGCTGCTGGTGCAGCTTTCAAGAAGCTGGACTGCTCAATGACACGCTAACATCACACAGAGGTAGCGTGTGCGAACAGGGACTGCAAGCACGGAAGCTTCAACGTCCCTCCAACAAAGCCTGATAAATGCCAGCTCTGGCAGTGTGCATGGCAAGTTACCAGGAGCTCAGTGAACTCCTGTGCTCAGAAAGCCTTGTGCTGGGAAGGAAAAATGAGCTGGGAAGTAATAATGATAACAGGATTCAATGAGGTAGATGTGATTCACATTTCTTCAATTGATCTTGGCCCGCAACACTAACACTGCTTGGCAGAGTGTGGTGCAGGAGGATCTACTCAGACGTTCATTTTGACACTCAAGCTGATCTACGGCTAAAACAGGGCATTTTTTTTCTTGAAAGTCATATTTACACTGTACCTAAATGAGGTGAGTACTTCAAAACACTTGTCTGTGAGAATTAGTACTTTGGAGAGGGATTTCCTAGTCATTTATAAAACCTCTGAGTACATTTGTGCCCTTCTGGCTTACTGTCAAGAAACCTGGGTAGTGCTGAGCTCCATGCAAATACGTATTGGTGGCAAGCCCATAGGAGCCAGAGAATAGCAAATATTGACCCTTTTGTGTCAACAGAAAAGCAAAGTGCAGAACTGGCTGTGAGCAGATCAATTTTCATTTTCAGAATAAACGTTTGGCATATTGTTCTTGTTTTCAGCTCAACTCAATGTGTTGATGCTAAGAGGCTGAAATCCCTGTTCCTGCGGCTTACCTCTGTGTAAGAAATTGTCAAGTCATGTTTTCTGGGGTAGGTGGCACACATTTCTTTTTCTTCTGACCCCCAGTGCCATCTCTCACACTGTCTTATGCAACTTATTTGTGGTATGCTTCTTTACCCTCCGGGTGCTCTGGAAAATGCCCTGCAAGGGCATTTCTTGGGCACTTCTGATGGTGACCTAGAGCTCCGGTGTGCAGATTCACTGCGCTTCCCCTGCACCCTTTGGACAAGAAAGGTATGCAAGTTACTGTGAGTCACCGTTACTTCAGTTAGGTTAAGGTAAAATGCAATCCAAATTATTTATTTACAATGTACTCAGTAGGCAAAACAGTCAGAGGTATTTACGTGAGAATGGAATAGTTCAGATGGAAGGGACCCACAAAGATCATCAAGTCTAACTGCAACTTATGTGGAAAAAACGTGCACGTGTGCTTGGACCTCAGAGATCTCATCTTGGTGTGCCCTCTGTCTGGTGGTCTCCTGACTCTCTGGGGGCTTTGCCACCTCCTCCATGGTGGCCGTGGACATGCTGGTGGGGGTTAGACCATCTCTCTGTGCTGAGACTTACCTTTATTTTTTGCTGATGACAGGCTGTCTTTCACTGGATCATTTCTTTCACCCTGTGGACCGTGAGGCTGCACAAATGCTTGAGCTGACACCAGCAAAAGGGCAAGTAAGGGCAGGATGGGACCGCTGTCCCATCCTGGCTTAACATCTCTCTGAAATCATGGCCTCACTGTGAGCATTTCTGCCTGAAGCATCTCCTCATTTAGAGCCAAATATTTGGTGCCCGTCTGTTTGTATCAATGTAGCTACTTGATGCAAGTGTCTAAATGAGTTAGGTGTATGTAATTGCTGACTGGCTTTTGATAGAGAGCAGATGTGACAGTGATTTGCCACTTTGGGACAGCTTTTTGTCCAGGGACACAGTGATAGGAATCTCAGAGGTGTGGGAGCCAGCTGCAGGATGAGTTTCAAACTAAGCATGGGGCTTGAACTCTCTGCCTAACCCCGGAGACCTTCCCCTCCAAACAGATGTGAAGTGCATTGGCAGCTGCAACACACTGAAAAGCTTGCACAGGGTTATGCTGCTGTCTACTGAGCAGTGAAGGGGCATACACATCCAAACACAAGCACAAAATCCTTGCAAGATAGAAATTACCTTTCACTGCTCTGCATGTGATTTAATTGCCAGTCACCCAACCAGCACATCTTTAAATGCTCACTTTGTTTTCCCACTGGACAAAGACATTGCACTGGTTATTCCTATATAATTAAGAAGTCCAGAGCAGGTTATTTTTCTTGATCATCTTTCCATCAGTTGTTGAAGCCGCATGGGTTCCTAAACATTCTTCTTGGGAAAATCTGGTAAATCTGTTTGTTTTGCCATCTAGACAATACCCACCGACATCATAAACAAGCTTTGTCAATGAAACCTAGGGCACTACGACGTGCAGCATGACAAGAAAATGTGTGATTTGTACCTAAAGGTGAAAAAAAATAAATATTAAGGGTTCCATGAAGATTATGATTTCCTCAAATTCCACATTAAATGATTGGCCACAAAAAGGGTTGATCAAAAACAAAGGTGAAACGTGTTGTATTCATAGAGCGTGGCAGGAAAGGTTTGGAAAGAAGTGTTGCTGGAACGGCAGCCCTCGGGAGGCTTGTTCAGGTTCAGAGCAAACCAGCAGATGCACAAACCCACTGTGTTTCCCCAAATTGGGCAGGCTAGGCAGCTAATGGGGTGATGGCTATATACGAGGCAGGGCAAGTCAGAGGTCCAAACTAGCAATAAACTCTCAAACAACACAACTTACATGCACAGGGAGACGAATATATCTCCGTGACATATGTGTTGTGGGGGCTTTGGAAAATAAATACGAAATGTCCAGAGCATGTGAAATGGAAGAAGGTGTTGCAAGAGAACCAATTTCACCTAAAATCGTACCAGGTAACAGCCCAAAAGCCAAACCGGATCACTGCTGCCTCTGTTTGGGCAGAGCCCTTCTGTTGTGGGTCTTACAGGTTAGCAAAAAAAAAAAAAAAAAAAAGAGAGAGAGAGAAGAGAGAGAGAGAAGTCACAGAGAATTAAAGCAAGATTCTGGTGAAGCTATAACCTGCATTGCTGTAACTGAGAAAACTGAGATCTGAACAAATGTTGAAAAAAAATCAAATTTTCTTCTTTCTTTGCAAAGGTTCAGCTAATGAGTGACTCAGCCTTATATAAGAAAAGTCTGGATGGGGCATAATAAATGTGAGTCACTATTATGAATTTTCAGATTTTCTGTGGAACTCTTTTCCTTACAGGGTCTTTGTATTGGGAAAGGGAAAGGAAAAGGGAGAAGGAAAAGGAAAGATTTGCATCAAAATTCCTGTGGCTATAAATACGGATGAGATTATGCAAACCGCAAGTAAATGTCATTTGCCTCCCTTTGCATAAATGTGTGGAGAGAGGGTGGTAAGAGAACATACAAGGCAATCTTCACAGGAGAAGCAAAGTGTAAGACTGCGGTGAAAAAAGACCAGACATACTACAGACATGGGATCTGTGCAGAAACAACAGCAAAGCAGTGATTTCCATTGCTCCAACCTCTTGGAAAAGGATCGATTCTGCGGCCCTTCAGCATCTGATGTGTGAGGCTCGCAGCGATCGCATGTACTGGAGGATGTTGTTCCTCAGTCATGCAGGCATTTGCCACGTCACCTTTGCACTCTGATGGAATGGCCACCCATGTCTGAACACTGGGTCATAAAACTGATGCTCCCAGCCCAGGAATATTTTATGGAGCCAGAACAGCTGATCTATATTGCTTTTGAAGACTGTTTATCTATCTGAAAGCTTTGGAGGGTGATAACCCTCTTAGCTCTTTTGTTCTAGTACTCTCCAAAAGCTCTGTAATTTTTCCTTTCCCTTCCAGTCCCCACATTTGGGACTTAGAATATCTCTTTGTGTTGGAAAATAATCATAAAATAGCTTGGGTCACAGCTGAGTCATTCTCTAAAGTTTGTTGATTTAAAAAATAATAAAAAAAAAGACTGTCCTGACTGTCCAGCTAACAGAAATCTGTTCTCCTTGGATGGGGTGATTCCCACTTATTTTAATGTGCAATGCGTTTAAGAAATGATTAAATATTTCTTTTATGCCCCAAAGCTGATGCCAAGTTTTACTTGTTTTCTTTACTGAAATAACAATCTCTTGGGGTCAAATGGCTGTTGCTTTTGGTTTTGCCTTCCTCACAGATTAAAAATGATGGTCTTGTTCTTACAGGAGAGCTGACTGTGGCCATGCTCAGCACTTCTAAGGATCAAGCCTGCACAAGTCACTTCAAATTAGAGTTCCTTGTCTGAAAGCAGCTCTGGAAAGTCAATGGCAAATCAATCTGTTATGAAGAATGTAAACACCTGGCAACAAATGTAGGCAAGAGAGGGTTGCAGTGAAGTGCAAAGCGGCGTTCACAGGATCCTGCAGCAGGCTTCACTCTTGGTTTCTGCTTGCTTTCTCTCTCTGAAGAGCAGATGAAAATGTATTTAGTGAAATGAGGTTCCTAGAAAGAAGCTCAACTTCCAGATGGCTGATACCACGCAAGCACCAGCTGTGAGGAGGTAAAAAAGTCTGCTTTTAAAAAGAAATAGGCAATGCCAGCCTGCTATTGCTGAACTTAGGGGGTTGTATCTCTGCTGCACTCAACTGGTTTTAAGGGCCATACATGTCCAGGGTCTGCACATAGCCACTGGTATGAGTATGCTCCTCCTGCTTGCCACTAGAGCATCTAGCACACACCGAAAGAAATGCTATTTTTTTAGACATTGAAAACTTTGTCAAGCAATACCAAGGAGCAGCCAATAGTCACCTGGGCACTGGAAACATTTTCCATAATGCCAAGAGCTCACAACTCTACGAGAGAATGCATGGCGGTCTCTAGAAGGTGAGAGGTTGCTTTATCCTGTGGTTGTTACTCTTATATATGGACAAAATGCTTTAAGCATGGTGTACAGGTATATGCTGTTCTTTGGGGATTAGCTGGTGGGGCAAGGAGCAGGGAAGAGGAGAGGTAGGCAGCAGGCAGGAGCTGGGTTTGAGCAGAAGCATCTGTCTGTGGCCTGAGAGACACATGGGGATTAAGGCAGCATGGGCGTGATGTGCCATGCTGGCAGTGGTACAAGGGAGAGGAGAAAGCAGGACCCTTTCTGAGCCTTTAGCTCACAGGTCTGTTCCTGATGCTGCTGAACCCTAAGAATTCAGTGTCTGGGTGCTTGCCGGACCCACACCTCCAGGTGAGCACAGACACTCCTATGTAATTGCAGGTGTGATAGGGGCTCTTTCGTGTCTCTACTAAACACAGCTCAGCTGTGGGGGAAACCAGGTTCTCTCTGAGTTACCAGATTTGCTAACATTAGCTTGCTGCAAGATTATTGCTACCAAGTGATCAAAGGTACCAGACAGCCTCAGAAGGGAGAGCAATGGAGATGAGTGGGATTGTGAAGTTCTCTTACTGCTGTTATTGTTATCCCCAAAAATGCTCCTGTTTGAAAGAATGTGCTTCCACTCTCCCCAGTTCCTAGGTTGCCTGAAAAAAAGTGAGTTTTTGAAGAACTGCAAAAAAAATTTTTTTTTTCAAAAAATATTTCTGCATAGAACAGAACAGGCCCTCTTGTTCTTTAAAAAAAAAAAAAAAGAAGGAAAGAAATAAAAAGAAAGAAAGAAAGAAAGAAAGAAAGAAAGAAAGAAAGAAAGAAAAAAAAAAGAAAGTAAGTTTTCTTTGTTGTTCCCTAAATGAAAAATGGAACAACTCATTTCAGTGTTTTCAAAACAAAACTTTACCTTTCTGTTTTGACACAGTACTGTTAAGCATAAAGATTGGCCTTTTTTTTTTTTTTTTTTTTTTTTTTTTTTTTTTTTTTAAGGAGACTTAAAAGCATTTGTAATTCTAACCCTTTTACTTTGAACTAAATGTTTCAGGCTGGCTGCACTGAAATAATGTCTGCTTTTCCTTTTTTGCGTTGTTTAAAAAAAAATCATTTTTATTCTGACTGAACACATTCTGATCCCTTCTGCCTTTGGTTGGAAACTTAAAGCTGATAGTATTTGCCAGGTTTAAGTGAAAATCTGTAAATATTCCTTAGACACTGGGTGAGATCTTTAACTGGCTTTGAGCATTGTAATCCTAGTGAAGTCAAAAGAACCAGACTGATTTATACCAGATGTTTATCTGGACCTCCAAGGGGAATGTAATCAGTATCATGGATTAAATTTGCCATTAATACATAAAGATCTGTTTACATCAGCAGAATTACATCTGTGCTTCCTCACAGATAGATTTTGTCCAAGCCTCCACTGGTAATGCTGTCATCCTTGTGCCGCGGGTTGAAGTTCAAACCAGTAACAGACGCCCAGGAGGCTTTTGCTGGAGAAATGCTTCAGTCTTCGGGCCTGAGATTTACACCGGTGTTCGTGCGATCCTAGATTTTAAACAGTTCGTTGTCAGATGTTCATTTTATGTGTGAAGACCAGAGTGAAATGAAATGAAGGGGAAGATGACTGTTTGAATTAAGATTTTTTTTTTCCTCCAAAGGAATGTTATACAACAGGGGTACTTTGTATGGCCACCAGAATGATCGCTGGTGTGAACCAACTGGTGGGGAAATGCTTCCTGCACTCACATAAGCAAGAAAACTGTTGCAGCTTGGAAAATGAAAACTCTGATTTATGAGCATGAAGGGCTTGAAGTCAATATTTTGCTCTCCTTAGTTTTTCTCTAGTGGCTTTGACAGTTCTGGGTTTGAGGAGATGCAGATTTTCAGGCTGGCAGGATGCAATGGACTAGCTGATTTCCAAAGCTGTCACTGGTCTTTGATTTGTATGTTCAGTATTTTCCTTTTTGGACCAGTTAGTACCATTAACCTCTTGCCTGTCCTGGCTTGGTATGCAGCAGCTTGTTGTCTCCAGGGAAATCTGGGTAGGGCTCTTTTCTACATCTTCTAGAAGAGGCCATGGTCCCACATCTGTCTTGCACCCTCGTGAGTGAGTTTTAAACCCCAGAGAGACAGTAGAGTTGTTCCTGGACCTTGTGTACACATCGAGCCCCATGTACTCATCCTAAACTCGTGTTGAATCTGTGTCTGTGGCAGGTGAGGCACTGAGTGTCTCACTTGGAGCTGGTGCTGCTGGTGAGGGTGGTTCTTGCCTGTTTGAGTAGCACCAGCCTTTCTTCCACTGTAGCAGTCAGCCCTTCTCTGAATCAATGTCAATTATTTACACGCTTGAAGTGATTTAAAATGACGAGCACAGAGGAAACTGTCTAAGATTTATAATTTGCTGTGAACTATTTCAGCTATTTTTAGCAGGATCACATGGAAACATCCTGATGGTTTGGGTTATCCATGAAATGAGTATAATCACGCTTACTTCTCTTGCAGGGAGATCCTTCTGTGAGAACTGACTAGCATCCAGCCATATAACTGACATAGGAAAGTAGGTGAACACTTTGGGGTTAGATTTTATTTGAAAAATTCAGAGCTGCTGTTCAAGACAATTCTTTGAAATGCTCAGCAAAACTAAGAAGGATTTGGGGTCTTGTTGTTGCTGTTCCTGGAGTGCTTCTGTTCCCATATTCCTAGGGAACAAGAGAGCCCTCTGGCATAAATATCTTTTTCATCCCTGTTTTATCTATTGGTTTTCCATTTCCTCTTTTCACTATACCATCCACCTCTACTGAGCAAACTGAGTGCTGAGACTTTACCAAGGCACACCAGAGAGTAAGAGGCAGACCTACAAGCTTTGGGATTATTTAATATTAAGCTGTTATCAGGGTAGATTTTTTTTAAAAAGAGTGTTTTCCTAACAGGCCTGGTACATCAAGAATTTCTGGCTGAGTCAGTACATTCCTGCAGGGAGATGTTAATCCTTTATGTAGTGTTTGTTTTACCTTCTCCTTAGCAGAGCATATTGCTGGTATGCAAGGAGATTGCTGTCATATGGCCCTCGATAGCTGCTTCATAGGGGAGTTCTGCAGCTCCTTGGTAGGGAAGTTATATGTTTGTTTTTAGTGACATCTATGCCCCGTGTAGTTTGTTCACGGGAGATTGTTTTACCTGTAAAGCCGTTTATGTGGGTAATATTTTTCCAAATTCTTCAGCTATGATAACAGTACCAGGGGAGCCAAATTTTCTCGTATTCACTCTCTTTGCTTAGGTAAACCACTCGCTGAGATGAAACACGGATGTGAATCTGGAGTAACTTTGGGGAGCTTTTTTATAGCAACACACTTTTAGAGAAATAGATACTGGAAATGCTCTGCCTGCCTCTGCATCTTGCTTAAAGAGCAACAAGGGGACCCTAGGAGAGGAGGGAACACGGCTGCAGTGGGATGGGGAGCTGAAGTTTCCTGGTGTGGGTGGATAGCTCTGTGGATTTGCAGCACTAACATAGATATTGGATGAAAACGAATTTTACTCAGCCTTGTAAGTATTCTCACAATTCCTGCAACCCACATGGGGTCGTGACCCTGAATTTGGGAACAGCTGGGCCGGTGCTCAGTGCCTGGGGAGTGGCAGTCTCTCACACCACCCTGGGCCAGCCGTGCCAGTGACTTGCAGGTGATCTGGCACAATTTGTTGAGATTTTTTGATGCAGTGCAGACCAGGCTAGAAAACTCTCACTGAGGAGTTTGGGCCTTAATGTGTCTGGGAGTGGAGACCTTGCACAGTTGTCTCCTTACAGAAACCCGGGCCTTATCCAGTCTCTGCTGTGTGTGCCAATTAACCTAAGGCTCGCTTTTGATGGAGCTTTCCTGCTTGTGCACTTCCCGCTACCTTTCTGCTCTAAATGGCTGATTTCACAAAGGGGAGCTTTTTAAGCATTAATAGGATTTTTTAAGATCTTGACAAAGAAGCGAGAGTCCTAAATGCCTGCCTTCCTGCAGCAGTGAGGACACAGCCTTGGGAGTTATTTAAAGTAATATATTTTTAATTGCTTCTTATAGCTGGGATCTTCTGTACAATTCCTTTCAAGGTGACCTTTGCACAGCTGTGTTGCCTGGCCGAGCTGCGGTGTCGCAGTTAATAAGGGCACTCGTTGGAAAATCAGCCTCACCCGTGTTGGGTCTGCTGGCTCCCTGCAAAGCTGCAGTGGTTGGGAAGGTGTTAGTGCAGCCCTGTGAGGAAACCTCCGTCCCGAGGAAGGCTCTGGTAAATTCCTGAGGTGCTGAAGTTAGCCAGGGCTTCCTCATTCAGTCTTTGGTTGGGAGCTTGGTTTTCCTCAGCTGCAGGTTTTGGCCAACCATTCACCTGGAGGTAAGGCCGGCGACCACGGAGAGCTTCCCAAACGGGAGCAATGCGTCCCCATGCTTTGCCCTCTCTTCTCCAGAAAAGCAGCCAGTGGCAGGCGAGGTTTCTGACCTGCAGGTTGCTGGCTGCCCTCTGACCATGGTGCCACCTCAGGAGCCACAGGGAAGCGAGGCGGTGAGCACGGCCCCGTTCCTGCTGACAGGCGTCCACCTTGCAGCCCCCGCAGCTGGCAGCCTCGGTGGCAGGCACGGCACAGAGGCCCAGGGCTGAAGGAGCAGGAAAAACAAACAGCGCTCGCGTGGCAGGATGTGACTGCCTTGCTTCCATGATTCATATCCTGAGCTGCAATCCCCTGCACCGGTGCAGCCCAGTGGCCAGATCCTTGGCCCACTGGTTTCTCTTTGAGGTCCGGGAGACTTTCTGATATTATTGCTATTTATGAGGGAACTGCTTCTGGCCTGTTTTTTCTGGAGCTCCTGCTCCTGGCTCTCTCCGAAGATGAAAATTTCCTCAGCCTTTCCTGTGGGGCTGATCTGAGCATTCAGCAAGAGGAGACGTGGTGAGGTTTCTGGTGAAATGTTCATCCAGTGTGCACTTGCGTGCTGCAGAAATGTCTCCTTCCCCCATGCCCTCTTCTCCCTTGGCTTTTCACCCAGCTGGGGCATTTTCTGGCTCTTGAGTCATTAGGGAATTTTGTCAGGGAGCTTTTGGGGTGGGACACCTTTGGGAGCATTGGCTCCCTGCTAGCCTGCTGACACATCTTGCTTTCCTTCACTGCATCTGGGTGCTTTCCAGGTAGACTTGGGTTCATTCTGAACGACCAGAAATTCCCAGCTGCTACTACACAGACCTGCCTGCTGTCCCCACGATGTTCGCGAATGGCTGTCCCCACAATTTCTGGCCCAGGGAGCATGCTAAGGAGGAGGAAGGCATGAGATTCTTGTCATTGATGCCCACAAAAAATGAGTGCTCGTGGTATACTCACGGGGTCAGAAGAAAGCAGCTTTCCCCGGTGCGTAACTACCAAAACTCAACTTCTAAAAAAGTGCAGCTGTCATCTTCACAGCTCTCTGCCACCTGGAAAACTGAGGATTCATCTGTTTCCCTGAGAAGAGATAATGTTGTGACCATTCTTCTAATTGCTTGCGCTTCTCCTTTTAGAAAGACAAAACCCTTGGAGCTCCCAAGAGGTTCCTCTGCACCTGACAAGAGTTTTTATAGCCTGTTTCCTTTTCCCTGGCTAAGTTTAGCTCCTGGTTTCCCTTCGTCTCATCCCCCAGGCAGATCTCACAAGAAGCTAAGGTGCTTGTGTTTTCTTCCTGCCTGCATCAATTCATTTATCTTAATGAAGTTTTATATCAGGTTGGTGGGAAAAATATCAAAGGAGAAGAGAAAAGCAAAAATCCTTTCCCAAGCTATTGTGCCATTGAAATACCCACAGCAGAAGGCAGTTTTGCTGAGGCAGGATTTATTTATCACTGCAGGGATCTCTGCAAGAACCTGAATTTCTCTCCTATCTCATGTGGGCTCAGTTCCCGACCAGCCCCTTGTCTCTGATGTGGCCGCTGGTCTGTTCCCTGTGCCATTGCTCATCTCTTTGCCTCATGAGCCCCCGCTACCACCGGCAGCAGCTCCCAAGGTGACAAGGTGCAGCAGTCAGTGACGCTAACAGCTATGGAAAAGCTGAAGAAACCATAACAACAGCAGGAGAAATTTGGGCTCTTGGCTGCTGGTCTGAGCTTGACATCTGCCCCTTCCTTCCCCGTAGGCAATGTTCTGCAGGAGGAAGCTTTGAGGAGCTGCTCGGAGGGGTGCGAGCAGGCACTTGGAGCATTGGGGCTGCTCGGAGGTGCTGGGGAAGGAGAGCAGGAGGTGGCTCCTGGCTTCTGGGGCACCTGGCAGGGCACTAACCCCACCAGGTGGGCTGCAAGGGTGGGTAGCACAGCCTCTGTAGGGCTCTGAGGTCTGCCCAGACCCCTGGGGAAGGCTCAGGCCCTTGTAAGGTGGCTGTGTCTGCAAAACAATTAAATAGGGCAATTTTAGGGTCACCAAAAGTTCACGAACGCCCCAGTGTGATTGCACGGCATGGCCTGGAAAAAAAAAAAAGCCTGCCTGGAGCAGTGCAGCAGATCAAAAAAAGATTTGAGCTCTCCCAGCAGTTTGCTATCTCAGATCATCTTTTTCTGTGACATTAATTTCCTCGGGCAGAAGATTAAGCACTTTGAAATGAAATATAGTGATTTCAGTTTCTGCTGTCCTTGCACGCTGCCGCACTTCTCCGTGCGGTCTCTCCGCTGCCATCGCAGAGCCAGCGAGGTTAATAATGGTTCACCCGAAAATCGCGAGGTCTGTGTGAGGGAGATATGTCAGGAGCCCGCAGGATGAGCACCTCTGATATTTATATGGAATTAAATCCAGCCCCATGCACAAACAAGGCCTGGTCACCGCTTAGCAGGGACATTTCGTGGTGAATTTCAGATGGCACTTTGTGCTGGCTTTTTCCACTGGGTAAATTCCACTTGACGTGGACAAATCCCTCCCACGGCAGTGCCTGAGAGGCCGTGTGCTGTGTTACTGAGGGAAACTGCGTCTGACCCGAGGCTGGGGTGTGAGAAACCCAAGGCAGCATTCGGGCAGACATCCTAGCTTCCCCCTGGGCTGAGTGGCCCTCAGCCACAGGAGATGCTCTGACACCCACTGAGGGTTTTGAAGCCCAATTAGTTGCCGCTCCGAGTGAATTTAATGAGTCTAGGAAGTGAGAGGCTGCGGGCTCCTGCAGCCACGACGCAGAAGGGGGACCTGAACCTCTTGTGCAGCAGCAAGGCCAGTAATCAGGTTCACAGGCCAGCCCTGGCAGTCAAAACCCTTGCCTGCTTGTGTTAAGTGAGCCCGCCAGCCCCTGTGTACTTCTATTTTTAGGCTGCTTTTCTAGGGAAATGAGGCTTATACGGTCTCCGTGGCTGTCTGTCCATCTGTTGGGCCCCCCCCGCTCCTCCCCGTAACTTCCAAACTGTCAGCAAATTTTAGCCAATCTGGCAAGGCAGGGAAGCGTCTCAGAGACATCGCGATTTTTATGAATTTCATGAGGGCTGCTGGAAATTTCCCAGAGGCTCGATTAACGTCCCCTCGAGGTAAAGCTGTGATCGCTCAGCCACTGCCCTTTCTGCTTGCCCCGAGTAGTCGGCGTACAGAAACCATCTGCCCCGTTGTTGTGAGTGGCTTTAGACGAGTGGAGATTTTGGGGGAGATGTCACTGGAGACGTGTCGGGGACGGGAGGGGAGCTGTGGGGTGTCGGATGGGAAACAGAAGGAAGTGGGACCGCTGCGGTGAAGAGGTGATGGCAGCAAGGGAGGGATCTGGCAGGTATTGAGTGCTGAGAGCCATGTCCCTGGGAAACCAGTCTGAAGGAGGAGCAAACCTCAGGAAAACTGGGAATGTGGTGGTGAGGGGTGCGGAGTGACCCCGAAGCTGAAGCAGGGAGGATGGTGGGAGGAAAGCGGGGCTAACGTCAGTGGTAGTGCAAGGGGCAGAGCAGCGATCCGCAGGAAACTGAGTTCTGTTAGTGCAGCTGCTCGCAGGACAACTTGTTTTATCAAGTCCTTTGTTGGCAAGGTTAGAACAGGGAATGATTAAAGTTACTCAGAAAAGATGCTCCTGTGATTCCTGTGGGGCTGTGCAGTTGTGCTGACGGAGATGGCCGCTGTGGTTCAGGACCCGTTATGGCCAGAAAACATACCCACCTCCTGCCGCCTGGCGGTCCTCGCAGCACCCATTGCTCTCCGTCCCTTCCAGGGCTTGGTTTTTCTGAAAAGGACGATTGTTCTGCTGTGCCCACACCGCTGCGATGGAGCTGCGCTGATCAAACAGGGGCTTTGTGAGCAGCTCCTTGTCCGGCGTGAGGAGGAGCCTCCTCTGCGGCGCTGCGAGAGCTCGTCCTCGCCGGGATGGCGCTCAGCGTGGGTCATTAAGGAGCTCGAAGAGTCCATTTGGTCCAGACAAACAATGAACTGCTGACACTTTTGACTCTGCTGGGGCTGAAGAATACGAGCACACACATCTGAGCCCTGTCAGTGGAAGCACACACGGATTAGGTTCTTCTGGTGACGGCTGCAGTTTTATTGTGAATAATCTGATGGGAGCCTGATGGTGTCCAACACATCCATTCTTGCCTTGTGATTCTTTTGCCATCTGAAATGTTGTTAGTTTTAATGACATAATTATCCTTCATATTTTCAGTTAGATGTGTGGGTTGTTTTTTTTTTTTTCCCTCTCTCTCTCTTTTTTTTTTTTTTTTTTTTTGAGTTATAATTAGTTTCCCTGAGAGGCAGCAGCTTTAATGCTTGGTTAGTTTTCTGAGAAGCTGGGACTGAAAGAAGCTTTTGGGAAATGACAATTATATGTCCATGGGTTTTATTTGGTATGCTTTATTTTAGTCTTTGTCTGAGCTGAAAGCTCTTGTTGACTGGCAGAAGATGGACTGATTCAGTGAAATTAAGCAATTTCAGTCCTCCCCCCCCCCCAAACAAAAACATACAAAGAACTTGTATATTGACTGAAAGTAAAGTGAATTTCTCTTGCTGAATTTATACAAAGTACTTAGCTGGGGAAAAAATGCACACCCCTTCCCCCTGTCCCCAGGGCACTGATTGGCCCTGACATGATTTTTTTTTGATTTTGCTGAACTTTGCTGGAAGTTTATCTCAACAAAAAATTGTTTAATAGATGCGTGTGCTGTGCAAGGGAACAATATCCTACGAAGCAAGAGCAGCATAGATTATTCATTATCAAGGTAATTCCAACAAGATGAGATTATTTAGTCTGTGGATTTTGGAGAGAAAAGAAAGGAAGAGAATGAAAGACAGCCAGACAGACAGACATCTTGGCTTGTAACCTCCTTTTTTCTGCTCTCTGTGGACAGCCCAAGGTGGCCCATGCCTGACTGTGGGGCTACTGCACCCCTACAGATGCAGAGGGGCTCTGCATGGGTTTGTGAGTGTTATCTGTGGGAACTTGCCACAAGTCATACAGGTGGTTACCCTGGGAGGCTTAACACGTGTGGTTTCTTACCAATTGTGCTGTGCCCTGGTTTTATGTCATCGTTACGAAACAACAGAGAACAATTTTCAGGGGTTTACACCACAGGGTTTATGAAGGGTTTGTGATGGGGGTGCACTGAAGTAAGGACTCCTCCAGCAAGAATAGAAAAAAAAAAAAAGTGGTTTTGCCTGTAGTTTATGGTGTCATTCCAAAGCCAAAAAGTAAATCCAAGGAAGATGACTAGTTCGGGGAGCATCTGAAAGGTACGGTGTGTTCTGCCTGGGTGGCCAGTTTCGTTGGTATGTTGAAATGGTGGTGGAGCATCTACTTCCTGAGGCAGGGAGGGGACACATCTCCCCACATCCCCTCACAGTGGAAGCATCTTCCTCAAAGTAAGGGGGAGGAGGAACCAGTGCTTGTTCTGAGTTGCTTTACCCCTCCAATTTCTCCCAGCACCAAGCTATGCCAGGGTGGAGAAGCCAGGCTTTCATCACTTCAGGGAGAAGGCAAGTGGTTTCTCTCCAAGAAAGCCTAAAGCAGCTAGAGATGGAAAAGCCCTTGTAGGTTCCTTGGTCTTTCTCTCTCTTTTCTCTCTCTCTCTCTTTATAATACGTATGAGAATGCTGTGTCCATGCTAGGTTTGCATGTCTCTTGCAAAGGGTTTCCAACCCCTTGGTTCAAATGGAATATTATTCCCAGATGGAAAAGCTCATCTGCTGGCAAGGTCAGAAATATAATTTGTTTATATACATTCAGTTCAACTAAAAAGAAGAAAAGAGAGACAGAAGAAAATTCCTTCGCCATGTCGTACTTGTTACTTGTCAAGTTGTGTACCCTGCCAGTAAAGCCGTGCTCTTGAACAGGCAGGAGTGGTGTGGCCCCAAAGACCAGTGGTAGGAGCGAGGAGACACGGCGTCTGTCGCTCTGGCTTGCTGGGAGTGTGCTACATAGTTTTCATTTTCTGCATGCATGATTAAAATTAAAGGCTCAAAAAAAAAATAAAAATCTTGGCCTTAGCAGTGGGAACTGCACAGATGTGAACTGAATGGAAAGCTGACATTTTTCGCTGCTATGTCACCACTTCCTCTGACCTGAGGACAGATCTGTCTCAGAGGTTTCTGCAGCGCAGGCAAAGGCATGTTATCATTTTCAGAAATAATGGAAAAAATGTACGATGCTCAGGGTCTCAAGATGTTCATTCTTTGCCTTGTTTTGGGTGGGTCTAGCAGCTTTTCAAAGTCCCGGATCTGCTGGAGATTTTCTCCCTGCCTTTGAAGTTGAGGATCTGAGGCGCTTTCCCAAGCTGACCCACGCAGCCTTTCCTACAGCCCGTGCAGGCACACGCACACGAGCCCTGCACGTTTTGTGTGCATGTAGAAGAATACCCCCACGAACCACGTCTGCAGCTACATGCTCCATTTGGTAATGAGCTTCACAAATGACCTCCCGGGAGGAGGAAAGCAGGCAGCCGGGCTGGGACCCTGCAGGTTCCTCTGCGCAGCCACCCCCAGCGCCGCAGCTCTCTGCCAAGGGACGGAGAAAGTTGTCGGCTGGAAATCCAAGCGCTTCACGCGGTGCCTCGCTGCGGGGTCACCGGGGTGAACAGGCTAGAGTTTCACTTCCAAAGAGCTAGGTTCACATTTTGGTTTCGGTCACCGAGGGAATTATGTTGAAAGGGCTTTTAATCCCTTGGGAAGCTGTCCAGTCCCTGGGGATATCGCTGCTTAATCATGCAGGGTCATTCTTTCACAAGATAGGGCTTGTTCAGGGACTTTTATGGATTTTTGTTTGTTTGCTTACTTTTCAAGTGAGACTATTTTTCAGTTTAATTTGGGGTTGTTTGTGAAAGGCTTTTGCTTTCAGAAGGCTGTTGAAAGATTTTTGGTGTAGAAAAAATTGAACGTCCTTTCCTCTGGCTGTCAGGTACACAGGACCAGAAAACGCAGCTCGGAGAGGGAGACAGGTGAGCAAAGGGGAATGGGGAGCATGAGGGACCCAAACCACAATTGTCATAAGACTTTCAGAGGAATTTCCAAATTGAAATATTTGGGCTTTTGCTTTTTATGTGAAGTATCACATTTTTCCTAGCAGAAGGAGGGAGGAAAGTATCTGGCAGTGGGGACCCTTTTGTCCATCTCCCACGCTCAGAAGTATGGTTACGCTTTGAAAGAGGAGTTCACCTGGATACGTAAGGAATGACAAATGCATCAACCCTGCATGGACCTTTACGTTTCAGCTCCAGACTGAGCAGCCCCACACTTAGGATACAACGGGAACCTAGTTTGTTCTGCTCCAGTGGCAGCACTCAATAGCACATTACTGGCTCGTTAGGAAATTGGATGATCTGCTGAAAGCTCTAGGCAATGGGACACATTTTTAAGCAAGTAAGGAGTATTCAAATGTTGCTAGCAATAACAATCTGTAAATTACAGATGAGGTGCACTGAGTGAGCAGTGTGTTATCTCTCTGAATGTTTAAATTTTTGCACATTTTGGCAAGTTCCTGAAAGAAGGCAAGAGCTGGACTGTCAGCACTGATTTTAGTTTTGCAGTGCTATGGTTTTCTATTTATAATGGACATGAAAGAGGTCCTGAAGGCAGTGTGTCTTGTCACTGAATTAAAAATCCACTCATATCTGCAATGTTTGCTTTAATTTAAATATTTGTCATGGCTAATGAAATATAGCCCAAGAAAGAAGGAGCAAGGCAAGTTTCCCAGGCCCCATCAGTTTATTTGATGCCTTCCTATTTGTGGACAAAACCAACATTCTTGTATGAATGGCTGTGATGCTCTAAGGATGGCAGAACGGGTCGCGGTCTGTCCCTACAGGGATTTCACTGCTTGTACCCTCGGATATTAATGTGGAGAGCCTGGCCCATCTCATTACTGAGCCCTGACCGGGTTTCCAGTTGCAGAGCCGCCCACAGTCCCTGGTCGCAGGAGGCATGTCTTTGCAAATAAAAACCAGGCAAGCTCAAATCCTTAATAAGCATTAGAGGCTTCTCTTATTTAGTTCTCAATGTATATCTCCGGGCAATGCTCAGACTCTCCAGTGACTACTAATTAATTTGTTTTCTTATACTTCGTTGAGATTTGGATTGGCACCGACGCCCAACAGGGAAAAATCTAGCTGTCAAAAAGTGAATGTCTGTAACAAGAGTAAGGTGTAGATGGAAACCACATAGTTGTCACGCAGCAGCTATGTCATAAAAGATGCTATTACCTCCATACTCCTTCCCATCAGGGAGAGAGATATTTTGGGAGGACAGAAGATGTGATTCTGGGAGACAGCTACGTGGAAGCTGTCACTGTATGCTCCATGCACTGAAATGGAGCAGGAAAAAGGCTGTTAGAAATATTTTAATAAACATTAAGTGCATGGACAAATGACAAAAATATCTAAGCGTTAGTTAAACACGACTGGCTAGTCTGTGCAGCACTGTCCAGTTGAGAACCGCAGGACTCAGAGTGGGAAGTGGAGGTTTTTTTCCTAGCCCTGAAACCAGTTTTCTCTAAAACCTCAGCGAGTCGTATTTTCCACTGATTCCATGCCCTGTGAGCCAGCAATACGTGCCAATACAGCTTCCAAATCTCTAAAATGCTGCTGTTGGCTGACATAACCCCCAGACTGTTGTCCCTTTCTGTGTCTGGATGTGCCCCGCCAGCCTCAGGCAAGCCTCGGTGCTCAGGGGACAGCGCTGCTGCTCCTCGTCCAGCTGTCTTCTGCCTCTGCATTCGCACCTAGTGCCAGGCTCCCACAGGCAGCACTATCTGCTGAAATACCTTGGTAGCAAGCTCTGGGCTAACCACTCTGCAATAAATTAACGTGGTCCAATGACCATAAAGGGTAATCCTGATGTGTAGCATCTCTCTGCATACTAGTGCTGCACCATGGGTGCCCTGTCACCCCCTGGGGTCAGCACAGATGGTGAGCTCCTTCCAGTCATGCTTGCAACATCCTATTTCCTTTGATGCTTCAGGGAGCCTGCAACATCTCCAGAAGTGCCCTTGAAAAGGTTCAAGAGAAGTAAGTATATCTATGCTTGAAATATGTTGCCTTGCCAAAAATGACTCGAATGATGAAGGAAGAAAGTGTGCAAGTGACTCGTAGATGGTGAAAGACAGAAAGGAGGCTGATGTACAGCTCATTCAGCACAATGAGCTCCCTGGCTGTGTGCTGCTCAGCCAGCCTAGCAAGGCAGGCACAGAAACCAACCTCGAGCCTCCTTGCAGCCAGCGGAGTCGCAGGGAGGTGGTGACGGTCACGTGCGTGACAGATTTTTCCAGTCCTCCTTGTACAAGTGAAAAAACACCGAGCTGTAGTCTCTAGGCCCGCGCTGGAAATACAGAGACAGCCCTTCCCCGGGATGCAGTAGGAGGTGTGGGGGCTGCCTCCTGCTCCTTTTTAGCAAGAGAACATCTCTACAGCTCCCCGTACCACCTTCTGCAAAATGACAACCAGCATATGACTTGGGTTTGAAATCCTTGCAGCTGATGGAAAAACAATTAAGATCTCATTAAAATTCTATGTGGAGAGCCAAGAAAAGGAAGATAATGTCAAAGGAAAGGTGATACGTAGGACAGTATGGAGAATTCTCTTAAGTTAAGCCTGTCATTAGGCGGGAGCACAGAAGGTGCTAATTGTACAGTGCATTTCATTCATCCCACAAAGAATAATTAACACTTTCCCTTCTGCCTTCCTTTCATTTAAATGAATGGATTCAGTTCATATGTTCTCTTCTTCAGGCAGGAGTTGTTGTATGCTGGCTTTGCATGGGCAGAAGAATTTTACTGCTGCATTTCCTCACCTGCTGGCTGTTGATACGGAATTGTTCGTAATCATGTGAGGCACTGCTGATTTCATTAATCCCTTTGTGTCTGTTGCTGTTGCAGAAATTGTTGACCAGAGATGGGGAAGCATTGGAACAAGCGTGCCCTAGGTTCCAGGTGAGTGCAAGCTTAAATCCTGCCCTAAATAGGGAAGGACTTAGCAGAGAGAGCTCCTACCCTGAGAGTGTGTGTGGCTGTGCTGGCGGGGAGGGAGCATGATGCAAACAGGCACTGCTCCGTCCCATGTGGGCTGTCAGCAGCCTGGCAGGGTGCTGAGGATTTTTCCTTGAGATCTATTTCCAGGCTGATCCAGCTGTTGACTGAGAAACCAAAGCTCTTGCAATGCGTGGACTCTGACCTGCCTTGCTGCCCTGACCGCCAGCAGTCCTGAGAAATGTTGTTGTGACAGAGTGACAGCTGTCTTGTAAGCAGATCTTAGCCTTGCCAGGTCCAGTCTGAGTTTATGCACACAGCTTCCTGACCTCCCACACTCCTCGTGAAATTTAACTAGAGACGATAGTCTTCACTTCCTTGTAAACGGGAGCGAGATCTCTGCGTGCTATGATGCAGCTGACGTTCTGCACACTGGTGATGACTACACTTCAGGGCTGGGGTGAAGTGAGCCATATCCATGTTGCCTTTCTACTTCACAGGAATAATTCAGATTAATTAGTTAAAGATAACAAAGCATTGTGACATTTTTGTCTGAAAATGCTATCTGTAAGTAATAACAATGCTTTACATCCACTGATATTTGTGCAGGAATCTTTATAAAAGAAGTTATGCTTGTACAAGCTGGTGTGCTTGGTGTTACCTGAAGTTCTTCATCCAAATTCGTATCAGAGACAGCCCAAACAATCTCTCACTCCCTCTCCCTTAGTCTAAGTATCTTCAAAGTTTTGGGAAGCTTGCCTTAGGATGTTGTGCTCCTGATGCCTGTAAGAGGCATAAGTATGCGGCTGGCTGAGGCTTGTTGTAGCTGACACAGCCACCCCCTGTCCTGTGACCCTCACTGTGTGCATGGCACCCGTGTGGCTAAAAGGGGTCCTTTCATCCCCACAGCAGATGTGCTTCTTGTTGGAGCTTTGGGCATATAAGAGTATGAAAAATACCAGCTTATTTTCAGCTTTGTAGACACCTGCTACCATTTACATAGGACGTGGGCTCTGAAAGTGCTGAGCCAAATTCCCTCCAAAGGTTTGCGTGGGCTTTTGAGGCAAAGGTGGAACATGCTCTCACATCTCTTTGTCCTTTGACGCAACATGAGGCAGCAATGTCCCACCTTCAGCCCTGCTGTTTGCACCAAGGTGGGGCAGCCTTAGCTGCCAGGGCCATACGTACACCCACACCATCTCATCTGGCCTGGCCTGTACAGTCCTTGGTTTCCCCGTTAGCCCCATGACCGGGCCATTTGTGTTGTTGCATTGTTTCTTCACACCCTCTCCTGACCCACTATTGCACTCAGTCCAAGCTGGCATGCGGGTAATCTGACCGAAACTGGGCTTGAGGGAGATAGGACAGAGTTCAGAGCAATTCGAAGGGGATACATCAGATACAGTCTCTCACATTTCTTGAAGCACGGAGGCCATTCCCAAGCTAAGCATGACCAGCCGTATATGAAGTCAATTATGAAGGTTGTTCTTCTTTGGGCCAGTCTACCTTTGACTTTGCCCAACCTATAATTTCATTTATAGACTCTTCACCACCCATCTGTGAAGCTTATGTTCATCTGACATGAACCAGAAAGCCATAATATAACCAAACACAAAAATCAGGCAGGGTAAGGAGATAAGGAGATTCCTTCAGTGCTTAAATGGAAGCTAAAATGGATATGGTTGCTGATGATGGAAGTAACTAGCATGCTTGTAGGCCCAGAGGGATGTGTGTGAGGTGTAAGCTGGTAGTGTGTTCTAGGGTAAAAGGGGATGTAGGGTGCTACTGTAAGAGAGGCTCTCTGCCCAGCAAAGAAGAAATCATATTTTCTTGGGGTCAGGGAGTTGTTGGCTTATGGGATCAGTAATGCTTGCAGATTTAGATAATAATCCTACAGGCGTTCATATCATAGAATATAGTGTGGTGAAAACATCTGAAGAAGTTCATGGACAGATGAGGAACAATCACCCATCCCAATCTTTCCAACTGGCTGAGCTGCCTGTCTTGGTTTCGTGCTTTCATAAACAGAAACGGCAGATAAAATTAATGAAAGTGAAAACTGCAGGTTAGTGGTACCAAAAATAGCCATTCCTCTCCTGCTGGGAAGGTATTTTATAGCATTATGAAAGGCCAGTGTGATTCTGGACACAGTTCCTTTGAGGCATTTCTGTAGGAGTCGTAAATGCAACTCAAGTCACCAGCGCAGAAGAGGGAGGATCTCTCTTGGCTTAAGGACAGGAGACCACCAGCTTCCAGCATTTCAGGCGTGTTGCTGATTTTGTATGAAAAAGACTGGAAAAAAAAAAAATATGGTAGGCACCCAAGTCTAGAGGCTACTTTTAAACCTTGTTTTGTTTTTCCTGGTTGAAATGGAAGAAACATTTCTAATATGCAGTCCATTCTTACAGGCATATTAACTTGAAAGTTAATCATAGTTCTGGCCCCAGATGGTTACAGTGCATCTGCTTCTCCATCTGTGGGAGTCTTTAAGGATACTTGATAGCTGTCCAAATAAGCGCTTAAAAATTGTATCATATAAAGGCAAAATAACAAGATAGCATAATCTAGAATGATACCAAAGGAAAGGGAGGTGGAGTAAGTGTTTGAAGCCCTCAGCTGCACCCTATGGATTTCACCTGAAATACAGATCTGTTGTGTGGCATACATAAAGCTTTTCTCTTTGTAGGTGTGCTCTGAAGATGTACCTACCTACTTTCATCAGGAAATTGTTATAGAAATATGTTTCCTGCTTTGCCATGGACAAGAAGCTTACAATTATGAAACAGATAAACACATGTAAGTGAAACATATTTCAGCCATATTATATTTATTATGTTATATATTATCCTGTATTGAAACATGATGTAGCTGTCAGTAAGCGTGCTTGTTTTGCAATTTGGTTTCAAGACAACCAGCACTCTTTTCCATACCAGAAGCCCTTGATAAGGCAAGAAGAATGGTGCAAACTATTTACAGTCTCCTTCTGTCCTCCCTGTAATCCCAGGGAAGATAAATATAGAAAGGCTGAGATGTAGTATTGATGAGCAAATGTGGAACAGGCCTCACTCAAAACATCATTAGATCAACTGGTGGATTAAGATGGAGATGGAGCTAATTGAAATCCTGCTTGGGGGGGGCTGCTGGGTCCCTTGCAGGCTTGTAGAGAGGCCAGTAATGATGCAGGCTGAGGCTGTGGGAAGTTTAAGGTGATATGAAGCTTGATCCAAAGCTCAGTGAAGCTGAAGAAAATCTCCCACGGTGCATGAATATTGCATGTGTTATGGGACTTTCTCTTTCTGAAGCACAATTATCTCAAATGCAGAGGCACAACAATTCCACTAAACCTCAGCCTTGTTCTGCATGAGGGTTACGTAGGAGAAGAGGTAGGAAGGAGGTGCTTTTCCTCTCAAAGTGAACGTGATGACAAATTTGATTTCTGGATTATTCTCCAGAGTCATATCCAAGGGGACAGAGAAGCAGGAAGGCTTCTACATTGAGTACCGAGATATGAAGAAGATAGGGTGCCATTATGCCGGACTTGCGAAAAGCAAGAACAGAAGAATAGAGGAAGAATAGAGGGACACAGGTATGCCCCTTTGCCTCACCCTTACCACGCCTGCTCACGAGAAACGAGTGTCGTGGTTTAACCCGGCCGGCAGCTAAACACCACGCAGCCGTTCGCTCACCCTCCCCCCTCCCTCTCTGGGACGGGGGAGAGAAATGGAGAGTGAAGCCCGTGAGTTGAGATAAAGACAGTTTAATAAGACAAGAAAATAATAATAACAAAATAATAATAACAATAATAATAATAATGATACAATGGTGATAATACGAAAGTAATAGTATGTACAAACAAGTGATGCACAATGCAATTGCTCACCACTCGCTGACCGATGCCCAGCCTAACCCCGAGCAGTCCGGCCCCCTCCCCCCGGCTAGCCACCCCTATATATTGTTTAGCATGACGTCAGATGGTATGGAATACCCCTTTGGCTAGTTTGGGTCACCTGTCCTGGGTCTGTCCCCTCCCAGCTCTTACTGCACCCCCAGCCTGCCCGTTGGCAGGACAGAGCAAAAGGCTGAGATGTCCTTGGCTTGGTATAAGCACTGCTCTGCAACAATTAAAGCATTGGGGTGTTATCAGCACTCTTCTCATCCTAAGCCAAAACACAGCATTCCACCAGCTACTAGGAAGAAAATTAATTCTGTTCTAACTGAAACCAGGACACGAGCCATCACAGGCAGTCAGCAACTGCATGTCTGTCTTGGATGCAACTTGTTCCCTCTCTTCTGGAACAAGCTGTGAGCACAAAGTATTGCATTGCAAATTAAACCTTTAATCAAGGTCGAGCTTTACAGCTACACATATTAAGGCCCTGTAATAATAGTTTACAAACAGGAATCATGTGTTTTGCTTTGTGGTTATAATAATCAGTGGTATTTGGGAACAGTTCTACCATCACAGAAACTCACTGCTGCAGCCTGAAAAATCCTTGTTTTTCTGATATGAATCAAAGAAGGGCTGCTAAGCATGACTGCTGGGCAAAAGATATGGCTGTAGTCCATTGAACAATAGGCAAAGTAGGTACATGGAAATCCAAAAGTAATAATACAGCACTTTGGGAATAAATACTGTTGTGTGTGACACCAGCGGGGACAAAATGTTAGTGCAAAATGTGTAAATAATACTGCGAGCAACACTAGGGGATAAGCATCTGTATTTACAACACTCCTTACAATTACTAATGCCATACTCAGCAATTCTGTATTAAAATTGGTATTTGTTATTTAACACGTTGCTGGGACTGATTTACGATTTGATTCCAACTCCTAAATGAATTGCAATTATTCTGGCAGTTATTAATTGTGTAAATTGATGTGCTGCAGTTTATCTCATAGTATCCAATCTGTTTTTTATGGCTGCTATTTTATTGCTGTGTGATTGCTCTAGGATTGGCTATGCTTGCCAATACTTAGCAGTTAAAAACATGTTTTAATATATTTGTTGGCTTAAATATAAGGTTGGAGGCAGGGCTTGTTTCATTTATAATCTGGGGGTTTTTCCTCTTCATCTTCCTAAGTTTGTTCTATTACTTTCTAATCTGGTTGCTACAAGTCTGTGGTATATTGATCTGTTTCATACAAAAGGAATAATAATAATTTTCCCTGAATATGTCACAACAATTAGTGATGCATCTCCCTTTTAGGCAAGAAGAAAGAATCCAAGGAGAAACAGTGCTCTCCAGTGAGGGGGAGAAGTGTCACAGGGGCAACATCGCAGCACTGTTATGAGCATCTCAGCCTAATGGGGTTGGTGGACAGGAAGACCATGGCCTTTGCTAACACTGCAACCTTTTCCTTTGAATCCCTTTTTCCTGGAGGGATGCCTCCTCTGGGGAGGGCAGCAGTCAGAGCCAGAATCAATATCAGGGATCAAGGAAAACATGGGAAAATGGGGGTATTCCTCGTCTGTCTCCAGCAGAGTGAGAAGAATGAGGCTAGCTGCCCAGCTCAAGGTCAGACCCTCTTTAGGAGAACATTAGAGGGCTAATATCTGGAGGGGAAAAAGACCATTTTAAGCAAAGGGCATTAAACCAAACAGAATACGTTTATATTGGCAATTAGAAAAACTTTCTAATTGTCAAAGCAATGGCAATCTACAACCAGTAGGAGTAACGGGAGGAAGAAAACTACCTGGCTGTAAAGCGGAGCTGGAGCAGAAAATCACAAATCTTTCTGGGCATTGTGCCCGTGATAGAGCACGGACTCAATAGCTTGTTCACATTGCTCTGTGAAGTTCACCCAGGGTGCCACGAGGCTGAGTGGCCATCTGTTTGTGTTTCTCAATGATAGGATCCTTACCAGTAACTTCATGCTGACTGGTGGATATTCTTTGAAGAAATCGGTGGGTGAGCCTACCGCACAGGGTCCTCCCAGAGCAGGCTTACCACGAGGCATGACGAGGTCCTGGTACTTTGTACAGTTTCCAGCTATTCTCCTTGGTCTTGTGGTGACAATGTCTGGCAGAAGGAATTACCCAGATCTTACCTTGCACAGATCTTGGGCCTTGCCAATGGGTTCTGTCATTTCCTGCTCAGGCTCAGACTGAACTAAGCCTGAGCTGAGGCTGAGAAGATCTGGCCATCAAGTGCTGGAGATCTTCATCTTCACTGCAACCCTGGGAACACTCTAGCAGGTGCTAGACAGTCTGTGAGCCCCAATCCTTTGTGAGCTTCTCAGTGGTTGGTTATTGTGAGCTGATGCGTTGGGTCCTGCTGGTTTCCATGTACTTCCTAGTCTAATGTCTCTGAAGTTAGCGTGTTCAGCAAGCACATAAATGGCCTTGGACTTCAGTGAAGTATGAAAAACTTAAGTCTAGATTTCTGCAATGCTCCTCAAGTGTTGCTTTACCCCTGTGTCTCCACCCCAGTCATCAGCCAAAAATTACGTGGGAAACAGGAGCCTGACATCAAGGTAGAGTGTCTGGTGATTCCTTTATTATTTGGGGTGTGCTAAGGCTTTGATCATGAAGCCTCACAGGTTTAAAATGCCAAGAAAGAAGGAGAGCATGCTATGTTCAGAAGGTTGCAGAGTTTCCATAATATCTGCTCTCTGGAGCCATGTGGAAATCCTGCTAAGCCACCCGAATGCTTTCCAGATCTTATGCTGCACGGAAACATCCTCAAGGCTGTAATGCAGGGTTTGGCTTATAGCCAAAATTATTTCCAATAATAATAAGCTGATTGATTACTGCCATCAACTGCAAGGAATGACAAAGAAAGAAAAATATATTTCAACTATTTAAGTAATGAAAGGAAAGAAAGTGAATAAACTTTTCCATTCCGGGATCAAAATATGGGTTAGGACAGTCCTGAAAACCCAAGTGTGGAAAATTCTAGGTTCAGACACTGAAAATATATTTAAACAATCTGAAGTCACTGTTTAAAATTTGATAGGGAAAGTGGACATAATCTTAGTGGCTCAGAAACATGGAATATGCCTGTGACATAGTGATCTGCAGCAACACTTTAGGTACTTTTTATCTCACACCGTTCTGGGGTCTGCACGAGGCCTGAACATGTCCTGTGTGACGCTTTAGTCTCAGAGTAGATTACTGCAGTATTTTATTTTTTTTTTACCTCAGGACATACAAACTTCAACCTACTAACTTTGTCATCTAAAGATTTTCCTGATATATATGAATTCCTCATCGCACACACCAAAAACTGATCGTGACTGGAGTGTCAATAAGCAGCACGTGAGAATGCTCTGTCATTTTGATAGTGCTGGGCATGCTTTTGCTTCCCTGCATGTATGCTTTTTGTAATGGGATGAAATGGGTAGGACTCTTGTGCTATGCTGAAAGACAAGAAAAACACGAGAATATTTGTACCTTGTTGATCCAACGTGGTGCAGAATAGCATTTCGGTCTCAAATAGGCTCACGCTCTTTGCCTTGAGCTAAGGCAGACTCATGAAAGGAACACTGGCATCGCAGAAATGACTCCCACCAGCTTGAGCTGCCTAGGAAACACAGGCTGAGGAACAGATTACAGAAAGAGCAAGAGACAAAAAAGGGAATTTGAAATGTCTGGAGGAAAGAATATGAAGAGGAAAATATGCCCTCTTCTGCTGAAGGCTTAATCGAGTTTGGCTTGAACTTTCTGGCTTGAGGAACTTTGGATCCTGTTACCCAAATGCCTCGTCACGTGTGTTGACTCCAGGAAAGCTTGTCCAGTTGTAGGGCACTGTCCTGTCCACTGCTGATTGCTTGTCTTGATTAAAAAAAAAAAAAAGTGAAGGCTCTTTCGGGGTGAACTTAAACGCTTCTGTGATCAAGGTGGTGAAGTGAGAGTGGCTACAATGAGGGAAGACTGAAAATCATGAAGGAGGATGGTAGCAAGGATGAACTTGGTCATCCTGACTTAGTTCTTTGGGGGATGGATTAGTTTGTCTGAGAATGGAGAATGTGAGGGTATTTGGAGGGGAAATGGGCAGCAAAAGGAACGAGCCCATGTATAAACGTGGAGCCAGATTCTTCTGAGAGGAGCACAGGACAAGAGGCAGCAAGCACAGGTCGCAATGATAAAAACTCTTAGTTATCAGGATTTTTTTTTCTCATTCTGAGGGTAGTGCAGCAGTGGAACAGTTGCCCAGAGTTTGTAGGTTCTTTAGCCTTGGAGAGCCCCAAATCTTGACTGGATGAGGCCCTGAACAAATGTGACCTAAGCAGGAAAGTGGTTGTCCCCAGATAACCTGCAGAGGTCCCTTCCAGCATGGGTTATTCTGTGATTCTGAGCCAGATCCTACAGCTGGTGATGAAAGGACTGTGGCTATCTTGAGGATGTGCTTGAGGATGGGGCAATGCGAGTCTCTGACTCATGACTGAAGCCACTGAAGAATTCAGTGCATTTCATGACTGTACGTTCAATTTTACACGGAGTCTGAAAGCTGAAAACTTGTTGACTCTTCAAGGCAAGAAATGATTTGCTGACTCATATCACTAATAAATGCTGGTATATTTATCCTGCCCAGCACTGGTACCTGATCCCTTTGACACTTTCATGATGCTTTGGACCAGAGTCAGAGATTAGTTTCCTTGAAAACTGCTTTTCCAGACAAGCTCTGACCCAGACTCTCAAATCTCCAGTTCCCTAGCTGAACCTTGGCATGCAAGGGAAAACTTCAAGCAGATGGCAGCCGGGTGGATCAAAGTGACTGCTCTGGGCTACAGCCTGCTCTTGAGGGAAGAGCTGGGCACAACATTGTCTGTTGGTTCTTCATTACAATGGTAGGCTCTAGGCTGTAGCGGATGAGCTGCTGGATTGCTGTTTACATCAATATTCTCTGCTGAAGTGCAAAATAAGGGTCAGCTCTGGTATTTCATCAGCTTTATATGGGAACATAGTCACTGATGCCCACTGTTCATACTGTGTTGTGACTGGGACTCTGGTGTGTTACACGGCGTTTCAAAATTGAGAGCAGCAGCTTCAAGTGTTAAGCTTAGTTGTAGAGGTGTTTTGTTAGCCATAAAACATACATACAACAGCTTCCTATAACTAAAGAATAAGAAGTAGATGTCTCATTAGCTAGTTGAGCAAGTGCCACTAGCAGTGGGGGCAAACGTACTTCGATTTGGACAAAAGTCCATATCTCAGTTGTACTCTAAATACAGCATTTCATGAGGTTTTATTTGTCCTTTCTGTGATTCTGTGAATCACTGTATGACTTGATAACTTAGAAAGAGGCTTGGAGGTAGTAACAACAGCACGTCAGATCGCTGCAGCAGCTGCTTGTATGTTTGTGCCCCCAAAACACTTTTTTTTTGGTCTTGGCATGAACAAGTGCATGTGTGTGCAGTGCTTGCAGACTGTTTGATTACCCCTGTTGTGCACAGCCTGGCAGAGACACGGTGTTTCCTACACGAACTGCCATCTCTCCCAGCTTGCGAGTGAAAGGCTAAACATTAAGCAGAGACTAATGAGATTCCAGTTCTGCAGCACATTTTATTTTTCAGCAGTTTGTGTTCTGCCATATACCCAACACTGTCTCCTAAGGGAAAAAGCAACATAATTAACATGGGATAGATTTGCTTCAATGTTCTCTGTTTCTTTCCATTACTGTATTCGTCAGAGGAACTATTTAGAGAGAAGGCTTTTCATAGCATTATGTTTGGTCCAAGTTTGTTTTCTGTTGATTTTTTTTTTAAGGAAGCGCTATTTTAGAGGATATATTTTCAGAAGCTATTGGATTTCAGCCATTTTGGATATATGGTGAGACGGGAAGAGACCAGGCACAGGCCACCAGCAGCTGGGGGTCAGCACAGCACCTGTGTGAAAGGTAGTCAGGGTGCTAGGGGAGGCAGCAGCATCCTTGTCTGCCCAACTACAGCATCCTTGTGTGCCCAGCAGCGGTCACAAAATTTTCCACTGGACTGGGACCCACCAAGGGTAACTGCTCTCATCAGGGACCAGCACCAGCTCTTCCCCAGTGGAAGAAATGACAACATCTATCTCAAGATTCGTCTTTTTAACACCAGCAATTTAATTTCTTCCTCTTCAAAAAAAATTGATTTGAAGCCCTAACTTTCAGCTGGTTTTCCATAAGCATATTAATTCTTTGAGAAGTAATTCAATTTTTCAAGTTGCTATTTAGTCTAATTAATTTTCCTCCTCATCAAACGTACTTTCCCAGATGATGGGGAGGTTCTCCTCTGGAAGAAGGAGATTCTTTTCTGACACAGAAAAGGTTTTAAATCAAGACTTCCAAAGTGTGTGGTTATCTAGGGGTCCCCAATATTTCAAGCAATAAGTTTGAAAAGTTATAAAGTGACAGAAAATGCTGTGTACCTGTCCTCTGATCCCTGATGCTATTTATTTGAGGTATCCTAAATTGGCATGCAAGATCACTCATTTTTGGCCCAAACCTTATTTCTGACATTCAAAAACCTTGTTCACAAACTTCTGCCCCAGATCAGAAGGTTGCCAAGATGCCAAGTATGAGGTTTAAAACAAACAAACAAATAAATACTTGGATCTTTCAAATTGCTTCCTGCTTTCTGAACTGTCATGGTTCATGTTTTCAAGCATAATCACATGGAAATCTAATCGTTCCTGTATTTTGGAGAGCAAAGACTTCTTGCCTGCCTCCCTACTGAACTAACCCACTAGGGTAAGGAGGTAAAACACTGCACCACTGTGGGAGCTTGCCCAAGTGGGATATATCTGCATTAATTCAGCCCAGGCCTGAGCACAGAGCCTGGGTCCTGTGCTTACCTTGACTCTCTACATCCAAACTAACACCAACAAGCCACAGGCAAGTTTTCAGATCTTCCTCTGTATTTGTCTAATCTTCTCCTTCCTACGTTTCTGCACAGCGTCTCCAGTGGTCACAGGTGTGGTTCCGTTGTGCCTAACTGCTGCTCTTTGCCAAACCATTCTGCAGGCTCCATCAGCTGCCTCAGCGTCCTATTGTAAGGGAACTGGGGGAGGTAAGTGCCACACTTCACATATAAGGTACAAATCATGTTATTTGTGTGATCTCCTGGTTATATATTCCATATATTTCCTTATTTTAGATTTACTACTTACTCTTGCTATAAACCAAGGGTGTTAGTGCATACTTCCTCTCTTCCTAGACCCGAACACCCAAAGGCGCAGTGAGTTTTTACCAAGCATTTCTTAAAGAACGACTCAGTATGAGAAACCCTCTCACAAAACCCACACAAATCCCTGTAATCAGCCCTGCCAATTCACTGCAGACTGCAAACAGCTATAGACAGGATTCCAAACAGTTAATTTCAAATAGCTCATTTTCTCTCATCTCTGCACAAATTCCTGTCATGTTGCATTACATGTAAACAACTCAGAAACTTAATGACATGCCTTTCAGTCAAAAACTGGTATGGTTTTTCAGTCTGAGCAGATTAATTGCAGTTTGTAACAATATAGACTGATGCAGTCTGATTAGGGTTTCTATTGCTCTTTGAGATAAAATATTTTATGTGAATGTAAAGCCAAGATTTCTGCTGGCACGACTTTATTGACTTCTGCGGGAAAATAAAATACCCATGTAAAATCCATAATACGTTATTGTTTGTGAGCTGTTACAGTAAAGAAATTTTATAAGCTTCTGTAAATTAGATGTTAGATCAGATTCCAGTCCCTGTGGAAATGGTGCTGTCAATGAAGTTAGGCAACAGGAATATTTTACTGTGGAAGAGACACTTTTGAATGAATCTTTTAGCATTTGATGGCTTTGGAGGTGTTTTGTACTTCCGTTTTTCACTGCCTTCTTTTTCACTGACTTTGTCTTCTTCCCGAATATGTTACTCTTAAAACTGATAATCAGTCTCTTAAGTTTCATTCCTCTGCACTTCTAGAGTTGTTCTATTCTTAGTACTGCCATTGCTTGTGTTTTGTAGCAATCCTGTAGAAAGCTTAGGAGCTCTGCAACACAAATCCCACTATTTGCCAATAGGATTAATGTGAGGAACTCCACAAAGCTTCTTTGAATACATTCCTCACTGAATAATACATGTATGTCCCTCAAAGCTTTAGGATGAGATTTTCCTCTTCCTTTTTTGTCTCCTATTCCTTTTTTCTTTCCTCTCTTTCCCTTCCTCTGTAGCTTTTTAAGGCAAAACATAGAAGAAAAGAAATTCAAGTGGATAAATACGCATAGTTTGATTGTGGTTGGGTTTTTTTTTGGGGGGGAGAGGAGGAGTGGGAAATCTCTCCGAGGAGACATATTAATGCGTAGCTTCTTGGCTCAGTCTCTCCCTTTGAAATGTTTTTGTTTTGTTTGTCTTTTGTTCTGTAAGAAAAAATAAGAAATAAAAAAATCTCAAGTTGCTCTTTGTTTTTCCAGTTTGAAGAATGCCATGACTAGGGGTGATCACTGCTCAGAGAGGTCAGAAGTATTTTGTGATGTTTTGAATCCCATACGACTGTACCGGGGGACTGAAGTTTTTTGGTGAGTATGTGGGCTTGCCAAAGTAATTCCACCCTGTCCATGCTGCTGGACTAAAAATGAAAGTCACAGATATCCTACAAAAACTGCCAATGTCTGGTTATTTTGCCCCGTTATCAGGATTCCAACAGAATTTCACTTTGCAGGGCTAGCGCATTTTATAGAACAGAAGACATTTTAAATATAATATTTGCAATATTACATTTCAGTACGATAATACTGCCTGACAACAGGGACCAAAGCAAAAGTACTAGATAGAAAAGTACAAGCTGCTGCACTTTGAACTAAAGCTGTGCATGTTGGCACAGGGGAGCATGTGCTTCACATCACCAGTGGGACGTTTTACATATAGGTCACATTAAACCAGTCTGCAGAATTGGAGATGTTTAAAACAGCATTGTAAAATCCTGAAACTGTAAAAATTAGGGGAAAAAAATACACTATTAAAATATAGAATCGTCAGTTTATTATCTTTCAAAATCCTTTCCAATATAAGTAGATTCTTTAATCCTGTCCGTTTCTATAAGATATCCTGTTTATTTTAAATACTCGCTCTGAGCGGGTAAAGATTATATTTTTTTGTTTGAAAGGTTTTGAAAGAAGCTGTTTCCACACTGCACATAATAGCGTGGTTGGAAGGACAATTACTGCAAATTCTTCCATTTCTGGGTGTGAAGATCCCCAAAGGCAGCATGAACCGCTATTGCTCTCCATGTGGTTTGTCACTTGAGGGTTGGGTTGGCTTTTTGTTTTTGATTTTTCCAGCCTATCTGCTGTAAACCATCACTCCTTAGGCAAGTACATTGAGTTTCTATCTTAGATTGCATGCTTGCACATAGCTTTTCTTACTATGAACAACTTCAGATGAATTATTACTTAATTGTTCAATAATTTTATGCAATTGTAGGACCAATTAATTTCTCTTCGGGTGACTTTAATTACTTTGAGTGATGAATATTGAGGCATAGTACAATATGTTCCTCCCATGAGAATGTTCAGCTGTTCTGAAGTCAGAGGTTGTTAGGAATATAACAAAGCATTTGACAGAATCGGGTTTTCATAAAAATTAAAAAAAAAAAGAAACAAAACACACACACACACAAAACACATCCAAAAAACACCCCTCATAAAGACTTTTTAAAGGGAAACACCAATGTCAGTTGAATATCATTGATCATTTGGGCAGGTGGATAAAGTCAATACTTTTACAACTGTGGTAGGCAGATCATGAGGGAACTGGTACTACTGGAAGAAAAAGTGACTTTATTTTCCCTAACTAAGCTTTCCCAAAGCAATGTGGGTTAACAGGTCATGAGGTAAGTGCATGTGCAAAAAAAAAAAAAAAAAAAAAAAAAAAAGCCTAAATAAGAAAATAATGGAAATCAACACTAAGAAGGGTTTTTAAAGCAACTGTGATCCTTTTCAAACTTGCCAGTTAAGAACTGTTCCCAGTAGTATAAGCCAGATTCAACTAGAACATTTATTTTTTGCAATCGGTAGTTGTAAGTACCAGTAACTCTGAAAACAAGAGGTTGTATTTTCTTCTTCAGATTGTTTTGTGTACTGAATGGGAAGTGGATCGTTAGTATACTGAGCACAGGGACCTCCACCTCTGGCCTGTCCATCGCTTCCAACAGTGGTTGCCAAAAGCTGTGGTCACCTAACCACCAAATATAGTCCTACATGAAGTTCCCACAAGTGCATGTCTACACTGTGAAATCCCCAAGGGTGGGCAGCACTCAGGGCTGTCATCAGCAATCAGTCCTTTAGGATTTCTTCAGGTGAGTACTTCAGACACAGTGAGGACAGGCATGGATTGCTATTCCGATAAATATGAGGGGGGTCTATTTGGAACAGTTGGTTTTGTACCCTCAAGGCAGAAGACAAAAAAAGAGAAGGGAAAAAACAGGAGTAAACGGTTTTCTGTACTGATTCACAGGTCTGCTTACCATCAAATTTAGCATTGTGTTGGTGACATGGACTTGTTACAGCTAGAAGCAAAGAATGCAGAAAATAATGGATTTTGACTATAAAGCTTGAAATTCTCACAGGTTTAGTGTTTTGAGTAAGGCGATGATCCAAAGCCTATAAAGGCAGAAGAAAAACAGCCTTTGGCTTCAGTGGGCATTGCGTCAGGCCTTCACATGACTAGCTATCAGCAGACTTCATTCTGTATAATTCTGTATGAAAGAAGTGTTAGTTCTCTGGCATACAGTCAGCCGAGGAGGAATAAGATGCTCCGTGTGTTTGCAACTTACCCTTCTGGCGAGCAGACATCCTCAGCACTGAAAGCAACAGAGATGTTCCCTCACAGCCGGTGGAAAGGCACCTAGCTGTGCTCTGCAACTGTTCCTTCCCGCTAAGTCATCACAAGAGAGAGAATTAGCAGAGACCTCGTTGTCACATACCCAAATCTGAATGCTGGGTTATATTTAAACAAGCAGAGGAAAGAGTCGAGAGACTCCATGACCCTGGTGAACTGGGGATCAGTTGTTCTAAACTGGAAGGCAAATGTCAGACGATCAGATTACAAGTGTCTACCAGCGTGTTTTCCCTGTGTGGTGGGTCAGCTGGAGTTCAGGCCCTGCAAATACTGAGGAGGTGGTTCCAGAGCAGTAAGCACTTGAGCAATTGCTAACACCGGTGGTCTGAACTTGGGCAGGATTTCATAACATGTCTGCAAGCCAAAAGCTTCTTCGACTGCTAATTTAATAAAGAAGAGTGAACCACTGGGTAAGTCCCTTGAAGATAGACTAAATCAGGCTAATTTGTTATATAATCCCTTTTTAATGTGGAGAATTAAGGTGACGGCAAGATGACTGTGTTTAATACTCCAAATAATTACTGGTGGTTATTGACATTAAAGATGGGAGAGAGCAAGTTAATTTCTGCTTGTTGTTTTCAACATGTGCCAAACTCTTACTTCACACCAGTGAGGAAAGGCTAGAAGTTGTGTATTCCATATGCATGAAGTAACAGTTGGCACAAATCACTGAGGGGAGAAAAATAAAAACCAATAAAGCCCAGCAACCCAAACTGTCACTTGCTGACAATTTCTTGACTCTCACTGCTGAAAAAAAAAAGTATAACATAAAGGCTTCATGCAGAGTACTCCACCTGAATAAACCCACATTTCTGGTCCTCTCTGAGGCAAACGCTTTGCTGAGAAGGCAGCTATAGCCTCAGCTGTCCAACCTTCTCCTTTCCCTGTCACAGGCAGCCCCAGAGTGAGGTGGGAGTGAAGCAGTGGAGGATGAGGACAGCACCCAACTCAGGTTGAGGCTGTTGTGCATAAACTGATGCATTGCTAGGAATGGAGGTGCTGGGGTTCTTCATGGGTAACAACGGCTCCCTGCTTGGGACAACTCCATCGTGTGGATCAGGGGAGTTTACATCCTCCCTGCACCAGCATGGATGGATTTGCCCCAGAACACCCGGAGGTAGCACAGCTTGCCTCTGCCTCTACCCATCGTGTCTCTTCATGCTGGCCTTTGGGCTATGAGTCCCAGCACCCCGAGAGCCCTACCAGCCCCTGATGTTGCTGTCTACTCAGTGGGGCTCACCCACCCACCCAGGAGCCCACCTCAGCCCTGGGGCCATCAGCCCCTGCCCCAACAAGGACTGGGATCCAGCAGGGCTGGGATCCAGCTCCACACAGCCTGGCCCAACCTTGGCCCATCCCTGTCCCCATGGCCTACCCGGTGCCCTGGCAGTGGCCATGGGCTACATGAGCTTTCTCATGTGTGTGCTGTTTGAGATGACGTCCTGCGCTCACACAACCTGATGACAGTCTAAGTCTTCCCTGTCACTTACGTAAGTATGCAAGTAACTAAGCGTATTTATTAAGAGTCAAAACGTGTATGGTATATGGGATGTCACATACACAAACATTATGTACTGTTCCTCTGCAGTTTCCTCCCCTCTCATCATCCTGTGATCTCCCTTTCCCCTTCTTCTCTTTAAGCTGATGTCTACTAGGAAGAGGAGCTGTGGATGAAATCACAGGATGGAAAGCAAGTGATGACACTGGGCAAATTCATAGCAAGAGTTAATTTCAGAATGTTTCCTATCATTTTTTTCCTATTTTGTCGATGACTAGAATAGTACTTGTAAGCCAAAGCTTGCTTGTTCAAATCACACTCCCATTTTATTTTTAAAGAAAGAAACTGTTTTTGCATTTTGACATGTTTCTTGTTTTCAGACTGTGTTGATTTTTCTGTGTGGTTCACTCTAGGCTTCGTACAACTGACAGCTTATTATCTCGCCTTATGAAAATCATGCCTGACTTCTGGGAGCTGTCTATCAAAAGGAGAGAATACACTGAGAAGCTGGTACTTTCTCTCTAATTATCTGGGTTGATCGTTGTTCAATGAACCCATTAACCACTTGAAGTGACTTGCATCTTCACAGGTACCGTACTGTGTGATCTTTCTCTGCACTATTTAAATGGCAAATGTGAACCCTGTGAATAGTTCCAGTCTAGCTTCTCTAGGACTGCTAGTTCCCAAATGCAGCTGGCTTCACTCATGTTGGACAGCAAACCCCATCCTGTGCCTTCAGAATACTGCCTGTAGGTGAATGTTCCCCCACTCCTTATCTGCTGTCCTTGGACAACTGCCTCAGTGCAAGGTTTATGCCCTTCAGTGAAGCACTTAAGCATGCACTTAGCTCCGATCAGTTCATTCCTGTCACTTCATTGAATAGGGATGGATTTAAGAGCCTACTTGTGGTCTGTGGCTTTCCAGCACCTCAACGGTTTCTTGGACAGTGGCTGGATAAGATAAAAGGAACCATCCAGGTGTGCCTGGCTGAATGGTGTGCTTTTGGATAGTGATGAGCAACACTGTTCAAACCTTTCATGATACTTCAGAGTAGAGGTGGACAGAGCCCTGGGACCAGATGCTCACTGGGGATGGAGGAAGGGTGTTCCCCAGAAACCTACCTGTGACCTATAAGTAAAGGGGAGAGGGAAAGATTTCCTTACTTTCTCTGCCTGTGGCACCTCACTCTGCTGGTGTAGGACACCAGGGACACCAGCAGCACAGCAAGGAGTGGTGCCTTTGTGCCATGGCCATAAAATCTCACTTCTCCAACACAAACCTGGTGGAGTCAGCTGTGCCCTATCCCTTCCAAATCCTTTACCACCATCACAGTCACCCACACAAATCTGTTCCCTGCTGTGCCTCCTCTCAGGATCAACTCACCCTTGAAAGTCAAGAATATGTATGTTTAAGAACAGCTCAGGAAATGAAAAGAGAGAGGAAAAACATCATTCATGCTGTTTAAGTTCTGACTGAAGTCTGAGCACTTTGTCCATACTGGGATTATGAGCTAATAAATTACTGATCACAAGAATAAGAGAAAATAGGCCGTATTCATCTGAATGGTAGAAATTGTCCTTGAAAGTGGTGCCAAAATGAAATGGGACATGTCAAGGTATGGCCAGTTTTAGACTCCATTTTTTCCTGTGAGTTGCAAAACAGATGAGTTTAGAAGTTGTACCTGTTCTGAGAGGAGAGGTTGTTGAGGAGGTAGCATGTAGTAATCTATCTCCAGTTGAGACTTTTCACAGAGTTTTTGGCTGGCATTTGGAAGTATCCTTGGAAGCCTTACAATCATCTCATTTTGCTTGAATCGGCGTGCATTATCTTTTGTATCTATGGCAATGAAAAAGCTGTTTGGCTTAGGACTAGTTGCCACTGGCTTCCCTAGTATTAGGAAAGCCAAGTTAATAAATGACCTTGACTAGATGTCAAACCTCACTCTTTCCCACCCCGTGCCTCTGTTCCACAGGGGCTTAAAGCCAGCCAGTTTCCAGCCCAGGAACCTGCCAGGGGGAGGGTGGTCTACTGCATCCACCAGACCTTGGCAGAGCTGTAACCAGCTTTATTTAAAGATTTGTCTTGAACATATGATAGAGAATACTCGGTTCTTAGTTATACCAGGTGAAAATATAACACTAGTGTCTGGCCCTCTTCCCATCTTCTTGTGCTGCTGCAGCAATAAACGGTGTTAGAAAATTGTGCTCACTGATAGTGTGGAGAAGTCTTTCTGCAAAGAAGTCACCTGCCATGGGCAGCCCTGTATCCCTGCTCTGCTCCCTGTGCTGCCAGCACAGCAGGGCACCCTTGGGAGTGGAGTTGTCCCAAAAGTGTGGGCTGCCAGCATGGCCCTGGTAGGTCTGAGTGGCTTTGCTCCATGGAGGAGTCCTGTGGCTGTGATATCTTGTGCTGGCAGCCATGGATAAGCTGTGTTTGTGTTCCTGTGCCGCCCTGATTATAAGAAGTGTGACTGTCAGGGATGTCAGGGCAAAACTGGGCTCCTTTGTTGTCACAGGGCTCATAAGTTGCCTGTGCAACAACGGGCAAATGAAGCTGGGGAGGAAGGATGCAATTCAGTCACTTTGGGAATCCATCTTTCTGAATGTGGATGGTGTCCTTTGTAGCACTGCTTTGGAAAGCTATGTTGAGCAGACTCCTGACTCTTTAAAGATCCAGTGGACTTTGAGGCAAAAAAAACTCCACATCATATGTCATTCTGGGAACGTACTTGCTGTGAATGAATACAAAGACCTATTCATCACTCCTAGTGCTCACATAACTGACAGATTAAATCACTCTCTGGCTGTGAAGATGACAGTGGCCCAATAGCTAAGGCTGTCTAACAGTTTCCATTAGAAGGCCTCGCTTCTGATTGTTTATAATTTTGCCAGGCTTCAATTCCTTGAGCTGAGATTTCCCTTGCCATATGTCACCACAAACTGAATTTTTGTGTGTGGAAGGGCCTAAATGAATATTCATGGCATTTCTAAGCTCATGTATCAGTGAAAAAGTCACTTAAATACAAATTTTCAGAGACTAACTGTACCTTTCTCCTTTCTTGAGAGAGCAGGAAAACCATCTGGAGTTAGATGCTCCCCAGTGGTCAGTGCTCAAGCAGAAGATGGAGTTGCAGTTAAACAGTGCAGGTACAAGGGGTTCCATGTCCAGGGCTCTTAACTTGGTAGATATTCTTGACAGTTTTAACCTTTTCCCAAATGTTGTGAGGCTGTACTTTGGTCTCCCGGTATACTTGGTCCTGTATTGAAGCTCATGGTGTTGATAGAAGTTGTTTTAAACAGACAGAGATTACACTAACAGGGAGCAGAATTTGAGAGGGTGGCATCTAATGGCTTGTGGTGGAGCACATCTTGGGTTTGGGTAGGTATGACTGCTTATAGCTCTCCTTAGTTTACCCTTTAGCTTCTCCACTGTTGTTCATTCGTTGTGTTCCTGACCAACATTCCCTGTCAGATGGTGTCAGGACCAGGTTTTCAGATCTCCATGCTGGTCTGAGCACCAGTCTGAAGTTGCTAACTCTGGAGATGAGTGAGTTTGGCTTTTAGGAAGACTTTCCTCTGGTCCATTGAGACCATTTCCCCCCCTGCAAGATCAAGAGGTGCTTGTGTTGGAAAGCTGTTTGCTAACGAGTGGCATTGGTGCAGGTCGGGAGTGGCATGGGGTTTAGCGGACACAAAGTAATTTTGAGGATGAAGTGCTGTTTCTGGGAGTAGTATCCACAGAAGGCAGCTCAGCTGCGTGCTGGAGGAAATGTCCTGTCTGATCTGCAGCCTGCATAGCCCTCTCCCTTTTCCTACGGATATTTTTATTGGAGGGAGCTTTAAAACGAAAAGACCTCCAAATGCCACAGGAGTCTGAGAAGGCTTGCGTTAAACTCCCCAGAGGAGTTTTCCCTTAACCATTGCGCAAGCCAGAAAATTTCCAGATCTCAGTAAAATCTGTGTGCCTGTGCTGTTTTCCCAAACTGGACATCAATGTGAATTGTAGGAGCTATTGGCTAGGAACAATCTAGAGACAGGTTTTACAAGCACCCAGGATGTTCTCCTTTAACTAGTCATGCTAGAGGGCCTTCAGATGATTTAGAGCTTGCTTAGACATACCTAAATCACCATTAAACTAGCTAGCTTGTGTTCAGTGAGTAACGTTATTCCAGGAACACGGTGTTCAGAATGGCCTGCAAAATATATCTGTTTACTGTACTCAGCTTTTATGGAGGGTTTTGCAGTTGTGCTGTGTTCTGCAGGGGTGTTGGTGTGATGGTTGCAGTACCTGATCAGGCTAATTTCAAGCTAGTTGGGTATGTCAAAGCCGTGCTGCAGTTTTAATAAGGGCTGTGGTAGAGACACATCTGCAGTCAGAAATAGTCATAATTCTGCACTGCCAACATGGTGTAATGCTCTGCAGAAATCCTCAAGCCAGACCTTAGGAAATGAATCTGGATCCTATAAACATTTTAGTGGGAGGAAGCAAAAATATTTGTGTGACCTGCCAGGACTTTTCATCTCAGAGGTAGGACTTCATATGGGGGAAATAGCCTTTTCCCTTGTTGATAATAAAAGCGCTTTATTTTTTTTTGCTACAATGGAAAGATTTTGCATTAGATAGATCACACTGAACAGTATTCAGTGAACTGCAGATGTCCTTAAGTTTCCATTGTAAACTTGCTTTTATTCCGATTTCTCTCTCTGCCAAAATTAGCCCTATACACCTACAACTTCACAGGCATAATCTTATTCTGGGACAGATTTTTTGGAAGAGTTGAAGGAAACTGGTCAAGGTGTTTAAGAGATATGATGGATAAAAATGAGATCATCTGCTTGGAGATTTTCCTAAAGACTTTTTGGCTTGTCATATCCTGAAAATTCATTTGCCTAGATTCAAAAAAATATTTAAAATCTGTTGGTCTTGGCTAGAAATGGTGTCTTTGAGTAGTCTTAGGCTGTCTGGTGACAGAATTATTTGGTTACTGAAAGTGGTTTCTGCCTCGGTGTATGTATATGTGTTATGTGTTCTTTGGAGATCTTTACTTTGCTAGTCAGTGCCAACATGTTCATAAATTTATGATGGCATATGTAAGATTTCTAAACAACTCTGTGTGTATCTTAAACATATGCATTCCTTCTCCTAGACCAGTCCTATACACGTGTGTTGCTGTCTAAAATCCTCACCCGTGTGTTTCCTGACTCCTACTCCAATCCACGCTGAGGCTGATAGCACAGTTTTACAGTCACTTCTGCAAACTCCCTGAAAATATCTCCCCAAGGGACCAGCATTCAAATGTCATTCTACTCATCTCAGTTCTCTTTCCTGGATCAAGAAATCATACCTGTCATGATTTGTGCCAATATGTCAGTCTCCAGTGGCTGCGAGCCACAGATGATGACACTTAAGTCAATATTTTTTTGTGTGACTTATTTCTGTTTTATGACAAAATAAGTTCTGAGGCGTAATGTTGCTCTTCTTAAAGAGGATTTATTTCAAAATATGTGCTTTTGCTTTCTCAAAATTGTGTAATTTTTAACGGCAGTTCTTGAAGTGTGACCACAACCAGAGGTGAACAGAACCATTAGACAATTTTGAAAGCCTCCCATTAGATAAGAAGCATGTGATGTCTAGAAACAGTACAGCTGTGCTACACCACTGCATTCGTGTTGTTCTCTGGGATCACTACAGCATCCATATATATATCCATTTATCTGCAACAATACTTTCTCCATATTATTCCATCAGCATCTGTTCTTTGCCACTATTTGAGACAATCTGTTGGGCTAGATGGACTTTTGCTTTAACTAACTGTGGTTGTTCTTACACTATATTCCCAGCACCAACAAAAATAGTTTATTATTTGCTGAAAACTGGGCTAGGAATTAACTTTGTCAATTTAAAACTCTTAATAGTCTTTTTTTATTATTATTTTTCTTTATTATTTTTTTCCTTTTTGAAGAAGCAGCCTTGATAGCTTTGTGCTTTGGAGCTAGGACTTGAATCCGAAGTTAAACATTATCTTGGAGCCAGGGATAAGCTTTACCCCTCCATTTCTGGGTCAAACTGTTCGCTTCTAGCTCTTGGCAATCACACTTCGAACGTGCTCAGTAGAAACTTAGTAGGGCTTTGTATTTTGCCTCTGTGGCAGTGAGTGTACACTGAGAGGACTGAGCAGGAGATTCCTGGTCTCGGACTGCTCTGGCACACAGCACAGGAACTCAGTGCAGCAGGTCTGTCCTCCCTGGCAGTCCTCTGGGACTGAAGAACTGACTGACGCTACTCTTTTTAGCTGAAGACTACTCACCTTCTTTCTTTTCAAATGTCACTTCTTTAGGCAAAAGCCAACCAACCAATCAAACAAACAAAAAAATGGTTCTTGATTTTTTTTTTCTCCTGTTTTCTGGACTTCTGGTCCATTTTTGTTGGTCTCCTCTGGCCTCTTGATAGCTAGTTCACATCTCTCTTGGAGCGCAGAACACAGAACAGAACACCATCTTCTGGGTGAGTCGTTAACAGTGGGGATTAGACCACAAGGACTCTTTCAGTTGTTGTAAAGACTCTTTGGACATCCCAATGCAATGTCGGTGTTTTATGTAAAAACACGGCTATGCTGCTCATGTTCAGCTTGCATTCCACCATAGTCAATACATTCGTTCTCTTGTGAATTGTTAACTAGATAGATGAGTATTTCTGCTTAGGCATGAAAATCCATTTTAGATGACTTCTCTAAATGTATCAAGATATTTAAAAACATGATTCTGTCATCCATAATATCTGCAGTCCTTCCTGGCTCCCCACAAGTTTAATAATCATACTTCTATTAAACTTCTCCACACATCCATCTTCCATGCCTTCAATGAAAACATCAGATAAAACTTGAGATGGGACCAAGCCCCACAGAATACCTCGCAAAACACATGTATTTTGATAGGCTTTGATTCAATTTTGTTGTGGATACAACTGCCCTACCAGACTTGATCGCCTGCCCCTTCCTGCAGAATTTAAATTTTGAACACAGCTCACTAGCCTGTTTATGAGGAAATAGTGCTAAAGGCCTTGCAAAAAGTATATATAAATAAAATAAAATAAAATAAAATAAAATAAAATAAAATAAAATAAAATAAAATAAAATAAAATAAAATAAAATAGCTATATGACATCTATAACCATTACTTTACCCTTCCTTTAAGACTTCTAGAATGAAGTTAATTAAGCCCAGGCAATACAAAAACATCTAATTTATCTGGTTATTTTCTAAGCAGGTTTCTCATATTTCAGGCTGAGATTTTACCACTTTATTCCTGGTACTCATTGCACTGTCTGCTTGCTGTTGACCTTTTCAGTAAAAGGGGGGAAAAAATACATTAAACTCTTTGGCTTCCTTAACATCCTCTGCTGATAGCATCCCCTGTCTTTGAGCTGTGGTCCAAACAAACTTTCCTTTTTTTCTTACAACCTTACTCATGAACTTTCTATTTTGATATGTTTTGCTAGTTGCATCTTTTGTGCTTTGTCTTTACTGCCTGTGCAGACACGCACACACACGCACCTATGAATGGTGTATTGTGCTGGGTTCTCAAACAGCCGACCTAGTTTCCACTTTACAGATTTATCTCCCTCATGCTTGCGGTCAATTAAAATGTTACGAATTGGCTGACTTGCACTGAATTTCATTACTTTCCTCCAAACTGGTATAGTGTGCGCTTGGTTTCTTATTAGCATTTCTTGAAGGAACTGACAGCTCTCCGTAATTTGTGTTTCCCCTAGATTTTCCTCGTATGAGACCTCCCTTACACACTCTCTGAGTTTATTGATATCTGCCTTCTTGAAACCTAGTGCTGTCAGTCATTGAGTTGGATTAAGTGGCAGAAGTTGACACTATGTTCACTGCAGTACTGATTTCTCTTAAAAGATATCATATTTGGCAGTACGCTTTGAGTCATGTTACACTGCCCCCTACCTAGCTGCAAAACTGCTGCTCTGCTGTGGAAGGTAGCGACACTTTTAATACATTTTAGCTCTTAAAATTTAGTATGCCGTTCAGAATTTAGCATGAAGAACAGGAAGAAAAAAGTAACTTAAACATTCTGTGCAGCAGTAATAACTGCCCTTGTGATAAACCTCACTCAACACAGTTCTCTGTGCTGATGAAACATTTAGAACACAAATTCTTTGTAAGGATATATAATGCAGACCAAGATATGCAATGATCCTCGCTTTAATTTGCTGGCTGAAAACTTTGAATGTTACGCAACTGTTTCATGGTGCAGTGGGCAGTGACACCGTCACGGGGGAGACAGAGAAGAAAGCAGTGAACTTTATCTTAAGTGGAAGTATGTGACAGACCACATTGGAACCATGCCTTGAAACAACACCAGTTTCTACTAGCATCAAATGCAAAACCAGTAAGATTCCAGGTTCTGCTAAAACCCCATGACCTCCGTCAATGTTGGTTGAAACCTTGATGGACCCTCTCACAAGTCAGCTAGTGATGGTCAAGAAGTCAGACCAGGCCTGGTGCTCACATTAGAAAGCCTTCTGGTTATTTATTTATTTTTTAACTGACAATATTGCAATGCTGTCACCTCAAGTAGATTTGACTCCCTAAACAATGAAAATGAATGACCAGTACCCAGTCCCGGCTATGATCAATTTTTAAGACGGTTGCAAAGTAATAAAAGTGTGAGCATCATACTGGCAGCGTGCTGCTGGAAGGCAGAGGAGCAGGCCTTGCCTGTAATCGGGGTAGGGGTTGGTGTTACGGTGAAATCCACATCCCAATCACTCCAAGTTACATGCTGGAGTAGAGAGCCAATGTGCGGTGTCGATACGCTATCTAGTGGCTGTGTTGGTGATGACATGAGTCCTGGATTACTGTGCTTGTGAATTGCTAGTGTGCATATATATATAATTCCGTGGTTCTATTTATATATATATGTAGATATATATATATATATATACTATATATATATAAGTAGATCCATAGAATGGCTTGGGTTGGAAGTGACCTTAAAGATCACTTAGTTCCAACCCCTCTGTCACAGGCAGGGATGCCACCCACTAGATCAGGTTGCCCAGGGCCTCATCCAGCCTGGCCTTGAACACCTCCAGGGATGGGGCACCCACAGATTCTCTGGGCAGCCTGTATTTGCCTCACCACCCTCTGAGTGGAGAATTCCCTCCTAACCTCTAATCTAAATCCTCTTTTAGTTTAAAACCATTCCTCCTTGTCCTGTCATTGTCTGCCTGAGCAAAAAGTTGCTCTCCATCTTTTTTACAAGCACTAAATATTGAAAAGCCACAATGAGGTCACCCCAGAGCCGTCTCCTCCCAGGCTGAACAGCCCCAGCTCTCTCAGCCTTTCTTCCTAGGAGAGGTGCTCCAGCCCCTTGATCAACTTCATGACCCTCTCTCACAGACCCATGTTCTCCTGGTGCTGGAGGTCCCAGAGCTGGATGCAGCACTCCAGCTGGGGCCTCACAAGGGCAGAGCAGAGGGGCACAATCCCTGCCTTGACCTGCTGCCCAGTCCTCTGGTGGTGCAGCCCAGGGTGCAGCTGGCCTTTTGGGCTGCAAGCACACTGCTGGCTCGTGTCAAGCCTTTTGTCCACTGGAACTCCCAGCAGCCCTTTTCTGCAGGGCTGCTCTGCTCTCACCAAGTTCTCCACCCAGTCTGTACTCATGTCTGGGTTTAGATGAGATCAGGATTTGTAAATCTGTAATCACTTTGTAATGAATCCAAGATTTTCTGAGGTTATGGATGACTAACCAAAAGAGGTACTGAAGTTTGTATGAGTTTGCAAACAAAACTGTTGCTGTAGGCATTTTTGTCTTTAATATTCTGGCAGGTACTGGATAAGCAGTTAAGATTTTTCTCCTTTGTATTCAAACTGTGGTCTCTAGATGGACTAACAACCAACAGCTCAGTTTATGAGCGGTTCAGGAACCAGTTTAAGTATTCTCTTTACCTGCTAGATGAGGCAGTATTTTGTAAGGTCAAAGCGGACAATCTAGATACTTTATCTCAACTACAAATATAGCATACAGTAATGCAAAGCCAGCTGTGTTCTCCCATGGGGAAAACTAATTCTAGTTCCCTGGGATCACAGACTAGGAAGAGGTGAAGATGATGCACAGGCTTCTCCTAGTTTTCTGTTTCTGACAGGGATGTTGTTGACCTTCAGCAAATCATACACCCCTCTGGCTTTATTATCTGTTACCGAGATGTGAAAGGGAGATAGTACTGTTCTTCAACAGCTGACTCAGCTTTTTAGTTGGTGAGCACTCCTGTTGTAAAGGCCTTACTTTCTATACTGTATCTATATACACATATGAAATGGAATATACTACCTGTACATATCACTTGTACATTTCAGGTAATGCACATGCTACAACTAGCACACAAATTCTTTTTATTTTTTAAGAACTCTGACTCACCATCTGCCTCAGCAATTTTGCACTTTCCTACTTATTAACGGAGAAATCTCCCTAGACAGCTGTTAAACCATTTATCTTCAAGTGCACTTAATTAAATGTGTGTATTTGTTTTAGGAGGCTGAGTAAAGACATCGTGTTGCAGGGTTTTAGCTTAGATAGCATCTCTAGAACTGTTCTGTCTTTCTAGGAAAGCAGGAATATTGTTCTTTCTTCAGACATCATGAAGAAAAGTGCTATCTTTGCTCTCTGTTTTTGGTAAGTAGTTTCTCAATTCGATATATGCTTATGACACCTTAAAATAAAATTATTTAGTAAGAAATGTTGTTCACATTACCTACGTTTATCGTAATTGTTTCTGATATGAAGCTTCCATTGTGTATGTAATTTGCCACATAAGATTGCTGTTAATAGATGTGAAATATGCATATAAATTACGTTATTTATATAACTGTGCCACACAGGTGGTTGCTGTACTAAGCTTAAGGATTTATAGCTCCATCTAAGACCACTGTACTTGATAAGGAAATAATGATTTTTAAGAACAGGAGCTTATGGTACAAGCATGTAAGAGTTGCTAGGTCTATGAGCAACCTCCTTTAAGTGTCCAAAGATGATAATCTTCATCTCCTCTTGTCCCCCCTCCCTTCCTTAAACGTGTTCTGTACTTCATTCAGATTCAACATTCACTCCAAATTAATTGTGCTGTAAAAAAAGAACTTTGCTTTTAGTATGGCTGCTAGCAACAGAGATGGCCTTAAAAAGGCCAACAGAGACTTCCCACCTTGCATGTCCAGCTCCAAAGTGCTAGAACCCCAAATTATTTTTATTGCTCGCACAACCAGCACAACCCTGGCTACAAATGCATCCAAATAAGTGGTTATTGTAAGAAAAAAAAAGTCCAACACTCATTCATTCGTTGCTCAAACATTTAAACAAAGGAAGTAATTTCTTTTACAAATGTGTTTCTTTGTATAAGAATAATTTTGTACAGAAAATAGCTCTTTATACATTTTAGAGAAATGCTAACATTTAGATTCTCTATTCATGGATAATGATTGAATGCAATTTAAGATTTCCGCTATGCTTTATAGTTACCAAATACCAACAAAGCAGCAATACACCACTTGTTTCATATCCCTAAACTGCTTGGCTTACCAATTATTGACTCAAGACATTCCTAGAACCATGTTCATTCACAAACATTCAAGTATCTTCAAACTGTTAGTTATGAACTACCTCCTGAAATTAACACCATAATTTAAGCGTCAAGGAAAATGAACTTGAACCTCAACAAGGCAGCATTACTTGCTCACAGATTATCCTGCTGGCTAATACTGTAAGAATCAAATTGAACTGAATCTTTCATATTAAATTGGTTTACTGTTAACATGACCTTCAAAACGAGATAGCAGAAGCTACTCTAGTAAATGTTATGCAGCATTAATACAACATTATAAATGTAATAAAATACTTTCATTTTTGTAAGAAGAGACCAGGGAAGGTAGAGAAAAATTTAGTAAAATGCAATATAAAAAGTAAATTTGTGAAGGATGAGAATAAATTGAAAATCACGTATACATATTTATATATAACATTTGAGGGTATACTAGGATATACATCTATTTAAAAATGCTCAATTTCTTGCAACATAGTGTTAAAAGCCCACAGGGTGTCATGGGGACCTCCAACACAAGTCACTTTCAAACACTTTTCCTCTACAATTGCTGTTTTAAGCACATGTACTTGTATGCAAGTCTCCTTTGAAATTAGTGGGAAGGTAAGGAAATTCCTCCTTGATATACGGTCATCTCCTTGACACATGCAGTTATCTTTTCTTGCTTTCTAGGTATTTTATAATTTTAAGATGTAAGCAAAAATAATTTTAAGATGTAAGCAAGTAAGTACAATATAACCCAATAGTCAAAAATTGGAATTTGAGAATACTGATGATGCTTCTGTGCTTCAAGATTCAACCATTTAGTCAAACACGGCTATCAGTCTGCATTAGCCAGCCCCTTAACAGGTACAATTTTCAAGGAAATTCAGCTGCAACTGGTACACCTCTCCTCACTAACACTGCAGCACAAAGATCAACAGGAGTAATACATCACATTATACCAGGTCACATTTCCACTTAGCTGGGAGAAACAAGCCCCCTGCAAAACCTTATTCCAGTGATTTTGCAAATTCTGCATAGTCAATGTACCCATCGTTATTCTTATCATCATCTCGCAAGACATCATCTATTAGACTAATTAGCTCTTCTTCTTTCATTGCCTGGGTATGCTCACCACCTTCCTACAAAAAAAAAAAAAAAAAAGAAAAGAAACAAGTTTAGCAGTGTTTCCCATCTAGTGGCACATGTGACAGATTACTGACAACTAATTTTTGTTAAGCAGTTCGTGTTTGATGTTTAAGGTGGTTCTAAGTTTTATATAATCATTTGTTCCAATACATGGAACTTTTACCAGATGCAAGCTATTAAGTCCAAGTTCTCTGTACTTCAAAACAAGTGCTTTGTATCCATTACATCCAGTTTATATTCTTAGCCAAGAGATCTAAAAGCTAAATAGCACAATGTACAACAATAGACTAACCTAGTAGGCATATTCTTAATTTGAATCTTTATGTTGCACAGACATACAGTTTCTATACTGTATAGAAACATCATCCTTTGTAACATATGGAGTTTGTAACATATGTTTTGTAACATATTTCATATAACATGTTTCATATGTTTGTAACATGTACATGTTTGTAACATGTTTCATATATTTGTAACATATGAACTTGTAACATATGGAGTTCGCAGTTAAAAAAAAAAAAAACACAACAGCACCTTCAATACATTGTTGTAGCTTAAAGATAGTAAAATTCTTAGTATCACCTCTTAGGAACAAAGGGGAATGAGAAGAAGTGCCCTTGCACAAGAAACAGCAAGCCATTATTGTGTTCTTGACAAGTTTTTTTGTTTTTTTCCCCAGAGGTATATATAAAGTTATGCTATTTTGAGTTGTAATTTCTGAAAGGTCAGTACATGATTTTCTGTAAGCGTTGTCTTCCTAAGGATCATACTTGCTTTTGTTCTTAAACATTTGTAGCTGGGAGGAAAACATGTTTAGAAATGGTAAAGAAAACAACGGCAGACCATGACTGGTTCTTCTAAGCTGAGTTTGTGCAAGAGGTCTCTTACATTTGGTGTATCCATGGTAGTGGTAGTTTGGGCCTGAAAACAGTTGGCTTAAAACCTGCAGCAGCATTGTGTCACATGCTACTTCTATAATCACACATCAATCTAATTCTATTATGGACAATTTCCCTTTCTCCTCTCCTCATCCCTGCTTATCCCCTTTGTTAAATTATTTGCAGTCTTCACTCACAGTCAAGCTTAAACTGCAGGGGAGTCTCCTTAAAACTGTGCTGTGTCATGAAAAAACTATGGTAAAGTTAGTACGTTTATAAATCAAGCTGAAGGGGGAACAGTCTCGTTTTCACACAAAACTGTTCTACTGTAACTGAAGGTGTGTTGTGACAATGCTACCTAAAGCTGATTTAAGAAAGTCAGAACTGCTTGCAAACGCACAAGCCATTACAATATACCACCTACCTCTTTGTGGACATGTGATATAGCGGTAGCAAGCTCTAGCCCATCTAGCAAATTATTGCCATCATAATCATGCATTTTGAAGTAATGAAGCTGCAGCTCTTGTGGAGACATCTCAGATTCTGGTTTTTCGATAACACCTTCCAAATGTTCCATGATGTGGCTAAGAAAAAAAACAACACACAACAAGTGACATGCCAGTTAGTTAATATTTAATTCTCTGTTGACATCAAACGCAGTCTTTGCTCAAGCAGCCAAGTGCCCAGGAAGCACTGTGTCTCTAAAAGCACCCTGGACACGCAGGACAGCTGACAGTTTTACACTGAAACGAGGCAGGCACAGCGGCTGCTCCTTAGAGGTGCTGCAGTGGCCTCTAGTGTCTCAGGTAGCTATTCCTCTTGCTCCTGGCCTGCTGAACTGGTTATCAAAACACCCCAAGCAGCCCTCAGAGCCTCCTTGGGGCTGTTCCCCAACGCGAGGGGACTGCAGGAAGCGCGTTTACCCTCACACCTCAACTAGGCAGCTAAGGAAGCGCTGGTGCGAGCTGTGCTGACGGCTCCCCAGCCCCTGGCAGGGCCAGCAGCCGCCCCCCGGCTGCCCTGCCCCTCACGTACTCCTTGTCCTGCACCAGGCTCTTGTCCAGGCGGATCCCCGCGGGCTGGCTCTCCTCCGCCGGGGCGCCCAGCAGGCAGGCGGCCAGGCAGCAGCACAGCAGCGCCGCTCCCGCACCCCTCGGGGCCATGGCGAGCCTCCTGTGGAGAGGAAACAACAAACAGAGCGCGGAGCGCCCGGCCGTTAAACCGCCGCCCGCGGCCGTTAAACCGCCGCGCGATGGCGGCCCTGGCCCCCAGGTGCAGCGGGGCCCTGCTCCCGGCCCACTGCGCATGCGCCCGCCCCGCCCCGCTGCCCGCTCCCCTCCCCTCAGCGCCCCGCCCCGCGGCTGCACCTGGCAGGTGCGGCGGGGAGGGGGCGGGGCCTCGCCCTCGGTGGGCGGGGCCTCGCCCTATGTGGGCGGGGCTTGCGGCGGGGTGGGCGCGGCGCGGAGCCGCCCTCGGCGGGGCGCTAAGATGGCGGCGCTGTGGCACGTGAAGCTGTCCGGGGAGCTGGAGCGCTGCCGGGCCGAGCGGCACTGGGCGCAGCTCCGGCAGCTGCTGCGCCACCAGCTGCCGCCGCACGGCAGGGCCCCGCGCAAGGCGGCGGCGGGCGCCGAGGAAGCCGGTGAGGGGGTGAAGGAAGGAAGGGGGGAGCCCCGCCGGGTGCCGGTTGTGCCGAGCGGCGGTTGGGGGAGCCGCGGGGCGCGTCCTCAGAGGGCGCTGCCCGCAGGGGTGCCCGCGGTGTCGGGGGGCGACACCAGGGGCTGTGGGGAAGGCAGGGTGCCCTGGTGGGGTGTAGGGAGGTGTCCTTACCCTATTCCGCTCAGTGCACTGTGTGAGGTGCTCCTGAATGAATGCAGCCGGGAGCCGCAGCAGCGCTGGCCGGTGGGGTCTTTTAACAAGATTTACATCGTACAGTTCCTAGAAAACAGTTCTTTAATGCAAAATATTTAAGCTTCTGATGTGGTTGCTGCTCTGCAGTAAGCTAACTTCATGCCTTATACCGAATCTGCAGCAAACTTATATTCCTGTGCACTTTTAAATCTTAAGCGTGTGGTTAAATGCTTGCTAAATCTGATGCTTTTTCATCACAAAGCCCCCTTTTCAACTCTTAGTTCTTACATTAGTGACAACACAAGAGTAAATTGTGCCACCAAAATGAACCAATCCAATCAGGCAAAAATCCTTTTAATTAAAAGGAAGCCTCACTTTATTTTTCATAGATAACAACGTTCCCAATATCCCCGAGTTAACACAACTTCCCTTTTTCCTCTGCTAGTTCCTCTCACCCCTCAGAGTTACTATTTATGTGTCTTGCAGATGATGAGTTTTCTCCTAATCCCGTTTAAATGTTAATGTGATGCTACTTAAATAAAGCAGCGCTGATAATAGCATTCAGAAATGCTCAGTGATGTTTCTGCTTGGGTGGGATGTGCTTTCAGAGGACTATGGGAACATGCTGCTTGCCGAAGTCCTGCTGGAAGAATGCTTGCAGGAAAACTTTGCCAAACTGAAGGACTCCATCCCCCTGACAGAGAAGAACGAGCCCAAACTGGGTGAGGCTAAGCAGTGCCTGACCAACATCTTAAGCAGAGGAAAGCTGCGGGTAAGTGGGCTCTGTCACTGTAACTGCTGATAACCTGATGCTTTTTTTCACGTGATTGTTAGCCTGGTACAGGGTGGTGACATTGCCTTATCACGTCCCTCTATGTACAGTGCTGTGTTTATAGGTGTTACTGATGTCCTGGTAATTCAATGCTCCTCTGCAGTGTCTTCTGTTGAGAGATTGCTTTTTCACATCCAAACAGGTTAGGTATTACAAATGTATCCTTCTTTTTAATTACAAAGACGTGGGCTGAGCATGTAGGAGCTCTCTGCAGCCGTGGTGCAGGGCCTTCTAATGGTGCTGCAGGGCTTGCCTGGCTGAGGAACCTCCTGCCGCTCTGGGGCTGAGGGAATTGCACCTGGTCAACACCAGGACAGAGGTAAAATGTGCTTCATGCTGCTGCTGGGCCATTGAGGTCATAGTGCAAGTCCAAGGTTACAGCCTTGTGTTGTTTTCAGTCTGTGACAGATAAGTTATGCCAACTTAGTCTCAGTTTTGTTTCATGTTCTGAGTGCGTGGTTCATAGCTGCCCATTAGCTAAGTTGCAGAGGGCTTTAGGAGAGTTTCAAGACACTGCCTCAAAGGTTACTGTTGACTTTGGACAGCTTTAATAGGACTCCAAATTACAAGTCTGAAGTTCTAGGCTTGTACTGTGCCTGGTCCTGAAACTTACAGGGTAACAAGCTTGCAAGTGGATGTTATATGTTGATCATGTTACTTGCAACAGAGCCCGTGTTCAGCTTTTTTTTTTTTTTTTTTGTCATGTGGGGCAGTTCATTGTTTGTATCTTCTCAAAAGTCAGTGTATTTAAATAAAAAGATGGGGTAGGAAGGAGGATTCATTCAACTCTTTTTCTTTATAGTTTAACCCCAGTAACAGCCAAAAACACTGTTCTTGGTTGGTTGGTTGTTTTTTTGTTGTTGTTGCTGTTTGGTTTGTTTGTTTCCAGGACTAGGTGTTAGGTTTGGCTTAGTGAATTGCCATTACTGTTTCTTTGTAGCGGAGATTTGGCTAATCATGTTAGTTACTTTCAGGCTACTCATGAACCTCTGTTGACTGAATGTGTTTAAAAAACGAGGGTGAAGGATTAGGAACCTTTTCTGCTTTCTGAAACATTAGAAAGGGCCCAAATGTTTGTCTTTTAATAAGTGTAGGGTTTTTTGCACGCATTTGTATACACATTTTCAATACTAAACAAATTCTAGAAATGGCAGGCATGCCTTCTGCCTCTACTTTTGCCTGAAAATTTTTTGAGAACTTAAGAAAACTTGGGAACTTTCCTGTTTTGTTTTTTTGTTTTTTTTTTAATTAAATGTACAGAGCAGAGGGGACCAGTAACTGAATGACTGAAAAATGTTTTCTATACAGCTTAAAAGCAGGGGATTTCCTTGGTGTGTGTGTCTAGTTATGATAGTGACAGGCTTTAGTGCTATCCATGGCTGGTGAATCAATAGAATAGGTCAGTGGCAAGGGAAGAGGTGACTTGTAAGCTGTGTGTTGCCAAACTGAGCTCCAAAGTAATTCCTTGACCTTTGTGGCTTGCTGCTCTCATAAGCACAGTGCTAAGATATCTAGACACTTAAATCCTTACTTCTCCAAACTGTGTAGTTGACAAGGTTAAAAACAAAACATTTTGAATCTTCTTAATTTGTGCTAAAGTACCTCACTTGTGCCCTTTTGGTATTTTACTGTGTAAATGCTCTCTTCCCCTCACTTCTGTTTCAGCCTAAGTATATGGTAGAAGCTATGCTGATCCTAGGGAAGCTTCATTACGCAGAGGGATCCTACAGAGATGCCATCAGCATGTATGCAAAAGCAGGGATCGATGACATCTCTACAAAAGATGAACCCCTGTACATGCTGCGTTTGGTGACTGAAGCCTTCGTTATTAAAGGTAAAGAATCACATACATATATCTGAAGTATGCTGTGTAGGTAGAAAGTTGAAGGTATTTCTCCAAGTGGCTCGATAAGATCAGATTGGCAGCGTTGTTGACTTTTTGTTGACTTTCTAAAGTCCTACTGGGTATGATCTGTACAGTTTAAAATTAAAGGCGTCATGCAGTCTTGGTCCATGATTTTTAAACTTGGCTGACTTGTAAAAGAAAGGTTGATGCTGGAAGTCATGTGCTAACTCTTGGCTGTAAGTCAGCAATGCACCTGTGCCTGCGTACACATTTTGGGAAAATCTAAATCAATCGCTCTGAACTCGGGGCCTGTACTTTCTATTAGAGTCATCCACTTGTAATTTTATATGGTTTCTGTGAAATGAGCATGGATGGAGTTTCCAAGTTTTAAACTCTGGACTACCACAATATACACTTTCAAAGCAGGTTGTGTATTTTTGCAATGCATGTTACGTTGTATCAGACCTAAGGTACAAACAGGACTCTCCTCCCCCCTTTAATTCTACAAATGTTGTTCTGAGAGATCCTAATGAAAATTGCTTCTAAGGGTAGTGGAATTGCATTTCAGTTTTGAGTGGGGGAAAGGAAGACCCTAGTCGGTTACTGACTTGGCGGGGGGAAAAAGATCAGTAATCTTCTCCTTCATTTGCTTTCAGTTCCTTTATAAATGTTGCTCAAGTACTGCTACCTATCTACTGCTTTCTACTCTTTTCAGCATGTCCACCAGCTAATTAGGTGAATGAGAACTCTGTGATGATCAGATACCTTCAAATGGTATGTAAAAGAGTGATACCAAATCAACCCCAAATACTGTTTGACTGGGCTGCTAGTATTACTGATGATAATTTGGGTGTTTCATGATCTCACACAGTCATTCTGCTTTTTTTTTTTAAAACCTGTTTTTGCTGCTTTGCTTGCTTTGGTTTTGTTTCCTATGGCTCTGGTTGAATCTGCTGCATTAATGAGCTTTTGTGGTGTAGGACTAATTTACTTGTAACTTGTACTAATGTTTGCATGTGCAGAGGAGTAAGCATTTATTGTAGGTGGTTTTGTGTGTGTTTTTTGAGACTAACGGTGTACTCAAGAGTCTTAACCTTGCTGGGAATTGGTCCTAGGTGGGGCATGAATATAAGGTATGCGTGAACGCTGGTGAAATAACACTGCACTTGTAAGACTTCTTCCATGGCAGCTATCTCACCTCCATATGAAGATATAGGGGGCGGAGGTGTTTGCCTCACAGGATCAGACCTTAATTTTTTTAAAATATAGCTTAGCATAGAATATAAGTGTTCTTTTGCCTCTGTGCATGTAAACCGTAAGTAGTCTCTGCCATTGCAGAGTTACCTCTGTGCTACTCCTGTTCCACAGCTTTTATCCTCAGTGATGATTATTTTCAGATTAACCAAGATATGAAGGATATACAAAGTCACTTGGTATTCTAACAAAGCTTGCGTCAGAAAAGTCCATCAGAGTGGAGCTTCTCCAACTGAGTTTGGAGAGAACACTTGCTGCTAGGGTCAGTTTCTTTTTTTTTTTATGTGCAACCTCTCACTTTTACAGAAATAAGCCTTTAAATGTTAGAAGTTTGCATGAGGAAATAGCAGTGTAGATTTAAATCTTCACTTCAAAATGTGTCTGCCCAGGCTACCTCTGCAAGATAAGTAACAGAGCATGGATTTAAATTACTTAAAACTTACTTATTAGTATAAAGACTCTCTTGATTTCTTTTTTTTTTCCTCTTGGTATCTGTGTAGATATTTTTGATCTGTACTGCATTATTGCTTCTGGTTGAAGTACTGTTAGCTTATACAAACTGAAGCCTTCTATAAAGACGCTCTCAAACATCACTCGAAACATTTCTTCATGGATTGTTTATGCAGCAATCCAGAAAAGCCTGTCTCTGTGTTCTGTCTTTATTCCAGAAACGTCAGTTTTCTGTGCTTAATTTCTTACTCAGATGTTCATTAATACAAGGAGGTGGTCAGAATGCCCATGTTCACTCAGTAACACACTAGAACTTTATATTAGTTCAAGTACAAACCTGAAACAAGCTTGATTTTGTGTAGCTAGTACTGTTGGGTTGTGCATATATTCAGAATGGCCATGCAGGTGTTCAGGATCATGCAGGAAGGGTCATGGCAGAAAGAAAGCCAAATCAATTTTACTGTTGGAAACAAACTAAACAGTAATGAGAAGGAGATGGGGGTATATTGGGAGGAGCTGTGCAGGCAGGGCATGTGGTAGAAATGGAAAGTGGGATAGCAAAATGGGTTTGCTTCTTTAGAGAGCCTTTTGAATTCTGTGATGCTGATGGTTGGGCATTGAGCTCAATCTGTGGGGGCTCCTCTGAAGGCCCCTAGCATGTGATAGTTGATGTTATGGCAAGAAGTAATATGTATTTGTAGCCTTGTGATTGGAGTATAGAAGTCTAATGGGGAAGAAGTTTTCTTGCTCTCCTTGCTCGGTAGTCTTTTACCAAAGTAACTGTCAGGCAGTAAACACTAAAGTTTTTCTTTATAAATGCTGGAGTTTGAGCAGCTGACAAGTTACAGGAGAAATGGTGGTGAGGGTGAGATTCTTCCAATGTCTCAGCTGACTGTTCCTGCTTATCCTGTTTCTAAATCCCCACATTGTGGGGAGAAGAGCATCATGTCATACTCCTGTGGACAGTGAGTGAAATGCTAACAGTTTGACTCTTAGCAGTGGTTAACCTCTGTGGTTATTTAATAGGTGGCTTGGCTGTGCATGTCTCCGTCCTTTCTCCCCATTCTCCATGAGGTCAATTCCTCCTTAAAACCTATGCTTGGCTCTCTGATGCAAACAGTTCATTCTGTCTTTCTGTCTATTGCAGGAAACAGTATTGAGTAATAAAACTTGCTTGCATATTCACTTGGGACACATTGTGGCTTTGTTACCTGGCATTGTCCATCTGAAATGAGCAGAACTACTGAACAGCACACGTAACTGCCACTTGGCCTCTGCTGCACTTACTGCACGCACTCTGCGGAGACCCCTGGCTGCTCCCAGTGAATAAATCTTTCTGGTATAGTAGTGTTGGACATAACCTAACTCTTTGCAAAGCGAAGTGCATCAGCAGCCAGGACTTCAGCTCATCTAAACTCCCAGGGTGTAGAATGGCTCTGTAAATAAATGAGCTTTTGTAGTTATGATGTTCAGAACCAAATATATGTTCATAATGTAGGGTTACAGTATCTGTCTTTGCTTGGTGTTTTGGGGGGTTTCCACTCCCCAGCTGACATCACCAATCCCTGCAGAAATGCAAATGGTGTACTTGTTCTGGTGATATTGCTGCCTCTGGTATTTGGCTGTTCAAAGTGTGATTGAAATAATGTCATGTGAATGCCAATGAAATACATGAAGCTCAAGCTACTCGTACAAATGCGAAGTTTGAGGCATAGAGTACCAAAGCAAGTTGTGTTCGGTCATTGTGAGTCAGGGCCAAAACTGAAGAAAGCAAGGAAGGAAGATCTCCCATGGATAACTTGTCTCTTGGCTCAGTCCTTTTCTGTAGCGTTAGAACCAGTGTCAGCTCTTCTATGCCTATATAAATACAGAAAGATAAAATCGTGTGTGTGTGTATATATATATATGCAGAAAAGATGATGTGAACAACGTTCTTGTGGTGGTTTTGTTACTTTTTAAAACCTTTTGGGTTAGCCTTAACGGAGTTGTGCTTGGTTCTCTCCTACTGCCCCAGTACTCAGTATGAAGACGGGAGGTGGTACGCAGGTAGGTCAGAGGAGTTTCCTCCGTTACGGAGCCGTTTGGTGCACGGCCCTTCTTGCTGTGCTGTGTGGGAGCGTGCAGAGGGCTGCTGTAGCAGAAGGCCACTGCCAGCCTGAGTCATGCTGGCCCAGGGAGGGCTGACGTGGCCTGCGGGCCCGGCTCTGTCAGGGCTGGCAGCGCCTTCAGCTCGTCAGGGCGTGTGGTGCCGGAGCTGCTACAGGATGAGTCAGCCCCACGGAGGGGAGCTCCCCGCATCCAGCAGAGCCCCGGTCAAATCATCAGCAGCACAGGCCTGCACAGGGCTTCTAGCTGCTTTCACGGGGAGTGGGGCTTTGGTAGTCCCACTGCCCCTGTCTGACAGGGCTGGAGCATGTGGCCTCGTACGGTGCTGCCTCTGCTCCGCTGACTGCAAGGGGGCTGTGGAGTAACAGGTTGTGGGTGTCCAAAGATGGGTGAGATGAATCCCTGGTAAACTTGTTTCTGAAGGTTAGGGTTTTTTCGAAGCTTTAGAAAAGAGATCTGTTCTATCAAAAGGCTGCAGTGAAAGCTTAGCCTTTTTAGATCTCAGGAAAAACCATGTTGAAGAGGCCATTAGCTGATATTGTGACTGTGAGAAGCCTTGATCATAGTTTGCATTTTGTTTTAACAAGTCTAACCACAAGTCACATGTGCAAGGCAGCTAAGCTTTTTTTTTTTTTTTTTTTTTTTTACTTAGTGGCTTGAAGCATCCTTTATGTTGTTCTTTAGCCCACTTTAGTAATTTGAAGATGTTTAAGAGCTGTAAATGTGGTACTTCTGAAGACCTGTAAGGTCACCATGCTAACTCTGCTGCTTTGTGAAGTGAACTTCAAGCCAAGCACCATTCAAAGAGCTGTGATATTTCTGAAAGCAGAACTGTCAATCCAACATGTGAGGATTTTTCCTGAGCTTCACAATGCTGAGCCACCAAGTGTGTACATCTAGGGTTCTGGTTCAGCTCACTGTTTTTTTGGGGTTTTCTATTTATTCACTTTGAGGAGAAACTGCTGGTCTCACATCTTTCTGTTTCTCTTAGGGTTGTATCTTTTAAAACCTCTGTGAGGAGCTCAGTATTGCTTAGAAGGACACTGTTCTGCTTTATCCCCATCTATCTTGGATTTGTAATACTGGAAGTGATGTCTTGGAGGTTATAATAGTGTTGTGGATGGAAAATGATGGTATTGCACAATAATAAACAGGAAAAACGAATCCATCTTTCTGTACATTATTTCCTAAAAAATCTCTTGCTCAGCTGATTTAAACACTTGACTGATTTAAAATCATAATTAGAATCAATTTATGCTTCAACTTTTTGAAAATCATCTGCATTAAACTTCCTTGGTCCTTGTGCATTGTAATTTATTTCTTAAGGTATTTTTGTTGGTTTGCAGAACTATTAAAAACATTCAGTAAATTGCATTCAGTAGACATAAGCCTGGCAATTAAATTGTTTTTTTCCTAGCTAATCATAAGATACTTTGTCCATTTGTGCGTACACTTCAGTGAAGTCTCTAATTTTGACATTTGCTTGTGTGTCATTCATCATTTTCTAATACCGTTTTCTACAGGATGACTGATCTCCTAGGTGAGATTTGTATTCAGCTGCATTTTTTGTTAATTAGCATAAATAGAGTTAAAATTGTTTTATTGCAAAGCGAGTTCTGATAAATCCACTTTTTTGCTCTGTTTAAAAAAAAAAAAACATTTTCAGTTAAATAAATTTTACTTGGTACAGGCAATGTTTGAGCTCAATACTTCTAACACTCAACACAAGCATTAGGTTTCTTGTGTGTGTTTTGTTTCTTTATTTGTAGTTTAAAGGTGGCAGACTTTTCCCATTTGTTTTTGTGCAATCCAAGCCTTGTTGATTCTTCAGCTTCTAAAGCTCATCACTTAACTAAACCGATGGAGTGAACTGAAGGAAAAAGGATTTTGTTTCCTTCCTGCTTTACTCCATGGAAAAGCCTTTATTTTAAAGACTGATTTCAGCACTTCACTGGACTCTGATTTCAGATCCTCTTTTCTAAGTGAATTTACATTTTTAATTTCTTTGTTAGAAGCATGTTTAATCCAGGTCATGACTTAAAAGCATGTTTCAGGCCATCTGTATGCTTTTTGAGCCTGCTTTTAGGGGACATACAGTTTTGCAAGGTGCATTTTTCCTTTCCTAGACTCACGTTTAGAATATCCTGGCTGCTGGATGCGGAGAAAAAAAAAATCAAACACAAACAACACCAAAACCTTATGGTTATGCATATTCTTGTTCCTGGGGATCTTTTCATAGACTGATCTTAAGTGCTCTTGAAGTCCTCTAAGAAAAGCTTTGCTGTAGATCCCCACATGCTCCCTTTTTACTATGTAAGGAAATGCCTTGTCTTGTCAAGTGAGACAGATGTAGGAAGGGGATTATTGGAAGGCTGATGACATTTTTCCATGTTCAAATAAATAATTCTTTATGTCCTTTCTGGGCACTAATAGAGGAAAGTAAAAATCATGCTGTAATTGCACATGTCAAGATAAAGATAATCCATTTCTGTATTATTGCTCAGTAGCCTCATGACTGTGAGGAAGGCTTCCAGTCCTGCCAGTGGCAAAAAGAGGGAACGCAGCTCTTCCTCTCTCCTTCCAGCACTGCCCCACACATGAGCGTGCATCCTGCCTGCATTGCTGCTTCTGGCTGACATGGGGACAGCTTGCTGGGATGCACCATGCAGCAGAAATGGGTGGTAGGCTGTAAGGGGCAGGGAGAATCCTGAGAGCTGGAATTCCCTCACTACCTCTCCCCCATTAGTGCAATATTGATGTAGAAACCATTGATGGCAACCTTGCAAATGACAGTGTTGGCTGATGCATTTGAATTCCTGGTAGTGCTCAGAGTCAGGACTCTCCTGAAGATACCAGCGCTGGTCCTTGCTCATAGTCTTTAGGAAAGCTTGTTGAAGAGCCAAAGTTTTACTGGGCACGAAGTTAAGAAGAGAGAAGCACAGATTGGGTTTAGAGTTGGGGAAAAACTAACTCAAAATTTCCTTTTGCTTTTTTAGTACAGGCATACTATGCTTAGTAATGGGCCTTGTGAGGATGACAGGTGGCAGCACGCAGCTCTGTTAACCTGTATGTTGCTTTTGAGATGGAATAGGGGCATGCAGTAGGCTGCTCCTATTCCTTAACTGCTTGCTCTTCTATTGGCAGCTGCTACTGAGGTTGCTTTGGTCAGTATTTGCAGCTGCTGCAACGAAGTAGGATTGCCATGGAGGAAAAATAATTTGTTTGCTTTCTCATCCATTTTAAAAAGGGGGAAAAAAGGGGTGAGGGGCAGACAGGACACATTCCTCTATGGTGGAGTCATCCGATGACTAAAAATGGGTGGTACTCATCTCTGGGCATTAGGATCTGTGGGGAGATGGGCTCTTTGTCACAGAGCTTAAATAATGTAGTGAGTTTTTGTGCCTGACCACTGGGAAAATTGCCTCCCAGCCACAAGAACCTATGGTACACTCTGGCATTGAAAACCGCCTCCCTGCAAGTAAGACGCTTTGTTGGCAGAACTTGTTTTCACTTTTGCTTGACAAAAACTGCAGCTTTTAAATGCTAATTCACATCAGAGGGAGAGAGACTTTGTTCTACACCTTGTATATCTTCAAAGCGCTGCTGTTTGCAATCACGCCAGCCAGCCAGGAAGCATGCTGTTTGCTTGTGCTGCCACCGGAGTAGCTGTCTGATGGGCAAAAGCTCCTGTTTGTAGATGCTGCTGTCTTAATAAAAGGGCTGAGTACTGCTACATCCTATTTGGGTGATGAGGGGGGAGTTGAACTGCTCTTAGCCTGTCAGAGCAATGGTGTTGAAGCTGCTGTGTGCTGGGGAGTTGTGTGCCCCTGCTTCCCAGCTCTGCTGTGAGCGGTGTGCCTGGCCCAGCCCTGCCCTTCTGGCTGTGTGTAGGCTGCCTGTGGTGGCCAGGGAAGCTGGTTTCACAGCCGTGCCCTGTCAGCTCTTCTCTGCTGTCAGACAGGCTAGCTGAGGTCTTTTTCTGCGCTTTGGCAGTAGTTTTGTACAATCTGCTGTGCACACATGCAGCATGGTTTTAGGCTTCTGAGGAGGGAGATACCTATAGGCAACCAGATGTGGATAACTCCACTTCGGAAAGAAGAAAAAGATAAACACCCTCCTGGGTTTCATTAATGTGACTTGCTGTCTGTGGTTTCTACGGTTTTATCACGTTACTCTTCCACTCCCTTCTTCCCACACAAGCATGTGATGAGCTTGTGCTGGCTGCACGTGTGTGCACAAACCCCCCCTCCCTGCTGCGCTGTGACTTAGCTCCCTAAAGCTGGGGGGCAGCAGCATCAGGAGGTGCAGGAATAGCTGCAGTGTGTTTTCCCGAGGAGTGCAAGTGTGCTCCGAGGTGGCCGAGCCACAGGTAGTTGTCAGCTGGCTCTGATGCCATTCTGCTGTGCTGTGTAGCAGGCAGTGTGTGCACACACTGGGTGTTACTGACACTCGCTGTGGGAGTCAGTGAGCGGTCACAGCAGCTGAGGCTGATGCTTTACGTCCCACCATGAAGTGTTGTGGTCACTGGCAAGCTCTTCTCTGCAGCTGTGCACCGCTCCGTGCAGTGTGCTGTGTGGCAGCGGCTCTGGGAGGGCTTCCATCTGCTTACCCTCCTATTTTCTCTGACCTGCTCCCAAAGCACTCATGAAAGTGGGCTAGTCTAGTTCAGTGGCTGCTCCCTGTGACCAGGGAAAAAATGTAATTCTCATGGCATGCCGTGGGAGTATGTGGATGGTGTTGACCAACTCCTTTGAGGCTGTGAGAGAATGCTGCTCTCACCTCTTTGCTGTGTCTCAGAGCATCACCCCAACAGAAACACCTCCTTCACTGCCATCAGATGTATCACGGAATGGAGGTGGCCTCTGGTACCAGGAGAACTTGTGTGTTACCACAGTGGTCTGTGAAGTGGGATGTGCATGTCATGGATGACATGCCATGCACAAAATGATCTGTTGGGGTATAGGAGGAAAATACTAGACTTTTTTATTGACTTCTATCTCCTAAAAAAAAAAAAAAAGGCAGAGCTGACACTTCTAATAAGAGCTCTTCATTAGCCACATTAGACAATCCCTGCTTTTACCTTGTAATCAGATCTAATCAGTGATGTTTGAAGTCCAGCAATACTCAGTTCAATACCTCAAACATTTCACTGAAATTCATGATAAATTTGTAGAAGCATCTTTTGAGCTTTCTTCCTCAATAGCAAAAGATGAAATCACATACCATTGGGGAAGCATTTGTTCTTCCCACAGTGGTAAACAGCTAAAATAATACATGGAAGACAATATGGTGACAAACTAAAATGTGTTCCTTTGTCAGCACATAGTGTTGGGAGACACATAGACGACACTGAAGATGTGAAGAAACAAGTATTAGAACAAACAACGTGATGTGGGAAACTTGCTATGCAGTTTGGTGAAAGTACAGATGTTTCCAACATGGCACAGCTTAATGTACTTGCTAGTTTCTGGTTCAGTAGTGAAATATACTAAAAACTAAATTACTTGATAATATTTTTTTTAAATGTTCAAGTTTAATCACTAATGTAGTAGCTGCTTTGGTAATAAAATAAAAATGAATTCTAGTCTTAAGTTGCAGAAGTAGTGTCACATGAAATTCATTCATCACTGTTTGTAAGTAAGCTGTTGCTGCAAAGAAGTGAGGCCAAGAAATGCACAGAGTAATACAGGACTGTATATCAGTGTGGCTTATTTCCTTTAAACAGTAGAATCTCTGAATCTCTCTAACACTTAAAGAAGTGGTGGGGACTGACCTTGAACATCTTTTGTGCCACACAGAGGCTCACTGGTGGTCTCACAGGCAAAGTGCTTAAGAGTCATTGAAGTTAAAGATGATTTATACACTTGTTTTTGCAAAGATAAATGTTAGAAATTTGCAGATCTTTTCTGTTATGATAAGCATCTGTCAGTTTTATGCTACCTTGCAGGTATTTTTAAAATGGAAACAACACGTTTTGTCTGTCCCTTCAAGCTAAAGATGATGTTTTAACAACTGAAGAAGTAATGGCATCTGGTTCTAGAACAGATGTTTGGAAATGTTTCCAAGTCAGTGTGATTTTTTTTTTTTGTGTGTGCAGAAAATGTCACCTACAACTCTTATGTTTGTTACCTGTTTACAGTTACCTGTTTACTGTTACAGACCTGTAGTCTGTCCAAATATGTTTCATTGGGTTTGGAACCCATTTCTTAATAATTCTGTTTGTAAGAACAACTGGCTGACACCAAGGAAGATGTAAATATACTAGAGAATTACAAAAATAAATACAAATTGAGTAGGTGCAGCTAATGACGCACTTCTCTTTGGATCTACATATCTTTGTTAGCTTTGACAGCCATTAAAACCAGGTATTAAAGTAAATTTACCTTACAACCAGACCTTCCAGTCTATGTATCTGCATTAAATCAAGAATTAAAAAAAAAAAAATCAAGCATATTGTTCTTCCTAAAAATTAATATTTCTCTAGTGAGAACAAAGTTTTATGCAGTTCATGAAACTGAGCAGTGTTAACTTTTATTTTTCATTCTTCTGGTTTGTATTTTTGTGTTTTATAATGTACTATGTACAGCAGCGTGTATATAATTAAAAATATGTATGTTGGGGCTGTGTGCTAGATAAAATTCTTGCTATTAGGAGAGTGTGAGCAAAAGGGCTGGAGACTGCCTTGTTGTAGGCTGAAGTCCGGGTTCAAAGATCTGCCGTGAAGAGCCACCAGCTGCTGGGCAGCGCCATTTGGTATATCAGCAGTCAGCACCCTTGGGTTCAGGTGGTTGATTGGTACTATGCAGCGAGGTGTGCACAGCCTACATGGAACTGATCCAGGGGCAGGTGACTGAGGTGGCATCTCAGATGTGTTTGCCACCTTCTGGCTTCACAGGTAATACAGTCAAGAAGTTTTTTCCTCATTTTAACAGTCAGCTAGAGCTTGGCCACCTTGGAGAACACTTGTAACCCAGTTGCTGAGGAGAGAAGCATCAAGACCCATGATGTGAATTATTGAAGCTGCTGTGAACTGTAGTAGAAATAACACACACCACTGGGTCTTGCCCTAGGTCAAGCCAATCCAGACTGCAGCAGGCTGAGTGCCTTGTGATGTGCTTGCCCACCACCTTACCTCAAGATAAATTATTTGTGGTCCTGCTGTAACACCTTTGCATGTCCTCAGCTTGATGGCACGCTGGCTTCTGGCTAGGGTAGCCTGTCTGCAACGCATACAAGCGCAGGTCCTTGCCTTGCAGGCTGGGACCGGTGCTGTCAGCAGGGCTGTAACTTCCACCCTAAGCTCTTTTTAGCTTTGAGTTCCCATAGCTGTGTTTGACGCAGGTGTAACAACAGGTAGGCTTCGTGCTCTGTGCACCGTGGTCTTTCTTTAATTCCTTCATTAAATTGCCCCTGCTCCTGGGCTCCAGGGCTTTAGCAGCCACAGGCTAGCGCTTGGCAAAAGGGGTTTAAAGTAGTGTGCTGCTGCTGACCCTGAGTTCTTCCACCAGTAAACACGCTGTTTCCCAACTGTGTTAACTCATCCAAATGCATGGAGGTCTGCGTTAAAAGGAAAATAAGAACCCGTGAGTGGATTGGTATGTCCTTCCTACTGAGCTGGAGCACTGCTGCTATTTGGGGAACTAGTTCATGAATTGGAAGAAAAGAAGCAAGCTGCTTTAGCCTTCTCTTCTCACTAGCAGTTGTGCAGTCGCCATCTGTGCACTGAGGCTTTCAAAACCAGACTGGATAAAACCCTGATGAGCCTGAGCTGACCCTGCTTTGAGCAAGAAGTTGGACTACAGCCCTCCCAAGACCCCTTCCAACTTGAATTTTCCTGTGATCTCTGTCTCTGAGAATCGAAGCTCTCAAGTCCACTTGCACATGTATTTTTCCAGTTCTGGTAATAATGTTTCAGAGCATTGCAGCCACATGATATGCTTTCTTCCCTTGGCAAGGACTGGGTGAGATGAAAGTGGAAATAAGCCTTCACAGAATGTCCCCTTTCAGGTTTCCGTGAAAAGCAGTGCACTTCAACTCTAGGAAGAAATTTGTTCAGTCCGTGACACCTCACAAGCCTTATGGTGTGTGTTTTACTGACATAAATGCAAATTAGCTGTAGAAGGGAAAAGAAGAAGCAAAGATTAGAGAGATCAAGAGCCAGAGATTAATTTTTAGGGAAACTAGAAGTGGATGGGAGCCTTTTCTTTATTCAGGAAGGAAAAAATGTGTTTCTATACATGGAAAGCTACTGCCTCTGAAGTGGGTGGGAAGAGTTTTTTCTTTTATAAAAGATGATTTGGAAACAAGTCTCTCTTTAAATATTCAGCCTGAGGCATACCCAATTTGAAAGCTGTATCTTCCATATATAAGCATGTGTGTGTGTTTAAACTGGGGCCCTTGATTTGTATGAGAAAAATCTTAGCATAGGTAAGGCATGAGTTGTTACTGTCTTAACATAACTGTTTTTACAAAATACCTTCATCTGTTTACCTTAACCAGCTACCAAGAAAGCATATAACTTTATACTTTACTTGGAAGTTAATTCTGAGTAAGAGCCACGCTTTCTTGCTAAATCCCATGTGGCGGTACCATGCGCTCTGTGATTTTTCTGAAGCTTTTTGGGAACTGAGTTGAATTAAAAATGTATGTTATGCTGCAAAGGTCTTTCTGCGCTGATAGCTGAGGAGCGGAGCAGAGTTGGTGGGATTTATGGCCTCAGGACTGGAGGGTTTGTCAGTAGTGCTGTCCACACGCAGCTGCAACTTGAGGAAACCTGCGGTTGTTGGGGCTTTGCACTGTGGGAACTGAACCAGTGGCTGCAGGAATAAGGAGTTCTTATTCTTCTGTTCTTTGTTTTGTCTGCTGGATTTGCAGTCTGCTTGCTCTGATTTTTCTTCTCGTGTTTCTGTGGTAGGGACGAGCAGCCTTGTTCAGGTTCCGTAGAGGATCTTGCATGCTGGTGGCATCAGGTCAGCACAGACAGTATGAGCAGAAAGCACTATGACTAATTTCGCATCATGTGGGTCAGTTTTCCCTCTTGCCCTTTACAAGTGGAAAAATGTTTGCAATGTAGCATACTATCTCCTTTTAATGCATCATATATTGCTCTCTATTTACTGTGGCAAGGAATTTTATTACCCTGTCTCTGATCGACCCCACCTCTGTTTTTCTGCCTGCATGGATGGCATGTTTGTTGTCAGCACTCGGTGCTGGCAGAGGCTGCTTGTTTTCCTCCCCCACATCAGAGCTTAGAGATAGTAGCTCCTTGCAGTGGGCTGTAGCATGCATGTAAATGGCTTTTATCAGCCTGTTCTCTCTGTGTGACATCTCCCACGATAACCGCCCCCATGCAGGCTGTGCTAGGATGGCTCTTGCAGCCTGATTAGATGCTGCATGAATGTCAGTGGGTTGTACTGGGCTTCTTTCAGGGTCCTTATCCCTAATTTGTGCTTCGTGGGACGGTGCCTCTGAAATGCAACTCCTTTTTTTTTTTTTCTAATTTGTTTTCTGTTAAGGGGAATGGCTGGGTATTCAGAGGTAGATAAAACTGAGATGCATCTGAGAAGAATAAGTTGATGTAATGTTTTCTCTGCTGAATGTTTTCTCTTTTTGTATAGAGAGTTAATTTCCTCTTTTCCCCTTCATTACATAGCGACAGGGTAAGGAAATAGGAGTTTGAAATACGGGGAGGGGGAACCCCATGATGTAAAGCCGTAGACTTCAGAAATGGATTGGAAGACAAAATCTGTGGGATGCTGCTTCTCCAACACAAGATGGATGTCCGTAGAAAAGAGACACCACAGAATGGGTGCTAGTGAAGAACAGCAAAATAATTATTGTCCCCCAAATGCTGTCAGTTTGAAGTAGATTTAAAAAGTAGATTTAGCTTAGATATAAGGAAGGAATTTTTTACTGTGAGGGTGATGAGGCACTGTAACAGGTGGTGAATGAGAGAAGCTGTGGATGTCCAACCCCTGGAGGTGTTTAAGACTAGGCTGGATGGGGCTTTGGGCAGCCTGGGCTGGTGGGAGGTGTCTCTGCCCATGGTAGGGGGTTGAAATTAGGTGATCTTTAAGGACTCTTCCAACCCTAACCGTTCTGTGATTTTGTAAATCTACTTCCCCTGCTCTGCTCTGGTCAGGATTTTCAAAAGTGCAAGGTACAGATGAGTGTTTCCACTAGATGGGTTCTTCTGGAGTGGGCTGTGCACCCCTGAATTGGGAGAGGGCAGTGGGGAACCACCTCCTGAACTTATATCTGTGGGGTATCTTCTCTTCTGCACCCACTGAACTGACTGCTCACGTCTGGCTCAATTGCAAAGCATGAGATAAGGAAACTCATAGTGCAGTTACCAAGGGGACAAAACAGAAACTGAATGTGGGAAGTAAACAACGCTGAGGCTGCCTAGGAACCTCAGGCTCCACAGCTCGAGTGCTCCTACCACAGCGTTCACCGCGGGGTAGTCCCCATGGCCTCCTCACAGCGGTTTGCCACAAGACTCCCAAAACGAGCTGTGCTGAGGTGCTCAGGGCTGTGTGAGACAAGGAGAGTGTGTGGTTCCTGGTGTACGTGTTGTAGCTCCGCGTGTGGGGCAGAGGCCTTTGCTGCATGCTGCAGTGGTCCAAATTGCTTCTCTGGAGAGCCTGGAAGGCAGCTCGTCTTTCATACCTCCATGGATTTGTGTCAGGAAGGCCAGGAGTTTGTATTACAAGATTTTTATTATTATTAGGGAGTGTTATACATAAAACTTATTGGGAAACGTGTATGGAACAGTTTACGACCTGCGTGGGCTACTGGGCATCCCTGCAGTTGCTTTGATGTAGAAGGCCTGAGCTGCCAAACAGTGATGTGTTGTGGAGATGCGCTGTGGCATAAGTATATGAGAATCTATGTAGATCAAAGTAAAAAGTGTGCAGATAAGCAGCCTCTCCAAGTAGACCTAGATATATAGAGGATATAGTAGTAGGATGCTAGACAAAGATCAAATAATAAAGAGTTCTGCTGTAGGGGCATTAGCTGTGGGTCTCCAATTAACATGATGTATATTTATGAGAGGGGTTGGTTGGTGACACAAGGAACAGTTTGAGTAGTACAAAAAACAATTACTTTTTTCTTTGGAAAGGAGGGTGATCGTGTAGTTGAAGAGTCTCTTATGTCTTGTCAAGAGCTTGCTGTGTGTCCGTGTGCAATCTGCATGTGCTTAGACTTTCCACAAGAGGCTTCAGATTTTCCAACTCCGTTTTATCTTTTTCCAAGTTTGTTCCTCAAAACTGCTGCCATTGAAGGCTTCACTTGGAATAGTGGACACTTAGAAACCCTCAAATCCAGTGCCAGGGTGTTTCTGAAATAGCACTTGTGTTGAAGCACCCAAAATCTATAGCCATTTTTGGAAATACAGGCCATAATTTCTCTGTTTGCTTGTCCCTGCCAGGGGGACTGTATGTCCTTTCTTCATAAAATCTTTGAAAGGCACCGTAGAAGCATGCAGTGGTACCATAGCTTAGAGCAGCATGACAAAAAATGCCTTGCATGTGTAGGAATTTTATTTTCTTGGTGTCTTTTCCTAAAAGTCCCTAAAACTAGGGAGAAGCCTACCTATGGAAAAGCCTTCCTATCAGCTGGTAAACAAAAGTATAGCATGGCTCTGCTGCTGTTGGGGGCTGCAGTTCAGGAAGGTGCTGCTATTTTGCAGGTCTGTCGCTGGAGCGCTCGACCAACTCAATCGCCTCACGCGCTCGCCTGTGTGAGAGGGAGGAGGAGGTCATGGCTTGTTTCGAGACTGCGTGTGTCGTTGCCCAAGTGTACTTGCAGGAGCTTGAAAAGGTAAGAAGTGTGCTCAGGGTGTTACCTGGTGACCTGGGTGGGACATAGAGGGATTTTGACAGCAGAACTGGTGGCGGAAAGGTCAAGTGATAGACGAGGAACATGAGAACAAGCCTGAAAGAATGAAGTGCCTTAGCATTTCTGTGGGCTGAGTTTTTCAGTATAAGCAGTTGCAAAACAGCTGTTTATCTGGTCTCTGCCAGTTTCTTCTGAGCATGACGTGTGGAAACCAGTTTTGCCTGCGGTAAAGCTTTGAATACTTCAGATATGCTTGAGTCTTTATCTCAAGTTTAGCTCTTACTAAGGAGGGATGACAGGCTTTGCATAGCAAGCACCACCATGAAGGAACCCGAGATGTTTTACGTATCTGCAATGTAAGTGATACACAGCACTGGATATCGAGATCCCTCATGAGCTCAAAGTAACCTTTTGGGTCGACGATAGCAGTTTAATTGCTCGTGCTTCGCCTTTTCCAGGTGAAACTGGAGGAACCTGGATCAGTATCAATTAACTGCTTAGTCAGTGGTTGGCTAGGATGCTGGGTACTGTGAGCTCTGCACTGAGCTGTAATCCATGCCACTGATTTACTGGGCACATGCTTAGAGATCTCTGTATCTGCTGCTTTGCCTGCTTGCATTTAGCAGGGGCACACCGTAAGTTTTCACACCCTGTCCTCTGCCACGCATTATGCTTGACACGAGCATCACTGAGGCAATGAATGTTGCCTATTGTTCTGTAACTTAACTGCCTTTTACCCTCTGACCTGATATTTCTGCTCTTCTCAGTGGCAACGGTGTGTTTGTTCCAGATTTTATTTTAAATTGCATTAAAACAAGAAAAATAAGCTTGGGACGCACACAAAAATCCATGAGGAAAGCCAGATAACAATTTATTTGGTCTGTTTTTTGTAAGGAAAAAGCTACTTGTCTTTATATTTAAAATTAAGTACTGCCCTCTCCTTGCAGAAGGACCAGTTCCTGCCAGTACTGGGCACTGTAAATGTTTTTACTGACAATTTGTGTATGCCAAGAAGAAAAAGAGTTTGAATATCAATTCATTCATCTTCTGGACTCAGAGGGATGCAGGATTCATATACTCAAAGTCCATAGGTCCTTTTCATTCCTGTTTTGGAGCGTCTACATAGTGCAGCTTACAGCAATGAAAGCTGTTTGTTAGCCCTACTGGAAGAGACAGTTTCTAAGGAAGCCAAAGCAAGAGGGGTTTGGTAAGGCTAGAAGAGCAAAGACTAAAATTCTTCCATTGATACTCCTTAGAGTTTACTAACTCTTACAAATATTTACATTATATTAAGCTGGATATACTCACTTAAACATTGTGTTTATATTTCTGTGCAAGCTGCTGGATCTGTGTGGTTGGAGTAATATTTCTGAAGCCCTCGATATTAATGTGTAGCTTTCCACTTTATTAAAAGTGTAAAGTAGTAAGGGGTGGTGCTTCAAAACTCACATTGCACACGGGATGTTTCATGGAAGTCACTGTATAGTTCATTTTAAAGTTGACTTCGGAAGGTTTTTTGAATAGCTGATGAAAGTAAGATTTCAAGTCCTCTGAGGAGGAATCTGAAGGTTGAAGACAGTAACATTTTGTTACTGGCAATATCTCTGGCTCATGAGGAAATGGCTCGTTCAAAGAGTTGTCTGTAATCCCACTGGTTTCTTTCCTTGCAGACCTTAAACAGCACACATTCAAGGAGTATAAAGGGCAGCAACATGACGTACTCTGAGTTTGAACTGTCCTACTTCCTGGAAGCAGCTCTACAGAGTGCCTACGTGACTCATTTAAAGAAGGGGTAGGTGGATGCAGATGTTAATAAAAATAGATAGTACTGCATGTTTTGTCTCAGAACAGATGAAAGCTTCTTTCTTCATATGTTCTGTTGTGACTTTTTTTTTCTGCTGCTGGCTCGCTTCAGGTTTTCTTTGTGGTCTCCCTTCCCCACACCCTATCCTAATTCTCAGTTTTCCGGACCCACAAGTAGGGTGGAGTAGAACAGTTTTGTTGTCTTGACTCAGCTTTGCTCCCTGTGGAGATGAGGGGAGTCTGACCATAGAGAGTGAGTGGAATTTAAACACTGCTGAGTTTTTTTTAGATGCTCAGCCACAAGACCTGGTTTAGAGCTCAGTCAAGTCTTAAGGGTTGTTTCTTTTTATTTTTTTAAGGTCTTAATGTCCTGATCAAAACCCCAATTCTGTGTGGTTTTACCAGAGACAGTGCCCACCCTCCAAAGCTGTAGAAGAGGGCATGGTGACCCCTAAAATAGGCAGTATCTTCAAACTCCATTTACTTGATGGGAGGATTGCCATGTGGGGACAATCTGTTCACCACTTGTAAACAACACTTGTAAGAGTTCTTCCTTCCCTGCTCCTGTGTTTGTAGCATATTATCACATTTGTTTTTAAGGAATCACATACTGAATTTCTCACTGCTCTGTGTAGTATCACTGGTCAAACTTCTTTAAACTTCCTTAAGCAAACCACCTTTTCAAAGTATTTCATCTTGGTTGTGTTTTTTTGTTTTTTTTTTTTACCTTCACTCCTAAAGAAATTTTATCTCCTTTTCTTCACTCTGAAGGAAGAGTGGAATGGAGAAGGAAGAGGAAAATAAAAAATATGTGAAGAAGGAAGAGAAAGAAAACTAGGGAGGGAAATAGCAAAAAAAAAAAAAAAAAAAAAAAAAAAAAAAAAAAAAAAAAAAACAAAACAAAAAAACAGCTTCGATTCTTCTGTAGAAAAAAAAAAAGATACCTCTCCTCTCTGTTTGAGGAAGGACAGTTTCTGTTCAGGTTTTTCTTACATTTTTTCCCCCAGTAACTATTTAAATGCAGCTGTGATATGAATATCCTATACTATGAGTATCCTTGGTGTTCTACATTGTTTCATGTGAAGTCAGGGTTAAAAACCTGCATGTACAGTGAAGTTGTACTTGCAAGCATGTCCATGGTAGGTGCCTTCAGGTAAGTCTTGTTTAACCCAAAGGCTTTATTCACAAGCCCAGATGTCATGGAATGACCCGTGTAGTCAACTGAGTATGAGTCTATGTGTAAAGAAGTACGAGGTTATAAGTATAAGGCATAGTCTTAGCATCATCTCAGTAATCTGGGAGAGGTACGTGGTTTTCCCATGTGAGGTGGTGGTTGTCCAGCTGTAGCACAAAGAGTAGGCTTTATTAGTCCTTTACTGGTTTGGTGGCGAACAAAAGCTCAGGTCTTGCCAGTAAGCTCATTAACTATGTAATAAAATAAAATCTCATTTAGAACATATGGCACTGATGTCCTCTAGGCACCTTTTGAATAACGAACTCACTCGTGTTCCTTTTATTCAGCAGCATTTTAAATTCAGTATTCATCAGTTCAGTATATCCAGTGGGTTGTTTCAGCTGTTACTGGGAGCCCTACTTGCTCCCTTCCCACGTTATTTTAATGATAGCCTTTAAAAAAAAAAAAACTTCTAGAAAACAATTTGGAAACAAAATATGTGTGTGAATCAAGAACTGCTTTGATTATAAGCTGAATTGCTGCACGAGCAGCGAAATGTTCTCTGTGGCTGTCTCCTGATGGAAGAACAGCCTTGGAGCTGGTTTGGCTGTGGCAGGAACAAAGCTCCATTTGCTTTGCACTTCGTCAGTGCAAATCAGAGGCAAGATCCAGTGAAATTAAAGGGCCAATGGGAAAATAAGACAAACAGGAATCCCCAGATTGTTTCTGTACCTTCTGCTTGTGTTAGTGTGCATTTTCTGCCACGAGAGGGCATAAGCAGCATTGGGATGTATTAAGGAAGGGGGGTTGGGTGAGGGGAGAAGGTTTTTCCTGTATGTAATGAATCTCTCCACCCAATATCCAGAGGCTCAAAGAAATGTTGTTGGTTTCAGCTTGTCCAAGTAGGAAATAGGCCTTTGATCTCCCAGGCTGATGGGGGATAGGTCCTAGGAAAGGAGGTCCTTTCCCAGTGGCCCTTGTGTAGAGAATGAATAGCAAATGCTTTATTTCCTTTAGGAGGGCTGACGTCTCCTCGGCCAGGTGAGCTGAGAGATGGGAGAGGTGTTGTCCTGCTTGTGTTTGTTCCTGCTGCCAACATCCTGGAGTATGATCAGGGATGCCCTTCCCTCTTGTAGTGTGTGGTGCTGAAAAGAAGGCACCTCCCTCGCTCATGCGCACCCCTACAAAGCAAAGGTGCGTGCTGTAAGGACCAGCAAGTTCTGCAGCTGTGCCAGCCTCGATGCTGTTAAGAGATATTTACTTAAACAACACTGCGTTGCTGAAAGCACACTTCTGCAGTTTGCCCTTCTGCATCCCGAGGAAGCTTTCTTCTGTTTGTTCGGCGTTGATGCTGTGGATACAGAAGATAGGCAGGCAGACGTTGTACTGTAGTATGCAGCCTGTTGCCTTTCATGTTAGCGTTTGCTTCTGATTTTCTGAGTGACTTCTCTGTGAAGGTTAGGCTCATCCTTGACTGCCTTTAGTTCGTATTGAATCATAGAATCATAGAATATCCTGAGTTGGAAGGGAATGGGTATTATTATTTTATAGTGCTGCAGGGGCTTGGTCTAAATGCTCTTATTTGCTTAGAGCAAATAGGCTTCACCTGTGCAGCATAATGGTTATTTCTATGCTGCTCTTTTAATGACATTTGAAGTTTGTGTGGAGTAGCAAAGGCAAAATAAATAAAAATGTCAGGGCTTTCCAGAGGATGCTGTTGGTTTTGGAAGCTCTAGACGCTTCTGAAGAAAAAGATTTTCTGAAAAAATAAGCATTAAACACTCAGTAAAAATCTGATTTCCTTATGAGCCTTCAAGTCAGGGACCTGAATTACTTCAGAAAACCCTGATGAAATTGCCTATGAGGGCAAGCTTACACAGTTCTTTTCTTCCTTCCTCCTGTCATATTTTTTTAGCGCTCTCAGTTCCCTTTTTGAAATTTTACAGGCTTCTGTTGAAAGGCACTTTGAAAGAGGAACTTCATGTATGTGTTATTTTTACAGTGGAATCTAATCTAGAAAGGTAGGACAGTCTCTGCCAGAATACTAATCTTTTCTGAAGAATTTATATGGGCTTGCTTGCCCTTCATCCCCTCCTCAGTCCTCCCAGTCTAGCACCTAGTAAAGGTAGTTATTAATTTTGAGTCTTCCTGTCTACTGGATGAAACTAGATAAATGCTAAGCTTTTATTGTTGTTTTGGTGGTCTTTTTTTTGGTCATACTTACTAGGGTGCCACTGGGAAAATGTTGTGTTCTTTGTTGTAGTTACTCATCTTGCATCTTTCATAAGAATCCAGGGTTGTTGTCTGTGGGTGCTTTTTATGCCTCTGCATGAACCGCTGTTGAAGGAGAGAGTATGAATTTTTAGAAACCTGTGAGAGATGCAAAAGGAGCTGTGCAGAGGCAACAGTGTTGCTGCTGTTTGTGTGCTTTCCCCCAGAGAGTTGGCTCTGCAAATTGCCATGCGGTCATCTGAAGATGATCTCTTCCACCTGTTAGTGCCTAGGTTTTTACAGTTAATGAGTGGGGATGAGAACACGATCTTCTGATGCTTACTTTTGGGTCCTCTTTGGCTTAGTATCTGTATTTCTTTCCCATCAATTTGCACAGAAAACAGTGTATTTCTTCATGGTCTTATCTTAAAATTTTGTGTAGTAGTAGTCAAACAATATGACATAAATGTGGTGTGACTAATTAGTAGTTTGGTAATTAATTACCCTTTATAAGGGGGGGTACCTGTGGGGGGAAAAAAAAGTATTTTCATGCCAAGCTGGACTGAGCCACTCATGATGTTGTCTGTCACAGTTTGTACTCATGATTTTCTGTTCCTCTATATTAAATTAAATGTAATTGAATCCTAAACCACATTTCATCATGGCTTTTAAAATACTTCTCTTGCTACCTTTGTGGTTAAAACCAAGGCAGTTCATTTAATGACCACGTGCTTTTTTCTTCCTGTTCCTCCTCACTTCTTTCTCTGGCATTTCAGCAGTGCAGCAGGGGCCTATGGGGTCTTTCAGCTTGTGTAATTTCCATGACCTAATGTTCACTTCTGATGCCCTGACTTGAGCCACCAGTACCTTGGATTTCCAGGTAGTCTTCTGTCCCAATCTTGGGGGAGCTCAGAATTGCTTAATTCCTGATCTAGACAAGATCAAACGGATTCACCGTGGATTGCCAAGGGTTTTGTGTTTACATCCTCATCTGCTTATCAACACATGCTTATTTCTGTTCAAAGATCTGCTTTTATTTTTGCTTTCTTCAGGTTCTATTTTCAGAAACCTCATCAACTGCACGTTTAATATATGAAGGGCATCTGTTAATGTGGAACAGTAAGTCCATTGTAATCATGAGTAGCATTCATACGCTCAAAATGAAGTGTGTCTGTGCTCTTTGGCCTTCCAGTGCCTTGGAGCACTGAGTGGAAAGGCAAACTCCTGCAGCGGGGTGTGTTTGCCAGCTGCTGGCAGGTGTACTGTCTCCTGTGACAGCTCAATAATGTTCAATAACGTTCAAAACATACGGGCTGCCAAAGCAAATCCTCGGTCCTGTGGAACTGGTATTGCTGTCAGATGCTTTGCATGTTTCTAACTTAAGAGCTCAGGGCCCGGAGCGAGTGCCCTCTGGGAGAGCCTGAGCACACAAGAGCCTGTCAGGGAGGCGCTGGGTGCTCCTCCTGCCTGCCTTGTGCTGAAGGTGGTCTAGGTGTTTGGCCTGTGGTTCATGTTCAACCCTGACTACTTGCAGAAGGGCAGCAGCTTGCTGTTGATTCTTCTGTTCACCTCAGTGGTTCATAATCCTTCCTTTTCCTCTCCCCGTCCTTCTGGAGCACAGTGGTTCTCCTATGAAGTGTTGACTTGGTTTATGGCCTTGTCTAAAAAGCAGAACTGAAATGGTTCTCCAGTGTCCTGGGAAGAAAATGGTCTTTTTTAGCACATTCTCTAGTTTGTTGTTGTTTTTTTTTTTTTTGGTCTTTAAGTATATGCCAAATGTGGCGTTAACTGGCTTTGCAAATAGCCACGATCTTTCTGTTGCTAGTGAATGGATCCATTGTCACTTGGAGAAAAAAAAATACTGTTATCATAACAAGAAATCAGAATGTGCATTTCTGAAAATGTTGTGGAGTTGTTGTACAGCACAACTCTTCTTCCCAGCCTCTTGGGGAGCCCAAGGAAGTACAGGACGTGCCAGCACTCATTAAGTAACTGAGGGGAGCCACTGGGCAGATGCTCTTTGTTCAGTTGGGGGAATTGCTTGTTTTGGAGTATTTGGCAATAAACAGTCTGTGAATAGTTCTGTTGACTTTGGTGTGACTACTCATGTGTGTAAATACCACCATGTGCCTAATTGCTTTCCTCAGCTTAAGGTCCAGAACTGCATACCTGTGTGTATATTCTTTTCTAAACCCACAAAAGTGCACCAGGTGTCTTGGCCATGTAAGTGAAGTGCTTGCTGAAGTGTTAAAGTCCAGCTTAGAAAAATTCCCTCAAGAATTTTTTCCTGGGTAAATTATGAGTGCGTCTTTTAACTAGGAGAAAGTGGAAGGGGAAAAAAAAAAAAGCATCGGACTTTCTCCAGAGGAGTGGATCACCAGTGTCTTTTTTATCTTGCTGTACTTGGATGCTTGTCTGTAGGTTACCACCAGTCAGGTAATGATGAGAATTCTCTACTCCAAGTTTAGAGTTTTGAGATGAGTCTTGGTTGGAATAAAGACTGTACATCTGCATCGTGACTTGTAATTCTTTGGGTAGCTTCCACCTTTGATGGAAGTGAGCTAGACTATTCTGGAGTTACTGTGGTGTTAGGGCTTTGTTCTTAACCTGGAAGAGCCTTACAAGCTGCCAGTGTGCTAACTAGTATGTCTAGTGTATAACCACTCCTCTCTCCATCTCTTGTAGTGCTCAGACGCAGGGTTAAGGTACCATTTGGCAACTAGACTGCTTTAATTGCTCATCGTGTACACAGAATGTGATTTATTTCTTTCAGCCTAACCCACTTTCATTGTAGGTTAAGCTGTGCTTGCAGACAGTTCCTGCAACTTTAGGTGCCCAATTGTAAACTGTTTCAACCCCTGTAATTTCATCATGTGTTTGGACCATCAGACCCCAGGCATTTAAGCACCACCTAAAAGGAATCGTCACGTAAAAGCACCCCGTCAGCTCACTATAATTCAAACCAGTGCAGTCTGTGTGTACGAAGAGGAGATGTGGATGCTTTTAAGAAGAAGCATCTGCTTTATAAATATGAACTATGAAAAGCTTCCAAATGTCCCCTCTGTTCCTCAAATGTGAATGTGATCTTCTCCTAGGAAGCCATCTGGAGTAGGCATGCTACAGTCGCTGCCTCTCTCGGTGCCATTGTCCTGTCTGCCTCGGAGTGACTCGTCTCGCTTCTGCACGCTCAGTGGTGGTTTTGTTGGCTTGCTCGAATGCCAAGTCTGTTGCCCAGCTTTGGTGCGCCATGAAAATATTTCCTGTCTAATGTGCTCATTTTCTTTTTTTTTTAATGATTTTTTTTTCCTGCTCTCCCCTTAGCAATATTGTGAAAGGAATGAGGAGTCTGCGAGAAATACTACGGACTGTGGAAACGAAAGCTACTCAGACCTTCAAAATGGTAAGGGGAGTGAGTGGGAGCTGGGAAGGTGGGGGTCATCTGCTGTGATGGATTTCTCTCTGTTCCTTAACCATGGCGTTTGGACAAATTTTTCCTCGGTTGATTGCTTGTTGTTGTGTTTGTTTTTTTAATACTTCTGGGAGCGATGTGTCTAGTGATGCACTTAATTCAGAGAGCTATCCAGTTGAAACCTCTGAGCCTTCAGCTCTGGGCATATGGGATACTTTTATCTATTTTTTTTTCAGTGCATTTTCTAACTCTGGTATAAATGGAGATGTATGGAGCTTGATAGTGCTGTCCCAGGTGATAATGCCTTGCTTTCTTGCTTGCTTTTCAGTGTGTCCATGTGTACCTCTTCACTTTTGCATGTAGCAACATAAAGTACTTCTGGTGCTTGCAACAAACAGGGCTTTTTTTAGGTTCAAGTGCTTCAGTGTTCCTGTAAAACTCTTTTCAATACAGTGTAGCACAGAGTGATTTTTCTTTTGTATTTGCATTCTGCTTCCTGTTCTGAGTGCTTCTGGTAAAGAAATCATGGAGAAACTTATTTGTGTCTCTTTAACTGTGTAGTTTAACTTAGATGGTCCTTCCTTACCTCCACTTGAAGAGATCTTGTCCTGAGGTTACTCAGGATGTGACAAGATCAACAGCAAGGAGAAGAGTAGTCTTGAGAACATGAATGAAAATTCTGCAGCCTGAAAAGTGTTGGCACAGATCTGAACTAAATATGAAACAAGTTTAGCCATCTTTATGTTTTGTGTAATTCCAGAGAAGTTTGAAGAAGAGGTGGACATGGTTTTGCTTAGCATTTTGAAGATGGAGAGTGCTGGGTTCCAATGGATGGACTGATCTGTGTCTCTATTTCATATGCAAATGCAGAAATACAATGAAAGCATGAGCAGAAGGGGCAACCTGGGTAAATTTTTTGCCTAGGTTTCTCACATTTATATGTTTTGGAACTTCTGTTCTTGAAATGAATCTTCTTGTTGTCCAGGGATCACCTATGCCTAGTGGAGAATACACATGCACATGGAATAACGTGCAGGGAATTAGAAGAGGTGACTTAAATAATTGTCACACTCAAACGGTCGTATCCTTTCCCAGATTGAGATCAGGACTCAGGGGATTTTCTTGCTCATCTGTTTTATCGTTCTGCTGAAATGAGTGTAACCATCTGCTGTTCCTGTACCATGGCAGAATGTGGCACTTGAATGCTCCTGTCCCTACGCAGCTGGGGAGAGCTATCCAACACCCCTGGAGGGTTTACTCCTAAGGGGAAACTTGAAGGTGTTCCTCCAGTAGTTTTTCCTGGGACTTCTATTTTACTGGAAGTTGTGTTTTCATTTTCTTTTTTTTTAAAGAGCTGTCAAGAGGGCAAAGGGAGGAACGTGCTTAATTAAACAAGTTTTTCAAGCATGAAAGTGAAACACGCAATTTTCTTCTTCCTAATTTGTGGGATCGCAGTGTTCTCCAAGCATAATGATGCTTTTTTTAGCCAAAGGCAGTAATAACATAAATCACAGTCTTGGCCTGTTCTGGTTTGTTTGGTCTTATTCAAAACAAGAGTGAAGCTAATTTACACAGCTACTGTACTGTATGTTAAAATCGAAGGCATTGCGAGTGTTTGGTTCTTGCTTTTTGAAAGGCTTATCACAAACTGTACTCCTACTTTTGTGTGAAACAGTAAAGATCTTTCTGTTGCTGGCATAATATTCTTCCCTCCCCTCTAATGCTGTAGGAAAAAAAATACAGGAGAGTTGGCTCCTTAGGGTAAAACTGACTAAATAATTACACACCGAGATGGTAAAATGATACTGGCTAATGTCACGGTGCCCTAGGCCATTTTGCTCATGGTTAGTTGCTATAAAAAGCATAGGAAAGCATCGTTAGATACAGAAGGCTTTTTGTAACTTGTCACTAGAAGCACTGGGAAGGTCTTGAGGTTTCCAGGGGGTTGTATGTGACAATATTTCTTTGAGGCATTACCATACATTCAAAGCAGCTTGCCGTTTGCTAGGTGTAGCTATAAAACCTCCCTTTCTGGTGCTGAAGAGGCAGAGAGAGCACACATGCTAGTGTGGCTGCATTTTAGGCTAACTCAGTGACTGTGTGTGTGCTCAGGTAGGTGACAATAAAGAATCTTGTATTAAAAAAGGGTTATTAAAAAACCTTTTAAACCCTATTTACCATTTTTATTATTTTTTTTCTGCATCTGATGACCTGAATTTTCTTTAACCTCAATGTGGTTTGTGTGGTCCTACAGATGTCACACCTTAAGTGTCAGTGGTTCAGTTTATCAATTGTACCTACCCTGGTATTTCAGAGAGTGCCTCTTGGCATCCTCGTACCTTATCATAACGCATGAATCGCACATAAAATCCATATGCAGTAGTCAAAGAAGTTCAAAAATATTTGCAGGCAGTAGGACAGAGGGGCTGAAACTTCATTCTGCCTCTGTGCTGTGCTATGTTTGTTCTGCAGCGTAGAGTAGTGCGCTGCTGAGAATTCCCAGCAGATAGCCTCTGCTTTGATTTCCCTCTGCTTGTTTGCATGTTGCTCTGTTTACAATGCAAAAAGCTAGAGATTTATTATGTGAGTCTAAACAGAGACAAATGCCAAGGATAGCTTTGCAAAATCAACTTAGCTTGTTGTCTTTTGGGCCCAGCTTGCCAGCTATGGATAGGAACTGGAAAGCTTAAGGGCACTCAATAGTCAGAAAGGGCATGTGATGTTGTTGTTTCAACATAAAATTCTAACCCTCTTCTCTCTTTCCTCTATTTATTATAACAACAACAACAAAAAACACAGAAGTAATACAGAGAAGTTGTAAAAAGCTGTGGTTGGAGACACATTAACAGCTACAGGGCTGTGCTTTTAAACCTGAGGCAGAAGTCATCTCTGGGCTGTGACTTGCATCCAAAGTTTTGAGGCTGAGAAAGCAATGGAGTGTCATCATACTCTGAAATAGAAACACTTGTGAGATTGTCTCAAAAGTCCAGGTGGCAATCAGCTGGTTTCATTCACTAATGTGTCCCTTCCTGTCAGGTTGTTTTTTAACTATTGCATTGCAGCAAGACCATGTAAATGCAGAAGGGTGGGCTTTTTGGAGGAGAGAAGCAACAGCCACTGTGGCAGACTTTGTAGCAGCAGCTTTAGCTACTCTGAAAAGAGGTACTGTAATGTATATTTGTATCAGGATGTCTGCTTCCCAAGGTGAGACGTAGGGAGGGATATTTTGTGTGTGTGCATGTGTTTGAGAAGGCTTCACTTGATGCATCTTTCTCCGTACTGTTCACTGATCTCTAGACCGCAGCCAAGCAGCTAGCCCAAGTACTTCTCCACTCCTTAAGCGAAGACTGTTACTGGAGCCCTTTATCTGATCCTCTTCCTGAGTTGATGAACAAGGAAGATCAGTCTTACGTTAGCAATCTTCTTTGTCGGAAGCCCGAGCTATACACAGAAGAGAAGTAAGCGTTCTTTTTTTATTTTGGGTTATTGACAGAAGGAAGGAGAGTGTTTGAATGCTCTTCAGTACTGCTAATTATGTCACTGATTGATGTGCTAGTTTTGTGTGTTCTTGGTTTTGACTTCTCATCAAAAGGCCTGCTGGGAAGAATAAAGCATTAAACCTTGAGTGTTTTGATGTTTTTTCCCCCCAGGAAGGAAGAAAATCCAACCAAATAGCTGTCTTTGCTATGAAATAGAAATAATCTATTTATAGTTCAGAATAGCTCATCGAGGATATGTTTCAGAGCTTTTAATTGTGTGAACCTGAAAAAGCAGGTATTACCTAGCGAATGAATTATGTATGAAATGTTTCAAGTTACTGCTCTTCTTGTGAAATGAGAAAGAGAGGCGGATAGGATAATTCTTGACCTTCCTCAGAAAATTGTGTTCTGTCTTTCAGCGTTTACTGCCCTCGGGACAACGTAGAAGAAGCTCTTCTTCTCCTCTTAATCAGTGAATCCATGGTAAGCCAAAAATGAGTTTGTAATATTAACAGCAAAAAAGGAATATTTCCACGTCGAGTCCTCTGGTTGGTTTTGTTTACAGAATCTTCCCTACATAAGCAAAGATTCTTCTCATGAACAGGAAATGCTATTTCTTTCTCTTGGTGACACCACTTTTATTTGATGGAACTTCAGTGAAGGATTTGGGGAATTGTTAAAAGGAAATAACCTGCATTCACCATAGCTGTGTGCAGTTTCTGACATCGAGGTACGTTGCCAGCAGGCAGATGTTTCCATTCAGATCATCTGTGTGGATTTATGGATCAAGAATGAGAGGAACTGGGAGCCTTGGGTAAATCCACATGTGATGGAGCCTGCCGTTTGGCATTTGCAAGATAGAACAGAACAACCTGCATATGTATCTTAGTCTGTAGGGGTAGTGTTTTAGCTACTTCAGTCCTGAGTGGTCTTTGGCAGTGTCTGATGCTCATGGTTCAGGGGTTTGTCACTTGTAGATGTGACATCCATAATGAAATACACGGGAATTGTTAGATTTATTTATAGCATCAGTGTTGGTGGGGAAAAACAACTGTATGGAAAACTGCAAGGTAACATTTAATCATGTCCATGTTCTGAGAAGATGCAAACTGAGAAAATCAGTAAGGAGTGGTGTTTTTTTTGGTTTTTTTTTGTTTGTTTGTGTTTTTTTTAAGCAGTGTAAAGAATGTTACTTTGCTTTAAATACTGGATGGTTGCTTGTCACTTAAAGTGAGGTTTGGAAACCTCAGAGCTTCAGTGACACTCTTAGGAACTTACAGATGAGGTGAAACGAAATACTATGGGAACTTTGGTTTGGTTTCTTGTCTTTCTTCAGTTTTTCTATGTCTTTCTTCTACCTCAAGTCTCTCCCCTTTCTTGCAAAATTCTTAACACACCATCATAATATTGTTTGCTTTTAGAATATGGGGCAAAAATTAGGAGTTAGAACCACTGCAAAATACTGAAATGACTTAAAATATTACGTGAGCAGTATAACACCAAAGACTTTTTGGTGATTTCTAATTTAAATCTCTGCAGTATATCTGTATTGTGTTTTCAAGGCCCTTTTGTAATTAGAACTGGAGCCTCCTGGAGCAGGAACTTGTAGTGTGATGAATGCAGATGTATCAGAAGACTTTGTGTCAGCGTGGCTTGTCTGGGCTGATCCATGTGTGAGGAGGGATCTGGAGCAGCGGGAGTACTGACTGCTCCAGCCTTCTCTGGGGCTGACCTCAGCTGAAAAGGCCTTACGGGACCTTGAACACTTGTAGTCTTGTTCTGCTGAGGGGAATGAAAGCTACCATTTTATCCAGGAGCATGTAAAATGGCAAACAGCTCCTGTAACTGTTGTGGATGAAGCAGTGTGAAAATGGTACTGATCGGAGCTGGACTGCTGGGCTGACTTCAATATTACCTAAGTGTGTGTGTGTGTTTGAGTGCTGTCTCTTATATAGAGGAACTGTCTGGAGGTAGGTGCAAGGCATTTTGATCTGCTGTGCATAAAGTACTTAAATAAGCAGAGGTCCTGTAGTGGAGTTCTGCAGGAACCATAACAGCCTCCATTTTGGGGGGAATGGAGCACCTGAGCCTTCACTTTCCTCTCACGTTAGCAGAAGGCTTGCTATTTGTTTACCACTTTAACAAAACTACAGAAAACTACAGGACAAGTGTATAGAAGTACAGCTGTGCATAGAAATACACTTAGCAGTGACAGGAACGTGCTTTCTGAGTGAGAGAACAGAAGGAGCAATCTGATTCTTATATCTGTTTGCAGTGCATAAATATTTACCTGCAGTTCTGCTGCTGTGTTATTAGGAAGAGGAAATTTTGCTTAATTTTTGATACAATGAGAGATCTATTACAGCTGTTTGTTGTAAGCCAGTGAGTCTTCTCATGTAGGGGTTTGTTGTTCATTTGGAGATGTGTGGGTTGTTTTGCTGTTTTTTAAAATTTGCTGAGCCTTGTGGAACATAAGTTAACAAAAAGCAGATTTGCAGTTGCAGTCTCCCTCATGATGTGATGTTGGCTGGATAACACACTTTCCTTCTTGGAGAGAGTGTTGGTGGCAAGTAATAGTGATACGTTTCTGTAGGCCAGCAAGCAACATGGTTGGTGATTCCAGATATTGGCTGGGTTGGGTGCATCTTCAGTACTCTGATTAAGAACCCCTTAACTACCCCTCAACCACGATTAAGTTGACTTGCTTGGAGCTATCCAGAATCTGACACTTTGACTGCTCTGTCAGAGCAAAACTCACCAGAATAGTACTTTCCCTGTCTGATTTTTAAAGAGAAAAACAAAGCAACCTTGCTGCTCTAATTCTTTTGCAGGACTGTAAAACCAAACAACTGCTCCACCTGCCTGTTTCTGACTTCAGCCATTCCAAAATGAGCTGACATGGGTCAAAACTGGGGGGAGGAGGGTTTGGGGACAGGAGAATTGTCAGCACAAAGAGGGGACATAAAGACATGTCCTGGGCAAGAGTGTAGATATCAGAGAATCATAAATATGTGAGAAATTGGCTGAAGGGGATACAGGGCATGGTAAGTTGTTGTATTTTTTTTAGCAATACACATCTTGAACACCTTTTAATTCTCCTAGCCATACAAGGAGGGAGTAAATCATTGCTAGGCAGTTTGCTGTACCAGCTGAAATGCACTCTATTCTTCTGCTTGTCTCACCTTCATAAGGTGTAGCTAACACCTACCTCACAAGGATCTGTGTGACTCCCCAGAAAAAAGTTACTAGTGCTACAGGACTCCTACCTGCAGGGGCTAAGGGGAAAAAAGAAACCACATGTAAGGTTTGTGAGCCTCATCCTACATTTCAGCAAACTTTCTTTGACTCCCAGTGGTGTGGGGTTCTGCCTCCAGATGCTGTCTGTGCTTTTCTTACCCCATTTCCTTTGCTTTTGAAGGGAGCAGCTTTGCATGTTCTGGTTTGGAACAGAATGGTAATATCTTCTAAATTGGTAATTAAGCATTCCTGCAGTATTTCACTCGCTCTGCTTTGGAACCTAAGTATATAAAAAACAAGCAGCATGGTAGACTTTGTCATAGCTTTGGAAATGCTTCTGTGGGTATATTAACACTTAGAGTAACAGCTCGTTTCCTTATGGCCCTCTCCTGAGCTGCCTCCTGTATTTGTTCTGTCCTTGTTGAAAATGGGAACCTGTCTTCCTAAGCGAAGGCATCTCTGCAGGCAATGAAGAGCACCCTGGCTGTGGGGTTTGGCAAGCTCTTGCCCGTGGTGCCAGCTGTTATTTAGCTACCATGGCTGGCTGTGGAGCTCTTGTGGAGGAGTGTAGTGAAACAAATCAGGCAGCCTGAAGATTACCACAGGCAGGGCTGTCTTCTTCAGGGGTTTGGAGGTTTTGGGGTGAAATTCTCCTTCCATACACACAGCCTGAGTTGCAGGATGGATGGGCTGGTCATAAGAAGAGAAAAATGTTCTCCCTCTCACCCAGGAGGAGGCCAGCTTGTGCCAGCCTTCGCAAGCTCAGGCTGCAGTAGAACGATGTGTTCCTGTTGAGCACTGGAAAGATGGGCCAGCCTATTTTTAAATGGCTAGTCCTGCTTCTGTCTGTATTTAACTCATCAAGACCAACAGCACTGTCTTCGGGGCGAGCCGAGTATGTGGAGGCTTGCTGCATGTGCTTTCTCTGCACCGTGGCGCTGCTGCTGCTGTCAGAGGCTCTGGGCCTGTTGTGTGGCTGCGAGTAGGCAGGGCAGCTTTGGCAAGACTAATCCTGAACTGCGGTTTTATTTGTTTTAATAACTGCTCTGAGGAGTATTTGCTGAGTTGACTCTGCTGCCCCTTAAAATCAGCCAGAAGTTTCTCAGAGCAAGGATTGGAAACTTTCTATGACTTGTGGTGTGTACTTTTGAAGTGAAAGTTCTTTATTTGCACTTAAAAACTTTCCCTTTTTGAATCCAAGGTCTAAAACATAGCCTAAAATCTTTAGCTCAGCCCTTGGTAATGCTGGCTCTTACAGCGAGGGATCCTGGCTGGTGTGGTCCAGCAAACATCCCAGGTAGCATGGGTCACCTTGGTGATTCCGTGGTCACTCCAGTGCTAGTGGAAATGAAGCTCCTTGTGTCCAAAACTAATAAATTCTGTGCCTGTGTAACAAAGATTAGAAATGTCATCCCCATCTTATCTCTGACTTGAATCCCTAAAGGCGATTTGACCTCGCAGAGCCTGAGAGCGCAGAACAGATGGTGAGGGGGGAAGTAAGATACTGGGACTGGCCCTGATCTTTTTACTGGTGAGAGTGAAAACTTGTGGCTTTGAGCATGCCTGTGAGGGAATAAGACTTAGCCTGTTTATTTTTAAACACAGAAATAATTAAAACATATTAACTCTGCAGTTCCTAGCTTTATACAGTAATCCTGGCCAACAAATGGGTTGGTGAAAGAGCAGAAACTCTTGTTGCTTTTACGGTGTGTTTTTTTTTGAATGACACAGCTGGACGACTGTCACGAGTGTTTCTTTGAGGGCTAGGGGACTAAGGCAGCCTAAGGAGACAGCTGGGGACAGGATTGCCTGTTCTGTTGGTTCCTGCCAAATCACTGCGCTGTGCTTACACTAACCAGCCTGACAGTAACTGGTCTGCAAGGCAAAGCTGTGCATTTGGGACCTGGGAAGATAGATTGCAGAATGTTTCTAGTGGGAAATATACCACCCCTGTGAATTTCCTTGTGAATGAACAGTTCAACTGCAAGCCCCAGAAGATGGGCTAGCCAGCTTTTTCTTCTTTCGCTTTGCAGTAGGCAGTGTTATTTCCAAACTTGCAGGGAGGATGTAAATTCTGGGAAGATAACTCTAAATGCAGATTATTGATAGCAGATACGTGACTTTGGTACCCAAGACAGTACCCATACATAAAGCTGCCTTTTGTTGCATTACTTTTTCCCATCTACTTTTTCTCCTCCTTTCCTTCTGGATAGGGAAGCTGGGCTGTTTTGGCCAGGAGTCATGTCTGTCTTGCTTTCAGTGGTATTTCCAGAATTAAGTCTGCTACAAGAGTAGGTATTGAAATACACCTGGTCAAGGAGATGACAGTCATATTTTATAACTAAATGCCAGACCAAAAAGAAAAATTGAGAAGAGTATTCATATGTTGTTGGCTGTCCAAGGATGATTTGAGTCTCTGTTATGCTTTGCAAACTGCCTGTGTGGTGTAGTGGAAAATAGCCAAGAGTTGTTGCTTCTTTGGACTGTAATTCTTTGGCTTTTTGTAATGGGCATCTTTCTAATTGTGATAAGCCACATTTTGCTTAGAAGAAAGCGTTCACATTGAGGGAAGAGAGGACCACGAGCAGTATGTAGCACGTTCACTTGTGAGCCAGACCTCCTCAGTAGGTCAGACAGGCACGGATTTGTTTTGGGGACATGACTGGCTGGCTTGCTTTGTGCTTCTGACACTGTTGTGCCTCCTTGATACTTGTAGAAAAGGAGTTGCTTACTCATCCTGAGTGAAATTGCTGCTGACACAGACTGAACTCATTACTCTGCTGCATTTGTGCTTTGGGTAAGAGAAGTTCAGCCTTCCAGCCCCTTTGTATCCATGGGCTATTTTGCCAGACATCTAGATGAGGCCCTGGGAGCTATTGCCTTCCAGAAACGAGACAGATGCCTGACAACTCATACAGGCACTGCGTTTTCATTCTCTGTGCTTCTGCTCTTAAATGGAGCAGGTTGTGGTATTTCTGTAAGAGCAGGCCTGGGAGGGGTTGGTGTATGGTATTTCCTCCTTGTTCCACCTGCTTCCCGTTTTCACAGCGGCCTTGTGGTCAACCTTGAATACTTTCTTTGTGTATGTTGGTGAGGAGAGCCTTCACATGCTGTGTGGAGATAGCACCTCAGGTGGAAATCCAGTAGCCTCTTGATGTGAAAGGATCTGTGCCATGGCAGAGAACGGAGACCCAAGGATGTGGGCTGAGTATTTCCCACCTCCCAGCAGTAGAGGCATCAATTGCACGATTTCCAAGGCTTGTTGTCGATCTTCCACACATAGCATTTGTTTTTCTCCCTTAATGTTAGTATTGAATCACACCAATTACATTATTACAGTACACTGTAAAACATGCTGCTGTTCTGTATAGCTGGGTTGCAGTGGATCTGGCAATTATGTCTCCTTTCAAAAGACACAAGTTGAACATTAGAATGCCCATGAATTAGGGCGCAGGCAGCAGGCACTCATTAAAGATTTTAATTGCTTTCTTTTTCTTCTTTGAAACAAAGCAGGGGGAGCCATGTTTCAAAGTGAGCAATTAAAGGATACTTTATAGCTAATTGCAGTGAGAAGGGGCTGCTATGTGGAATATGCTCCATTGTAATTCATATGATTGCTTGACTTTTATTAAGAAGAACATCTCTGTGTTGTGGTAAAATTTAATTTTCTGCAGCGTAACTGTGTGCGTAATATCTGCTGAAGTAATGGCTCTTTGGATTTGCTGTGGCTCTTTTCCCTTCTGCAGCTCCATGTACTAAACACAGCATAAATAAGCTGTAGTTAGCATGTGAGAGGCATAGCAGTGTCAGCGAGGTACGGCACATCCTCTGTGGCTAGGGGGCTTATCTCAGCTGCAGGTGAGTAGATTGTGTATGTGGACACGAAGACACAAGCTGCCTGTTGCTCAGCAGGATTGTTAGGTAAACTGTTCATGTACATAAAATCTGGCACAGAGATCAGCAAGATTCAGCACTGGGGCAGCTCGTGGGCACCAGTCTATGCTGGAGCCTTTGGGGTGCATGCAGCCTGCGGGCATCGTGCCAGGAGGAAGGGCTGAAGGTGCTCATGGGCCTGTGTGCTGCTCAGCCTGGGCTGACTCCGGGGTGTGTTTATGTCCCAAAATAGGGCTGGTGTCATGTCTGAGCCACCTGCCGGCAGAGATGCTTGCGTCTGTAACACATCCCAAAATATGCAAATGCGATGCATCTTTGGGTTGCCCTGTAACTGAGAAATACCCCAAATAAAGAGGGTTTGACTGTATGTTTTCCTCTGTGCAATAATGCAAATTACACTAACTCCTGTTGGTAGCAGGAGTGACCTTCTCCATCCTACACGACAGCCTTGAACAGAGGGTCTCTTCTTCTGATGGCATGACTCACCATCTCTCTCCATCCCACTTGTGTGCAGTGAGGCACGTCTGTGTTACAATGGGAACAGCTTAAAAGGAAGACTCATACCGGGGGTGCTAGAAGTGTATTTGTAGCAGTTTTGATGCTCCTTATAGTGGAGGAGGAGGTAATGCAATGGGACAAAGCAGGAATTGCTGCCTAGGTGCAGCTGTTTGGTCAGCCTTCTGCAAACCTTCTACAAATAGTCCTTTTTCCAGTTGCGTTCAGGAAAACTAATGGCCTGAAAGAGCAGAAACACAGGTGTTGGAATAATGTTCAGATAATGGCTTAGAATGCATGCAGACTCAAATGGTCACTGAAGTCTGTCTGTACCTTTCGGTAAGTAAAACTTGCTGTTGGACAAAATCAGTATATGCAGCGTTGCACCAGCTCTGCAGCTGTTTTGCCTGTGTACTTACCTGGGACTGTCAGAATTTCTCATTGCCCCACTGAAGTGTACACAAAGGTAAACAAAGAAAACCTGGCTAATGGTGATCTGGATCACAGTATCCTTCCTTTTGAGAGTCCCTAGAAACATTCTGGTTTCCCCGAGAGGATTTCAAGTAAGTGATTCACGTTTTCCTCCTCTGCCCTCCTGTATGTAACACTGCAAAAGTAACTGGTACCTTGAGCCTTGGGATGATGATTTGCAGTGTTGTATGAGACACACTCTGTGCTCTTCCTACTAGTGTTTGTTATGAGATTTGCATCATCTTGTCTTTTTTTTTTTTATGGCACTGTAGCAATATGAGGGCTCCTTGATTTTTGAGCGACTGGCATTAGCAATTGGAAATAGGGCCAGTAATTACATAACCATAAACCACGCTGTCGGGGTAGAAGTGACTTGATGTATTTGCTCAGCGGCAACTTCCATGTGTGGAAGCAGAGAGTGATGGATTGCAAAGACCTTCCGTGGCTTTGAGATTTAAAGGATTGAGTTAAATAAGCAAGTTTATGACCTTGGAAGGAATATTAGTCATGCCTGTGCATATGTTGGTTGTAACTGCTCTCTGCCTAGGTGAAGTGCGATAAGTACAACGTGTTCAGTGTGACTGCAGTTCTCACATGTAATGTCTCGTTCCTGTTTATTGCAGAATTTGGGCATGTTGTTGCATCTAGTACCAACATCTGTTAGGAGACATTAATGGGCACTCTCTAGTTCTGATTAATTTTCTCTGTGTTAATGCAGCAATTTAAAAGCCATAGCTCAGTGCTAGATGGATACCCAAAAACAGCATCAGGCTATAGGTGGCTGTAATGGGAGGCTGATCAGACTACAGAGCACGCAGGTGGTATCTCATTAGCTACTTTCTGCAAACAATTGCTCTAATATAACTCATGGAAAAATCTGCTATTGCTACTGTATATATCTAGGAGTATTCACCTGGCAGTAAGGATCATTCTGGAACTGCTTTAACTTTCTTTTTAAAATAGTAATCTCAGAATCATACTGTATATGTTCTTTTTTTTTTCTTTTTTACAGCAATTTTGTTTTTCTTTTGAAGTAGTTTTGGGTTAAATCCAAACAGAACTTGAACACTTTCTTTTCCATTTATATTTACTTTGTTTTGCTAATAAAGACAGATAAGCCATGCTTCTGTGCTCTGCTTGCAGGAATTTCTTATTTTCTCACCCTTATTCTCTGATACAATGTATTGTGTGGGCTATCTTTTTAAATCACAAATGATGTCTTCTGTATTTACATAAAAAAAGAAACCACTTCCCTTGCTCCAAGAGGTGGTGTAAATTTTTGTACGCAATCCAAACACTAGACTGAGTCTGCCCTGTCAGCTTGCCTTTAGCTGCGTTTGCCATTAGCTCTTGGTTGTGATTGGGTTGGTTGGCAGTAATTGTGTTTGCTGTCTCAGCTGTGATGAAGAATGCTTGGAACTGGGTATTGCACAGATAATATCATGATGAAACAGTTGCAGCTTAATCATCCTGAAATATGCGTGGGCTGTAGAGCTGCATATTCTGGAAATTTTTATTACACTTAATTCCAGTGTTTAACCTTTTTAGGAAAAAAAGCTCCCTGCAATTAAAAAGAAATAGATGGAAGATTATAGTAGTGAGTATTATAAAATAAATTTCGTAGCGTCCCTGCTTTAGAGAGAAAACATCTTGTTTGTTTTTGCCCCAGGTGAAACTGTTTGCAGTCTCCTAATTTTTCTGATCTCTTAGATGTCAGACCTGAATGTCCTACATTGCACCTCGTCCAGCTGAGGAGCCCAGGGCGGTGTATCTGTGATCAGTGTATGCCGCTGTGCTCAGCAGCATACAGTATTGCCTTTCTCAGAGGTTAGGCAGTCGTGTTCAGAAACCAGAGGGAATTTTCTTTTCATTCTGGGTTCAAGATTTCCCTCTTTGTCCTCAGAAAACAGAGGCTGGGATCTTGAGGTAAATCTCAGTCTGTGGGATGTGGTATTTTGCAACATCCTAGCAAGCTGCTAGACTGATCATTTTCTGTCAAAAGTAATGTTTCTTTTAAATGTATCTAAGCTGAGCAATGAACTGATAGATTATGCAAAATTAATACTTACAAAATAAGATATTTTCCAAATAATTATTTGGTATTGCATTGCCCAGGCTTCTAATTGCATTAAATTGATGGCAAATATGATTACTCAGGCAACCTGCTCAAATTAAAAAATAAAAAGTGAGTAGCAGAAAAGAATAAGAGAAACGTACGGTATTGAGAAGAAAACAGTTGCAGGCACAGAGGACAGCTGCTTCCATGGTTGTTATTTTATCACAGTTGCAGCTAATTGAAGTAATAAAGAACATGGATTAAGGATAGTTTGTATTTTGACGTCTTGGGGAATCTGATCTGTTAGGTCAGTTCCCTAATGTTCTGATTCTGAAAAAAAAATCCAGATGAAGTATTCCCAGCAGGTCTGTTCTGTACGTACAGCTGTCTTCTTGAGTTTGCTTTCTGTGGATAAAAAAAAAGTAGTCTACTTCTGTATGGAAACACCTTGCTGACCTGGGAATATTTTTAATTTAAAAAACAAAACAACAAAAACAAAATAAATAAAATCTTGAGACAATTATAAACAATGTACCATGGGTGATGGGTAGAGCTTCCTGTGGAGGAGTTGTGTTGTCTTGTTTTGTTTCCTTGCTCTGCTGAGGTCTGATGCTATGTTTGTGTCTGTCCCCAGGCAAACCGGGACGCAGTGATCAGCCGTGCCCCTGACCAGCAGGATGACCGGGCTGTCAGCCTCCGGGATGCTTCTGCAGTCTACGACCTTCTCAGCATCACACTGGGCAGAAGAGGGCAGTATGTCATGCTTTCTGAGGTACCTCTGTCTTCTGGCTCGACTTCCATCTGAAATGTGCAAACAAAACCTGCCTTTCAGTAACTGTTGGCTGTTGGTCAGGGAGGTGAAGCACGCTAGCTAGCAATTAGTAGAAACAGCTACAGGCCTGTGGCAGCACAGGTCAGAACTGTTTGAGACTTTAAGCTAATTCATATGTAGGCTCTTGAATAAAGCAGCCCTAATTTAAAGTGGTATCGTATGGTAGCAGGCCCCATTAACTAAGAGGAAGAAAATTGTCATTTAAAAAAAAAACACATATTTGCTCCACAACAAGGCATCTGCCCTAATTTGCTTACTGAGCCATGCCAAACAGCAGTATTGACAAAGGATATCAAAAACAATTCCTGACATTTCTTCCGATGTTTATTTTGCAGTGCTTGGAGAGAGCCATGAAGTTTGCATTTGATGAATTTCACCTTTGGTACCAGCTTGCCCTGTCCATGGTGGCTTGTGGAAAGGTAAAGTTCAAACTAAAGGACTCTGAAAGGGCACACTTTCCTCTGGCAGAATGTGTCTCGCTTACCATTTTCAGTGTGTGCAGACGTGTTTTGTGGTGGTAGGTCCCACCAGACAACTTATGTAGAAGGACAGTGCTCACATTTGATTGTTCTTCATGATGAGGTATTGTGTACTTATCTTGCCATGTAGTGCTTGCTCTTCATTATTAAGGAGAAAACATATTTTGTGTATGGCTGTGGATTGAAAAGTGTTATCTAGCTGTCCATACTATGCAGATTCAACATAAATATGTGTAGCATAAGAAAGATACTGATGTCCCAAACTGTCAGCAATTCTGTGTCTTTGGGCAGTTGACTTAACCTCTCTCTAAGCTGTGATTCTCCATCTGATCCAAGGAAATGTTTGTGCTTTTTCATAGACAGCTTGTGAAGATTTGTATTTTTGAAGTGCTTTAATCTTGGTACAGCAGATAATGTAGAAAAACAAAGGATATGTGAATGCATGCGGTTGTGTTTTAACACCATTTTTTAAAATTAATACAGTGTTTGTGAAAGTTCTCAGTAGACCACTGAGATGCCTGAAGTCTAGTTGCAAAAGATAGCTGAGCTTTTCTTTATTAGGCTTAAAAGAGGAGACTTCCCGCAGGAAAAGTAGATGATAAATTTAGCTTGTTCATGGTGGGGATCCCCACCTACATCTTTTAGGAGCTGTGAGCAGATTAAAGCTGTAGCAGACTGCCTACAGCATGGTCCTATATTCTGTGACCGTGGAGTGTAGGGGGTCTGAGTAAAATTAGACAGAGATCACCAACCATTTATCATCAGTTAAATGATGACCACTATTGGCCTTTTATGGCTATAACTTGAACTGGAAACTGGCTTTGGGGTGAAACCTCGAGATGAATAAGCAGTGTTAAGCTTTTGTAAAGAAGTTGCCCTCCTGTGGGGTATAAGTGGCAGTAAAGCTCAGATGATGTCTGAAGGTGTTCCTTTATTTTTATGAGCACAAAGCCTTATACAGAAGACTGTTTTTGGGTGATACATGTTAAGAAAATAGCAGACCAACAAGACAGTCTAGTAAAGATCATCAAGGATGGTTAAGGGCATAGTAAATAGGGCTCCGGAAAGACCAGGAAAAAAAGAAGTTCCCATAAAGGTTGGGAATGGGGTTTGAAGAGAAAGAAATGTTCACGAGCTGTTGCAAAGAAGAAGGGTTTCCTCTTGTCTGTGGTGGGTAGGACAAGACATAATGTCTTCCAGTTGCAGCAACCCAAGTTTATGTTTCCAATTAGGAGGCAAAAAAAAAAAAAAAAGGATATCAGTATGCTAGAAGAAGACTGCCTGTGGAGATTCGTGTAGAGCTTGCGTCACTGGGGATCTGTGGAACACCACAGACAAATACCAGTCAGCCATGACCACGTTGTAAGGTACTGGAGCTGGACTCGGTGGGACCCAGCAAGCTCTGACTCTGTACTGGGATTCCACAGTTATCTCATAAATCAGCTCGGGCTGTTATAAGCAGAAGGAGACATCAAAACTCTGATAAAGTATATTAGATAAAAGAACAGTGGGGGGCTGGAGGGAAATGTTTAATGGGAGGGAGGCTGACAGATTCCTGTAGGAGTTCAGTACAAGCATTTCAAAATCCAATTCCAGATATGAAAACAATGGCTGGACTCTCAGTTATGTGTAGGGAAACCCGAAGCAGCTGGAAGAATACTTGAACAGTGAGCCTGTTGCCTTGGTGCTAATACCTCGCGCTGGCCTATGTCAGGTGAGGGCTTTGGAAATCGGGCCCAGCTCCCCTTGGCATTCAGCTGGAGTTAGCACGTAGCTGCCCTCCCTGCCTTTGCAAATCCTCCGGATACCTGATCTCTTGATATTCAGGGCAACAATGACTACATAGGCAGCGATGGGAGGTACAGTAGCTTCCCATAAATTCATTTCACTTGTCCAGAAGGTTTAGTGGCTTTACAGGTTGTGTAACCTGTTTCTTGACAGCAAATCATGATGTAACCCTGGCAAAATCTAGAACTGCTTCCCAACAGATTAGCTGCTGATGGTTGGCAGTGTATCCAGAGTAACTGGGGTTCGATCTTAAGTTGGAATGGAAGAGAGAAATAGGGCACCATCTTCACCTTCTAACAATTTGCGTGAGAAATCTGTCCTCCTTAAGTGTGTATGTATCTCTTCAGCTTCCCCTAGAGGTTACTGTATATTTGGTACTTAAAAATGAGCAACATGAGTATCTATACTCTACAACTGTCCCAACTTTTAAGATCTTCAAGTATGTCATGTATTTGAAATATTTAGAAGGTGAAATGGCCTGATCTCGTCTGTTTTTGTCAAAGCTCTAAATGTTCTGCGCCTTATATGGGGCAGCGAGGATTCCCTTACCCAACAATCCCATCTGTGCAGCATTTCACTTCTAATCCCAAAGTATTCCCTGAGGATTCCTGTCATACACTCTGCAATGCGTCATCTCGCTAATGGGAGATGTGGCATACATTTTTATACTGATAGCAGGACAGTGTTCGTTTAAATGGAAGTGCTCCAGTGCAGCAGGAGGAACTGATGAGAAGAGTGTGGTTTGTCTAGACTGCAGATTGCAGAGCACGCTTGAGCTTTTATAGGTAGAAGATCTGTTTTCACCTGTCTCAGTCGCAGCCAATTCCTGATCTCATTTCTTGGTAACTAAATCTTGCATCCTGCAGTGTTACTTCTTCTGCAGTACAGCAAATCATGCTCATAAATCTTGGGTATGACAGGAACCCTCTATCAACCTGTAAATGCTAGAAACTTGGTCTTGTTATTTTAAAATATTTTTAGGAATTGCAAACTCTGACCTTCTTAAAGTGCTGTAAAAGCCTGTCATGTCCTCTGTTCTGCATTGCATTTGATTAGTGTTGCTTTTATTTTGTATATTGATCTCTTTCGGATTAAGTCAGAGTTTAACATAAACTATTTTCTTCCTCTGCCAGCCAAAAAATTGCCAAATGGTGGCTGTCATTTTTCTCAAGTGATCACTCTGAATGTCAAGTCAACCAGCTAGGCTCATTACTGTGTGTATGCTTGAGTTTACACATTATTTTTAAACGGATGTGTCTTAACAAAAATAGGCACACTGCTTCAGAAAGTCCTTAGGGCAAGCAGGGCCTTAGGGATTCATAAAACAGTGAATGAGAAAGCTCAGAGAAGCGTGACCTTCCTATTCTTCTATCCACTTAAAACACCAGAAGTAATGGAGTGACAGCAATTTAACTTGTGCTTCTTGGCATCTTGCGTGATGAGAGATGGTGTGGTCTGGTTGTTGTTTTTTGTTTGTTTTTTAACTTATTCTTGGGGATGCATGTGTACTGAATTGTTTGTTTTCTGAATGAGTGGAGGGTGTTCATTTAAATGGTTGAAGTCCATCCTGAAATGTGAAAGACTTTGTAGACAATTTTAGAAGAAATTTAGGTGAAATGCTGGGAAAGCATAGACAGTGGCATTAAGACATGCTATAGGAAGAGAGTAGTGGGAGATGTCCTGTGTCACCGTGTGTGGTTCTGGATAGGCAGGAGAAGTTTACATTGGCCCGGTGCAGAACACCTGTTCTTCTGCACTGGTACTAGAAAACTGGATGCTGAACTCCGCGCAGATGCTTCGAGTTGTTTCTGCTGGTCATCACCTTCACCATTTGGTAGCACAACAGCCAGAGGCTGAGCGGGCACGGCAGCTCCCTGTCTGCCATGCACAGACAGGCTGGAGCCCGAGTGGCAGTGGTGTGCGAGCCGGATGCCATCTGGCAGCGTCCTCAGGCTATGGGATGAGCCACTGCCCTGCTGCCAGGGCGAAATGAGTGCAGTAGGTTGCATCTGCTGGTCTCAAGACTTTGGAAAAGTAGAAGTGACCTGTATTGAGCAGGATTCGAGGGTTGGAAAGGAGCAGATCTTTATTTATTATGTAGGAGACTGTGTGAAGGATGGCTGGTTGGGGCAGACCACCTCTGCTGCTGCTTTTCAGCTGAGCAGTTTGCAGTGGAAGTGGTGGAGAAGACCAGCACGCAGCGGTCCTGCAGTCTGGGGCAGCTCTGCCGAGGCACCTGCAGGTGGAGGCAAAATGATCACAGCGTCTAGGTGATGTATGGCAGGCACGAGGGATGTGAAATAGGGTCTGCGTGCACTTGCAGGCATTTCCCTGGCCTCAGACCAGTTGGATCAGTTACATGCTCCCTTTTTCAGATCCCTGTCCCCTTCCACACTTAACTGCCCCACGTGGGGCCCAGCCTGGGGGTCTCAAAGCGTCACCGGAGCTCTTTGGGATTAGAGACTCAGAAGCGCATGGGGTTGGACTCTGGCTTAGGTCAACAGGATCTGCGTCTCGAGTGTCTTCTTACCTGAGATACGGCCGAAGGGAAATATAAACTGATAAACAATGGGCCTTGTACAGGCACGTGTAAAGCAATGCCTGTATGGCTCTTCCAACTAACAATCCAAGGAGATGAGATTTGTATTTAATGACAGTGAGGTGCTGTTTTCCTGAGGGTGGTGAGGGAGGATTTGCCAGAGATGGCTGTGGAATTGTGAATGATGAGGGTACTTGGCCTGCAGGTTTGGGGCACCCCAACAGAGCCAGTCAGCCTGCAGCAGTCTCACGTTGCTCATGTCCGGTGGGTAGCTGTAGTTATTAGTGTATTTGGTACATAAAACCATTTTTGTGCTCAAATTTAATATTTCTGCTATTTTTTTTTTTACTATGTTAAAAGCTTTAGGGTTGTTTGTGTTTCCTGACTAGAGGGGTGAGGAGTCGTACAGTCTCCAGCCAGCTGAGGAGGTAATCTGCCCTTACCCCTCACCCCCGTGCTCATTAAGGGGATGAGGAGCAGCAAGATGTGCATAAGGGAAGGGGTCTGGAGCAGGTGAACAGGCTGTGGGAAGAGACTGGAGCTGGAAGCAGTTACCTGGAGGCAAGGGCTGTGCTCAGCAGGCCTTGTGCTGGGGTTGCTGATGGAGGTGATGTGTTCCTGGGGTGCCCGGTGCTCAGCTGTCCAGCCACCCTCATCCAGGGTTTGCAGAACACCTTCAGCACAGTGCTTGCCTTTAGGACAGCAAATGCTGATCCTGCCCAGCCCCTGCTAGCCTGTGCTGAGGACACCCCAGGGACAGTGGCCAACGTTAATGTATAAATAAGAATGGCTGGCCGTAGGGGGATTTATTCTCTGAGGGTGGTACCTTGCAAAGCCAGGCAGATAAATCTGCTTTCAGCTACACAAAATGCTCCTGTCTCCTTTCAGCCTTCCTGTGTTTGTTCATCTTCAAGGCAAAGAGGAAGAAAGAGTCACGCTTGTCTACCTGAGTGATTTTCTTAATAACGTAACACTTCAGGAGGTGTCTGGTGCTATACAAAGGGAAATAATCGCATCCTCCATGGCATCTGTCATTCAGCTGCTTTTCTGAGGGAGCAGGCTGCGGCTCTCGCAGAGCCAATCGTGCAGTGTCACTGCGTTCCCCTTGGCTGCTCAGCAGTGGAGATAATGCAGCCCTGCCCAGGGCTGGTGCTGGCAGCGTTTTTAGGGTTTTGAAACCAGCCTCAGACAGACGTGCACTTTGATTTTCAAGCCTTTTGCAAGTTGCTGATATGCGCTGGTCATAGCCAAATAATGTCAGGCTAATGTCTGAGCTGCTCCTATCTGTGTTGCACCCAAAAAAGGAATGCTGCCACTTATTTAAAACAGTGCAGCAAAAGCAGATGTCTGTAATAGCTTCAAGGAGCTTCAAGTTTGACTCAGCCATGCCTGTAATGCCGATATACAGCTTTCCAGAAGGTTAGGAGGAAAGTTATAAATACATTCGATACATAATTCTGCAGCAACAGCAGACGAATTTTATGATTTAGGCTGTTCCTTCTGTTGGTTTCCTTGCAAAAGCTTAGTCTGGTTGCTAAGCAACTGGCATTAAAAAAAAAAAAAAAAGGAACATTTCTTTTTGCATTGCAGGCAGGAACCTTGGGAGCAGCAGAGGCCTCGGCTGGCTCCTTAAATAGCATTGCTGGGGAATGAAAGTTAAAATATTGAACAGTCATTGGGTAAAGATCCTGTTACAAAGGTCAGCCAGCTAGGGGTTATTCCGTAGTTTGGTTTCTTTTGGTGCAAAAGGGAGATGAGAAGGGCGTGTGTGTGCTGTAGATGGTGCTAAAAATGGAAAGCTTCCTGCCTGAGGAGCAGAATACCTGGGTGGGCTGTAGAGCTGCCTTCAGGCTTAACTCTCTTTTCTTGACAGAAAGTGTGAAGGGTGGTGTTTGTCACATTAGCATGGGCAAAGTCATACTTTTAAATCCCAGAATGTAAGAGGTACTCCTAAAAGTGAGTGTTTGAAGCTGCTTCACTGCAGTGCTCTGATTTGCTAAGCACAGGGTAAAAGAAAAGGGGAGCAGCAGTCCCTGTGTTGAGAGAAGTGAATGTCTTAAGAGAATAATATCCGTGCTGAGGGATTCACAGAAATGTAGAAATTCAGTGAACAGCTAATTCCTGACTTCTCAATTGCTGGCTCCCTCTAATGTCATCTTCCCTTGCTGGTTCAAGGTCACTTACAGCTAAATGGCTGTGAATCCCAGGATACCAGGAATACTTATTCGTGTGTGTTGAAAGATTCCTGCCACACGCACAGACACAATCCCTTTGAGATGGTGCCGCTTTTAAGATTGGGCAGGATGATGCTCGAAGACAGGCAATGCTACTTGGGGAGATTTGTCTGTACTGGACTGGCAGGTGAATTGGGAGGGAGGCTGTCTACCAAGACCACCACCTTGAGGAACGTTTTCCCTCTGGCTGAAAGCAAAAAAAAAAAAAAAAAAAAAAAAGTAGAAAGGTTTTTGGAACCTTTGCAAGAGAAGAGCAACTGTGTGTGGTGTGTCAGGTCTGCTTGGCACAATCTACTGTCTAGAAATTCTTCCTTTTACTTACATTTATGGTCTCTTTATCTTCTAAGTGTGAAATGAATTCTCTGCCACCCTCCTTTCCTTGCTCCGCTGTGGTAGGAGAGGAGAGGAAAGAATGATACATATTATTGGAGTGCACTCGAGATTTTGCCATCCATTTAGGTAAATGCACAATGGTGCAAAATCTCTCGAGTCTTTTGGAAAAGTTAAGAAAGAAAACTAACAGTGACCTGTTCCTCATTCTACATGTATACTGGTCATGTGCAAATGTTGTTCAGGAATATGCTTGTGTTATTCATTGTTAGCAAATGGGGAAGGAGAGCTGTGGTTAGTATTTGGTTAGAAGTTTTTCTTTGTTTTACAGGATTCAAAACCATGACAACTTTAACTACTTAGGGAGAGGTGTCTTCTCCATCTTTCTTCCCAGTAGCTTCTTTGCGATTTCCCACTGCAGGTTGAGAGGTGCTGCCCGTGTATTGAGTGCAGTACACAGAGCCCTTTCAGCCTGTCCTGAAAGCAGCCTTTTGTGAGTGTTGCCCACTGCTTCCCAGCACCTGTCTTTACTGATTTTCTTTTCAGAAATAATTACAGAGCACACTTGTGAACTCAGCAGAAGGAAAATATTGTATGCAAGTAGATTAGGCGAAAAAAAATTAACAGAGAACAGATTCCTTTAAATATTGGACTTAAACATGCAACAGTAGTGCCACGTGCTTCACCTGTCCCTCTTGCAAAAATAACAAAGTTGTTGTATGGAAGATGGAAATGCCCAACTCAGGTAACAGAGGTTCTGTAGTCCTTTACACTTTTTTGTGTGCGTTTTGTCCCTTAAGGCCGTGTTTTCACTCTGTATCCTGATTTGAGTTTTGCACCTTGCTTGTCATAACAAAAAGGAGAATTGTCATGAATCTCCTTAAATCTGATGAGGATCCTAAGGCTGAGAACTCAGACCTCCCATTAAAAAAAAGCTGGAACCCCTCACGAGGCAGCTGTTGGCAAGCTTGCTGTGCTTGCTGTTTCTTTAAACTATGTCTTTTCAATGAGTTCCTCTGTTTTAGGGAGGCTCACAAGCCTTTTTTCCCAAAGAGAGTCCAAATGAGGCCCAGAGGCAAATTGTTTTTTTTTGTTTTTTTGTTTTTTTGTTTTTTTTTCTGAAATCCTTGAGAAATGGTTCCAGTGCAGTTGTTATAATCCAACAATTAGAGATCTAAACAGAAAGAACTTAAACCCTGGCCTGAGATTTGATGTGAGCTGTACTGAAGCTCCAAATTATGAGCAGGAAGCATGCAGTCACTTGGAGTTCAAGCTCTGCTCTTCTCAAATCATGCCTCACCAATAAATCTAATTATTATTGCCTTGCAGTGAGTCTCACAAACAATGCACTTGGCTGCCTGGTCCACCCACGCTAAGTGAAAGAATATGTGCATTTTAATTATCAGATTATTTCAGTGTTACACAAACACTGTTTCATATTAAATATTTTTACAAACCAATGACATCTGTATTCAATACAGGGTGGATGATGTTTGTTCCCTGCCAATTAATGCCTGTAATGAATATCTGTGTCACACCTTGGTATGTATATTTCTCACCAGTGTCCCCTAAAGCAAGTAACAGTGGGAGTGAGATGTTATTCTTCCTGTAGTCATTCCTTGGCCACCATTTTCATCTACATATAATTTCTGCTGAGTAAAGTTTTCAAGGTGCAATTTTATAGATCTCTTGAATTTTTAAAATGCAGCTGGGGAGGACGGCTTCATGTTGCCAGGTTTCTAAAACCATTTCTGCTGTACATGTTTAATTGCAAACTTTATAAACTTGCCTAAAGTAACGTAGCTTCGTAGATGTTTTGAGAGCAGCATGGAAGGTATAGCTCTGACTTGGTCAATTAGTGTTCAGAAGCTCCACAGCACATGCAGTCAAGTGGCTCTGCGAAGGAGAGGAATTTGGGCATGGCCACAAGGTGGGTGTCTCTGCTGTGCTGCGTTCAGTAGTGGCTGCTTTGTCCTTGCCCCCCAACAGTCTCGTGGCTGTGGCCCAACTTTGAGCAGGCATCTCGCTGCTCTGACCTGTACTTGCACCAGCTGTGATCGCCAGCAGTGCTGCAGCAGCCCCAGGTGCCTCCTGCTCCCTCCTGTGGGGAGCAGAATCCCCCCCATCGATCTGTCCACATCTTCTCAAATCAGTGACACTGGACAGAAGGCGGTCTTGTATACGTCTGGCCTTTTCATTTCACTTTTGTGTGGTGGGATAGCAAGGGCTGGAGGTGTTCAGCTGCATATAGGCTGCCTGGTAAAGTGCATGTTGTCCTCTGGTACTGCTTGGGTTTCTCTAGTCTGCAACACGTGTGGGCCAGAACAGAGGGCAGGAAGATGATGTGCCAGGTTAGGACACTTACATGCTTATGCTAGGGCTTAAAGCACGTTGAGTGGTGGCACTGGGAATACCAGCTCCCTGCAGCACAGGCAGCCTTCTGTAAAGGAGGAAAAAGAAGCCATTAAAACCTGAGACATTACTTGTTCTAAACAAATAGGTGTCAAGAAGGTTCATTCAGAGGGATGCGCTCATCTAGTAACAGCAGAGCGCGGTGATGCGTTTCTTGCCCTGCTTCAGGATTGAATTACCCAAGCCTTTATTTCTGAGCGGGGCGAGGTACAGGTTAAGCTCCCATCTCTGTTCCCAGACAGGCATCTTCCTGGCTTCGGACCAGCAGCTGAATGATGTGTTTGGAATTGTAACATAGCAAAATTTCATTACTTGTATTGATGATATCTGCTGCTCCGCATTGGTGGGAGCAGTCTGGAGAATGTAGGGCAAGCTGTTGCTCTTTTGTAGGCTACATTATTTAGGTTACATAGCAGGTAGTCAAGGTTTTCAAGCAGGAGGTTTTGCCTTGTGCTGCTGCGGAGCCTGTGTGTTCTCTTAAAAAGCTCATCTTTGCCTTGTCATGTGCAGGACTGCTGCGCATCGCTTTTTCCCCTTTTTCCAGGCTGCTTTCCAAGCCCATTTTTCTCCGGGCTTTGAATCCTCTAGCAAGAAGTGGACCTTCAGCTCTGCGGAGAGAGGAGGAGGCAGGCTGAGGCAGCCTGCTGCGGCGGGAGGGAGGGGAAGTGCTGATGGCCTGTGGGAGTGCGAAACCGTCCTGCGGGGCTGCCAGCTGCGTGGTGGTAGTGTGTGCTCACAGGAGCTGCGGTGAGGAGGGCCCTCGTGGGCCAGAACCTGAGAGGAATAGTTGTTAGTTAAGCTCTGTGAGCTTATATCGGTGTGTTCACTGCCCTCCTGGGATATAGAGAGGTCGTGACTGCGCAACGTGCTGCTGGGGGTGCATACGAGTGAGAGGCCTGCGTGCCTCTCGGCTGGGAGAAATGGGGCTTTGAGGGGCTCTGGGTCGTGTATGAGGAGAGTTGGAAGCTTCAAAGAAAATGGTTCAGGTGGGTTAGGGTGGGCTAGGAAACCAGCAGGGCTGCCCAAGCCTTCCTTGTCACCAGCATCTCACACCAGAGCATTCCTCACTCCCCATTAAACTGCTGAAATGCAGCCACCATGAATGGCGCTGCTGTAGAAAGCAGTGTTTGTGGAGCACGTGGAATATCCAAAGGGCTGTGTAACGGCTGAGCTTAATGAACACCATTTATTAATGGTAACCTTACACCAGGAAGAGCTCGGTGGGCTTTCTGTCTGCCACATGCTTCTCAGACCACCCGCTGCACAGCGGGTGCGCAGCTCTGCAGCTGCCTGCCCCACCCTTTGCACGGTGGGATCCCAGTTGGGTTCTTGTACATTCGGACCTGGAGAAGACAAAAAGCAGCCTACAGAACAGATCACTTTAGCTACACAAACCTCTGTCTGACAGGTTTTTTTAGTTGGTCTAAAATGTAACGTACAAAAGGATAAGCTCTTCGTGATCTCCTCTAGCTTACTGGAAGATGGCTGCATGCGAGGGGAACTATATGGCAGAGTTGTTGTGAGTTGAAAGGGTAGAGTTAAAATAACCAGCGTGTTGATAGCTGAAGAAGACTGTATCTTGTAACGTGCACAGCCAGGGACGGTTCTTCAGCATACTTCTGAGCGTGGGAAGCGTGTGTTTGTGTGCACATGTGTGTCTGTGTGTGTGGAGGTAGGAGTAAAGTTGCTAACTTGTTGCTGACATGATTTTTTTTTTTTTTGTAATTTCATATCACTGTTTTGTACATTTCACTGAAATACCTTGCTTGGGCTCTTAACAGCATTGTCTAATCAGCCTTTTTTTTTTTCCTTTCCTGCTCTTTCTCCCCTTCCTCTCTCCAGTCAGCATATGCTGTATCAGTGCTCAAAGAGTGTGCTAAACTGCGACCAGCAGATCCCACCGTTCCTCTTCTGGCTGCCAAGGTCTGCATTGGGTCACTGCACTGGGTAAGCAAGCTGATGCAATTTTTATTATGTAATGTATTCAATGCTGCAGTGACAGTACCATAGGGTAGTTGCAGTGAGAAAGGAAATCCCTGTTTAAAATCACACATGCGTGCACGTTTAAAAGAAAAAAATCCCAGAAAGAAATACTGCAGTAAGTCACTGAAATGAGCTTTGCTGGCCTGTTATAAAAAGGAGGAGGGGAAAACAAATATAATGGTTGTTCTGGGGACTGCCTTTTCAAGTGAGTATCCAGAGTTGAATCTGCCACCCTGGTAGCCCCTGAAAGACAAAAGTTAATAAGTTGGTCTGGCCCTTAGATTGCTAGATATTTGAGGTCTGCTGGATGACTCAATCTTTTGTTCTTGAAGTTCCTGTGTCAGTGTTTTCTGTTCTGGATGTGTTAATGTATGCCCCATTCAGAAGCGGAGTGGGAGTGGAAGTCTGTGCCTGTGAAATTCTGATTATCCCAAGGAGAAGAAACATCTGTCAGTCTTTTACTGCTTGGTTTAATTAATTGAATGGCAGCCTGCTGTTTTCACCTGTCCTCACCACGAGGTGTCCCTACAGTCAGTGAAGGATTATAATTGCTAATACCAGTAAAACAAAGATACAAGAAAGGAAAGCATGAAAGAAAATACCAGAAGAATCTGCTCAGGTTTTGGTGACAAGATGTTCTACCTCTTCCCCAGGCCTCTACAATCCCTGTCTGGTAAAAATTGGTATTGAGCTGAACTTAATTGAGTTGTGTCAGTTCAGGGCCTCCATGAGGGCACCTGGTTATATATGTTTTTGAATGAACTATACTGCTCAAACTGTAATGGTTGAACTCATGTGAGTCAGCAAAAACTAGAAAGCGTCTTGTTTGAGGAAAAAATCTTTCAGGTCTGAGGGCCTTTAGGGAATCCTTGCTACCTAACTTACAGAGCAATTTAGCTCTCTTGTATCCTTATCTCAGTATGTAAATTTTGAGGGCTAAATGTTATTCAGCGACATAAAATATTCACAATGTAAAACAACATTCACAGTAAAGCAAATGCATTTTTCTTCTGATTCTTGGAGATTTTAAAACAGTATGTAAGCTGGACATTACAGCTGTGCTGAAGACTCATTAACATGTCTGAGGTTTTCAGAGCAAAATCAAGCTGTTATTAGCCTAAAAAAGCAATTATATTGATTTTTTTTCCTCTATATAGCTTCTGAAGTTAGAGTTGCTTCATGGGCTTAATTCATGCATTCCTATAGAGCCATACTAGGGGTCCTGCAGCCTGACATCTTCCTCTAGCAATTCTGCTGTCTCAGTGCTTGTCAGGAGGAAAAAAAAAGCCAGCAGAACAGACATGAAATTTAAGGGAAATCTTTCTGAGATCAGAGTAGGTTTTACTTAGGAGACAACTTTAATATGGGAGATGAACTTGGGATCTCTGTACTGCAAGTGATTCTTCTACTCTTCTGCCTTCCCGCTCTGTGAACACAGATCCAACAAGGTGGGAAGGAAAGCCAACAAGTGCTAGGAAAGCTAAAGTCCACCTGCAGTTGAGTCTGGCCCCATTCAGATGGACCTAATCAGCTGGAGAAGTGGGCCAACACTTCTTAGTAAGTTCAACAAAAGGAAATGCAAAGTCCTGCACTTGGGGAGGAATAATCACATACTGGCATGCCAACTAGCTGGAAAGTGGCTTTGCAGAAAAGGACCAGAGGTTGCCCAGAAAGGCTGTGGAATCTCCTTCTCTGGAGATATTCAAAACCTGCCTGGATGCCATCCTGTGTGATGTGCTCTGGGTAGCCCTGCTTGGCAGGCGAGTTGGCCTGGATGATCTCCAGAAGCCCCTTCCAACCTCAACCATTCTGTGACTTGGGGGTTCTGCTAGACAGGCAGACCAGGAATCAGCAATGTGCCTTTGTGATGAAGACCACCAGCATCTTGGGCTGCATTAGGAAGACAATACTGCTGGCAGGTTGAAGGAAGTGATCCTCCCTTTTACCGAGCCCTGGTGAGACTGCATCTGAAGTCTGGTTCTGGGATCCCCAGTACAGGATGCATGAAGACATACTGGAGTCCAGTGAAAGGCCACAAAAATGAATTCTCACAAAGGGACTGGAGCACTTGAGATGTAAGGAGAAACTGAGAGAGTGGGAGTATTCCACCTTGAGAATGTGGCTCTGGAGGATCTTATTTATCAAAGTATATAATACGTGATGAGGGGAGAGAGAGTAAAGATGATAGATTCTTCTTAGTGGTGGTACCAAGTAACAGGGTGAGTGTTTGGACTACAGGAAATTTGATCTATGCTTTTTTTTTTTTTTTTAATTATTTTTACTGTGAAGGTGCTCAGGCAGTGAAACAGGTTGCTCAGAGAGATTGTGGAGTCTCCATACCTGGAGATACTCAGAACTTAAAAATAGCTTCTGAGGTTCAGTTGTTTAACCCTGCTTTGAGAAGGGGAGTGAATGCACCTTGTAAGACTCAGTGCTAGAATCAAGATCCCTGGGATGATCTCCTGTTTAACAGGAGCAGTGCCTTTTAGGGAAGACACTCTACCAGACACTGAGTCACAGGTGTTTTTTGAGGTGAAAGGACCAGGTTTCTGTAATGCAGGAATAGAAGTGTCAGGCTCCTTCTCTTTCATGCGTTACCCTGGTGTTCATGCAGCTCTCACTAGTGAAGACTAAATTTCAAGTGGTGCCATTGAAATCTGCCAACTGTGAGGAAAGAGGAGTTGGATGTCCAGTTATGAGCCCAAACTGAAGATGCTGCTATGGCAGGGAATGGGCAAAGGCAGAATTTGTCCTCCTCATTGTTGCCTCTCAACATTTCTTTGGATTCACAGCTGACACATAAAGAATACTTTGCTATAAGGACATTGAGGAAAGGTGAGACTGCAACAATCACATCTCCATCCTCAGGCAGTTTGGTATCTCTAGATTTCTCATACGTGACAAAAGTGTAAAAGCAACAGTCTAACCCTAATAGCAGAAGAAAGAAGGGAGAAGTGAACTGGTTTTAACTATTTCAGAGTTGTTGTTTTTTTTTTTCCCTGTCACTGCTGCTTTTTCATTGCGATTACGTGAAACACTTCTCGGTGTTTTTGCATCAGAACCAGGTTGCAGTCTGAAATACAAACATAATTTCACAAGATGGTAATCTAGAGTATAGCCTGTGGGTATCTAGAGCATAGCCATATGAACTAAAAACAAATAATATTCTTCTCCCCTCTTCCTTTCACTCAGTGGCCTATGCTGTAACCTGATACCAAACCTTAGTGATACCACAGAATAGTTTTAATTAAGGGGAGACAGAGAGAAAGCTGAGTATCTTTTAAAAGAACTGAAATGATAGGTTTCCACATCTTGCAGTTAAAGGGATGCTTCTGATATTACTGGCAAACTCCTCTGCCTAATAAAGACCTTCCTGCTTAGCAGAGCTGTTTTTCTAAATGTCATCTTTGCAGTAATTATTTGCATTTAAATTACATGGCAATCAAAACAGAATTGAATCATTTAAACTGGAAGTGAACAAGTTGATCAATGCCAGTATAAATAGAAAGAAGGGTAGGCATGGCACTGGAACAGTCTAATGGACAAATATTAACAGTTACAAATACTCAAATGCATCTTGCTTTTCAGAACATATACTTTCCAACTGAAAAATTAATTGTTTTATATCTGTGTACTTGATTGCTAGGTAGGCAGGAAAAGGATGAAATCAGATCACTGTTTATACAAATGAAACAGCTAATTTATATATTGATATCTCCTGGATCTGCCTATTATGTGCTTTTGGTGTATTCAGTTTGTTTATAGTCCATGGACAAGCAGTAGTTTAGTCTTATTTCAGTTACTAGCAATAAAAGAAACCACTAACATCATTTCTGCTGCTGGATAATTGCAGAATGTCATGAGGAACACAGAGCAGTTTCTTTCCTGATTAATCTAATGGTCATTTAACTCATTTTGCCGTCTCTGTACATGGTATCTCCACACACATAAAGAACCAGAAAAAAAACTAATAGCATTGTACCATAGTGATTTACAATGTTGAGAGTGCCCAGATCACATCTAGGAAATAACCTCTCGGTGCAAAACAAATCAAAGCAGAAACGTGTGTGTGTGTGTGTGTTCATACTGGGCCATGCAAATCAATATGTAGCAGAGCCTGATGTGGCAAACAGCTGAATGTCCTCCGCTTCTGTTGTGACAGTATGGCCAGATTATTAGCTGATGTAAATAGGGCCTGCTCCACGGCCATATTACTGGCACCATGCTGGCCTACACCAGCAGATGCTCTGCCCGCTCGGCCACTAGCTTCCAGGCTTTGGCCTGCATTGAGCAGCTGAGTGAAGTAAGGAATATTTTGGTTGCCATTTTCAGAATTACCATTTTTCGCAAATTGAAGGAAAAAAAAACAAAAAGCAGACTGAACAGCAAATCCAAACATCATTAGTTCCAAAGCTTATGCCAGTTGTCTTAGAGGACTAGAGAAGCTCCAGCACAGTGTACCTGTACAGACCACGCTTGTCTGGCCAAGATGCAGCTAGACCCATACTTAACAAAGCTCATGACACACAATTTTCAACAAAGTTGGAACTTTTTAAATTGTATTTAGCACATTACACTGGTGTGTTTTAAAGGTCTTTGTAGTGAGCCCAAAATCACTTTTGAGGCACCATGCTGGCTGGCATTGCGCTTTGCCAGGGTTTCAGCACAAGAGTTTAATGAACTTACATGGGAATGATTATAGCCAGGGAACACAAAGGCCATTTTTTGTTTTGCCAGCTGTCCTTTAGCTTTCCAGAAAGCGCTATGAAATTTTGAACTACTGAAGTTCATTGTCATTTTAAATTTTCATAGGAAAGTTGCTGTAGCTTAAAGGGGAATGTCCATGCTGTAGTTGTCCTGTCTTGGTCCACTGCCAGTTCAGAGTGCCACCTATTAAAAGACTTGCTGCAGTTTCCTCCTTTTAATAGTTATTTTAATAGTACAGTGGTGGTAATTTCACTGTTAATCTAGCTTCCCTAAGACCCTGTTTTGGCAGATGTTCTGGTTTTGGTGTTTTTACAACATCTGCTTGAAGACAAGTGTCAAAAGCTGATGTTCTCCATTTTATGAGCCTTATTTAAAGGCCTTGGAGGTTACTAGGATGCTTTCTTGTGTCTTTTACTCCACTGATTTCAATGGAGGCACATTGAAAACTTGATAAATACACATGGAGACAGATGAATTATAGTCCTAGGATAGGCTTGAATCAAGGACTCTGGTCCAAGAGTAAGAAGACATGAGGCATATTTTTACTATTTTTAGTGACACACAATTGATATCACAGAAATAAGACGGTAGTGGTAAACTTGTGTGCTGTCACGTGGTGTCTGTTATCAGCTAGTATGAACTTCAGGAGGGACTTCATCCCATGGCAAAAACCGCTCTGCAAGGTAGCGCTGTACCTCACAACCACTTCCCTCACTCGGTTTGACTTACAGATCCTAGTGTGGGGAGGTGGAGATCACGCTATCAGTCAGGGTAAAGGGAGAAGAGAGCAGGGTCAGGCCAGGCCAGACCATGCACGGAGTCTTAAAGAGTGTAAGATGTCCCATGAGGTCAATACATGATGGGGGGGGAGGTTGGCAGGATGAAGATTTAGAGCTGCATACTTCTGAGGTAACGGCTTATCATTCATTACTTTCACAGACCACTTAATCCGAGAGCGCTTCTCTCTCCTTCTGTCTGTTGTTGACCCTGTCACTGCAGATGATAAATGATGTGCATGTGCTCGTACCCAGTCACCTAGGAGCCCTGGAGTTGCGTGGCAGTGCTTAGGTTTTTACTGTGGTATGAATAACATTGAGAGATCAAATCTAGTCCCATTATCCGAGTTATTCCACCTGCTAAGCAGGCTCTCTGAAGGACTGACATCGCTGTGAGCCAGAGGCTACTGAGGAAGCAGGGAACTGTAAGAAGCTGCTAGAGATTTCCTCCATCTTCTGAAAGAGATTCTTGCTGGCATCACGGCTAGTGTTACCGAGGCAATCCCAAGGATTTCAGATGTCAAAGGTGACCAAGAATTTCGCTTCCTATACATTTTCCGTGTGAACAAACCATTCTTGATGCAGTGCAGGAAAAGCCCAAATGTTACTAAGAGCAAAGGGCTGAATTTACATGCTGAATAAATTGTCAGGCTTAGCACTGGTGACACAGATAATGCAGAACAGACCAACAATAGAAAGCATTGTAATTTTTATTTCCTGACATGTGTAACATGATTTATGTTTTATGCTGTAAGCAGCTGTGGGACAAAGGCCTCTCTGTGACACTGCACCTTACTGGACGCTCCCTTCATATGCATTGTGCCTCTTTTTCCTCATTTTCCCATTATTTATTGATTTTTTTTTCCTCTCTTCTTTGTATTAGTCTCCATAACTACAGCCCACTGTAACAAAAATTAGAAGCCAATCCACCGAGTTAATACCATTTGCAACTTTGTGTAGATCCTCTTCCCATAAGGTTTGGATCTCTTATGTTTGTGAGCATTTCTCAGCCTTGCTGGTGTCCAGACTCCCCAGTTTCACCAACCTTGTCTGCCATCCTAGGCCAGGGTCGCTTGACGTGTTTCCTGCCTCCTCCCTTGTGCTCTTATTTTCAGTGCAGTAAGGTGCCGTTTCCGTACGACATCAATTTGCTTGTCCTCACTTGTTCTAAATCCATGCTGGTGGGAGCTGCAGCACTCGCTTGAGGTCCTGGAGGGTGTTGATCCAGTGGGGTAGGGCTGGAGCTCTTCTAAAAACAAGCTGGGTGGTGGCAACAGGCCAGGGGCCAGCACCTGCTGTTTCCCACTCCCTTGTCAGTGTGCCCCTGGGCTTGGCTCGAGCGCTCACCCAAACCTGTGCTCAGATACCAGGGGTAGGGAACAGCCGCTCTGTGTTTCAGGGAGAACATCCCTCAGGGTTGTGCAGCTAACAAATGCTCCTTTTTCATCAAAGACGATGGAGGAGGTGAGAGGGGGGGTAAGAAAAAAAAACCACAATATTACAGTCTCTCAATATTACGGTCTTATCAATGCCAGCTCGTGGCTTGGCAGCCTGTTTCTCTCCAGGTGCCCTGGGCGTTTTCCTTCCTAGTGTTGAGGAGGGGTTGCCTAGCTAGTGCTTCCAAGAGCCTCCTGACAGGTTTATATGGCTTCAGTTCAGATTAGAAGAAGTTCCTTTCAGGTTGTTTTTCCCCAACCCCTGCTTCCTGGACTCTCTTCCATGGAGATCTCAAAAGGCAGAGAACTTCTCCCTGAATTGCTTCTTGAGCAAAAGGTTGCAGGGAGAAGTGTGTGGAAGAATATAACAGCAAGGGCCAGATTGGAGGTGCACCTCCTTGGAGACTGTTTTTGCTTGCTTCTGAGGGAATAACAAGTAGTGATTCTAAAGAAACTGAATTCCAGCTGTTACCAGCCCAGAGAAATATCTTTTCTGTAGTTGGCTTCCTCCTTTGAAGCGAACAAACCATTTAGGTTCCCTCGTGTTGAGTCTGGGCTCCTGGCCATGCATCCAGTGTAGGCATGGCTGTCTCTTCCTCGTATACCTTCCACAGCTTAGCTCACTTCTGCATCCCTTGGGCTTTGCAGCTTCTGGGAGCCCCGTGGGGTGAGACTTGCACGCCTGGCACCATGTGGGGAGAGGGGAAAGGGACAGTAGCTTCTGCTCCATGACATGACATCCTGCCTGGTGGGCCTCCTGGGGACCGAGGCCTTGTTTGGGGGCCTTAAACCTTCCCTTTCCTGTTGCTACAGCAGAGCGGAGGCACCTCCTATGCTTTGGGACCCCCATGGGCACAGCTGTGCTGGCAGATCACAGCTCAGGCTGGCTCCTGGGCCCTCGCTGAGCACAGCACAGAGTGCAGGGGAGGATTTCTCACCCCGAACACAGGCTGGTACAGGGCAGTCGGCACAGTGGCTGGCTGATGTGAGCCGAAGGTTTTGCTTTTCACGCCTGCCCAGAATGATTGAAGAGTAGGCGAATTGGAGGAGAGGGGGCAGATGGCAGTCACAGCAGGGCTGACAGGGGACGTGGCTGAGTGCTGCAAGGAGGAAAAGTAAATGCTCTCAAACAGAACCAGCTGCTGAGCTGTGCTGGGCTTTGCGAGGCCACTCGTTTACAAAGCAGCCTTCGTCTGTCCCAAGTTTGCACTCATGAAAGTCTTTGTGGCTGGTCAAAGCGCCGTCAGTGTTAGTATGAACAAATGTTTTACCAGAATGGTTGTGCTAGGAGTGCTCCTTCAGCCATTCTGGAAAGTCGCGTTTTTAATTATTCATACAATAGATTAATCTGGCACTCACAGGTGGCCCTGGATAACTGGCAGGCAAGAAAGCTGAATGGTGTGCTGCTGATTTATGCAGCGTAGGCCATCAGTCAGGGACTGGAAACACCATCAGGTGACCATTCAGAGAAACAATGGAGCAAAATCTCTCCAATTTTAAACGTCTGCATTTCAACTCCAAACCTTTCATTTAATCTCTTTTTTCATACGCTCTGCCCACTCCTACCCTTGTTCACTAGTCATTAGAATTCCTTGTATAGTTCTTTTCTTCGTCTAATGGAGACTTCTTGGACGAAAGTGTATGTGGGGAGAAGAGGAGAAACAATGAAGAAAGAGTGGGAATATTACTGTTTATGATGGCAAAAGAGGTGCATAATTAAATTTCTGGCTGCAGAGATTTCATGCTTTACATAAAAGTTCCTGAGAGCTGAAGAATTCAGTTATTGTTTCATGTGAAGGTTTTTTGTGTGTTATTTTTTTCCTCCATGCTGAGTCACGGGACATTTTCTTCTCCCATTGTCCTAGGCAGTGGTCCAGAACATGCATCAGTATGTGGCAGGGAAGTCTGTAGGGCAGCTTAGAGGATTAAGTCTCTTGGAACAAACTTCAGTCTTCCTGATGTGATTGGGAGTTTAAAGGGTCTCATTCGAGCATCACTGAAGTTAGCAGAACTATTTCCAATGTTACCAAAAGACTTTGGGTTTTGCCATTAAATCCATCTGTGCAATTTTCTTGGTGGCCCCAAGTATGCCTGTGAGGGGGGTTCCCCTATTTCAGTTAGTAGTTTCCAGGCTCATAGTTGACTAAGCAATCAGCAGTACTGTAATGCTTGCTAAGTGCAGCGAAGGATTGACAAAATACATGTTGGTCATTGGGCTGACTGGTCTGAAGCTTCAGAAATTTGAAGACTATTGGACTGCGTCTAATGTGAAGTGCTGTGGCCTCAGGGAGATGCACAAGCGAGGAAAAGACCCAAGCAGTGGAGCTTCTTCGCTCTTAGACTTTTCAGCCTTTCTTTATACTTACATTAACAGTGAAGACCTCCTTATGTTTGATATCATCTAATAAATACCAACTTGTCTGTTTATGTAGCTATTAGTTAATGTCATCACCTGAATGCCTGCAAGGGATGTAACAAGGAGCCCCCTTGACAGGCTAGTATATCAAGTAGATTTTGTTCATAAATAATGTATGAACACAGTGCTGCACAAGGAAATGTTCTGGTCTGCTGTTCCGTTTTTTTGGTTTCCTTACAGGTGACGCCTTTTAGATGTTAAAGAACTGTGAGGTGCTGTAGCCTGACAAAGCTGAGTCTTAAGAGAGTGCATTTCAGTTACAACTGCAGTACTTGTACCTAAAACGGTTGGATTCCAAACAAAAAAAAAAAAAATCAAACAACAAAAAAAAAACAAAAAAGATTTTCTCCAGACAGAATAATTCCATCCCAGAAAGTTGGTTGTCTTGTCACAGAAGTTTCTAAAAGTAGGATTTTTTTGGTAGCAGTCTGGTTATTGATTAAAGGTCACGCTGATCATGGCTGACAGGAGCTGCAGACTGCCTTGTACGCACACGAGATGTTCTTGTAGGCTCTGTATCTTTCAAGCCTTACTTAGAGCTTTTACCCGTATCTCTCTAACCTTGATCTTTTCAGATACGTACAGTCTACAGTTCTTAGTCTTTTTCTGCATGAAGGGTGAGTGATGTTAACGAGAGTTTAAGGTTAGAAATGAGGAACATTGCTCTGACATAAAAGAATTATTTTTGGTTAAAAATTCTCATTCACTCTGATTTTAAAGAATCTTTATATTTTTATTAGACTTAGGTCTGCATTGTCAGTTGGAAAGGAAGGTTGAGGGGAGCACTCTGTACTGCAATAGAAGACACCATTTTGGAGGTTGATGCCAAGACACAAATGCCACAACATTCACAAATGCTTCTCTTCCCATTAGAATATGCAGTATAAAATGAGGGTGGTGAGGCCCTGGCACAAGCTGCCCAGAGAAGCTGTGGATGCCCCATCCCTGGAAGCTTTCAAGGCCAGGCTGGATGGGGCTTTGGGCAGCCTGGGCTGGTGGGAAGTGTCCCTGCCCATGGTAGGGGAGTGGAATTAGATGGGCTTTAAGGTCCCTTCCAACCCGAACCATACTAGGATTCTGTGATTCTAAAATGCATCTCTAAGGGAACTGTGTCTTTGCAAAATGATACCAAATGTAGCTAGTGCGTGCAGCACCAGCTGGTAAGGTAGTACAGCATTTCAGATCAAATTTGGGTTCTGAATTTGATGCCTCATTGTGGTGGCAGAACTGCAAGCGATAGCTGAACTCAGCTTACAGTGAAGAACTTGCATGTTTTGTAAAGTTTTAAAAAGTAAAATTTTGCTAGGATTTAAAAGCATTGTACAAAAAAACCTAGATAGCCTTTATTTAAAGGAAAATACCTGTTAGACCTCTCGATGTACTGCCAGGATGGTATGTAAGGGGTTAGTCCATTGGTATTTGATTGTGTGATTTCTCTGGAGGGAAACAAAAGTAAGATACTGTCCTTCATTAACGTTAAATGACTGAAAATAGCTTAGGGTGGATGCTTAAAACAAGACTAGAACTTTTCAGAAAACTGGGAATTTGTATCAAGGTCTGATAATGTGGCCTTCTATGTTCTCCTTTCTATGAGCACTTACCGTGGTCTCTGAAAGCCTTGTTATGAGTGGCTCTCAGATCTCTAACTGATAGATGTGTAAGGGGATAGCCTTATTGAAGCAGGTATAGCAGAAATGCGTATAATTCTCAACCTGTCATCTTTTGCAGCTGGAAGAAGGAGAAAACTTTGCTAAAATGGTGATAGACCTGGGTGAAGATGCTGGAGAGTCCCTAGCAAAGGGTTACCTGGCACTGGGTCTTTCATACAGTCTTCAAGCTACTGATGGTGAGTTATCCTGTCTGTGGGAAACTTATTAGAACCTGTGCTTTTAGTGATGGCTGGTCATAGAAAATTGCAAGACAAATTGGGACTGTTCTCTTACTCAGAGAACTTTCTTGTGTAGTAACAAAAATTAAGTTTTTAGGTAAAGGAGGAAAATCGTCATTATCTAGAAGATGCTAATCTGACTGTAGTCAATGATTCTTGGTGTGCTTTATTTGGATTTTTGTGATACATTTCTTTCACTTATTTGCACAACAAAAAGTTGAACTTTTGATCTATTTTCATATTTTTATCACCCACTCATAAATCACATAAAGAAATATAATCCAAGAACTGGAGGCAGAAATGCCTGACTTCAGTTCCTGGCGTGATACTGATTCCCCACAGAGATTCAACCTCTCTGTGATGCAGTTTCTTTCTCTGCTTAGAAGTAAACAAGATAAAAATATCTTTCTCATTGGTACTTATAGATGTTGACTAGATACAATGTAAGAATTCAATTTTTTCATGTTGACTGCTTGGGTTTTGTGTGATTAGACACTGTGATTCTGCAGAATCGGTGTTTAGTAGTTTGAAGGGTTGAAAATCCTGGTGTTTAGGAGAGATCTAGATTTGACCTTCTTCATGCTCACAGCTGGGTACAGCTTTGCTTCTTCTATGACTTCTACCAAAGGTAGATCGCCTCCTAACATGATTTCTTTGAATAATGGCTGAGCTAGTTTGTTTCCTAATCAAATCAGCAGTCCACACCATATGCGAGCAATGGCTTTTCTGTCAGATGTGTTCTGGAGTAACAAACTTCTTCCAGCAAATGAGGCTGAAACAAAGCAACAGTGACAGCCTGTATGGTATCATGGAAGTACTATGGTCTTGCAAATTACACCAAAATTTTGTTAGGCATGTGTTTGAGGAAGCAGCTTGTATTATTTCAGCAGTGCAAGTCAATGTATTTTTTCAGGCACATCTAATCAGGTGGTGTGAGAATTGCTTTCCAGCATGGAGGGCAACATGCAGTGTTGCTCCTTTTAGTTCTCCATTTCTCTGATTCTGAATAGCTTCCCTTAGTAAGTTCATATCAAGAAACATATGCCCTTCCTAGCCTGTTTTTTTTTTTTTGTTTTTTTTTTTAAGATCATTAAACATTGAGCTCTACTTAACAGCCTAATTCCTTAGGGCATTTTGCCTAGATTTTGTTTAAACTGTCCCTAAAGCTATACAAGATCCCAGAGACTATTTTCAGAGATAGAAGGGTTTGTGTGCTAACCCCATTACAATCTATTTATTATCCTCAATGGAAAGAAGAAAGTTTCTAAAGAATGGAGTTGTAGAGGCATGTGTTGTGCTCTAAAAATATTTTGGTGCACCAGAACACGAGTTGGAAACTTTTTTTTCTTCTCAAAGAGAGGTCTTCCTTGAGCATTCAAGAGATTAGTTCAGAAGACATAGTATGTGTCCTTTTAAATATTAAATAAACAGTCTTCATAACAGTTGCCTTGGAATTTTGTCCAGATTAGTATCTGATTTTGCTGTGAACCAATGGAATATCTGCCTTCTCTTCCTCATATCTCTAGCCCATAAGTCAACAGGGCCACTCACACAGTCCACAAGGAAAATCTGAAGAGTGTATTTTCATCTTCGGGTTATGTTTTAATAAAATGGATCACATCCTTCAAAGGCCTACTTACGATGATCACAAATATGGAATAGCGTTTTACTAGAAAACATCGAATTTGGACTAATGAGACATTTTTCACTAGTGTTGTTAATAAAAAGCTTATCTCAGTGTGGAAGCAAGAATGGAACATGTTGAAGGGAAGATAGCAACCCTGCTATTAATCCTGCTTCACAGTGTCAGTCATTTATCATTGTGTTTATACCAGTTCACGGTGACATGTGCAGACATGCAAACATCTGTGTCTATGTATGATTTCCATAACTTTCTACTTAAGCTGATTTTCAGCAAATCAGCCTTTTAAATGACAGCTGTTTCAGAAACATTTAACTAATTGCCTTATAAAGCTTACAGCAGTATATCAAGATGCCTTCTAACCAAGGTTAGGCTTTTTCTCCTTAATTTGTCATTTTAGTAAATATTTATTATCCTGTGTGACAAAGGCACTGAGGAGTTGTACTAAGGCCTTTCTTATGTGACTGCTCTTTATCAAGCGCTTTCTGCAGAAATGAGAAGAGCGAATGCCACTGGATGATAATACAAAGTACTTGTGGGAGTATTTGATAGTCAATTTGCAACTATTAGATTTACTCCTGGATGAAGTAAGATTTCCTGAAACATGTGCTGCATAGCAGTATGTAGCTGCCAAGTTCTTAGTATCTAATTGCATCTTTCTTGAAAGAAGGCTCAATGAAGTTGCTGAAAGATGTGTCCTCAGAGGAAGTCACCACCACTTTTGCCTCACTCTTAAAAGCAGAAGTCTCTTGTTCATACAGCAAGTCCATCTATCTAAATTTTTTGTGTCCCAAATGTGTTCCCAATGAGGCAATTTCAACAGCAAACCTTTTTCTTGCTTCTTATAGTTTGTTTTGACATAAGCTGTAGTGTCAACTTTGCTTCCCCTAGGTCTCATGAAGAATTTATTGAAGGCAAGGAAATGTGAGATGAATTTACCACAGGCTAGAGGAAAGACAAGTTGAGCATGCACTCTAAAATACAAGTGCTGCTCTATCTAATGCCACCACTTCATGTCTCATTTCTAAATATTTGTAAGTTAACAGACCCTCACTCTCTTTACTGAGTTGAGAAGGAGAGTGTTCTGCATCTCTGTTTTCATTTAGGATTTCAGTGTAAGGCCACAAATCAGAGACTGAAATGGAAACTTTTCCTAGCAGTCCTTGTGGGTTGTATAAATAATCAGCATACTGACATTAGCAGTCAATTTTAAAACAAAAAGTTAGATATTGCCCATTAGTGAATAAACCCATCATTTATGCATCTGGAGATAACGATCAGCACATACAGTCATTAATTATAATTCTGGGTGCTAAAACCCTTTAACTTGCAGTATTAGTTGTCTTAACTTAGGGAAACGGTTTGGAAACCCAGTGGTGTGTGCAAAAGGCTGTGTGTATGTAGGTGTTTTAGCTCAGATCAGGAATGAATTTTTGAAGTTCAAATCTCGATCATCCCCACTTCTTAACATTGTGATTCACATAACAGACCAGTTTTGGAGAACACAAACTGGATCCTTTTCTCATAGAACTGTGCTACAAAATAAACGTCATCATGTTGCAGCTGCTCATGGGGGTTCAGCCCATGGGACAAGACTAGGACTAGACCCCTGTCCCCATGTTTGCAGTGTTCATGCTGATCCTCAGCATTGTTTCCCTCTATGCATTCACACCTACTGTGCTGTATCTTCTCACTAACACAGTTTACCTTCATCTGTTTTCAAATGTGACTTTAGAGCTTGTATTTTATTTTTATTTGGGTACCAAACTGTTGAAAATCCTGTTGACTTGTGGTTAGGCTAAAACTCCTTTAAAATCCACAGTGCTTCTGCGAATGAATCCTGGGCTCCTAGGGTAACATTTGAAAAGGTGTGTGTGTTACAAGTGTGTTATAGAAACTTTGGTCAGACCATGCTTTGCTCTGCTATTACTTTGATCTAAACGATAATTATCATACCACCTTTTTGTTAGTAGAACTGTAGCAGCCATGTTCATAGTGGGTAAAGTTGAGTAGATGCTGAAAATTTGTTAGTGCCATCAGCCCTAGAGAAAGGAGCACAGCTTTAGAGGTCTAGTTACAGTCATCTAATTCTGTCCCCTTAGTGCAAGCTTTTCTCTGGCTGAAGTGAGAGCTTCTTGGTGATCTAAGCAGGTTGCAGAGATGATGACTTCTCACCATCTACGAAAAAAGTAATTCATGGTAGGGAGATGGAAAGAGGATGCATGAGGGGGGCATGGGAGTGGGAGGAACTTGTACAGATTTTGTAAATTTGAGGCACAAATATTAAACACTGAGTCATATCATCACTGTATTTATTCATCAAGCATATAAATATTATCTATGATGGAGACCTAGCAATACTTGGGGGAGGAGCAGTGGAAAGAACCTAAAAGATTGCAGTAAACATGTTTCCAGGCTATGAAATGTTTAAACTTGTGGCTCCTGTCTGCCCTTCAGTACAAATTTACTTGGAAGTTTTGCTCACCTTCTTAGCACGTAGCTATTATAAAATGTATGTAAAACTAACTTAAATGTGCTAAAAATGCACTCAGCAGTTGCTGCGTTAGATGTACAAGGGTACAGGGTCCTTCAAATTTGACCTTCCAAATTCTGCTCTCATTTTTTTCTGCACTTCGGTTTAAAAATTTTGCAGTGCTGAGGTACCAAACAATGGCACAGCCTCTCTTGCAGCCATCAGTTTTGTGTAGAAATGTGGCTTTTTCCATTGTAAAAGAGAGGGAGTAACTTAACCGTTACTGTCCATGAGATACCTCTTAACTTCTTCCATTGTTCTGTACGTGGCCTTTGTACATGGTGTTGGTGCTTGGGATCAGTCACGAAGACTGTGGTGGAATGCTGCACCAGAGCCTGAAAGTCACATTTTGAGCTCAATTTATGTTTCTAGTTAAAATCAAGTCATACTTCAGTGAACTTGCTCAGTTGCCTCCTCAGCTTGCACTCTCTTCTATCCCACCCCAAATTGTTCTTCATGGTTTTTTTTCCTCATTTCTCTCTTCAAAGTGTAAAGACCCTTTTTGTACAAATGGCAAAACTCAAACTTTGTTTATCAAAAGCAGGCAGAAATCTAGAGACAAACAACCAGATTTCCAATGTAGCTACAACTGAATATGCAGCTCGTGCTGTGGGAGGTGGGACTCACGTGTTGCTTCCTAGCAGTGCAGAGTCAAAGCTGAGTGGTGGTGCAGAATAATCACTTCATTTCCACAACATGTTTTGTGCTCTTACTTTCTGACTGCAAGTTGATCAGTCATCAGTCAAAACGTCTTAGTAGACTGAACCTGGAAGTTCTTCTAGCTTCTCCATTTTGCATTTATTTTTGAGGCAAATGTCTTTACGTCTTCGTCATTGCGTGGCATCTCCAGAACTGCTGTTACTTACACAGGGAATCTTGCAGTTTCCATAAGAAACAGAATCTGGTATCTTTTCTGGGTGAATGTTTATAGCTATAATCAAATCCTTTCCAGTGTCTCCACAAGCATTTTTATGTGAATGTCAATATTAATTCTTTTATTATTTTTTTTTTCTGTAAGCTCTCCAGCTCTGTTACTTTTCAGTATTTGGCAGTAGACACGAATATTGAATTTAAGGCTATTGAGAGTGAAGTGTTTCCACTTTTTATAAATGTTGCATTTTGCGTGAAAATGCATGTCTTCAAATTCATTCTTTAAACTGCACATTTTTTGTTTGTTTTTTACTATGTAGAGCAGATCTTACGACATAAGCAATTTTTTATCTTTATGATTTGGGAAATCATGAAGACTTCTGTTCTTCCCAAATGAAGCTGGTGTTTTCAAGAGCTATTGGGAAGTGTTAGGAATAAAAAAATAATAAAAAAAAAAAAGTCTGGTTGGTGACTATAACTGCTTACGCAAAATAAATTATTTGCAATGTTTCACTAACTAGTGTGCTGCAGAATCTAAAGTGATTACATTTGTACAACTTTTAGAAGAATGAAACTCTTTCCTCTTAACTTACAAGAATACTTGAATTTTATCTGTTTAATTTTATGTTTTGTTTTTGTTTTGTTTTTGCTGAAATATATCCTACTTTGCAATGTTTCTATTCTGTAGCTTAGACTAACTTGATATATGAAGTGAAATATAGTCATAGGTGGATGTTTGGTGGATTAACTACTCATTGCTTCTTTGTATTGTTGATCAGAAGCTCTCAAGTTCAAGACAGGTAGAAGAAGAAGATTCTGCAATGTAAAATCTGGAAACTAAGAACTGGAGCAAGGCAGCCATTATACTTCTGAACTTTTATTGCTAGCTTACCAGATATTCTGCAATGAAAAGAGTCCTGTTTCTCTATGCTCTTCCTCTACTTCCTTTGTTCTTGATGATATCTTATGATACCCTGGCATAACAAGAACTTCTCATCGAAACTGGAATGAATTCACACACTGAGAAGTGAGCCTAGTGGGTAGGATCCTTAGTCAGTCAATTAGAGGCACCGAGTAGGGCATTAATGAGTGGCTAATGCCATACCTGAAATAACCTAAAAGTTTGTTGTGTTAACAAGGGATTTGTCATGGAGCTGTAGATCTGGCTCCTGGTGTTCCCTGTTCTACCTGCAACACCCACCTACGTGAGGATGGTGGTGGTGACGGTCTGTACCTACAAAGTTGGAAATGCTGGTAGTTAAGGCCTTCAGTGTATACGCCAGCCTGGCACACTCATTGTATGTCGTTCACATATGTCCCCTTCTCCTCCCAGACCCCTTCAGTGGCATATGTTAACAAAAATGCTTCAGGGTTTCAGACAGCAGAGTTGGAAGAATTTGATCTAAAAATAAAATGGAGAATTTGTGTTAAAATACTGTTTTTGTACTGTTCTTTAAAAATAAAATTGTATGTTTTCCATCCATGACCATAGACACCACCAGGTTTCTACAGTCTTTATGCTCCTGGTTTGAAATACTCTGCACATTTTTAATTGAATCTGAAACACTGAATTCAGCTCTTAAATCACATTGTATATTGTCCTACAGCTACTCTGAAGAGCACTCAGGATGAATTCAACAAGAAAGCACTTCAGACTTTGGAGAGGTGAGTAGGAATCTTGCTGATTCTCGCATTATGTAGTTCTTTGGATGAATCCAAAATAAATTATTTTTTATTTTGTGTGTGTGTGTGTTCAAGGCTATGCTGTCTGAAATGTTGAAAATAGTTCAGTAGATTTCAGCAATGGTCTGTCAAAACCATTCCTGTGATGGCAAAATGTGTTGATTATTTAGTTGATTATGAAGGTAAGAGTATTTGTTCTGCCACTAAAAGAAATAAACTTAGCCCCCAGTTAGCTGTAGTGAGGTCTACAGTGGTGGGAGATGCAGCTTCATTATGTGGTGCCAGCAGGAGAACGTGGAAGGCTGGCTTTGTTTCTGTTCCTGTGTGAAGTAGGCCTAAACACAAGAATCCCTCTTGGTGGGAGAATACCTTCACCACCGAGCTGTAGGCTGCTGGGGGTCACCTGGCATCAGTGTGCCTACCCATGGGAGCAGATGATTGCAATCCTAATGAATGTTTGCACAAGCTGTTGTATGAAAAGAGCCACAGAGCGAGCAATACAAAGTAGTCAGCACTCTCCTGTTATTCCCCACTGTATTTCGTGGGGTGTCTCATTCAGTCAGTAGCTACACGCTGAAAGTACCTGTGAATTAAACTCCTCTGCAACTACTGCTTCCTCCAGTAAAACTCCTTTGGTAGCATGGTTAAAAACCCTTTTTGTCAGTTCTGTTGTGGTAGAGAGGTGAAGTGCAAGTGACCCTGTTACAACTAAACCACATCACCCAAAATACACCAGGTATTAGGGCAGCTAACCTTGTAAGCATAGTTGCTCAGATGGCAGCTAAATAGAAGCTTATATGGTCAGTCTTGGGCTGAAGTGTCTCATTCTGGTTTTAGTGTGGTCATAAATGCATTGCAAAAAGTGAAGACGATCTGAGATTTCAAAGCTTGGGCATAGCAGGTTGAACATGGTACTGGATCCGCGCTGGTTTTCTGATACTGAGCAAGGGGGAGCCCAGCATGTTTCTCCTGCACTGTTTTTGCAGTGGTTGCAGGAGCAACTGGTAGTGGAAACTTACTTTTGTCAAGCTGAAACCACAAATGAAATTCTGGATATTTACCCCATGGGGATCTGAATGACTTAAAAATGTGTATTTAAAAAGGCATTTATACTGACATTATTTAGATCAGGAGTATACTTAAAGTCACACCAGTTCCTAGACTCCAGTGTAATACCTTCACTACTGCCCAATTTTTCTGTAATTGCAGTACTGCAGTGCTTTTAAACTACATTTATTTTTATCCTTTGACCTTTCCCACTGGCTGTGGCTTGTTTTCATGGTATCTTAGCTCTAGCTAGGAAGCAGACAAGGTTCTAGCCAGAAATGAGGTATTCAAACTTTAGCCAGCAGGGGTGTTGTGACAGTAGCTACTAGTATCTCTATGCCTGGGTTTGGTTTCCTTTTATTTTTCCCCCCCTTGTTTTCCACCTCTTTTTAAAGTAGATCTAGGATTTCTTAGGCTGTGGTTTGGCCTGTAGCCATCCTTATGAGTGGCCTTTTGAGCTGGAGGCTTGGATCAAGTATTTTTCTAATACCTTTTGAGGAAGCAGAACAGTAACGTAATGACTCTGTCTCTTTCCAAAAGCACCATTAATCTCCTCTCCCATACACCCACGTGAACTTTCCTGTTATGTATTGTTGGAGAGAATATTGAAGGTTTCACAGGTGCTGCTTGCAAAAGAGGTGGCTCACCCTACTCCAACAGTTTGGGGCAAAGCTGGATTCTACCTTACGGACTTGTATTTAAAATTTTTAAAAAAGTGGAGAGAAGTGACTTGCCTGTGCTAATTGCACCTGTGATGTATTTGGCATTGCTTTAGAATCCCTGAGTGCTATCTTGACTTGCAGAGTTGTAAGGCACATTCGGTCCATGCTAAATTAATTAGTTCTAGAGCCATTAGTTACAAAAGTCAATTCCAACAGGTTCTTGCTCACAGGCCAAGATGGTATTTGGGAGGTGGCCACCATTAAAATGGTCTGTGATTTGTTTCCTGAAGTAATTCTGTGACTTATTTGCTTGATTGTAATTAGCAAATGAATAGTTTTCGCAGGGTTTCTAACCTCCAGCCTTGTCAGCCTGTCAGTTCTCCCTCATAAAGACTTTGACCACCTTCCCTGTCAGCCTGGAGCACAGCCTGGGAAAGAGGTCAGCAATGTCAGCCTGCTGTGAGCGTCCTTTCTCTCTCCCACCTCCCCATTGTGTGATGGCTTTGCTGTGTGACAGAGCCAGGAGCGAGCTCCATGCATCTGCAACTCCCTGTGGATCCACTGGTCCTGAGCTGGGCTGCCCACATGGCACGAGCCTGTGACCAATGCTGCTCCTAGTTTAGGTCCTCAAAACTTGTCTGCACGTTGCCCTGTTTAAGGGCTTCTCTGCAGGCTGCAGTTTCATGCCAGCTGCCCTGGCTGTCCATTCCTGCTCCCAGCCTTGCTCGTGTGAAGGACGCCCATGCTGGGTGCTGGAGTTGCTGCAGTCCTCAGTAGCCAAGCAGTCTGTGCAGCGTGTCCCTCTGCCTGACATGGACTAGAAGGTAGTGTCTGAGAGGTCCAAATTGGTTTACCAGGAGAAGCCCTAGCTTGAGAAGCAAGGGATTTGGTTCTCATCCAGGCTCAGCTCCTGCCATCAAATCCTCAGTCCTCCTGCAGTGTCTTCCCTTTCCAAATCAGGAGTCTGCTGTCAGCAATTAGACTAGGAGCTGTAGGGTGGAGGGTGTTTGGTGTGTTTGGACATTAGCTGACATCACAGGCTCCTGGTCTTTAGTCTTCCACATGCTCATAGTCACAATATAGCAGAAACAATTACTTTTCAGTGCTAACCCAACCCTCTCCTATTGTTCTTAAAGTGTCAGTATTGCAACAAGTTGGACAATTATCTCCCCTCACCCAAATTACTTAAAATAACACTTAAATAGTTTGTGTCACAAGGTAAGAGCTAATTTTGTCCATCAGATATCTAAGTTCCAAAATATTAAATGATAATTAATGACTGAGCAGTTGTGTTTCTCACACCTATTCCCGTGAGCCTGCCTTATACAGGTGAGCATCAGCGTGCTTTTTGTCAGGTCTCAGTGCACTCTCCCATTACTGGTTGAGTTATGGAGGACAGGACTGGCCTTAGCTCTGTGTCTGTGACTTGTGGCAAAGGAGTTCTGGGAAGTACGCTCTAACACTTGCTTCTTCTTGTGTTGTGTGGTTGTCCTTGAAGAGCACGTGAGTTGGGCCCGGAAGATCACCAAATCATCCTCTACTTGTCGCTGCAGCTGGCTCTCGTCAGACAGGTACGTGCAGTAATTGCCAACCACTGAGGCATTAGCAGGGTGGGAGAAGGGCAGTAAAATTGAACAAGATTAAACGATGCTAAACAGGGTCTCTTCCTGCCTATGTTATAGCCAATATCAATCAGAACACGTTTAAGACTTTATTTTTAAAGCAGTAATTCCGTAGCACATGTAGCCCTGGGGAATGGCCTTCCCTAGGGTGTGCTTTCAGCCCTAACTCTGAGCAGTGCTGTTCCCGCTCCAAGCAACTTTGTCTGGGTAGGGCGGGTGAGAGGTATTTATTCTCGTTCCCTGGGTATCATGCCGTGTCCCTGTGCCCTGCTGCAGGCTGCTCCAGAGGCTCTCTTGTTACTGCCTGGTTCTGTATCACACCGGATCTCACATTCTCAGCTCTGGGGACTGGTTTATTCCTTACTTGGGCACGTTCGGCGTTAGGCTTTGACGGGTGCTGGAGCTCTGCAGCGAGTGGGATTAGTTGGCATTTGAACACTGCTGCGGGTGTTAGCTCATAAAAATCAAACTGATCAGAAAATACACTGTGCTGTCTTATTTCCCTGTCCCTTCTTCTTAAAAGCCAAGGACTTTATTAGAGCAGCCCCTAGTTATTAAATGCTTCTATAGCTAAATTTGAAATTTCATCATCTTTTCCTTCTTTGGCAGGCTTTCTGCTTGCTGCAGTTTTCTCTCCTTAGTCTATGCCACGGAGTCAAACAGTTGGATCCTTCTTACTTTCTTGAGCTAATTAGGAGAGCTGTGTGTTCATTAGGTTAAACTAATTGTTCCAAGGGAGCACACTCACTTTTGTAACCCTTTCATAATGAGAGCAGTGTGTTGTGAGGAAGCCTGCAATAAGAAAGGATAATTAAAATGGCTTATTTAACTTTGTCATCAGCCTACTGGCTGCTTGATAATGCAGTTTGCTCAGGGTCTTTGATTAAAAAATATCCAGCCACCCCTCTTTCTCCCACAGCTTCTGCCTCTTAGGGAGTTTGTCTGATTTGCTGCCCCTTTTGCCCCTTGCCATGAGTAAAAGCATTACAGCTTTTCAACTGCTGTTGAAAATAAAGATTCAAATATTCAAAGTAAAAAGATTTGTGTGGTAATTTTTCTTTCTTGTCTTCACTGTTACTGGTGTACTGCATTTTAACTCATTATCCTTCCTTTTTCTCCAGTCATAGCCCGTCTTTACGCTTCTGTTTTGTGTGCATCATTTCATCATCCCCTTACCCTCCTGTTCTTCCCATTCAGTCTCTTGTCCTCATGTTCACTTCCTTTTGTCTACTTCTCCTGTATATTTTCATCTTTGATATTTTGCCAGTCGCCCCTGCTACCCTAGATGTGTGATCTAAGTCCGTTATGTAGTGTCAGCCTGAGCCCTGCTATGCTGCTCCTGCTCTTCTCCATCCAGTGAGATATAAATCTTTAACGCATGCTTGGAGAGGGAGAAGATACCTGAGACATCTTTATTTTTAGACTGCTGTAAAATATCCTACTCTTCTTTTGCCAGTTTACTTAATGATAAACATTTGGTAATGCATTTTTAATATGCTTAATTATTTAAAGTATCTAATATGTTCTCATTCTGATTAACTGAAAGATAAATGATACCTTTTTTTTTTTTTTGATAGATTGCATTAACTATTAAATGTCACAGGGCTTTCATCAGCCTATGCTGCAGTACCACACACAGTAGGTTATAAGATAATACCCAAACGTTATTCTCAGCAATAGGCATTTTTGTTTCCATAGTCAAGGTCAATAAATGTGAGGTACCTTACCCAACACTGAAACATCTAGGTATCAGCTTGCATCGATAAGAGAATGTTTTTGTGGAACAAAGCAAGAGACAGCTTGACCGGTAGGGTGCCAGAGTTTGAGCAATTTATCTTCTTTGGAAGACTCTGTGAAATGTCTCCGATAGCACTGGTCTCTGTCAGCGCCGGGCACAGGAGAGGGGAAATGGAAAAGCATGAGCTTCCCTCTGACACGTGATGAGGACGTGACAAGACGGGGAATGATTATAAAAAGCCCTTCACAGAGCTGGCAGCCTGAAGGCCATCATCAACCAAAACGAAAGATGTTATGCGTGGTGTTTATGCGTGTGACTGTCTTAAAGACCACCGGCATCACTGGTGGGCAGCAGCAGCTCTCACAGGGTTGAAGTCAGCCCCGTGGCATTTTAGGGTGGGCTTTTCATCAAAACAGTAAACTTCCCCCTTTTGCGAGGAGTGTCTCGGTCTGGTTTTCCCCTGGAGAGGCAGTGCCATCAGGCTGGGGTCAGCACGTGGCGTGGTGGCTCTCTCTCCACCTGCAGGGCCGCTGGGGCTGGCCACACCGACGGACAAAGCAGCTCCCGGCTGCTGGTTCGGCTGCTCCTCCTGTTTCTGTGGTAACAGCATTTGGATCAGCACAAACAAGGTAGCTCGAGCATTTTCAAGCTCACTGATTTTAATGCCTTGCCTTGTTTTTTAGCAGGCCAGTTTCTATGGAAATGACTCTGGAGAGTCAGCGCTCTTGTTAATTTTAAGTGCCGGTTCCATTCTCATTTTGGGCAGTGTTGGCGTTTCTGACCTCGAATGCCATGTAAATCATTATTGGACACATAAAAACAACATATGGGTTTTCGTACCGTTTTAATATTTGATTTGACCTTTCTTTGCATGAAAATAGGAAGGCAAAGACAGCCAGGGGCCAGCAGCTGAGAATTAGAGGTCTCACTTATCAATTTCATCTGTGGGCTGCCAACAGACCTGAAGTTTCAAGTGGCAATATCCAGAAAACATGGACTGCCTTCCGAAGTGTCTGGATGTAAAAATAAGAATCATTGGTTACGAACACCAAAGAAAAACATTTCAGCTGTTTTCTCCGTGGTTTTTATTCTGGTTTCAGGGAGGTGAGAGTGTTGTCTTTACTTTGCCCCAGGAGAGGAGCACTGTTTCCATTCAGCACTACAAATGGGGTTAGCTCTGTTCTCTGTTGCTCCCAGACCAACAAGGGCTTCCTCTGCTGTAGAGCAGCATGTAGCTTTTTTGTTGAGGTCCTAGCCTAGGTTTTTCTGGTGATGAAAAGCAACTTGCAGTAAGAATTAAATAATAACCCAACTCACCGTTTTGTCTGTGGTCGCTTTGCTGAATCTTGGTGGACTGTAGCAAGTTTGTTTTGAATGGAGGTTGTTGCCAGTCAATGAAGCTTTCTCCTTTCCGTAATCCCCATGCTATAATGACAGACAGAAGGAATAGTCGTAATGGTTAATTAACTGCAACTCTCAACTGATTTGAAAATATAAGGCCTGAAAACTCATCTGGATCAAATGCTTATGAGATCCTGTTTGAGTTACCACTCTAAGAATGCAAGTGCATTCTACCATTGTGAATTATGTTTAACACCCATACTGTTTTCTTTTTTATACCTGGAATTGTAACATCCCAGCATTGCTTTTAAGGAAGCGTGTAGCATTACCTAAATAAATCCTATTATAAGAGACAGCCCAGACAATCCACATTGTGGGATTATTTCGGTAGTGCTGCAAGGTGCTATTTCTGCAGTATCACTGCTTCCTGATCGGTGCGATCTGAATATACCCATGTGCCATTCAGAACAGGTGTGGTATATTTATTAACAGAAAGATGAATCAGAGAAGGGTAGCATCATCTAATTGCAGTCCCCACTCGGACTTGCGGTCCAGCTGAAATAAGATTACTTTAAGGCGCAGCACTTGTAGGGAATTTAAGCTGGCAGCCTGCCTCTGATACAGCCCTGAAGTTTCAGAGTGCCACCTGCGCTGCCAGCTTCCATCTTTCTCGTATTACATAGTTACGTAAATAAATAAGCTGTGGCATCTGCCAATGGATTGATGATCTCTGTTTGCACTGCCTGCTGCCAAATATCTTGCTTTTGTTATTCTCGAAATTCAGTTAGAATTTTGTTGCATCTGGTCTGTTGCAGGTTGTTTTGTGTAATGCTTCCTGTAGAGGAAAAGAGTCTCCTGAAAATGTCAAAGGGTATTTTTTCTTCCCTATATTTCATCCACTGTTTCTAATTACACAGCAGGAAAACTATGTAGGCTACTGATGGTGTTACAGCATTAAAGAATCTTTTTGGACTGAATTTAAGCAATCAGGTGTAGGGGCGTATGTTAACTTCCATAACCAGCCACTGCCTGTGATGGATGGTACTACAGGAAGGAGTTGTCTCCCAGCACTGAAATGAGATGTAGCTGTTGCATGACCTATGATAAAGAACAGGGGAAAATTATTTTAGATTACATCCATTTAAACCATATGTGACTGCCTGTTCAGGAAGCACAGGTTTGTAGGAACGACCATGGCTAACTTTTTTGCAGCTTTGTGTAACTTGGCTTGCACATTCACATGCAAGTAAGGTCAAGTATCCTTACAATTTCTAAGATCCCTCAACAGAGATGATAGTTGCAAGAATTACTCTTTATCTGGTTCATGCTGGCAAATTAGGATCATCTTCATGAACTCTGAATTACTGAGTAGAATCAGAATAGTTGCATTTGGAAGGGACCTCTGGAGACCACCCAGTTCAGTCCCTGCTCAAAGCAGGGTCACCTGGAAAGAAGCAGGTTGCTCAAGGCCCCTTCTGGTCTGGTTTATAAATTTGTTTTTGTCTAATGAATTTGTTTTTCCCCAAACTTGGAATTTAGTAATAACTACTTTTGCTGGTCTGAGGTAGAGAAATGGGAAAACTGAGAAGTGTTTTTAGTCCTGAAGGTAATGATTTTGATAGCAGTTTTGCTTTAGCAAGCTGAATTTTTACACCTCTGGTATACCTCCTGAAGTACTTCATAGGCCTCATGTCTGTTGTGTTTCCAAGTAGTCTTGTTGTTGGTATTGTTTTTACATGGTAATGAAAAAGTGTTCCAGGAAGCTGCTGAGGGAACGTTGGTGATTTTGGCCAATATGTTTACCTTTACAGTAGGCTCTAACAACACATGTAGCTCATTAAAGTAGCTGCACTGACGAGCAGTAATTCATTAAAGCTGGGAACTCAGTCATATATCTGAACGGAGGCCAGGACACTCAGCAGTTTTGAAGCAGTGGGCCAGGTGCCAGTTGGGGGTTATATCTGTGGATCAGTCAATCACTTCTCTCCAGGCTTGCATGGAGTCACCATGCAAGTAATAGTGTAGTTAAGGACTTTGGCTTGTTTTATGCACTATAAGAATGAAAAGTCATTTGGGCGTTAGAATGAAGTTGTCCGTTGAGTAGAATATGGACTGTGCTCCCAGAAGCGTGTCTGGGATCTAGATGGCCAACAAACCGTGTTGTAACTGCAGGCAGTGTAATTGCTGCTCTGTTACGTGCAACCTGCCTTCCCCAGGGATCTTTGGAAGCAGCGGGAATTCCACGCTGGTGGTACACCAGGGCAGGAGAACCTCTGCAGAGCTTTGAGAGGTGGGAAGTTCTCACAGTAGGAAAGAAGAAATGGCATTCTTCATCTCTTAAGGGGAAGAAAAGAGGAAAAGAAAACTATACGTTTTTCTGTTTTGTTTGTTGGAGGCTTCCAGGGCCAAACAAAGAACTGGAATAATTTAAATAACAGTAATTTCAAACACTAGAGGATCTTAAGAAAACCTACAAGGAACTTCTCCCTTGAATAGATAGCTTAGAATAAGTTACTGGATCACAAAGAACACGTGATATACCTGTATTCATTATAGATGTTAAGTTTTCTGCCAAGTGGCACTTGATTTTAATTAACATGCTGCTGCTCTGGGTGTCAGGCCTGCACTTCACTTAGCTGCTAGGAAAGGTATTTCTTTTTCTGACAACAGTTTGGATCTTGCCTCTCTTACCCTTGAGTACTCATACTTATTTTTTTGTTCTTGATCATGAAAGGCCCTGTACAGTCTGTGCAAGAGACAAAATGCAGCAAAGATCTGTAATGCTCTCACCCAGGAGAAGAGGCAGCTGCCCATCGTAGAAAATGGAGTTGAGAGTCAGGCCTGTGAAGTGGATCTGCTTACAGCATAGAAATGTCATGCCAAAGGAAGAGGGGATTGATTGGATCAGGACTACTGCTCCTGTTTATAGGCAGCAATTTAGTAATGCTGCAGACTCTTTTCTTTAGAACGAGTGAGTTTTTTCAAGCAATGCAGCCTGTTAGTTTTGGCAGACTGTTCGGATAGAAGTCTTTCTTATCAGATGGCTGAGTAAGATTTCTTCAGAATCCCTAATGACTATATTTGTTCTTACTTTTGGGAATGAGGTATAATGCAGGACTGAAGGAGAAATGTGTTTTATTTTTATTTCTACCCCATCTCCTCCCAGATTTCTGATGCTATAGAACATCTTCAGGAAGCATTGCAGCTGTGCAAAGATGACATGAATTCTCTGCATCTACTGGCCCTCTTATTTTCAGCTCAGAAGCACTATCAGCATGCGCTGGATGTTATCAACATGGCTATTGTTGAATACCCAGAAAGCTTTAGGTAAGAGTTATTACACATTCTCTTATATGGTGTGATGCATCCCATCGGGAATGAGCTGCTCACTGGCTCTGTTGTTCTCAGTTACACACATCTCAGAAGCCTCTTAGATCAGGTATGCTACTGGTAAGTTACTCTGCACGTAGGCGTACTGTAAAGCTAAAATGTGTAATGCAACCATGATGCTGTCTATCTGTCTCAGGAATGGTTATATAATTGGATAAAATTCCTGGATAAAGAGAAACAAATTGTGTATTGACCATTCTTTTGATTCTCATCTATGACACAATTTGCTGCAATAGCACAGCTAGGGAAGAAGATCATTTGAATATCCCAAACTGTAACACCATATAGCTGAAAGGATGATATGGCTCTCTAAGACCAGGTTTGAACCATCATAGACTTCTTGGAGCTGGAATTTTCCACTTTTTAGACTACCAACACTCAAAGATAGCTAAGACAGAGGTGGATAAGGAAGAAGAAACCTGTTATGTGAGGAACAGAGTATTTACTGGGTCTGATCAACGAACTGGTGCATCAAGTCCAGGACCTTTCTTCCAGCACTTGCTGATAATGTGTGTTTTGGGGGGCAGTGTCAGAACAAAGAAAACATATGGTGTTCACAGTCAGCTTGGGTACTGTTGAGTGAGTTTCTTTGTGATGTCTTCTGGCAATCTGATTTCCCCAAAGCAGGAAATAATGCCTTCTCTGCTTCTCAGTGCCAGTCTTCATGTATGGAAATAACTCGCCAGGAAATGGCTTCTGGGAGAAGTAATTAATATTGGTAATGGTTCGATGAACCACAGGTTCATGCTTACACCTTGACACAGACCTGCTAGAGCGTGTACTCTTGAAAGAACCTGTCTTTGTGTGTTGAGTGAGCTGTGGTACGTAACACAGCTGGCAATGGGGTTTCTTTACAGGTTCAGAGATATGCGGGAGTAGAGGCTGGCTACTTGTGCTGCTGATCTAACTAGCCTGTTTCTGTATGGGTCTTCCTCTAAACCCACCAGCAAATAATTGATAAGTAAGAGAATGGAGGAAGAATATCAGAGCTGCAAGAAAAGAGAGAGGGGGGAAAAAGGCATTTATAAAGAAAATGAAGACTAAGAATCCAATGGCCGGGTGGGGGTGGGAAGGAGAATAATAGACACATCTACGGTTCTGACTAAATATTAAAACCATTCCAGACTTTCTAGAGGTCTAAAGTGCAGCTTATGATAGGAGGATTTTACTGCTTTATAAAACTTCTTTGAAGGGAGAGAGACCTGATGCTATTACAAAGCTTATTACAAAGCTCTACTTGTTATTGCCTTGAAGGAAAATTGTAGTAAATTTTACTACTGTATGGAATGAATACTGAAGACTCCAAGTAAATAGTATAGACAAGCTCAACGGCATGCTTTCAAAGCTATGTTTAAAAGTGGTTGAATATTTTTCCTAGTTCTTATTGATATGAACTAGGCAGCTGCATAATCTGGTGCCTTGAGGGTTCCCTTACTAATGACAACTCTTTTTGGAAGCATAGTTTGATGGCATGTATCAAGAAAAGAAGATGAAAGCTGCCTTAAGGGATCTCAGGGCACTATAGGTGGCCAAAAAAAATAAAATAAATGAAGTGTTACCTGGATGTATATCCTAAACAAAAGAAGGAAAAAAAAATAAGGCCTTAGCTAGCCCAAACTGCAAACATCTACTCTTTCTTTGTTCTCTTGCCATATATAACTAAAATGAGTTTGCTCCTGCTTTTTTGTTTTTGTATTAAGTTCTTTCATAGTATATTTTAAAGAAATAATTACTCAGGGTTTCACATAGTTGGTTAGAGTGGTTCAAACAATTGAAAAAAATCACTGCATTGCTCAGCTGACATGCAACATCCTTTGGTGTGAGCCCCATAAGACTGACCCAAACGTATCCAGAAGTGCCATTTGTTGAATGAAGTGTTTCAACTTGCACAGACTGGTTAACAAAACCTACCCTGTTATTTGCCAGTTTATTTTTTCTCTTCTGGATGGCCCCCTGTTAAGTTAGAACAGTGCAATGTTACAGCATAACGTACAGGGATTTCTGATCACTGCCCAGTGTGGCAGTGAGTGTTTCATTAAATGATCGCATCTTTGTAGCAGTTCAGCAACTCGGGCAGGAATCATAACACTTTTAAATGAATACTCATCTAATATTCCTTCTCTTCCCAAGCTATAACTCACTCCTGTGTTGCTTGCAGAGTTTCAAAACTAGTTGTAAAGAGAAATAACCCAACCTTTCAGGAAACACTGCTATTCTACACATAAAGATGAACAAAGAGGCAGGTGGGTTGTGATTTGAGAGCAGCAGTGTCGCTGTCAAATGTAGATGCTTTTGTTCTACTGAGGTACTACAAAGTACTTACTGTAAAGCTAGTGCAAAAAATTCAGAAGTCCAAGAAATATTGTACATGTATCTTGGAGACCATCAATAAAAAGGAAGTAAATTTTGCATGGAGAATTGCTTGTTCTGTAGTCTTCTCGATGGTGGTGCAGCAGAAAGCTTTTTGTTTTTCCATCACTACTGCATTAATTTCATTAAGGGCATGAAGTAATCTTCTGGCAAGATTACTGGTTCAGACTTGCTGTAAGCAGAGCTATTGCATGGTGTATAAGCAATAGCATTTTCCAGTGACAACGGTACAGCAATGTCAGGTACCGCTGCTCACTTATAAAATAAAATAAAATTACAATCAGGATCCCAAAATGCATGATCAAAGTGGCATGTCCAGTTTTTCTACTACTTGTGAGCTATTGTATATTGAAAATAAACAATCTATGCTTGTTTTGGGCAACATCTTCAGGGGCAGTGTTGGGGTAGTACATATTGTTGACAGGCAAAAATTAGAACTGTCTTTTTTGCCTTTAATCTTCGTGGGGAATGAGGAGTCAATTTTCCCTAAATCACTGGTGTGCAAACCTTTGTGTTACGCCTAGTCTGTACTACAATTTTGTGTCAGGATAGTTGTCGCCCCCGCTTAGGTCTATACTGCAGAAAGGTTTTACCACTATTCTCATGGAAGTGGTGGTGGCCTCACTTAGCTTTAGAAGTGTGGCCTTAGAGAATCAGATCGGCGATGTTTATATGACTCCAGCTCATCATTATGCAAGAGGCAATGAAGCCTGGTACATCTTGTGAGCAGTCCTGGTGATAAAAACAGCTTGTTAAAATTCTCAGAATATTGTATTGTATTCTGAACTCCTCAAGGGTACAAGGCCTGGGGATCTAAAGCAACAATAAATTAATATTTTGGCTGTAGCATCTGATCACGTTATGCAACTCTTATAAATAAGATATTCAGAACTCTGAAGGGTGGAGCTTCTGTAAGTTGATGTCTTGTAGTGATGAGTTCACACCATGGCTGGTGAGAGTGACCCACAAATGTTTTTCTCTCTCTATTATGCCTTGAACAACAATACAGAGTAATAAAAAATGGGAGTATGTACTTGGGATGGTGGGGCTGAGCTGCGGTACAATAATACAAAACATACTAGGCATCTGTGAGTCACTTAAACAAAAAAAAGTATTATGGGAAGTTAGAAGGCTTGTTTGGAGTTGTTTTTATTTTGCTGTACTAACCGTGAACGGTTGCTTTTGGCATGTTACGATCCATTATTTTTTTGTATAAAATTAAAAAAAAAAAAAGACCACAAGTGATTGAAATAATCATGACTATACTCCAGCGAACTGGTAACAATATTGGGTATTTCTATGACAAATATATGAAGGGAAATCTTTAAGCTAGTCTTCCGACTCCTATTCATGATAACGTAGGCACTTAAAGGTTAAGAAAAAAAAAAAGAATTATAGAAATAGATATATCATTTTTTACTATTTTGGATTTTTTTTCATAATTTTGGCTTTTGGGGGGATTGGTTTCTGTTTGTGTTTTGCCCTGGATGATTTGAGATAACACCCACAAGGTCCTGTACTTAAGAGCATTTTTTTTGTGTGTGTAAAAGCAGGAGATACCATAAGGAAATGTCAGTAACTTTGTGGTTTAAATTTCAAGCTGAGATGTTGTGGGTTTTCCTGTAGGTTCCTGCTGCGTATATGTGTTCGGGCAGTTTTTTGACATGATGTTGGTTTTGACATTATGTTTAAGGCTTAGTGACTACAGATAAGCTGGAAGAAAAGGACACCTTTAAACCACTTTGCGAGAGTAATAACTGGCTAACTTCCTTTTTGATCATAACATTTCTTTGTGTTTATTTGAAGGGTCAAGCCTTAACAGAATATGTTCTGACCACTCAGCATGGGTGCTTTGTGACGGATCAAAATGTCAATTCTATATCCCTCTATTTGCAATTTACTTCTTGCCGTTGCTTTCCTACCTGGCTGGAGGAATGGATGCTTTTTGGTTCCTGCTGGCTCACTTCAGTGCATTGTACGTCCTGCTTTATCAGTGAGTTAGTCCCCCCCGCACACGCTTTTTTTCCCTGCTAAGTGTCATTTTCTTGGGAACAGCTGCAGGGTGTTCTGTTTTATATTCAAAGGAAGTGTTTAGGAGCCCTGTCTGTCTATGTTGAATGCCAGAATATATTGGAAAATAACACATGTGTATTGACTGGGCAGCAGTGAGTCAGGTTGCCACCAGAAACACTGCTGGGTGGAATTTGGCCATAGTGCTTGCATGCGTGGGCGAGGAGGTGACTCGGTGCTTGGGATAACTGTGCTTCTGCTAGGCACTTTTCGTGAACTCGAGGCAGACCCGGTTAATGGAGATCAGAGGGAGGACCTGAGGCATGCTTACTGCCTGGAAATCAAACAGAGAACCAAGGGAGGATGGTGGCATCTGTGTGAGAAGCCCAACTCTGGGCAGCCTTTCCTGCTGCCAGGCTGCAAATGATGAAACTATTTACCAGCAGCATCAGGCATCAGTTTCTGCTGGAAAACAATGAGAATCCTCCTGAATGGAACTCTTTCAATGCTGTTTTATATCCATGAAGGAGGAAACAAGATGCCCTCACTTGGCTGTTTTTCATCTTTGTACATCTGGTAAAGGTGAAGGTAAAGCTTGTGGAAAATATGTTGTCAAACATACAGACCTGATAATCTGAAAGTGTTTCCTGAGGCTTCCAGAGGCCAATCACTAGAGTTATAGAGGAAGAGATGGGTGGGTTTTGGTGTTTCTGTTTTCTTTCTTTTTTTTTTTTTTCCTTAACAACAGGCAGTCCTGTTTTTTTTTTGTTTTTTTTTTTTTTTTTTCTGAAGGCTTTGAAAATGAAAGGTTGATAAAGTGCCTCGCTTTGGGGTAGGGAATTTATTTTTCAGAAAAAAGAGCATCAGCTTTATTAGCATTCACTGAGAATGAATGTTGATAATCATTGCTGAAAAACTCAGGTCCTCAAATGCATAAAGGCCTATACTTAATATATTAAGTGTTATACTTAGCAAATTGCTCTTCAGTGTAGTAAGTCACTTTCCAAGAAGTTTGCAGCGTGGCCAGGTCATGTTTTCTTACAGATGAGTATCATGCTCTGATCACTCAATTAAAGTCTTTTTTTCCTACCCAGCTGGAAATTTCAGATCTGAGTGGTTTCTACTCTAAGGTCCTAGCTGTATTTATCTAAGGAGAAAAGTACAAAATGTTTTTATTATTATTATTACTATTTCATTTGAAAAGAAGAAGGAAGGGAAAGTATTTGGACTTTCCAAAGAGCTCACCAGGGAACAGAAACTAGGCATAGTCATTTTTCAGCCACAAATGTGTTTTTTGCCTTTTGAGAGAAAGGGAGGCCTTTGCTTCTCACTTTCAGAAACACTGAAAATAATTGCTGCTTAAGTGGTAAGTCTGCTTCTGTTGCCGTTGTCATTAATGCCTGCAGAACCCAGTATGTAAGTAGACAGTCATATTATTTGATATTAGTCAATATTCATGTTACTTAATATTTTAGTCTCTGTTAGTAAGGGTAAGGGAATGATGAATGGAGATATAATTGAGAGAGACTAATGTAGAAGTTCTGCATTACCAACGTGCCTTTAAAAATAAAAATGTCCAGACGTATTCCTCAATATGTTAACATTTCGCAACACAAAACAGATAATGTGAGTCATTTGTGAATGCTTTATTCATTTTTACCTTCACTCAAAGTTTTCTGTTACATATGTAGTTCAGCAGTAAGTTTGTCTTAAGAGTGTATTTTAGGGGGAGCAGCAAATACGAGGATACAGAGCCAAGTGTCCACTCTCAGTAGCAGAATTCCTATATATTCTTCCTATGTATTTCCTCCCGGAAATACGAACTGCTGGAAATCTTAACAGGCTAAGAAATGAATGTAGTGACCTCTACTCCATATGTCTCTATCAGCTGGAGAAGTGGCAGGAGGCTAATAACAAGCACCTCAAATGAAGATAAGGTGCACTAAAATTCGTAGTGAAAGGACTCCTGGGCATCTTCTTTCCCCAGGAATCTGGCCATTTGTGTCTACCATCCAAGCGCTTGTGATGATTTGAAGTTGTAGCTTTTCTTGCGTTTTCTCAGGACCAGGTCACTGTCTTTCAGCTGTTGGTAGAGCATGCAGCACAGTGGGGCTCTGAACCCAGCTGAGAACATAGCGTGCTGCTGCAGTATGTATAACAAATAGGAGAGACAGCCAGTTGGTCCTTCCACAAGCAGGCAAGAGAGCGGTGTGACTAAGTAAAAGAGGAAGCTCTGACTCTTACCACGGGAGTTCAGCCAACCAGTCGTTTTCTCCACTTCTTCAAAAATTAGATGTTTGCGTTGGGGAACAGATAGGAAAAAATCTTTTGTTTGGCTTAATAAATTTCAGTTTAAGTGGGAAAAAGAGAAAAATAGGAATGACATAACATGATGCAAAAGGAATAGGATACACATGCTGGGATTATATTTAAAGACTAGTGAACCTCTTCCAGCCTTCCCTGGATGATTGCAGTGGAAGTGCTTGGAGATTCACTGTGACATGGGGTAACAGAAATGGCAATGGAAGAGAGGCGGATGCAACATCTGTCCACCCCCAGGGGCATGTGCCAGGTGCCCCAGATAGCCAGAAGGGTGCTCCCTGCCAAATTATTCTGCAGGAGAGGTGTGCACCAGCTGCAAGATGCTCAGAGAATACCTGCTGTGTGCAGAGGAGCACCAATTGCTAGAGGGATGTCAGCACTGCCAGGGCTGCTCCTCGCAGGGAGCTGCAGCCCAGCTCCTTGGGGCACTGCTGGCAGAGCCACTGTGGGGACACGGACGACTTTGGGCTGGCTGCCCAGCTGCTTGCAGTTGCAACCTTGAGCCTTGTGGAGCCCGTAGGCTACTCTGAGCTGTGTAGAAGCTCTTTGGCTAGGCATTGGCAGTGCCTGTGAGCTAGATGGAAAAAGCAGTCAATGGTAACTAGAGCTAGGTAGCAAAACTCCTGCTCTAAACCGTGCTGGTGCCACCTCACCTTGAGTAGTACTGTGTATAGTTTGGGGTGCCTCGTGATAAAAAGGACATAAAAGTATTAGCCTCCAAAGCAGGGCTACAAAGTGGTGAAGGATTTAGAGGGCAAGATGGCTGAGGTCCCTTGGTTTGCTCAGCCCCGAGCAGAGCAGGCTGAGGGGAGGCCTGATGGCGGCCTGCAGCTCCCTCACGAGGGGAGTGGAGGGGCAGGCGCTGAGCTCTGCTCTCTGGGGACAGTGACAGGACCCGAGGGAACGGCATGGAGCTGGAACAGGGGAGGGTCAGGCTGGGGGTTAGGGAAAGGGTCTGCACCCAGAGGGGGTCAGGCATCGGGACAGGCTGCCCAGCAAAATGGTCACAGCACTGAGCCTGCTGGAGCTCAAGAAGCATTTGGATGATTCTCTCAGACATATAGCTTCATTTTTGGGTGGTCCTGCATGGAGTCAGGAGTTGGACTCAGTGATCTTTGTGGGTCCCTTCCAACTTGGGATAGTCTGTGATTCTGCCCAATGTGTTTAAAACAAAACAAAACCACCTCAGGAAACCGCTGCAGAGTGGTGTGAGGACAACGTTTGCTTGGAGTGGTTCATACCACTGCCAGCCAGCTGTGCTGATCTCACATCTGGGGGATTTTTAATCATTGCGGGATGGCTTTAATCTGTATTCTTCCCACACCTCCAGAAAGGGGTTCCTGTGAAGGAGAGTGGCCAGATGTCCTCTGTTTTGCTAAGTTGTGGCTTTCTTGTGTGGAAAGGCTCATTCAGAGCTGTGCACTCTAGTAATGGGAACTTGTTGCTTGGAGAAGTGTGGGGTTGTTTTCCCCATCTGAAGTGCACATGTGATTTAGGGTTCTTTCATGTGTAGTAACATGGAAGAGTCAGGATACAAACGCTGAATTATTTTCCAATCAGAAAAAAATTCTTCTGACCTGGACGGTACATATTCCTGTTTGTTCCTCTCGTGCTAAAGCAGATGGAAGTGCTTGGAATACCCTGAGTTGCCAGGGGTATAAACAATGTCACATCTTAATCAAGAGGCTGCACATTGTCAGCCTGGAAATGCCAACTGGAAAAAGCTTTTATTTTTAAGTCCACTTGAGGGGAAAAAAGGGGGGTGGTGTCAATATATGCACCCTTTGGAGCCTTCACAGTGGACGATTTTCCACTTTAACTCCAAAGAAGGAGATATTTGCCGTACCTAATGCAGAGTGGCAAGGAACCCACAGCAAGAGAATCCCAAGTGTGATGGGGTTGAAGCCTCCTCTACCAGCTAGCTGGGGTTATGCTGCGTCCTTTTCAGTAGCAACCAGCAATTGCCTACTACTGTCCTGGTCACCTACAGATGTCAAGAGTTTGCACACTGGGGGCATAGTCCTGTGCAGAAGACCTGTGGGAAGAAGAAGGGAGATCCTGTAGGGTAATGCCGGCCACCTCTGTGTGTTTGGTGTGCACCATGTGTGGTTTTGCAGTGCAGGAAAATTTGCATCTGAAAGCCTTTGGTCTTTGGTGATGTTTCTCTTCTCTCTGTCATCCCAGGCACTGTGTATTCCTGGGGTTTGGTAGCCATATTTTGTCCCACATATCTAAGCTGCTTTTGAGCAAAGCCTATTTACATTTCTTACAATAATTAAAAAATTGCAGACAAAAGCCACATCTGAATCAAACCTTCATTGTTTCATAAAGGATTGAATGGCTATAGAAAAGAAGAGAGCAAAGCAAGCTTGACTTACCCTTTAGTTAGATTTTTCTGGGGTTTTAGAAGCAAACACGTTAAGCTTCTGCAATGCTTGTTTATTAGTTTAGCCCTAGGATGATACTGTGAAGGATGGTAGCTAAAATAAGCTGCATTGGGGGGTATTTTGTTTGGCTAATTAGCTGTAACAACGACATTGAAAAGTATGCAGATAATTCTCTTGTCTTAAAAGAAGCTTCAGATGCCTTACAAGCTCAGAACTGGAAACTTATCTAATCCTTGCAATGTGTGCTGTCATTGGTTGTACAAGGAGTATTAATTTGGACTTTGCTCATTTTTCCACCTAGATCTCCTGCAAACATTTGATAGCAAAAATGATGATTTAGATAGGGCAATATCCGCTTCTCATACCATCTAATTGGTCTCTGCACATGGCAGAGCTGGTGGCTCATTTTACAAGGTGCAGTCATATGTATTGTCAGTCTGGGAATTCTCAGTGTAAACAACATCGTAGCTGAACAATAATTTGCTTTTTAGTTTTATTTTTGTCTAGCACGGTAAAGCTGTGGTATAATGTAAAGCTGCAATGCCAGGAAAAGCTGGGAACAGTATTCACAAATTATGTATTCCAGCAGGTACTCATTATTTGCCTACATAGACTAGGTCATTAGTCTGGGATTAGTTGCAAGACATGGGAGAGGCAGAAATCACGGTTTTATGTGTCACTCTGACTACTGTTAGTACAGGGAAGAAGCGGTGGAGCAGTTCTGTATCCAAACAACACCTTAAGGAAATTGTGTTTCTTACTGGGTAGGGCAGATGTGCTCTTCAGCACTTATGAGGCTGTAGTAAGCTGTAAGGCTGGTTGCAAATAATGCCATAACAACAATGAAAAAAGGCGTGCTGCTGTACCATTAAGGACAAAACCATGTACAGGTTCTCACGAATGAATGAATAAATTCTAAGTGCTTCCTCTGATGTGTGAACTCTGAAATTAACACCACTGATTTCTGCATGCTAAGAATAGTACAGCGTGTCAGCACTGAGGGAGGAAAGAAAAGATGAGAGAAAGATACCTTCCCAGCCTTTCATAGCTTTTGAATGGCTTAAAGCTTCAGCTCTGGAGCATATATGGCTACATCTGTCATTGCAGAAGTTAACTAAATAGCCCTGTGTCAGCACTGGAGTAGAAAAATGACTAGTCATTGACTTGGCCACAACCTGAAGAGCTGCTTACTGCAGGAAAACAAGTGTACAAACAGGGCTGTATTTTCTGACCTCAGCACTTGTAAGTGCTTATCGTTGCTTGCAAGCAGTTCTGTTTGGACTCTTGGCCTTTTAAGAAAAAGTACAGCGTCTAGATTTCAAGCCAAGGAGAAGGAAAGGCACCATGGTAAAGCTGTTTTACCCTACCCAAGTAGGGGAAAAATTACAGCTGAGAATGGTACAGATGGCCTGAACCTTCCTGGAACGTAGTACTTGAGGAAGAGCATCCACCAACTAACTCAAAAAGTGAGGTCCTGTCATCCCTCTTTCCACTGGGATCTTGTAAGCCACCTTTCCTATATTATGTATAATGGCAGTTTGAAAATATTGCCTTGAAGAAAAAGAAAACTAGAACACATTAAAGGCCAAGGGAGAGAGGGCATATATTTTTCTTACTGAAGTTAAACTTTCTCAAAGTAAGCTGATAAAAATGAGGAGAAAAAAAAACAACAAAAAACACACAAACATCACAGTGCTGCAGGACAGGCCTTTTCTACCCGGTGCTCTCTGAACTGGGGACACTCATTTTTTTCCATTAAATTCAAAGGCCACTCAACAAATTTTATTAAACAGGCTTGCCAGTTTCTCTTGTAGATGACAGCTGCTGCTAACAGCATCACTGTCTGGGGAGGAAGTCGCTGCGTGTCTTGTTCTGCGCAGAGTCCCTCTAAATTCCTTCTGGCCCTGCTGGCGGCTTCAGGAGCTGCTTGTGAACAATGCTGGTGGGGCTTGCAGCACTCAAATAATGCCATAAAACTGCTTCTCCAGCGTGCACACCAATCAGCATTACAGCATGTTGAGTTTAGTCTTTGAATAGAGATGGCAGGCAGGACCGGTGCTTTCTGAGGTTTAAGGCTGCAGTTGCGGGGAGGTTTTATATAACAAATACCTCCGGCCTTAGTCAGGGCCACTTGTAGTGAGAGTAACTATAGAAACAAAACAAAGTTTCTAGCTATTGAAGGAATATTTCCAACAGGCAGGGCATCGGTCTCTGATCCAGCCCCTGAAATATGCTTATTTATCAGTTTTGTGTGGAATGCTATTTTAATAACCACTACTGTATTTTCAAAGATTTTTAGAAATTTTTGTTTACTTTTGATGTGGGATTTTTTTGGCCTTAGATCCATGGAGGGATTTGCTCTGTTTTTTGCCTTCAAAGTGAAATGATCTAATCCTATTGTTTCTTTTTTAACCTGCTTTCCTAAAGAAGCAAGGATCACGCAATTGGGCTTTTTATATCTTGAAGGCTTCTGAAAATACTGGCTGATCTGAAACAAGTCCCACCAACAATTAACTTTCTGCAAGCTTCCCAGAAGCAGGTGGCTGCACAGGGGCACCCAGATGAGGAAGGCACAGGCAGGGCCAGGCTTTCCCCTGCCCAGCTTGGCAGCAGGACAGCAAGCCCACAAACAGTGGGGACCTGCCTGCGGACTCGTGGCTCCACGTGGGGATGGACACAGAGGATGCAAATCCATAAAGAGCTAGATATCACTTGGGCAGTGGGCAATTCGTGGGGTTTGATGAAGAGTATATAAATACATGCTGTTTGTTTCTGTCTTTTATGTGCTCATTTGCATGGGTGACAAGCGATAGAAAATGATTAAGGAAGGTAATGAGGGATGCTGCAAGGGATGATGAGCACAGCTACCTAAATTTGCACGTGCTGGAGGTGCAGTAAAAGGCTTGTCATAGATGGGCCTGGAGATACCGTCCTCCCTTGCAAAACAGGGTATCAGACCTCCTGTTGTGTTTTTTTTCTTTTTTTTTTTTTTTTCTTTTTTTCTTTTTTTTTCAGAAATCATAGCCAAAAAGTGACAGCTGGGTTATATAATGGCAGAAAGAATTATTATTCCATAAATAAAAAGGTCTCATAAAACTTGGGTTGAAAGGTTTTCTATTGCCAAGCCAGTGTTATGTGAGGAGCAGGCGGACATTTTCAGAGGAAGAATGGCATTTGCTGAAGCAAGCTGAAATCACAGCACTGGGCTCTGGCCCTGATGCCTCAAAGCTGTAGCAGTACT